>NC_138576.1:27853781-28453781 GCF_964289735.1 Phaethon aethereus | reverse complement strand
ATAATTTATGGAAAAAGACAATAACACTTACGGGCTTGATCCATTGTGCTTGATGCTGGAATCCAAACCTGTTTGAGGGATAAAAAAGATAAATGAATAGAAGAAAAAGATAGGAAGACAGAAAATATAACTTTTATTTCTGATGCTGGCCCTTACTTGCAGGAGGCAAATAAAGCCCATAGACTTATTTCTTCCTTCACATAGCAAACTTGTTTTAAATCACCTGTTGTGTATTTCTTGCTGCATCTCTCTTGTTTTCATAGCAAATGTTGCAGGGATCACATTGCAGATAAGCCAGACCTACCCTCCCTTTTTTTAAAAGTGGAGAAAAAAAAAAGATGGATAGAAAATAAATGTTAGGGGAAAATAAAGAAGTGAGTGAGGAGCTATGGGCAGAAATGTGTATCTGACACATCAGGACCTAGCTGAATTTGGTGGCATTGTGTTTCTGAATCCTTGTCTGGCTTGCTTTTCTGAGGACTTTGAGACCACAGCAGTAATGGATGAGCAGCAATTCTGTGTACCTCTTGTCAAATAGGCATGATCCTAATGTAGTCTTTAATTTGCATTAGAAGTTCTTACTTGGATCGGTTCAATTTTTATGTTGCTTTTATGCCTCTTTCTATCAACATTCTTTGTTACAGATTCTTGTACCTTTCTCTCAGATTTGAGCCAATTTCTATAGTGGTTTCATTGCTAAATTATATATAGTTATATGTAATTATTATATATCATTTACAGTTATTGCATTATGTCCCCAATGACTGTTTTTCTTCTGTTTACCAACAATTATCACTGGCACAATTGAACTCTACATTCCTTAGCTCAGACAAAATGGTCTCCCATACTGTTGCTCCAGGTAGTCATTTGTATTAAATTGTTTTCTCTTTCCCTGTTTGGTAGCATAGATACATATACATGTGCACACTGAAAATTCGCACTTTGGGATTTTCTGTAGGAGTAGGTTCATACGTTTCTTATGGAGAATGCTGTTATCATATGCTAGGTTAATGTCAACTGTACAATTTGAATGTCAGATTTTATCGTATTGATTAGCTGTTTTCCTTGGGTCTGTCCAAGGAGGGAAAATTCTGTGGAATGTCAAGTTGCTTGATAAAGAGAGAAATAACAGCACGGGCTTTTCACAGGCAGGATGAAATCATGGTTTCCAGGGAGCCCTCAAATTCATTTTTTGCAGCCAGAACACTGAGCTGCCAACTGTGGTTGCTTACATAAGTTGCGCATCCTATATTGTTTTCCAATTAGTCGTGTATCAGTTCAGGAGCTCAAGTGCTGTGGTTAAACCTCCTTTTTCTTTAACCTGTAATAACTAATTGCCAGCGCCTGGCACAGCATCCTCTTGGAGTGGGAATAAATCCAACAAAGTGAAAAGTGCCAGAATAAATTGGATTTAAAAATACAAGCCTCCTGTGACTTCAGATGCTGGAGCATGAATACAAACTTTCTCTGCTGTAGACTAGAGGAGTCTGTGGGTTTGCTGTGCTTTACTGAATCGTATGAAAAATAAACAGTCAGCCCATCCCACTTAAGAGGATTCTTTGCTTTCAGAAATGTGTGTCTTCTTGCTTGGGTTATAATATATAAACTGCTTACTTTGGTCTTCGATGTACAGCATTGAAGTTGGTAAAAAGCCTTTATACAGCTGATACAAAACTTGTATCTGAAATCTGCCAAAAATATGGTAATTTCTTTAATCACCTCTGCTCCTTTATGTAACCTGCATAATACTTTATGCATTGTATATAGCAAAGCTATATGGGAACACCACTCGTGACCGGCCGCCAGCCGGATTTAACGCCATTCACCACAACTCTCTGGGCTCGGCCATCCAGCCAGTTCCTCACCCAGCGAAGAGTAAACCTGTCTAAGCCACGAGCCACCAGTTTCTCCAGGAGAATGCTGCGGGAGATGCTGTCAAAGGCTTTACTAAAGTCCAGGTAGACAATGTCCACAGCCTTTCCCTCATCCACTAGGTGGGTCACCTGGTCATAGAAGGAGATCAGGTTGGTCAAGCAGGACCTGCCCTTCATGTACCCGTGCTGGCTGGGCCTGATCCCTTAGTTGTCCTGCAGATGCCCTGTGAGCACTCTCAAGACCAACCGTTCCATAATCTTCCCCGGTATGGAGGTCAGGCTGACAGGCCTTTAGTTCCCAGGATCCTCCTTCCAGCCCTTCTTGTAGATGGGTGTCACATTGGCAAGCCTCCAGTGTTCTGGGACCTCCCCTGTTAACCAGGACTGCTGATAAATGATGGATAGTGGCTTGGCAAGCTCCTCCGCCAGCTCCCTCAGCACTCTGGGGTGGATCCCATCAGGCCCCATAGATTTGTGGGTGTCCAGGTGGCATAGCAGGTCCCTAACTGCTTCCTCCAGTAGCATCCACTGATGCTACTGTTTCTCTGAGGTTTCCAATATTCATTCACTTTCTGCAGGTGCTTGGACATTCACCTTCAGCTAATCCAGGTCGTTTTGCTGTCAACACTGCGCAGCTCCCATTGCTGCAGCTGTGGACTTGGGAGACTCACTTACTCAGCTGCAATAGCTCTTTGCGGGCACCTCTCCTCACTGCTTCCCCACGCTGCTTCTGCTCCGTCTGGAGATCTCTGTTCTTCAGTCTGTGTGTCAGGTGGGCTTTTAGACTTACAGCGGGAGGGGAAACAAAGCTGTGCCTCTTAGGCTTGCCACTGTTGTGAAAAGAAAGACAGCAAAGGCGGTGGGGAATGGGAAGGAGGGCCCAGGCAAAAGCCCTATTAGCCTTTTCTTTTTAAGGGAGTCCAGGCAATGTTTTCTGCTTGATTTCAGGGTTAGGAAATAAAATATCTTGAACTGCGTACTCTGTGTGCTTTGTACAGCCATATAGTCTTATATAGACTTAAGTACAGATACTGCTTAGCCAGGACAGAACCATTTTAAAACTACTTTTCATTCTTGTTGCACTAGAACTATTAACAAAAAATAAAGAAAAATCACAATATATGTAACTTAAACACATAGTTTTCTTTCTTGGCCCCTCAATAAAAACTCATCTGAACTACTCTGTAATCATATATTTAATGTTGTAGAACACTCCTGGTATGAATGTAATTATACTGGTTATTATGCCAAAATAGTTGTTTTGAACATAGAAAGAAATGGTATGGGGAATACTAATATACTTGTAATGGTAGGAGATTTTATGTCTTTATATGCAATCTTGCATTTATGTACACATATATGTAAACTGAGCCTAAATTAATGATGTTTTCACAGCCTCACCCTTCCCAGGAAATGCTGTTATTTTAAATGTTTGCAAGCATAATAACCTCATCAGTTGTGCCCACCAAGAAAAATAAACAAAGAGGAACAATATGTGGAAAAATATGAATGCAGAATGGGACTGAAATCCAAGTGGAAATAAAAACAGATTCAGATGTATTACTTGTTACAAGTGACTGATTTGGTGTAACCTCATAGACTTTTTGAGTGCTTAGGACTGGTAGTATAAGGTAGAGTTAGGAATAAATAGTTAAATGTAAGTTGCCCTAACATTTTATTTGTAAAACCCATTAATTTTGGAAATGGAGGGAACAAATATAAGCAGAAGGTGATGCAATATTGCATTACTTTTCCACATTATTTAATGCATATAAGTCAGAATTTTCAGGGGTGCTTTTCTCTTGCTGTAGTATTGCCTAAGTTTTGGAAATGCAAAGAATCTCCTGCATGTCCTTTCAATCTTTATTGTTGTACTGTTTTAAGATTTTTGCCTTTGTAGGCCAAACCTAATGATCTCTAGTTGAATTAAGAGATGTTTATACAGTGATGTAATATGAGAGAAGTGTTAATTTATACTTGGAAGGTGAGATAATATGTAAAACCTTTAGTCTGGTTATTGGAATGCTGGAAAAGGTTAAAATCATACCTCTCCTGGCTTCCTTCTTTGCATTTAAGATACCTAAAGCAGCACCTTCTATATCTCAAAAGGCGGTTTCTCTGCTGCATGTGGATTGTGGAGGCTGTAATTTCTCTGTCTCTGATTGAGCACTCACAGGGCATGGGCTGATGCAGCCAAGATTTTCTGTAGCCTCTTTCTCTCCTGCCTTTGGTGAAGACAGAAATAATACTCTGCTAACTCTGCTTTGGTAGAGAACAGGGTCTTACACTACTGCGCTGTGGGTCATGGTTCATGGGACTGATGCTTAGTAGCACTGCTATGGTTTTACCTCATTTACTCTGAGATGCACAGAAACTTGCCTGGGTCTTGATGCAAGTCTCAAAGGTACTCAGAAATATCTGGGGTACTCTACAACCCCAGAGGCTTAGAGCCTGGGCTCTAAGGGGCTTAGAGCAGAGGCCTTTACATTAGCTGTTTGAGATCCCTCTGTGCAAGACAGACCATTTTACCCCAGGGGGCTGTTTCCACTCACTTTAAACATCCCTTTTACTGTCAAAGTGGCGTGTAAAAAACCAAGATAAAAAGCGTACAGTGAAGAACAGAAGAATGGCCATAATGAGTCACACTAAAGGTCGACCCAGCCCAGTATCTTGTCTCAGTTAATGTCTGATAGGCCCTTGTGGCTTTAATTTAAACGGTTTTGTGCAGTTGGGAGATAGCCAAAGGCTTGCTCCTGCTACCTGGGTGCAGGGCACTGTCCCATTTAAGGTGGAAAAATGAAATAACCATGGGGGATGCCTTGAAAAATACAGTAATGCATACGCTATTTGTCCACTAATACTCTCCCAGTTCACAACCCTTTACTTGAGCTGGATGCAACATCTGTGTATTTATTTAGTAACCATGTATGGATTTCTTTTCCATGAGCTTCCATATCTAAAAGTGGTTTGGTATAACTGAGAGGTAGGAAAGCAGTTTGATAAATGTGTTTTGCTGGTTACATTTGGTAAAACCACAAACACAACAGATACTTGGGAAAAAGACAGGGGCTAAAAGTTTTATTTAAAATACTCCTTTTTTTTTAATTTTTCAAATAGCTTAGAAAAATATCATAGAAACACAAAATATCTCAAGTTAGAAGGGACCCATGAGGATCGTTGAGTCCTGGCAACTTGTTTGCAGATGCAGAGGACATAAGGAGCAAGTATGAATCCCATGTCCCTCTGTGCAGTGCTGGACAGACTTATCATCCCTTAGCACTTCCCTGCACAATCAGACCCAGCTCCTACAGCTCCAGCAGCAGAAGTTTGGCACGAGGACCCTGACTTCTTGTAGCAGTCAGCAGAGCTCTCAAGGGCAGAGAAGAAAGCAGTGAGCACTTCCATGGACCACGATAAAGACAATTGTTTCTCTTAAAAAACCTGGAGGTAGAAAGGGCATGATCAGCAGTGATGAATTTTGGCATTTGGCAATGTCAGTGGAGAGATCCTGGGCTGATATTAATGGTGGCCTCTCCACGGTAGCAGTAAGGCACTTGGGCAAGTATTTTCTGTAAGTAATTTCAAGTACACTTCTGTTGCGTGTGCTATAATTACTGTGTTGACAAGACACAGAAGTTTGATCTCTGGAATTGTTGGTTTGGCAATACTCTTTTGACTATTAAAAGTGCAGTGCCATATTATTATTTTCTTTCAAATAAATTGAACACTGGATAATTCCTGGAATCCTCATTGGCTGGTTGCTTAAGTTTTGGGTTTATCCTTTCAATTTCTGTTTCTATTAATAAGTCCATTTTGGACTATTAAATAGTTATTTGGCTTTATATTTATAATGAAGTTCTCAAGTTCAGTATCATATTTTTCAGGCTTTGTTGTAAATGAAATGCAGAAGAACTCTCACAAATGGGTGGAAAAATTGATCTGTTGAGGGAAAACAATTTGACTCTGCAAATCAAATAAGCTTGTTTTGCCAGTTATTTTACTGAATCTTTTTAAGAAATATACGTTGGAGCATGGTTTTCACCAAAAGAAATCTTTCTCTGATGTGATAGTTTAATTACTTTAATATCTTTCAACTTTATCAGCACTGAAGGCTGCCGTAGCATTCACTAATGAAGAATGGAAATTCTTCACTGTGAGAAGTGAGACATACATGATTCCTGCCCTGTAATTCCTTCCTGTGCTCCCCCACACTGACGCCTGATCGCTTGTGAGGGTATTCCCAGTATTATTTCTTTTACCAGTGGAGTGAGAGTCAGTTTGGATATGGCCCTCAGTGTGAGGCCAGGGCTGCACGGTCAACAGCAGATCTCTGTTTGGGTAAGGGGGGGCTGGGGTCAGGAGGAACTTGCAAACATTTCTTCTTTCTTGTACTACCATTTTTCTTTCGGGACTCCTGTTTGGCAGAGTTTTAAGACAACTTGATGAGAGATGAGTTGTGGGTCAGGTGAGGGGTGTGCCATCAATTTTTGCCTGTTGTTTAAAATATATACATGAATGAGATGAATGCAAATGAATGATAGAAGGAGAAGACAGAACTGAAAAATTCAGAGTACAGCACATGTCTGCTGAGTGTATGAGTGGAGCATACCCCAGCGTAACCCCATGAATTTTCCTTTCCTTACTTCTAGTTCCTCTGTAACAACCCTCATCTCCTGTTTGCAGTGGTTTTGACCTGCTCCTAAACCAGGCTCCCTGACGCTCCTGTACTCCAGGACAGCCAGTAAATGCTTTCACATGTACCTCTGCCACAGTGAAGTGTTAGTGTTTCTGTGGAGCACCTCCTTCCTTCGGGGGCCCAGGGCTTCCTTGCAGCCCCCTGCTCTCTCCTTCCCACCCACCCAGCTCTGAGCATCTTCCTCTTCCACGTAGCTTCTCTCGTTCCTGCCCATCCGGGGGGTTCATCCCTGAAGGTACCAGTGGGTAAACGTTTGCAGAAGGATGAGCAGAGATGAAAGAGGGTGGTGCAGTTCAAGGAAGGTGTTAATGGCTTCTGCAGGGGTTGCTGAAAGGAGAGCTGCGCCAGCGAGCAGGATCCCGGTGTCCCTGCCTGACCTGATGTGCCTGTGCTTATGGCACGGAGCACACGCAGGTTCTGTGCTGCAGGGAGTGTGTTGTTAAAAGAGTATCGTAGATACAGTGTGCTGTTCTGTTTTCAAAAAAAGGTGCAATATTAATGGTAGCAGTTCCTGTGCTCTTTTTAGTGAAGACTGATGCAGTGAAGCCACCAAGTTGCTTGGTTTTTATTTTCCTTTTACATAATTTCTATGGATTTTACATAAATAACCATTTAGACAACCACAGAGATGACAAACACCAAAAATTAGTTAATGTACTGTTCTGATGTTTTCCGCAGTCGTCTTTTTCACAACCATTCCTTATCAATCTTTTGGACCTTTTTCTTTTGGGGTTGTTGGTGGGAGGAATCTATAGTTTTTTATAGTTTGCTTGGGCCAGCATTGTGGTTTTTTGATACATATAATCCCTCTTGTACACTAGTCTGTCTTTTTTTTTTTTTTTTTCAGTTACAGGCTGACATTTTTCTGATATTCCCAAAGAATGTAGTTGTCCTTCTTTGGTTACCTGCTATTCAAATTCCCACATAGATTTAATTTCATACGTTCTTCTTTGGTATTGCTCAGTTTGGCCTTGTGAGAGATGTGTTTTATCCTTCAGTAAAGACTTGCCACAGACAAGGCTGAAAGTGATTTTAAAATGATGACTCTTACAAACCATCACGTCTGAAATAATCAATGTAAATTGTCCACTTCTACTATGGTAAGATTTTCTCATGTATTACATGCCTATTACTTACAGATTTAATTTCATAGTTTAAACAGGTCCTTTTTCAAATAGCTGGGACAAGAAAGTGCCACAATCTATTTCAATGGAGTCAACATCCCAGCATTTGTGTGGCATCATTGGAACAGTGCTTCTTATGTCCTATCCCATAGAACCCAAAGTGCTTCATCTGGTTTCTTACCCGTTCTGATGCAAAGTAATATGAATAACAAAATATAGTGTTACCTTGCAATTACCTGTGATCTGAAGGTGATATTTAATAACATAATAGTTATGTTTTTGCATTATTGACTTTGGGGGATTATATTAGGTAGGAGTAGCATTTCCTGGAAGTTGACTTTTGGGCTTTTCTTGAGCTTGTGGAGATAACTTTTTTTTTTTGTCTTAGTGGAAGAAGTGCTTTATAAGCAGTGAAAAAAGCAAAGCAGCTGACTGAAAAGCCAGAGTAAATCAACTTGCTGGTTTTGTGGCACACCTTCTATTTGGCAGATAAGGATCATGAATCTACCAGAAATGAAGCTGACGTTGAAATTACGGCATACAATAAACCAGTAGTTAGTCTTCCCTTTTTCTGCCAGGGTGTTCATGCTTTGTACTGGAGGATAAAATTTAGTTAGAAAAATTGCATTTTGCATTGGAGGATGAGAAGACAGAATGCAAAAGGGATTAAGTATACTTTTTTTTTCAGAGTCTTGAAATGAATGGATCCCTAAGACAGTATCTCTTCCCATTATGATTCTATTTTTCTGCAATGAATATAAGTGAACATAATATGGCTTAATTTAAGTAAATTTGTCAAATATTGTTTATGACAGCAACACAAGACCAAAATTGCATGTTTGCTTCAGGACCCTTTTGGGGATATAATTCAGAGACCAGGATAACAACGGAGACATAAATGGAGGAAAAAATCAGAAGTTGAAGAATCATATAATTTATGTAACCTTGGATGTTACGGTACACAGTCTGTGGGGCTTGGCTCTCCTGGGAGAGGGCTGGGACTCGCTGAGACCCCAACTCCTGGTGGCAATCTCAGCCCTGGGGTAGAAGAGTGGCAAGTGTCCTAGAATCTCTGAAGTAGCCAGGTGTGTGCGTTGAGACTGAAGTAACGTCTCCCCACCAGTACCTGATACATAAACACTCGCCATATTTTGGAGCAGTAGCTGTCAAGTCTTTGGATAATGGCTGCAGTGTGGGATAGTGGTTGGACAAGTCTGACAAGGACTGGGATTATAACCTATTCATGTATGTACCTAGCAGAAGTACAGAAATGTGCCTTGGTGAAAACTGAGCTTCTACAGAAAGGCTGGTGAGTGTTGTTGAGTTTAGAATCTAAATTTTGGGCTTACATGCCTGACAGACACTTTTTGGGTCTGTGGTCTATTGCAGGCTGGCCTTACACCTGGGCTTGCAGGTTAGATTCAAAGTTGTTCCTCATGTATAGGTTTTAAAACACAGAAGTTTGGATGTGTTTTGTAATATAATAGCACTGTATGTTCTTTTCATTTCTTCCCCATCTAGTTTAATCTCAAGACTTTGAAAATACAATACACATGGCACAGATCATAACATTTTTTCAGATGCTATTAATTCTGCTACTTCATGATTACATCTCAGCTGACGATGGGGAAACAAGAGCAAGTAAGTCTTAATTTTTATGTTTCAGATAAGGGCAACTTTAAAGCATGCCTTGAATTTATACTGTCCATTTTTAGGTCCACATGTACACTTTTGTTGATGGTGGTATTTTTCCAGTACAATTTTCCTGGTGAAAATCCTATAATATATGATAAGTAACTTAAATATCTTATTTCTCCTTTAGGAAGGGAATATCTTTTTTTTTTTGTGTGTCTTCGAAATGCCCAAGAGGGCAGATGGAACTGTAAAGCTTCAGTCTTCATTTAAACATGTCTTGAGTATTTATATTTTAATTTCTTCAGAAGTTATGTTTTGAATAGCTTAATGTTATGTGAGAAACTAAATAAGAAAAGTAAAGGTTCTGTGAGAGGAAGCTGAGATAACCACAGCTCTGGGACTGACCTTCTTGCATATTCTTCAAAATTAGCATCTCAAACACCACCAAACCAAGTTTTGTACTCTAAATCTGGTTTATGGAAAATAAAAAGTTAAGCAAGGTAGCTTTTTGAAAGACAAAATGGCTGAATAAAAAGAAAACTTTCCTCTGGCCCCAGTGATACTTCCAGGGTAGGTCTTCTTCCTCCAGTTTTACTCTCAATCTAGCAATTTTCAGTATTTTACAACAAACTCAATAAAATTCCTTTTGGTCTCTAGAAAGACATACATTTTTTTCAGTCTACCTGCTCTAAGCTGGGCCTGCTTTCATGAGTCATTTCATAATGTCCAAAGTCCCTTACAACTGGAATTACTCTGTGATTCATAACCTTGGACCACAGAGTGACACACTCTGCTCGCCCCTTGCTCCTTCTCCCAATGTCTTCTCTTCACCATCACCTGCATTGCAAAATCATCTCTCCAGCAGACTGTGGTCACTTGATTTCAAGGAAGGTGAAATATTGACCTGACCAGAAGTATCTGTAGGCAGATGTCAGGACAAGGGAAAGCTCTCTCTGTGGTGGGGCTGCAGCCTTTCACAAAACAGAAAGCACAGTATATACACTGTGCCATGTGCCATGGGATCAAAAGAATCTCTCCTGGTTTTGGCCATCTCCTTGTCACCTTGTGTGTCAGTTATCTAAGCTCTTTTCGCCATCAAGGGAAGGTGATTCTCTCCTCTAGAGAGTTATTCCCTCCACCTGAGGAGGCAATGTGCATGTAAGATGGATAGGAGTGTCCTATACAAATGCTTATGTCGGTCCATGACCTGTAGTTGGCAATTCAGTCTAAAAGCTCCATTTATAAGTGACTACAGCCAGGGGAGCTGAATCCACGCCTAAGGCATCATGCAGTTACATTATATATATTAAATGCTTACGTGATCTTGTATTCTGGAGGTTGAGCTCATTCACTGGGCATTTTTCTTCTAAAATCAGAATATGGTACAAGCAACATTCAACTGAGACTCAGGATTTTATAATAACTAGTACTGTAAGTGTCAGAAGTCAATTAAAATGTATGTGTGAAAGGATTGGATATTACTGCTGAATTCTGGAGTATTCAGACTATAGCCTTCCTCTGCAGTGTGCTTGGTTTGCTAGCAAAAATGAGTTTTTATGTTTATCATCTCTGCAGACAAAGAGATCTGGAAAAAAACAACATGTATTCCTCTCTGCTGATTGCATGAAATGCAATTGCCAGCTAAGGAACTGAATTCCAGAATTTTTCATAGCTGTTTCTTGTGATAATGTAAAAAACAGAAAACGGAATGGTTTTCAGATACCAAGTTGGATCTGTGTGCCTTACAGAAACAATCTTGTTTTCTCTGATAAATTCAGCTGATATTTTTTTTTAAATTAAATGTATTTGTTGATATAAATTCTAATACAAACAGTAATTGATATGAAAAATATTTTCTGTGGAAGAAGAAAGTGGAAGAGTTCAGTAAAATATTTGTTTGATTTTTGTTTTTTTTTTTTAGGTTGTAGAACTGCTCCGGCAGATTTAGTTTTTATCTTAGATGGCTCTTACAGTGTTGGCCCAGAAAACTTTGAAATAATCAAAAGCTGGCTTGTCAATATTACAAGAAATTTTGACATAGGGCCAAAATTTATTCAAGTTGGAGTTGTCCAGTACAGTGATTACCCTGTACTTGAAATTCCCCTCGGAACTCATGAATCCACTGAGAACCTCATCAGGGAAATGGAGTCCATACACTACTTAGGAGGAAATACGAGAACGGGAAGAGCTATTCAGTTTGCCTTTGACCATCTTTTTGCAAAATCTTCAAGATTTTTAACAAAAATAGCAGTGGTTCTCACTGATGGAAAGTCCCAAGATGAAGTCAAAGACGTAGCAGCAGAAGCAAGGAAAAATAAAATCACTTTGTTTGCTATTGGTGTTGGCTCAGAAATTGAGGAGGATGAACTTAAAGCTATTGCCAACAAGCCCTCATCAACTTACGTATTTTATGTTGAAGATTATATTGCCATATCAAGAATTAAAGAAGTTATAAAGCAGAAACTCTGTGAAGGTAAGTAATTGATTATAAAATAATTTAGGTGTGCGGAATGTAGTTCTGTACCCATATTTCTTTATTTCACAAGCAGGATGCATGGTTAATGTAACCTAAGGTATCTGATAATCTTTACAATGATCTTCTTTCATTTTGACCTTGTCAGTGGAAATAATTCCCAATATGTTATTTTCTTTGTTAAACAGAGGTATATTTATGAAAGATATGGTGCTTTAGCATAGTGTGTGTTTAATTTCAGTATGTAGCATTTTGCTCTAAGTTCCAAATTTTTTGCATTCATAAAGTTTAGAAACCCTAAAATGTTTGAGCAATCCTCATAGTGCTGAGAATATAGGGCTTGCTTTATCCTTTCCCTAGGTGCAGCTGATACTGCTCCACAGTCTAGAATTTCTTCTCGACATTTGAGAGGATAGCTTATCATTACAAACAGGAGTTCTTCCGCTATGTGTATGTGTTGAAAAACCCAGAAGAAAGACTCTTGGCAAAGTTGCCTGGAATTGTAACAAGCTGTTATGATCTTTTTTAGAAGGATTTTATGGAAGAATTAGCCAAGACCAACATTGTAAAATGACTTTTTACCTTTAGAATGCTAGCAGCATTACTGCATTGAGTTTTCTGATAACTTTGTAAAACAATGACTTTCCCATATATATGAAAAAGATAGCGAATTGTTTCTAAAATATATCACTCAGAAGGACTCTATTATACTGCGAATGTTTATGAGTGCTATTTTGTACATATTTTATTGCCAACAATTGATCCAAGTCATATTTCAGTTGTACCATATTCTGCACTTAGTAAGAATGAAAAATAGTTTTCATTTGCTCTCACTTTGAGTACGGACTTCATTGAAAAAGAATGGTGATACTTATGTTGAAGATAATAGTGTTTATTTCTTGATACACTTATGAAAATCATAATAATTCCTTGTGGCTGATGTAGTAAGGTGGTCAGTCCAAAAATTAAATCAACTAAGTGCAGCAAAATTTTTTAATAAAACTGCACACAGGGAGAAATTCCCCAAAATAAACACAATATTTTCTTTTAAAAAAATTTAGAAGAAGTGACATTATGTTTCATCAAGGTGGATTTTCTGCTTTCAGAATTAAGTTAACTAGTATCCTTTAAAATTCAGCTGCAATATTTGACAGGACTTTCACAGCAGTAATCTGTGAATATTGACTATGTATACCAAAGTGTACTTAAAGTGACCCTTTGCTTCCACTCTCTTACGTTGCGCTCTTCCCTCGTGTTAGCATTGAGATGCCTCTCTCAGAGCAATCAGAGCCAGTTGGCAGCTTCATTTCTAACCACGATGTCTTTAGCAGGTGAACTGCAAGAGTAGTAAACTGGAAATTTTGTATGAGTGGTGGATTCTTTTGTTCATGTTGTTAAGGTTCACTTTGACTCTGGGAGAGGAAGTTCCATGAGGGCAAAGCAGCAACGATTTGGCTGTGATCACCCATGTGAAACTGCCTGAAAATTTTGCAATTCTCTTTTGATTATCTTTGTTCTACTGCATAAAAAAATGCTAGCTTTTTACTCTATGGTGTTTTTAACTTTGTTATTACGTGAACGTAGATATAAGAGCGTAGGGGCAGTATTTCCCTTCTGGAAAGAGGAGGCTGAGGTTCGGTGGTTTGTGTAGCGAGTAGTGCTATTACAAATGGCCTTGTGGGTGGAGGGGTCTTGTGTGCCTTTTGGGAGCTCTAGTGTTCATTTTATAGTACGGCAAGGTGAAAAAACCTGCTGAATCCAGAAAGGACAACATGGCTAAAAGAGTCCCCAGATATTTAAGGTATTCTTAATATTTAATATTTATCCTGGAAGTCAAGTGTTCCTGTATTATTAATATTCTCTAGCAAAAATAGAAATATTGTGTGTCAGGAATTCATTTAAAAACAGTACTCAGTGCAGACCTCAGAAGTATGTCTGGAGGATGCTGAGAAAAGTTCCTTTGTTCTAGATAATGGGATTTAACATCGAAAAGTTATTTCATACTTCAGGAAGGAAAGACAAAGCACCTGAAAACTATATAAAAACACTGAAAGGGAACAAGATTTCAGTATAGGCTAAAGAGTTGCTGTGACTGGTACTATGGACTGGAATCACATTCCTCTTTCCCATGGAAGATAGTTCTTAATTTTGCCACTAACTTCTGCATCCTGTATAATGGCTCAGTTAGTTATCAAAATAGTCCAGAAGATGATCCAGATGACCCCGAAAAGATCTGCCTTACTGGGAATGTTTTCATGTAATTCTTCAATGTGCCATTGGAAATAAAGAATAGTTTCTTAATGTGTAATTTTACACATGCTTAATTTGTATTATATTGGTTTGGAATAGTTTCCTTGGCATTGATCCAGAATAATGGCCCTCTCACATAAAGTAATACTATTTCTGCATTTATTTTTTGATTTTATGCCAAATTTCTGATAGTGCAACTGATGAGAGATTCTTGCGTTCATTTTCCTGTCAGTGTATATTATTATCTGTATTAATGGCAATATGACCATTATTCAGCTTTGAAATAAATGAGTTTAGAAAATGTTTCCATGATAACAATGCACAGTGAAGAAACCTGAAAAAATGAATTATTATTACTCTTTCTTCATATTATAAGTATGTTGACTTAAATCCTGCATCTGTGTTTTGAGAAGAAAAGTTGTGTTGGACTTTGTATTTCTCTTTTTTTTTTCGGGAAGCATTCAGAAGGTGGGCATTTTAGTTTCCAAAATGTAGGCAGAGAGTTCTTGCAATTCTTTCTTGTAGAACCAGACAGATAATTTAAAATATATTTTTAATTTGGGAACCAGGTGACATTTTGCTGTGGGGAGGAAAAGAGAACTAAGGGGAATGCATGTGGCTTCTTGCTGCTGCCTCAAGTACATGTGGCATGTTGCCTTAAGAGGGATTGTCTTTTCCCACCATAGATAGTTTGTGCAGACACTTAGCTGAATTTTCTTAGAGTTTATATATCCTGCCTCCCCCACCAGAACAGGGTAGCTTCTGACTGCCCTTGAGTCGGTTAAAGAGAGAAGCCATGCAGTGTTGCTCATATTATAAAGAGAAGCCAGTCTAGACCTTTGAGCTGGTAATTCCCTGGCACTGAAACATGAGTTTTCCAGACTGTGGCTGGTCCAGATGGAGATGAGGGAACTCTCCACCCATGCTTTGGAATGTATTCCTGACCTCTTCCCTTTCTATGAACTGATGCTTTTCTGAAGAAACAATAGGAAATGAATGATGAAAATGTATTTACTGTAAATAGTTTAGCATAGTTTTAATAAAGCAAAAAGTTATTTGCTTTCTTTTAATTGATTTATTACTCTAATACAATGTTGGCTTTAGTGTTAAATTTCACTGTGCTATCTCACTTTTTTTCTTTTGAGACAACTTAGGTCCACTGCCTAGTATTGTTTTTGTGTAAAGATAATTAAACAGAGATAACATTCAGCTAACTTTATTTCCACAGAAAATATACCACACAATATTTGTACAGTGAGAATAGCTTCAGGCAGATTTCAGTGTAACAGACAAAATAGATCAGAGTCCATTTCCAGAAAAAAAAAAAGAAAAAAATAGTTGTAGATAATTCTACTTTTGTCCATTTTCAACCTGATGTTATAGTTGGGAGGGATGCTGGATTAATTCAAACTGTTAGTGCCTTGTGGAAGTGAAGATCTATAATTTTGTAACATTTTGAAACCATACAATTTTAGAAATTAAATTAATATTTTAGTCAGATATTGTAATACCTTTTAATTACAATTAGTGACAATTCAAAATAGTATATGAACGTAACTGCAGTACAATATGACATCTCAGTATTCTCACTTCATGTCTCTGCGGATCCTGCATGTCACTTCTCTCATGTTACGTTTAACTGGCAGTTCTCAGTTCTCTTTTATTTCTTGAAAGGCAGCTACAAAAAATTAGGTAGGTGGGTGATTACTTTTTGAAAGTTTTAAGTCATATTTTGAACTATACTTGCATTTATTATTTTGCAGAATCTGTTTGTCCGACAAGAATTCCAGTGGCAGCTCGAGATGAAAAAGGATTTGACATTCTTCTAGGATTAGGTGTGAAGAAAAAGGTTAAAAAGAGAATTCAAATACCAACCACTAATGCAAAAGCTTATGAAGTAACCTCACGTGTTGACCTGTCAGAATTGACAAGGTATTTAAACTTATAAATACAGTTCTAAATTTAGTCAGATTTTTTTTGTTTGCTTAAAGTGAGAAAGACTTATTTTAAGATCTATATGAATGTTCAAGTACTGTCCTTTTTTTTGTCCTTCCCCCTTATTTAGGAATGTGTTTCCAGAAGGTCTGCCTCCATCCTATGTGTTTGTTTCCACTCAAAGATTTAAAGTAAAAAAGACGTGGGATTTGTGGAGAATTCTAAGTCTGGATAAGAGACCACAGATAGCAGTCACTATTAATGGAGAAGAAAAAACATTATCATTCACTACCACAAGTTTAATGAATGGCACACAAGTTATTACTTTTGCTGCACCTCGTGTAAAGGTAAGGAGTAAGTCGTCATCATGCTGAGATACTCACTTAAGTGCACATTATTCTTTTGCCCTTTATGTTTTTTAAAAATGCATGGTCTTATTTTTGGCTGCTTAGACATTTGAAAGTAGATGGAGGGTACTTTACCCATGTTTCCAGAGTGTCCTCAGTGATCATCACTGTAAATGTTTTGCAGGTGCTTTCTACTTAGTAGTTTCCAGCAGGTAATTGTGAAGATCACAGAGACTATTTCACACAGCTCTTTGCTTAATGTATGCTGGAAAGTATTTTCTGCCTTTGATATGGAGACTAGAAAATGTAAATTAAAATAGTCCATTTTTAGAAACAGTTTCTGTTAAGTGTCCAAATTCCTTGAAAATATACAATGACAGAAGTTACTTTCTTCTCCAGAAGAGTAAATAGCAGCTTACAAAATGAGAGTTCAACCTGGATTTGTCTAGTTCTCTGCTGTATAAAAAGTCCTTTCAGCTACTTTTTTTTCTCACTGAAGGGATTCCCCTCTTTGTGCAAACCAATTTTATTGTGTGCTAGTGTAATCTGAAGGTTCTCATTCAATCTTTCCTCATTAACTTCCAGTGAAGTATTCAACTCTTGTAAGACGGATTATCTCGGTTGCAGGTGAGACAGAGGGAAGGAGATCGAGTATTTCTACCCTTGCATTTGTAGCAGTATAGGAATATGCAGCCCAGAGATTCCCATTCTAACTGCAGGGGGTATTATTTAAATGAACAGAGAGAGATGCTTCAGCAGAGTGGGAAAGATTTACTGCTGGAGCGCTTCATGGCCAAGTGGGTTCAACTTTTCTGGGAAGCGGTGGCCTGCATTTGAATCCTTACTCCAAATCAGGCTGAAGGAATTTGGAATATAGATCCTCAGAGAAGGAAGGGCTCCTATCCAAAAGAAGGTCTTAACTACTAAGCTTTTGCTAGGGAGAGGTATTTTATTCTTCTGTTATTGGATGGAGAATTTTACTTTTTCTTTCCAAATTTCCTCTGCCTTTTTATAATTATTTGTAGGTGAAATAATTTTCTTTTTTTTTTAAGAAGCGGTGTTAAACTTGATTTACTGGAAATTGTTCAGTTTCAAGTCAATCAAAAAATTTGTATTTCATTGTTTCTGGCAGCTACAGTGACAAATCAATATTATTCCTGCAGTCCCAGGTATCCATGAACTTCCCATGAAAAGAGCGCTCTTGCTTTTTTCTTTTGAGTTTCTCCATGCTTGTATTGCTATTATGTAGAACAATAATTTTATGCCCTTTTTAGAGCTGTATGTCTCTAAACACACTGTGTCACTATGCTTTCAATGAACCTTTTTATTTAACAAACCTTTATCATAGTTTATCACTTTTAGTCAGAAAAATGGAAATGTTATATATTCTGATCTGTTTATTTTATCTTGTAATGAGAGACATTGTGAATAAATAAAAACCCAATCTACAAATCAAAATGAAATAGAAACAGAGGTGCTGTGTAAGGGTGAATGTTATTAAGTGAAGTAAGCTAAATTTCTGTTTATGTCTACAAAAGGTAACAAAGATATATAACATACTGAAAGATGTATGTTTCAGTTTACTCTTATGTATAACAATTTAGTGTGGGATTAATCTGTATTAAATTTAGCTATATAAAAGATAAGCATCTAGTCTAGGCTAGGCTAAAGAGCTAGATTGTTTTTGAAATTAATGGATAGGCTGAAGAAGGCAGCATTTCTTCCCTTGTGGAATTTAATTTCTAAGATACGTGGGGTAAGTACTTCTTTAAAGGGGTCTCTCATTTTCTATTACTTGCAGAACTATGCTATTTGTTTAAACTAAATCCTAAGCTTTAGAAACCTGAGGTTTTGTGAGATGATGAAAGTAGTATTTGGTTTATTCATTGCAATATTGTGATTCATTCTGCCAATATCGTGTTGTCTTTAAGATTTTTTTCATAAGAGATTAAGTAGAAAGACTTTCAATTTTTTTTCACCATGATTTAAGATCTGAAGTGTTTGAGACATTATACCACTACTGAAAAAAAGGCCGCTGGCTTCATATTTTTAACAAATATGGGTTTGAGCATGTTCAAGATCATAGACTGAAAAAAATTATGTAGGTTATAAAATAATTCTGAAATAGAGATTAATATTTACCAAATATCATCTTCTCAATTATAATACTACTTGGCAAATACTTTTTTCCCTATACAGTTTACAATACTTTTTGTATGACAAAACCAGGAACATTGATCATCTCAACCATTAACAGTAGTTTAAGTGTTAAAATGCAGTTTTATTGTTATTTAAATTGAAGACATTTTGTTTTACACAATTCTGTTTTCTTCACTTTTCTTAGACGTTGTTTGATGAAGGCTGGCATCAAATTCGTCTCTTAGTAACAGAAGACTTTGTAACTTTGTATATAGATGACCAAGAAATTGAAATTAAGCCATTACATCCTGTTTTAGGCATTTACATCAGTGGCCTAACCCAAATAGGAAAATATTCTGGAAAGGAGGAAACTGTACAGGTAAGCATATGCTAAAACCACAATAATTCAGAAATTCTACTGTAGGTTAACATTACATTGGCACCTTCTGTTTTCTTGAATTTACTCTGCTAATTTACAGTAGGCTGAAATTTACAGAAATATAAATATAAAATATACAAAATTATAATAGTTAAGATGGATCATAAACGATCAGAAAGACTCAGCGCAACCGATATATCCTGTGCGGTGGCTGCTTAATTGGTGTCACTGACTTCAAGTGGTATTCATTTTTGCTGGAACACAAATTTGATGCAACATTGTTGCCCGAATTTGGGAAAAAGTGTCTCAAAACAGAGGATTTCATCTGTGCTTGACACTTGCATATAATTTCCTTCTATCAGTTATGCTAGTAAAAGAGGGAGAAAATTTTTATGAAGGTTCTTTCTCATCACTAGCTTGTCACGAAAGTACAAGGTATACCAACTCTGTTTCTGTTGTACTGCAAATATTTGATACTCAGACTGCCACTGTTTGATTCTACTGTGCTGGAACCCCTCCCTGAAAACCCTGTACCCTCTATTCTGAGGAACATTGAAGTCCTTTTGCCTTCAGCTCTTTGCAGACACCAAAAAGCTGGTTAAAACTTCAGGCTGAATAGGTAAAGGCTGTGCAGACCACTGGTGAAGACTCTTATGTTGACGGTGTTCCAGATGTTGGCTAGATAGATTGTTTCCTTATATTTATAGCAGTGTGGTAATGAAATTATTAATTAGACTGATAGTAATGGAAACAATACTAAGAAATACTGAATTACATAAATAGACATGATTTTTTTTATATTAAAAGCTATGCCTTTTTTTGTACTCTAAATTCATGATCCTTACTGGTCCTATTAAAAGATATTAATGTGTTATGCATCATCTTTGTTAACTTTCTTCAGATGTCTTTACTCAGTAACTCCTGAATTTTGTGTTTTTGTAGCCAGGCTTCAGTTCTATTATTATCATAATCTAAAAGCGTACATGGAAACTTGGATGATGCACTGTGTGCATGACTCAGCATTTCTGATGGTAACATTGTCTGTATACTAAAGTACTTTGTGAAAACTACTGAATGTCACAGACTTCTGATAGGACTTCAAGCACTTATTGCAAGGAAGTTGGACATTTCCGAATTATAATCAATCATCTAATGCATTTTCTCTGTTGGTGAAGGATTATCCCATTTTTATAGTTTTGGGCATTCTAGGATTAAGAGGGTTGTTTGTTTGTTGTTGTGTTTATGTTTTTTCTCTTATGTCAGTGGAGAAATGGAACTTTAATGGATTCCCAGTAATACGGTTTCTGAGTTGAACGTTAGTAGCAAGACATGTTATGTAAAATGAAAATGAAAACATTTTGGGAATGTTGAATGTAAGATCCCATTCTGATAGTGAACTAGAAGAAAAGTAGAAAATCTGTCTCAGGTCGCAATTTTATATTTCCAGATCATTTTTGTAATCTAAAAAAGGTATTTCCTTTTTCTGCTTTTTCACTGTGACGCATTCTGCAAAACATTAACAGTCAAACTTTGCCAGGATAGTTCTATTTAAAATACGATTATAGAGAAATATTTTAATGTATCTGCATGCTGCCTTTCTCTGTGTCATGGTTTAGCTCCAGCCGGCAACCAAGCCCCACGCAGCCACTCGCTCAGTCCCCCATGGTGGGACGGGAGAGAGAATTGAAAGGGTAAAAGTGAGAAAACTTGTGGGTTGAAATAAAGCCAGTTTAGTAAGTAAAGCAAAAGCTGCACACGCAAGCAAAGCAACACAAGGAATCCATTCACCACTCCCCATGGGCAGGCAGGTGTTCAGCCATCTCCAGGGAAGCAGGGCTCCGGCACACGTAATGATTACTTGGGAAGACAGACACCATAACTCTGAACGTCTCCCCTTCCTTCTTCTTCCCCCAGCTTTATATGCTGACTGTGATGTCATATGGTATGGAATATCCCTCTGGTCAGTTGGGGTCAGCTGCCCCAGCTGTGTCCCCTCCCAACTCCTTGTGCACCCCCAGCCTGCTGGCTGGTGGAGTGGGGTGAGAAGCAGGAAAGGCCTTGACTCTGTGTAAGCACTGCCCAGCAATAGCTAAAACAGCCCTTGATTATCAACACTGTTTTCAGCACAGATCCAAAACACAGCCCCGTAGTAGCTACTGTGAAGAAAATGAACTCTATCCCAGCAAAAACCAGCACATTCCCCACTCCCCGTACCGTTCACGTCATGCACAGGTCCTGCACTACATTCTTGTTACCCGCTTCCCCCCCCCTTCCCATCCTTTGATATAACACACAGATATCAATCCCCTAGGCTATGGATCACCCCTGGAAAATGTCTGGAAAATGTATTTTGCAAGTGTTCTCCATTTAATTAGGATCTTACTGGCTGAAGTGTTTTCCAGTATAGTGATGATAAACTTGTGTACACACTTAGTGCTGTGAATTGCAGACATTTCAAATGTGAAAACACATAACAGACTCCATTTTGTGTGCTTTCTTCCCCTGCTAGTCCAGCTTACAGTGTATGATTTCAAATAAGCGTAACAGGGCTTTTTTCTCTTTGCAGTCATGATAGTTTCTGCTAGAAAAACTGACTTCAATGGATTCATTTTTCTGGAGCGTAGCAACAGAGCAGAATGGCACAAACTTTCTCTTACCTGGTGTCAGTGTTTTTATTGGTTGCTTTTTAAAGCGTTATGTTATAGAGCTAAACTCTAAACCAAATTCTTTCAAGCGTCAGGGATGCCTTCTGATGCTTCACCAAAACTTAATATTCTTACATCTAGTAGAGACAGGTCAGTGTACAAACATCTTCCCAGGAGTGTTAAGGTAAAAAAGAAAAGGTTGGTTTCGCCTGTGCTGTTGTAACTTGTTTCCCAGTGATATTGACAACCAGTGTAATTTCTGCCACGAGTGTTTGGATTTATTGCCAAGGATTAGGGGCAGTGATTTCTATTATTTATAGGAAAGAAAATCTTGAATTGATTATTTTTCTTTAAATAATTCTGTTACAGAATGTTTAATTGGTTGCATGTATTAACCATTGTGAGTAGCCTGACTAAAAGTGTTGCTACATCTTTAATTGATTTTTAACCATAGTGGACACACAGAGCTTCCAGTTTCTCTTGCTTTTTAATATTTTGTTCATTTTTTTAAACCTGTGGAATGTATAACTTAAGAAGAGTATAGTTTAAACTAACTTAATGTCAGACTATCAACACTTTCTCTTAAAAACTTCTTTTATGTTTTGAATTATAGTTTGATATACAAAAATTGCGAATCTACTGTGACCCAGAGCAAAATAATCGAGAAACAGTCTGTGAGATCCCAGGATTTGTGAGTATGATAGATGAACTTTTGAGGACTACTTGGCATTTTTTGCAAATGACTGTTTAAAGCTGACTGAATGAATTCTTAAAATAAGTGATACTACATTGATTCAGCTGGTGCAAACAAACGCTGTGCAATATCAAGTGACACAGAATTTGTATCTTTTCAGCCCTATTTTTGCACAAACTTATTTTGAAAGTTTTTTTGGTTTAGCTATTTGATGGTGGAAATTTGACAGCAATATAGAAGAATCTCCAGAATCTTCTATTACATTTTAAGATTGTAAACATTATAAATTAATAAAACTACTACGTTACAGCAGTGTAAAATACTTTACTACTTTTTAACTTACCTGATATACTTCTTGCTACTTGTCAGGTCATTTAATCTCTGAAATTTTTGTACATAACAAACAAACCTGTAATTTTAAATCACCTTTTCCTATCAGAAGTATGTATGCTGATGTCTGTGTTAAGTAGCCCATTAACTGAAATGTTGCTAAGATTTCATGAATTATATTATGAATAAGACAAAAATAAAATCCTGTTCAGGATTTTAGGATTCAGATACATAATTGGGAAGCTTATGGGGATCCTTTGACCCTCTCTTTGCCCTCTTACTTGTGGTTAATTATGCAATGAAATGTAAAACACTTTTTTTTTGTGTTTTATTCATCACACACAGTTGGAGCCAGATTTTCAAAACCATTCGGCTCCCATCTCAAAATATAAGCAAGAGATTGTTTTATATGTAGTTTTCTTAAAAATGTCCTCCTTTGTTTGTTGTATAAAACAAACAGACCTAAAGATAATCAGACACCAGTGTCTTATTATGTAAACCCGTATTTTTCATGTTGGGACTATGTAAACCCATATTCTACATGTTGGGATTTAGTTTAGTATTAGGACCATTTTGCCAGTTTGACAACAGAACCTGCAAATCTTCAACATCCAGATATTTTATTTTTTGTCAGACTTGCGCAAACCCCCAGCTAGTCTGTTTTATTTCTGTTTATTTGGGGCCAGTGTGTCTATTGCAGTGAGCAGCCTTATCAGGGCTTCTTCAAAACTCACAGCTTTCATTTAAGCAACGAGTAGGTGGCTGGATTATTAGCTGAAATCTGACTGTGTCTGTGAAGAACTAATGGGTTCAGGAACATTTTTTTAAAGCTTGCTTTAAATCCTGACATAAATTTAGTATTTGTTTTATTTAACTGTGTGGCATATCTTTTTGCTCTTTACAAAATAGAAGTGGGATATGAAAAGTAAACAAATTTTTGCATAAAGAAAGCAAACACTAAAAAGTGTTTTGCGCTTTCTTCAATTTGGCAAGAAGTCATAGCAGAAAGATTGCTTTTTGCCTGTTTGGTTTCACTTGCTGTTGCAGTAAAGTAAATTTGGACTTTACCCATGAAATTCTGGACTCCTTCAGAAAATAAAAATGTTGAATGATCTCTAAGGATGAGTATGTGGTTTGTGGTTGTATTCTGTCAGAGTGTGGTTGTGTCAGAGCTCCTGAACTAAGTAGGGGCTGTATGTACTAATGACAGCCTGAATTCATCCCCTTTCCCGGAGATACCTAGCTGCATAGTACTTTTAAGCTCCCTCTATGATCCGTGGAGAAAGATAACCTTCTCTGGAGGTTACCTAAGATGAAAATTGAATACAGAGGAAGCTGTCTTTCTCCCTATACTGTTTGAAGTCAGTGGTGACTGTGTGCATTAGAAAACTTCTGTACACGGTGCAGCTAATGGTGGCCACTACACCATTAAGACAGACAATTTCATGGTTGGTGTGCTGAAATAATTGGGGATGGATTGTTCTGTGATGTTGCAGATACTGGAAAACTCAACTCAATTGATAGCAGAGTCTGATGCAGTCACACCAGAAAGTGCGAAAAAGCCAGCCTTGTCTCTGTGCTGCTTTATGTTTTCCCAGATGCTGGATTCAGGCAGAGATCAGAGATGTTAGAAATATTTTGGTACATTCTCTGACATGAATGAGTCAGCAGAGGATTTTTTTGATGAGAAGTTACTCCTGGCAAAAGTTTTAACCCAAATCTAAACATTTAGTGTGTAAATAATTACATTGTTCAGTACTAATTGTAGTTTTGTCATTGCCTTTTAAAAATTGCTACTGGTAGCTCCTGTTGAAAGACCTTTAAATGAACTAAAAATTCATATGCATTGAAAGCAGCTCCACATAAGTCTGAAAAAATCTAAAATTTTGAATTAAAATTGACAGTTAGAGCCCTGAATTTATGATTGGTTTTGATAGTGTTTACAAATGAATGGATTTTGCTTATTACAAATATTGCTGTACCCTTAAACTGCGTTTCTTCTTGTTTCAGAATGGAGAGGTAGGCTCAATCCCAAACTGCTCAAACTGAGTTTAAGGTAGTATTTGACTTTATATAAACTTTTTATTATTCTAGGTAATATGCACTTTGTTTTGAAAAGTAGACAGAGGTTTGCTAAGCTGGAAAGTTATGGATTTCCATTAATTGAACCCTACAGTCTACAGACAAATTAAAAATCAGTTTTCTGAATAAACCCACATTTATTAGAATAAATGGCCTGATTTTTTTTTTCCCTGGTTAAGTTCAATTGCTCTTATTTGCAGAGGTGGATGCTGTTGCAAAGTGATTGGGGATACGCACAGTCAGGTAGCTGTTGCCTGTGTCATGATAAGGGGAGCTCCCTGAAGGGGAGCTTGTTTGAAGACTTAATATGATAGCTTCCCTAACCATCCTCAACTCCACTTGGTACCATTGCAAAGGAAACGTGGATTTGTGTTTTGATCAATTATTTGACCCTGAGAGAGAATTCCATTGAGAGAACATTGTAAAAAGTCTGAGTTATTTTAGAAAATATGAGTAAAATGGTATAGAAAATGTTTCAGATAATAAATAAAAAATCTGGGTTTTTGTATCTTAGAATCTTTTTTTGCCTTTCCATAGCTCTAAAAACCTGCTAGGTGAAAAAGAATTCACTGAATCTAACTTCAGGATACAGATTTAGTACAGATGCACCTAAATTTTGGGTGCCTCACCTTGGGCAAATGGATTTGATCTAGTAGCTCTCCCCTGGCCTGCCTTGCTAAAATGTTGAGGTTTCATGTGGTATCAGTGGTGAGAAGTAACTACCTCAAAAAAAAAAAAATTCCCTAGAGGGTGATGTGGTCTGAAAAGGCTTAGTGTTTACCGCTGTTTGTATAGGGAGCATAGTTTGGAGGAGGTCACCTAATGGTCTTTGGAGGATGGGCACCCTGGGCGCCAGGACTTGGACTTGTAGGAGTCCGTGGTAGCAGCCATGCCCCACCTTTTGTGAAGTAGCTTTGTAGTTGGAACACATGCCCAGGAGGTAGGAGACTTGGGCTTTATGTTCTTTTCAGGCTTGCTACACATGATAGCATACCCATTGCTCGTGGTCATTATGATATATATAATATTTATTAGATTCTTTTTACAAACCTTAATTAAATTGTTATATTTGATAATTGATCACACTTCAAATGATGAATATCAATTAGTTTAGGAGAAGAGTTTTGCATGTTGCCAGATTTAAAATTATCAAACTATATGACAAAGTATTTGTGGAAGAGCAAATAGAGTTTCAGATATCAGCCCAGTATTGGTACTTATTGTCTTATTTCTTTTTCTTCTGGGTAAAAATTCACGTATGCAAAGTAGTTGGAGGGCTATATTCAGATAAGTAGAAGTTCCAGCTGAACGAGGGAGTGAAAGCCAGGACCTATGCAAGCTAAGGAAAATCAGCTTCGTATAATGTTATGATACGTTTGTTGAATGCTTTTGGCATGTGTGTTGATGGCTGGTTTCACTCTTGGTAGTGCATGAATGGTCCTAGTGATGTAGGCTCAACACCTGCTCCCTGTGTATGCCCACCAGGACAGCAAGGACCTCCAGGCCCAAAAGTAAGTTCCCATTTTGTCTTACTGAGCATACATGACTTTTTTTTTTTCTTTTTTTTTCTTGTTTTTTTTCCAAATCTTATGTTGGCCAGTCATAGAATCATAGAATAGGTTGGGTTGAAAGGAACCTTAACGATCACCTGGTTCCAACTTCCCTGCCATGGGCAGGGACACTTTTCACTAAACCAGGTTGCTCAAAGCACCATCCAGCCTGGCCTCGACCACTTCCAGGGATGAGGCATCCACAACTTCCCTGGGCAACCTCTTCCAGGGCCTCACCACCCTCATAGTGAAGAATTTCTTCCTTATATCTAATCTGAATTTACCCTCTTTCAGTTTAAAGCTGTTACCCCATGTCCTATCTCTATAGGCCCTTGTAAAATGTCCCTCTCCAGCTTTCTTGTAGGCCCCCTTCAGGTACTAGAAGGCTGCTACAAGGTCTCCCTGGAGCCTTCTCTTCTACAGGCTGAACAACCCCAACTCTCTCAGCCTTTCTTCAGAGGAGAGGTGCTCCAGCCCTCTGATCGTCTTTGTGGCCCTCCTCTGGACCTGCTCCAACAGGTCCATGTCTTTCCTGTGCTGAGGGCTCCAGAGCTGGATGCAGTGCTCCAGGTGGGGTCTCAGCAGAGTGGAGTAGAGGGGCAGAATCCCCTCCCTCAACCTGCTGGCCACGCTTCTTTTGATGCAACCCAGGATAGGGTTGGCCTTCTGGGCTGCCAATGCACATTGTGGGTTATGTTGAGCTTCTCATCAACCAACACCCCCAAGTGCTTCTCACGAGGGCTGCTCTCAATCTATACTCTGCCAAGCCTGTATTTGGGCTTGGGATTGCCCTGACCCAGGTGCAGGACCTTGCACTTGGCCTTGTTGAACTTCATGAGGTTCACACAGGCCCACCTCTCATGTCTGTCAAGGTCCCTCCAGCATGTCAACCGCACCACTCAGCTTGATGTCATCTGCAAATTTGCTGAGGATGCACTCGATCCCACTGTCCATGTCACCGACAAAGATGTTAAACAGCACCTGTCCCAATACCAACCCCTGTCATAGTCAGGCAGATTAAAAAAGTAGCAGACAAGTTCTAGTTTCCAGTGCATGATATAATGATTAGGATACTCAAGGTCATGTTTAAGTGCCATAATTCCTAATAACGCAAATATATCTTTTATTTTTTAAGGAAAATGATCATGGATATGAAATTGTGTTTCCTTGCAAATGTGTTTCCTTCAGCAAATGATCTTGCACTGTTAATTGCTTGAGAATGAAATGGTTTGCTAATAAAAGTCTTTCAGTGGAGAGGGTTTTTTCCTTCTTTGTTAAAGAATGGACTAGATGCTTACTGGGCGAGTTCCACTTTAGCTGTTCTGATGACCTTCTTTTAGTGCTGGTGAAGGATTAAAATGAGAACCAGACTTGAGTCTCTGATTTCTAACACACAAACTCAAGTCCCTAGTATTTGGCTGTAGTACCTTTCTCAGGAACTGTTCTAAGCAGTGCTTCCAGAGTTGCTAGCTTACCTTATTGGGGTAGACAAGGAAATCCCAAACTGCTTGTCTTTTATTAGAACACATAATTAAAAAAAAAAAATTTACTCATTATGTAAAGGGTTAACAGTCTTCTGCAGCTGCCTCAAGTCAAAGGGCTTTTTGCTACAGTGGTAAGGGTTTCTAATCAGGGAATTGGAATCCACAAGATAGAGATCATTATTATTTCATGTAACAGAATTTTTGTGGTCTTTTACCTTTTTTTTTTCTGTTTAGCACATTAGAGGAAAAAAAAGAGAGAGAGAAGAAAGTATAATTTAAAAAAAATTGAAAGCCACATCCTGTAAAGTATGAAAGAGTATGAAATGTCAGAATTAGGGTGACCTATACAATTTTATTTAGAACCCTCCTTCATGTTCAGTCTTTCAATGGCATTGCAGTATGTTTGGGGGTAACTGAATAATACAGGGGACACAATGGTTCCTAACACAAAAGTCTGCAGCAAGAGTGAAAAGGAAGCCAATTTAAGATTGTATAGGTTATCCTAGTTATGGTATTTCTTAATTTTTGAATACCGACTTTGGAACCACATAAATTTAAACTTGATTTGTCTGTTTGTGATATTAACAGCGTCCAATAAAATTAATTAAATTACAGCAGTTTAAAAATACAAGTGATGTTTTAACCTTTTCAAGTTAAAGGCATAAAATTTCACAGTTTAGATAGTATATTTGAAAGTAAATTTATTTTCACTCAAATCTCAAACCTGGACTTTTTAATTTGGACAATAATAATTCTGGATAACCTATTATTAATTTAGCAAATTACGATGGTTATGCTTTTCTAAAGAGACATTATTCAATATCCTTTCCCGTTTAGCTCAGCATTACATTTCTGTGGTTTATATGTGAAAAGATGTTTTTTCACAGTCACACTGAAAGCTAGTTTCATATTTCCCTCCTAAGGTCCTCCCTGTTTATAACAGTTCTGCAGTTGTAACTGACCCATGGGTCTGTTGATGGTTCAGGCTGAAGGAAGCGGTACCTGCTTAACGCTCCTGTAGAAGTAAAATGTTTTTATAGATCAAGTCTTACTGGGTTTTGCTGGGCTCAAATCAAGTCCATTAGTAAACGGAGAACTATAGTACTCTACGAGGATATACTGAGTAGGAAGTTCCTGCTTTCTTAGCATAAACATGAAACCTTTTCCTTTAACATGGACATGACAGAATAACTGCAAAGGCCGTATAAGAAGAAATCTAAAAGACTATCTTTTTAGACAGAAATAAGTGTGTGAAGAGGAGTTTATTATTTAGCAGGTTTTAATCCTGGCTCCTGCCTTGCCAATGCTTTTGCTTTAAGAACTACATTCAGCCAAAGCAGGTGAGAGTTTTCTTCAGAGTAGAACTACTAAATCGACAAGGTTTTAATAAAGATTTTTTCATCTATTTGCTGAAAAGTTTTTTTATTTCAGTTAAGATGTTAAAAAGCTTGAAAGCATTTGAGGTGATGGGGCAAACTTGTGCTCTATCTGAGCTCACTTCTCCAAGTCCTGCACAAGAAGTTAGGGAGAATTTTCGGGGGGGTTACAAGATCAGTTCTTTTTTGCTGTATGAATTACTCCTCAATAGCAGGTATCTGGGCTTGCAGCCACTGTTTTGTGGAATGTATTAGGGTTAAGGTTGTTCTGTGCTAATTTTAAAATACTCTTTCATATCTTTTGTGTGTTAACATACTGCTCCTCCATAGGGTGAGCCTGGGCAGCCTGGGAATCATGGTTATCCCGGTCAGCCTGGTCCAGATGGTAAGCCTGTGAGTACTAAAAACTTAGTCATATATTGTAAATGCAAAACTAACAGGAGAAAAAACATGTACCACTGATATCAGATTTTCAAATTGAGATGATTTTGTCTCCATTCTTTGAAACTGTGAATGTCACTTAAGCGTTATCTGAATGTAAGAATTCTACGAATATGTTAATCATAGTATTTGTGTTTCAAGATAAAATATTGTAAATATGATAGCATGAGTTAGGCACTGATTTAAAGCAGAGAACAGGCTTTGAGTGCTCCTGTTGGTCTTTGCATCAGTTATCACCTTCTGATCTTCAATCTTTACTACTTAAATTTTTTTGCATTTTAGGGCAGCTAAAATCCTGTCTATTTGTTTTAGGGATTGCTTCTCTTTGAATTTTGTTCATTTAATTTCTTTTTAGGCTGCCTCAAGTAGTCTATCAAAATAAGTATATGTGTGTATACAATGTTAAACATATATATTTTGCAGTTCTAAATATTATGTGTTAAAACATACATTGCAAAAATACCTGTACTTTTCTCTTATCCTAGATTTTACTTTTTAAACTGTCATTCCATTAGTAGGTATGGTAAAGACTGGAAGAAAGTAGATGAAGAACATACGTCCCTAAAATGAAATAACAGATTTGGCAATGGCTCGTCTGGCCTTCATGGTTAACATTTTTTATTGTAATAAAATTGTAATAGAAGCAATTAATATATAAAAATAGCCTAAGGTTTAATTAAAAAATATATTAGATCTCTGAATGTAATTGGAAGACTCTCAGATACTGACAGCCAAACTTCTCTGCTGAGTAAGGTTTTGTTAAGAGCCTGCAGTCTCTGTATCACCAAAGTGATGGGGTGTGTGTGCCTCTGGTGTGTTAAGAGAAGGCAGGCCAAAAGCTGGGACACTTCACCACCCATGTTTCTTTTCTAAGAATGTGGCCTCTGATACTGCATACTATTAATTAGAAGCTATTTTATTTATATTAGAAAAAAAAAAAGAAAAAGAGAAAGGTAAAAGACAGTTTTGAGCATTAAAAATAACTTGCTTCTGAAAAGAGGATAATTTCTCTGCTTGGACACCAAAAAGCAGGAAAAGAAAAGTGCATGCATGTACTAGAAATTGTTAATTCATTGTAGCTTTTCATTCTTGTTGTGAAGACTAAGTTTTACGGTTGAGTCCTTAGGTTGTAGTGTTATTTTGAAATCTCCATGGTGAAGTAGAGGAGAAGGTAAAGCATCGTGTCTTGAAATCCACAGAAAATGCAATTAGGGAGGAGTCCCAAATACTGTTGAGAATAAAAGTATAAGAAGATGTCCCAAAACATTAGAAAATAGAAGTGGATGAGTGCATGAGTGCAGAGAAGACAACATAATTTATGAAACAAGCATTGCATTATGAACTGGGAAACTAAGGGTCTATGGGTTTGGTTGAGACTTAGAAGGGATATTAAAGGTATTTTGGTCCCTTTTGGTCCACACTTGACAAACTGGAGAGACTTCAGAGAAGGGCAAGAAAGGGCTGGATTGGGCCTTTCAACTTCACTCTTTTAGTAATTTTTCTGTCCTGTGGAAAGATTCATGAGGATATTGTAACTAACCACAAGTCTTTCCCAAATCTGCCCTTGCTTATCAATTTTAGTACCTTTTAGTAGCATGTTACTCCTACTAAAGAAGCACTACCCACCAAATTTGGTGGCTTCATAAGAACACCTACTGTTCTATTTTTGTTAAGAATTTTTAATACTGGTAATACATTCCATTTCTATCTCAGCTAAAAATGGAAACAGTGAGATTGATATTTACTTGGAATTGTGTATGCCATAAGGCTAATAAATATTACCAGTTACGAAGGGAAAGCTCCACGCTGCACATTATAAAATGTTCACATTTCTCTTATTGTGTTTCTTGGCTATGTGTTGGCCTTTTCTTAGGGATAGCAGTTGGTTCATTTAACTCTGGTGATTCCTTTTGGAAGCAGATTTAGTTTTATAGGGAAAAAATAGGCACTGAAAACAAGAAATGCAATTGTTTCTAAAAATTGAAAATTCCTCTGTTTTAAAATATGGGACTTTGTATATTGAAATCTGTCCATGGTAGCCCTGATGGCCCAGGAGAGCAGTGAGTACAGGAATTTTTCAGTAGTTCCACAAGCAAAGATCCTCATTTTTCCTGTTACATAAAAACATTTTCATGCTTTTGCTTTTGTCTTAAACAGCTTTTGATAGCTATTATTGTCAATGTTTTTTGGAACTAGAAATAGAGAAAAAAATCTGAATTGAAATTGACAGTGCAATAAAATACTACATTTTGGTTCCAGACAATCATGAAAATACAGGTTTTAAAATAGGAATGGGTGGAATCTGAGCTGGGGAAGTGTGATCTAATCAGAATAACTTTTCAGCTGATTATTGATGGTGCTTAAGCTTCTGAAAAGCAGTCCTGTTCTCCAAAGACAGGTATACAAACTGTCTCAACCCAGAGTTGCGTGGGAGAAGGTGTCCATCACAGTTTGACCATACTGATTGCTACAAGTAGATTTGCAGTATGCATAAGTGTAGTAGAGCTGTTTTTAATCCAGCTAACTCTGATATTTTGAAAAATAAAGTGATATTGTCTAAGCTTTAGTGAAGCCAGAATGGACTGGATATTGGTAAGGAACTGTCAGTTTCCAATCTCTCTATTTTTTAAAAAAATAGATTCTAATTTTTTTAAAAATAGATTAAGACACTTACTTCTGAAGTGTCCAGTCAGCTGCAACAGTATGGTTTTAGAAACAATTTTTTTTAGAAACAAAACTTTTTCATACTTGTATTAACAGGTTTCCACTTCGATACTCTATGTATTCTCATAAGCACTGAAATCTGTGACAGGCTGAATCATGAAGGAGAAATAAATTGATATTGTAGTCTCTGCAACTTCATAATCTGGCAGTTATGTTTTTTTTCCTGCAAGTGAGTCATAATGTGCATAGCTGGGTATTCTCTGAACATAAAAAAGACTAGCAGAAGTATCTCAGACAATTAGAAGAGAATCAGAAAGCCCCGCTAAAGGAGAAGTTTTACCATTCTGCTGAATTGAAGTTCATACATTATTTGAAGTGCTTACAGTTAAATCCTATAGCTTTAGTAACTGACTAATTTTTTTGAAAAATCAGCTGTAGCTTTTTGCACTTGTTCTTTGTAAGGACATAATTGCAAACCTGTTAGATCATCTGCAGCTCCGGGCAGTACATTATTGTTCCTTACAGTAGATTCTTGAGTGCTTTCCAGGCTAGCTTTTAGCCATGAGCGATGGGAGACCCTTTAGATACACTGTGCAGGAAAACAGATTCCTCCCTCTGTCTTTTTCTTTCTGTTTTACTTATTTATTTGCTTATACGACTTGCACGTTTTCTATGCTGTCAGTGATTTTTCTTGTTTGAGATAACTTGCTCATATGAATCTTTTTAGTGGTATCCCCTGGGGAACTCTGAAAAGCAAGCTCTTAATTCAGACAGCACAATAGGCTTACAGGTAGTTGTGTAGTCTGTTGTTTAATCAAATGGCTTTTGCATGAAAAGCTTTTCCTGGAAAGTCAGTCTTTCTGTTCCCAAACACATTTTTACGTTCTTCTCTGAAGATATTCCAGTCTGCCTATCTGGTATTCATTTTCTTGGAACAGTGTAACTGGTCAACAAAATCTTTCTTTCTCTGAGAAAGGTTTTAGGCATACATTTATATTACTATATGTAACTGATTTTTAAAGTAAAATGTCAAGAGAAAATTTAGTTTATTTTTTTGTCTGCTGGCTAGATTGTTGTAATCCTTAAAGTTAGTTGTAGTCCAGAAAAATTCAAAACAATTCCGGTGAATATCTTCAATATTACCAGAAAATAGTTGTTCACCTGGTGTTACGCAGTAAAATTGTTTGCTGTAACATTTGGGGAAGTGAACATAAACGTGACTCATTTTCAGTTCTTTAATTGTTTTTTTTAAATAGTTTTGTTTATAGGTTGCTTTTTCCCTTTAATTGCCACCTCTGTTTATTTTCCGTACTCCCGATACATACAGAAAAGATCAATTCAATAACTGGAGAAAAGAACAAAAGTGACAAGCATAATAAGTAATGAAAATACTTTTTTTTTTTTAATCAAAAATGTCATTCGGGACCTGACATGATTAAATTGCCTTGTCAGGAGAAATAGCAATGTGTGGTGGGCTGACCAGGTGCCCACCAAAGCTGCTCTATCACTCCCCTCCTCAGCTGGGCTGGGGAGAGGAAATACAACGAAAGGCTCCTGGGTCGATACAAGGACAGGGAGATCACTCAGCAATTACCGTCATGGGCAAAACAGACTCAGCTTGAGGAAATTAGTTTAATTCATTACCAATCAAATCAGAGTAGGATAATGAGAACGAAAACCAAATCCTAAACCACCTTCCCCGCAGCCCCACCTTTCTTCCTGGGCTCAACTTCACTCCCGATTTCTCTCCCTCCTCCCCGCAAGCAGCACAGGGGGTCGGGGAATGGAGGCTGTGGTCAGTTCATCACACTGTCTCTGCCGCTCCTTCCTCCTCAGGGGAGGACTCCTCACACTCTTCCCCTGCTCCAGCATGGGGTCCCTCCCACGGGAGACAGTTCTCTACAAACTTCTCCAACGTGAGTCCTTCCCACAGGCTGCAGTTCTTCACAGACTGCTCCAGCCTGGGTCCCCTGCGGGGTCACAAGTCCTGCCAGCAACCCTGCTCCAGCCTGGGCTCCTCTCTCCATGGAGCCGCAGGTCCTGCCAGGAGCCTGCTCCAGCATGGGCTTCCCATGCGGTCACGGCCTCCTTCGGGCATCCCCCTGCTCCGGCATGGGACCTTCCCCGGGCTGCAGGTGGAGATCTGCTCCAGCATGGAGCTCCATGGGCTGCAGGGGCATAGCCAGCCTCCCCGTGGGCTTCCCAGGGGCTGCTGGGGAACCTCTGCTCCTGCACCTGGAGCCCCTCCTGCCCCTGCTGCTGCTCTGACCTGGGGGTCAGCAGAGCTGTCCCTCTCACGTGTTCTCACTCTCTCTGGCTGCAGTTGTGCAGGTGTTCTCCTCCCTGCCCCTTCTTAACTATGTTATAGATTACCTGTACTATTGGATGGTTTGCCTCAGGATTTAATCACAGAATCACTAAGGTTGGAAAGGACCTTCAAGATCATCAAGTCCAACCATTAATCCAGCGCCACCGTGTCCGCTAAACCATGTCCTGAAGCGCCACATCCACATATTTTTTGAATGGTGACTCCACCACCTCCCTGGGCAGCCTGTTCCAATGCTTGACCACCCTTTCGGTAAAGAAATTTTTCCTAGTATCCAATCTAAACCTCCCCTGGCGCAACTTGAGGCCATTTCCTCTCGTCCTATCACTAGTTACTCGTGAGAAGAGACCAACACCCACCTCACAACAACCCCCTTTCAGGTAGTTGTAGAGAGCGATAAGGTCTCCCCTCAGCCTCCTTTTCTCCAGACTGAACAACCCCAGTTCCCTCAGCTGCTCCTCATAAGACTTGTGCTCCAGATCCCTAACCAGCTTCGTTGCCCTTCTTTGGACACGCTCAAGCACCTCAGCATCCTTCTTGTAGTGAGGAGCCCAAAACTGAACACAGGATTCAAGGTGCGGCCTCTCCAGTGCCGAGTACAGAGTCATGATCACTTCCCTACTCCTGCTGGCCACACTATTTCTGATACAGGCCAGGATGCTGTTGGCCTTCTTGGCCACCTGGGCACACTGCTGGCTCATATTCAGCTGGCTGTCAACCAGCACCCCCAGGTCCCTTTCCACTGGGCAGCTCTCCAGCCACTCCTCCCCAAGCCTGTAGCGTTGCATGGGGTTGTTGTGACCCAAGTGCAGGACCCTGCACTTGGCCTTATTAAACCTCATACAGTTGACCTCTGCCCATCGATCCAGCCTGTCCAGATCCCTCTGCAGAGCCCTCCTACCCTCCAGCAGATCAACACTCCCACCCAACTTGGTGTCATCTGCAAACTTACTGAGGGAGCACTCGATCCCCTCATCCAGATCATCAATACAGATCTTGAATAAGACCAGCCCCAGAACTGAGGCCTGGGGAACACCGCTTGTGACCAGCCACCAGCCGGATTTAACGCCGTTCACCACAACTCTCTGGGCTCGGCCATCCAGCCAGTTCCTCACCCAGTGAAGAGTAAACCTGTCTAAGCCACGAGCCGCCAGTTTCTCCAGGAGAATGCTGTGGGAGATGCTGTCAAAGGCTTTCCTAAAGTCCAGGTAGACAATGTCCACAGCCTTTCCCTCATCCACTAGGCGGGTCACCTGGTCATAGAAGGAGATCAGGTTGGTCAAGCAGGACCTGCCTTTCATGAACCCATGCTGGCTGGGCCTGTTCCCTTGGTTGTCCTGCACATGCCCTGTGAGCACTCTCAAGATGAACTGCTCCATAATCTTCCCCTGTACGGAGGTCAAGCTGACAGGCCTGTAGCTCCCAGTATCCTCCTTCTAGCCCTTCTTGTAGATGGGTGTCACATTGGCAAGCCTCCAGTGTTCTGGGACCTCCCCTGTTAACCAGGACTGCTGATAAATGCTGGAGAGTGGCTTGGCAAGCTCCTCCGCCAGCTCCCTCAGCGCTCTGGGGTGGATCCCATCAGGCCCCACAGACTTGTGGGTGTCCAGGTGGTTTAACATGTCCTTAACTGCTTCCTCCTGGATTGTGGGTGGGTATTTAAGTTGATATATACTCTGTAGCTACATTTCTCAGGAAACCTTCACAGACATAGTTGATAATTCAATTGTAAAATGCTGTGCTTAATTCCAGAAAAATGTTTTCCTCCCTAACACTGTGACCTTGTTATTTCTAGAGGAAATATGTTTGCTACATTCTGACTAGTACAGTCGTGCAGTGGCTTCACTGTGACCTACTACTTTGAAATGGACGATGCCTGATGCTGACTTGTGTTGCGTACAGCTATACATTTCAGACAAAAGACCATATGACTATCTTCAGCAGTGGCCAAGGGCAGGTGATAAGGATGAACATCTAAGCAGCAAGCAGGAAGTTATACTCCCTTAGTACATCATCCCATCTCCCCAAAGTCTGAAGCTTGGGAACATTTAAAGATGGATTTATGACCTTGTATTTAATAATCTTGATGGATTTTTTTTTTTTTCCTTTGTGGTGTTTGAGCCCAGAACATCATGCTCTGGTAAAATATACTGCTATGGGCTCTGAGCTATGAAAGCCTTGGCAGATGAGGGAGTAGCCAATGGAAGGAAGTGTAATCAAATGGAGAAAGAATTAAACACACCAAAAAAACACAACAGACAAGTCAATGAAAACTCTTTCCTGTACTTTTCCCATAATAATATTCATGTGATTACAAATCTTTGATCGGGAGTCACCCCCAAATTTATGTTGGAGGGCAAAAGTTGCATTTAATTACCTTTGTGATCTATTGCTGGATCTGCCCTTCATGTTTTGGTTTGTGTAGACAGAGGGGCTTCACTGCAGAGACAGTTCCGGCAGAAGCAGTTGCCACAAGAAGTCCTTCTACAGGGTCATGCTATTTAACTGAGGGAAGAGAGAGGAGATGACACTTGTTCTGAGGTCCTGTGTTACCACTGCTTAAGAAAGGCCCAGAGAAAGGAGTAAGGCACAGGCTCCAAACAGACCTGCTGGAGGGGACCACCTGACTGATCCACATGTCTAAAGGGGCAGCGAGAAGCAGTAGGCAGATGAGTACAGGTGTAGTGAGGTATTAGAGAAGGTTATTTGGGGATGGGAAAAAAGCTCCGTGAGAAAAGGAGGTGGAATTAATTGAGGCAAAAACACGAGATGATAAACAACTTCCCTGAAAAAGGCTAAAACACTTAATTCAAATATATCAAGTACTTGATGTACTTGAATTGAAATACTTTATGAACAATTGAATCTGTTGCCTCATGGGATTTTAGTTACTGATATTGCCAGTGAGGGAGAAGGTCATAACATGACTGCAAATATGAGTGTAGGCGTTGATACATGTATGAATAGCTATAAGAATTTCTGTCCTTTAAGGTGTAATGCATTTTATGAAAAGGTTTTGGAAACTTCTCTTCTAACACTTTAGATAATTGTGCTTTAAATGTTCTAAAGATTTTCCGCAAGAGACTTCCACAAGAGGTCCACAGACCTCTCTGTTAGGATGTTTTCTTAACACCAAGTTAAATTTTTCTTTTGCAGTTGAATTCCATTATGCTTAGTTACATCACCCTAAATAGTTCTATTTACTTAGTGTTTACAGTCCTTAACTATCTTTAGACCATTACTGTTGATCCTTGGTTATTTCCTAGCCAAATTGAGCTTATTTACTTCTCCCTTGTCTTTCCCAAGTAGTGTGTTGTCATGCCTTTGTCATTTATGTTGCTCAATGACTCTAAAAGCTTTTCAGTAAGGAAGCGTGGAGTGCAGTTGTCATTGCCTTATCAGTATGTCCTCTATTTTTATTTTTAATTTATATTTGTCTGATGTGATACACCTATGAATGCTGTCTGAACTTTTGTCCTTTAGGCATGCAAGTGCATTGAAAATATACTTCTGAAGTTTACTCTGCTATTGGACCTAAAAGTTCTTTGGAATTAATACTTGTCATATGTCCTTGCCCAATTTTTTCCCTATGGGTAAACTAACTTTCATTTTTCAGCAAGGCTCTTAATTCACTGATGACAACAGTATTGCCATTTGGTCTGTGTAATTTATGTAAGTTCTTTGGCCTAAGAAGTCTGGAACTTTTTCCCTTACATTTTATCTGTGATTTTTTAAAATACCCAACCATCTGGAACAAAACTAAGCATCTCAATATCTTGCTGTTTATCACTTTGCCTTTACAGATTTTCAGGCACTAGAAATCTATCAGTACTGTTCCCACCCACAACAAATTGAGAGGGAGATTTTGTATAATCCTGATTTCAGTTGCACTGATGTAAAATGATGAATAAGAATATAAACAAAGTGCTGTGGAGTAGTGCTGACGGACAACATTGATGAAACATGAAAGGTGGGATTCAGTATAACACACTACATTTAGTATTTACATGTGAGCAGAGACACTGGGTGTCTAAATTCCTATTTAGACATAAAAACAACTATTTAATTAATATACCCCAAGAGGTAATTTTGTGTTGCCCATGCTGCAGCTTGAAAAGGATGAATGCCTCACAAATATTTTGTGCCACTATCTTCTAACACTGGATGGGTGTCTAGGGAATCTCAAAAGACAGGAGCTGCCTATGTTTAGGCAACTGGATTCAAAACTGAGTATCAAATTCAGGGTTAGCTATAATACTTTTCACATCATTTGTGTGTCTTCTCAAAAGTTCATAAGAGAAGACCAAGTCCAAATAAAAAGAATTCTTTTTGGTGGCACATGTAGTGCTTTCACCTTATTTCAAAGTAAACCATCAGTTCTGAACTCATCTGCGTGAATTGAAAAGGGAATTTTCATTTCTGTCCCTTTACTTAAAATGTCAGCTATGGCACAGCTGTTCTTGGAGCATATGTGTATATGTCACACGTACTCCTACTGAGGGCTTTGAGGTTACAGAAAGAGGATTTGAGCTGAATTTAGTGCAAAAAAATTGTAGGCATTAGCATATAGATTGATGATCCATACTGAAAAAGGAGTAGTGATACAAACACATGTTCAGTTTTTATGAAAGCCAGTTTTTGTAACTTATAGAAGATGTTTTGAACTTGTCCAGACAATTACTGTGTTATTTGTACCGAACAGTGATTCTCATTTTTGTGACTTTCATAGAATCAGAGAAGAATTTGGGTTGGAAGGGACCTTTACAGGTCATCCAACCCCCCTGCAATGAGCAAGAATATCTTCAACTAGATCGGGTTTCTCAGAGCCCCGTCCAACCCAACCTGGAATGTTGCCAGGGATGGGGCATCTACCACCTCTTTGGGCAACCTGTGCCAGTGTTTCACCACCCTCATTATCACAAATTTCTTCCTAATGTCTAATCTAAATCTGCCCTCTTTTAGTTTAAAACCATTACCCCTTGTCCTATGGCAACAGGCCCTGATAAAAAGTCTGTCCCCATCTTTCTTCTAAGCCCCCTTTAAGTACTGGAAGGCTGCAATAGGGTCTCACCGGAGCCTTCTCTTCTCCAGGCTGAGCAACCCCAACTCTCTCAGCTGGTCCTCAGAGGAGAGGTGTTCCAGTCATCTGATCATTTTGGTGGCCCTCCTCTGGACCCTCTCCAACAGGTCCATGTCTTTCCTGTGCTGAGGACTCCAGAGCTGGACGCAGGATTCCAGGTGGGGTCACACCAGAGTGGAATAGAGGGGCAGAATCCCCTCCCTCAACCTGCTGGCCATGCTTTTGATCCAGCCCAGAATATGGTTGGCCTTCTGGGCTGCAAAGTGCACATTGCTGGCTCATGTCCAGCTGTTCATCCACCAGTACCCCCAAGTCCTTCTGGGCAGGGCTGCTCTCAATTCCTTCATCCCCCAGCCTGGATTGATACCAGGAGTTGCCCCAACCCAGGTGCAGGACTCTGTACTTGGCCTTGTTGAACCTCATGAGGTTCACACAGGCCCATTCCTCAAGCTTGTCCAGGTCTCTCTGGGTGGCATCCTGTCCCTCAGGTGTGTCAGCTGCGCCACTCAGGTTGGTGTCATCTGCAAACTTGCTGAGGGTGCGCTTGATCCCACCGTCTGTCATTGATGAAGATATGAAAGAGTACTGGTTCCATTACAGACTCCTGAGCGACTCTGGTTGTCACTGATCTCCATCTGGATATTGAGCCGTTGACCACTACCCTCTGGATGTGACCATCCGACCAATTCCTCATCCACCCAACATCCACTCATCAAATCCATATTTCTCCAATTTACATAGAAGGATGTTGTAGGGGACCATGTCAAAGGCCTTACAGAAGTCCAGATAGACAACATTGGTGGCTCTTCCCGTGTCCACTGATGTAGTCACTCCATCATAGAAGGCCACTGTTTTGGTCAGGCAGGAATTCTGTGAATTTCCTTTTGAAGCTTCTCTGTTCCGGCTTTCTATTAAACAAACATACTGACAACGTGTTCGATTTGCTCTGAAATCACATTACAAGATCTAGCTCTGAGCTAAATATGCAATTTTGTAAGCTGAAAACTCTTCTGCTGCCCTCCATTCATTTCATGAATTTTGAAATTCAGTTTAGCCAGGAAATTGTCCTCCTCTACTTCTTCCTCTACTCAGTTAGAAGGAGAAGGAAGGGAAATTGCATTTCAGAGATCTAAAATGTGAAATAAAGTTTTATTTATATAGAATTATATCCTACAGGAAGTCATATAAACTTTTTGCTTTTTTTGGAAAAGAAATAAAAGGATAAACTTTTAAAGGCATTTTTAGGCTTCATGAATTCTTTCAGCTACTCAGGAGGCTTATAAGCAATCTGGGAATGCTACACTATTTACAGTTAAAGCTCAATTTGCTAGAACTGCCTCAAGCACTAAAAGTGAAATGCCTGATAAAGGATCCATGTATGACAGAGACCTAGAATTCTGTTTACTTCTATACTAAACATTACCAGCTGGCTTGTCGGGCATCTGCTCAAATGTCTTTTGGGAAGAGGGCACAGCAAGTACTCTCTTGTATCTAACCCAGCAAATAATTTTAGCTCTGTTTGTTATTACAAGGAAACTCTTGACTGATTTAAAGAAGAAATCAGACATACACATTGCCTTCCTTGTATTGAAAAGATTCTACTAGCTCCTTTTTACCATTGTGGAAATCCCCCCATTAAATTTTGTGCTCAGTTTTTAAGACTGAAACTCATTTAGAAATAGGATTATGAGTTCTTCCAGTTCAAATCAAGATTAAATTCTGGGTATTTGAAATTGTATAGTCCATTTTATGGGATTTATCAAATTTCGTTTGGACTGCCTGTTGAAAGGTCTAAGCCAAATAGCCTTAGAGTTTTATAGGACAATTTCTCTTCTTGGTTTTATGTTTTCTCAAAAAAACCCTCTTTCTAGCTCATTTTGTCCATTGAAATGACATGTTTATAATGGAGCTAGGAAAAATTTGTATTCTTCAGTTACTTGCCTCTTTTAAAGGATTCTTCTAAAGCACTTGTTAATTTTGCATAAAAACTGGATTTTCAACTTGTGAATTATTTACTATTTCTTTTCGTAGTCCCAGTCATTCAAATTATTTTTTTACTTGCATAGCCTGTTACATACCTTCAAGTTCATAGCTATGTGCTTAATATTGAGAATGGAATTTTTATTATTTAGAGATATTATAAAACTAGCTGCATAATGTATTAGAACATGCCTTGTTTGTTAAACCTTATTCCTATAACTGGAAATAAGCCTTTAAAAGTCCTGGCATTTGTCAGCTATTTTTCTTGAGGGGGAGAGAGAAAAAAATTGTCTACGTATGTGGGTTAATTTGTTCTTTTTTTTTTTCCCCAGTGGGAAATAAAACAATATGTTTGTTACATTTCCATATAACAATTCTGAAATAATGGATTTTAGCATAAAGTCTGGAGACTGCAAACTTGAGATACAGAGATGAAAGGTTCTGAAAGCTGAAATCTAAATCTCAAATGTATGATTGTGATAGCATTTACTGAAATTTGTAGCCTAAAACAACAGGGATGTGACAACAGTACTCTAATAATCAGAAGGATTGTTTTTTCCTTAAATAGGTGTTTGGAAATTTGTAAATGTAAGTTATGAAAAGTCACAAGTCTTGGTTTCTTTTCCTTAGGGATATCAGGGATCATCAGGAAATCCAGGTATCCCAGGAACTCCAGGGGTTCAAGTAAGTTTCTGTTTCATTCCTAGAATTTGAAAATTTGAGACAAATCCTACCGACTCTCTCCCAGTATCCATTGTTTGTCCTTGAAACTTGAGGCATGGGGAATGAAAAGGGCTCAAGTGATGGCGTAAAGTCAGGGGCTGTTCTTGGGTGAATTGCTTTGGAACTCACGTGGCTTTGCGGTTTTTTGGTAGGCTGACAATTAGACTGCAAATCTAATCATTGCTAGGCAAGGCCTGCAGGAGCAGGACTCAGCTGGGACTTAGACATTTTCATCCCGATCCAAAAGCCAAACAGTAGTTCCTTCCATTTTTCTATGAATCAGTGATCTGAAGCCTTGTCATGGTGATTGATTACCCACAGTTCACATGTCCAGAAGAAGGTTTCAGCTAAAACCCAGACTGATGAACGTGATTTCATTTTCTTTCTTCAATGTATTATTTTAGTAGCCCTTACTGGGACAGTTAACTGGCTAAAGTTACCAGTGCTTTAGTTTCTTGTGACATGATGCAGTCTGGCTGGATAGTCGAGGACTTCCTAATTTGTTGAATTAAGTATCTGAGAGCATGCTGGGACCAAGAGCAACTCTGCAGCATGGCATATGCAAAGGCTGTTTGATGGACATTTGAAATTAAGGGGACATCTCTGGACTAGCACAGGCTGTGTAATGTCCTTTTTTCCTGGGGTGGTCGTTGGTTAGAGTAAAGAATTGTTTTGGTGTTCCTCAGCCATGGGTTATGATAGTATGCCATATTCATACATGCTGGATAGATTTCGTGCTTGGTTCTGCTTTTGTATCCAGTTACCAAAATGCTGTGATCAGCCATCTGACACATCAGTCCCTGGGTCTTTTCTATGTCTCGTTCTGTATCAGACTGTATTTGTATTTGAGCTGTTTTTTATTTTTTCTCCCTTAGGGACCACGTGGCTTACCAGGTATCAAGGGAGAGCCAGGGAAAGATGGGGCTAAGGTAAAAAAAAAAAAAAAAGAAAAAAAGAGTAATAGGTAAAAAGACTTTACTCTTGCCTTTTCTCATTTTTGGTTGTACAGTTAGTAGTATCAATATTTTCACATGAGACTTCTGTGAGAATTGCTTACTAAAAAGGTAATAAAGAAGTAATAAGGATCCTACATTTAGAATGTTACTTCAATTCTGAATCTGGTCTGCTTTATTAAATAAAGCTTATGTAGGCTTTAGCACTGCCAGTAACACCTTCATTGCACGGAATAATTTATATTTAGAAAGCATATCTATGGGGGTACGTGGAAGCATGATACAGATGTGTGTCAGAATGGTTTCTTTCTGTCTCTTTTCACCTTTTTTAAGTAAGCATCTGGATGAGCTAAAAATTTTTTGGATGGCACTTTTTATCAGAAAACACTGACTAATTTAAACCAAAACGTTTTGTGGCAAAATTCTAGCTGAGGTGTAGCCAGTAGTTTGGAGCTGCAGACAGATGTGGAAGCTTATATATAACTCTCTCGGGTAATCAGGATGAACTTGAATCTGGATCTCCTGTATACAGAGTGAATAAACTAGGCATTGGCTATTGGCAAGTCTCATTGATATGTAAATATATGTCTGCCCTACTCTCACACTTCTGCCCTATGTTTAGAAGAGTTCTAAGTTTATTGTGATAAAAACTAGTCTTGTTTTTGGTTTATTAAAACTTCAAAGCCTTTTTTGTAAAACAAAGACTTGTTTTCCAAACAGATTTTACTGTAGAATTCCCTCGAATTTCTTTCTTCTAAAGTTCCCAATATTAAAAGCAGGTCTTAAATTCATCACTGTTCAGCAGAATTCTCAAATGCATGATTAGAGCTGAAAAATGTGCTCATGTGTTCTGTGCTTCAGGCATCTTAACCTAATTGATCTTAGATGCTAATATAATTGATCAGTCAGTATTGGGCCATGTGCAGAAAGTAAGATACTGATGATAAAAAACTCTATTCTCGTGGCAGTGCAGGGTTGTAACAGATAGAATATTTCCTAGTGCTCAGTCCAGCCTTGTTTAAAATGTGCCAAGAAATAGGGCTTCCACCACTGTTTTAGAAAACTTGTTCCATTGTAAAATAGGTCTTGCCATTAGAATTTTTTTCCTGATGATTCAGCCCAAATTTTCATCTCTTAATTTCATCCCATTACTTGTAAAGTTTCTATAGCAACTACTTTAAAACTGTTTCCAGTGCCAGGTGTTTTAATTTATCCAGTCATTGAATCACCACTCCTAAGCAGAAATGGAGGCTCCATTCTTTTCCATTAAGAAGCAATGGATGCATGAATTGTTTATTTTATAAGCTTTGATGATTTTTTGAACTCTATTCTATTGCCTGTTTTCAGTACTTATTTGTTGAGAGATATTTTGATAGCATTAATCCACAAGCTGTCATTCATGTGGTCATGTTCCTGTCTTCTGTGAATATGTTGACAGACCTCTCCAAATCTGCTTAAACATGAATAGTTTTGATAAATAACAGACATGTTTTCTTTTACCCTTTGTCTTAGAACTTGAAATATTATATAAAGTAACTTCCTGAGCATAATTTAATATTTCTCCTTTATGATTGAAATATATTAAACAAATTGAAATATATTGCTCAATATAAAGTTAGGTATTAACAGAGAGAAAACATTGTTATTGTCCAAAAATGACTTGGTGATTGGCTTTTTGTCCTGTGAAGTAGATCCAGTCTACTGGAACAAGCACTAAGCTTGTTTTATTGTTTCAAGTGAGGTAGTGCCAAGTTATAATTTAGCCTTTTGTTGTAATCACTCAAGGGAGCTTGCAGAAAAATTGTCAGCTAAATGTCTTCAGTACCAATAGCAAAAGTTTTGGAATTCCTGATGTCTGACACCTGTGAGCATAATAAAAAGAACTGATGTCTTGGCTTATGTTTTCAGTTGCCAACTGCTTTTACTAACGTGGATTCTTTCTTCCACTGAAATGAGAACTCATTTGTCAAAGGGCCAAAGTTGTTTTATCAGTGTATTTTGGTTTCATTTTTTTTTTTTTAAAGAAAGTACTTAATACCTTATTTTTTAGTGCTTCACTCATCTAGAGTAAGCTGGTGAGAAATTTGATAAGGTCAGTAGATCTTTGATATTTTCAGTAGGAGGTAGGAGCAAAACTATCCCAGATTTAGGGAATTTCCTTATTCTTCGGGAATTAGGAATGGATGGTAGAATTATCACAGCTCCTACAGAGATTTTCAAAGCCCTTTTCAAAGCTTTTTATCCTCTTGTCAAAGGTAAACTGCTAGTTTTGAATCTCCATAAACCTTATTGAGAGATTACAGTAAAATTTATTCTAAAAAGTTTAGTGATTGTTTAATTTTTTCTTTTATGTATTGAATCTTGTTTAAAGATCAACAAACTCTAATCAGTCAGCATACCAATATTATGTACTTGATATGGTGATATAGAGCCTCTTTCCACTATTTGTTAATCATTGAGAATATGAATGTTATTACAGTATATTACCACTATTTTAGATACAAGAATTTAAAATATGTTTGCTCTTTTAGGGTGAACGTGGACTACCTGGTTTTCCTGGATTACATGGGATGCCAGCACCAAAGGTTGAAATTAAATATTTCTTGTTCCAATACTCATGTATTTCAGCTTGATCTATACTTTAATTTAAAGGAAAAAGAAGCTTATATACAATATTATGTCAGTGCATTTGATGAACTACATAAAATGAACAGATATGATGCTGAAATTGAATAAAGATACATGCCATGGGACTTCATTACATACATATTAAGCAATGGAAACGGCCTATTTTTTTCATTTTGTTCTGTTCTATGGGATTCTATACTTGGAACTTTGATTTTACTACTACTTAGAACCTTCTTAACCACAAAAAAGGTCTTAAAAAAATAATATTTTCTTGAAGTCATTCAATTTGAGTGACATCATTGTGAAGGACAATTCTGGTCTAACCCAATGAGTTTTTTTCATGTGCATGTTCCCCAAAACATCGCCAACAGTATCTTTTGCTCTTCTGTGTTAGTACTCAACTGAGTTTACTTCTTGTTTTTTCCAAATTTGTGTTTTAAACTTTTCAAATAAGGTCTTCAGAAGAGTGCAGCACTTTTAAAAGAGCTGAATTTTCATTTAGGTACCTACCTATTTTAGAAACAACCAGAAACTCAGGGTGCCTTCCATTGAAAATAAAAGCATTAACCCAGCAAGCTGTGCATTGTGTCACCAGCAGTGTCGGACATTCTGGGCTTCTCTCCTAGGAAAGGTTGGAAAATTCAAGATTTGCATTTACCATCTTGAGCATATTTTTTATATCAGAAGGAGCTCTTTGCCTGCTTCATTTTATGTCTACTATATGTGTATACTTTGTATATATATCTGTATATAACTACTTCTATTTTAAAAATTAACTTATTCACACACATTTTGTCTAGGGGGAAAGGGGTCCTAAAGGAGATCAAGGAGTGCCAGGAATATATGGAAAAAAGGCAAGTAAATTTATAATCATAAAATAAAATGTTATTGGTATCTGTGGGGGGGTGACCTTGGCTTGCTGCCTGGCTGCCTGATACCTCCCCAGCCTCACTCTCATTCCACTTCCTCAACACTACAGGGGGAGAAAATAAGGTGGAAAAGCTTGTGGGTCCAGATAAGGACAGGGACATCACTTACCAATTACTGTTATGGGCAAAACAGACTGAACTTGGGGAAAATGAATTTAATTTATTGCCAACTAATATAGGTTTGGATAGTGAAGAAAAAAAGAGAAAAACTAAAACACTTTCCCTCCGCCCTGCTTTTTCCCAGGCTCAACTTCACTCCTTTATGGGATGGGGAATGGGGAGCAGGGTAGGGTTCCTCTCTGCTCTCCTTCTTCCTCACATATCTCCTCTGCTCCAGCGTGGGTCCTTCCCACAGGCTGCAGTCCTTCAGGATAAACCTGCTCTTGCATGTGGTCTCCGTGTGCTGCAGCTTGGCTACCACAGCTCCACCATGGTCCACTCCACACACTGCAGGAGAATCTTTACATGGGTGCCTGGAGCACCTCCTGCCCTCCTTCTCCACTGGCCTTGCTGTCTGCAGAGTTACACAGAAATGTACATGAATCATATAACCAAAAGGGAGAGCGGGCGAGGAGTGGGGGCAGTGAGGAGAAGAGCACATGAATGGAGTGAGACTGATAGTGGCCTGGAAGAGAGATATTGCTTTAATCTGTAATTTGTATAAAGCTGGGTATGCTTGTATGTAAATATTTATATTTCAGAGAGCATATTTTGGTCATCCAATGTTAACAGTTACATTTTCATCTGTCAGTACATTTTCTTCATGTATTTATTGATCTAGAGTTTTATGCAATTTGAAAGAGGGGCTGTGTTCACATTTCTATGTTTTAGAGCATATTTATGTTTCTGTAACAGTGGGTAGTTATTAATAGACCACTGCCTGTGTTAAGAAAGAAACAGTTCTCCCATACATTTTCAAGTAAAAAATACCATACATGAATTATAGGTTAAATATGCTGAACTTGCAGCATAAACATTGAGCACTACTTACTTTTCTTTTGCTGTATTTCCTAGGGTTCAAAAGGAGAGAAAGGTGATACGGGGTTTCCAGGAATGCCTGGGCGATCTGTAAGTTTTGTGAAGACAATTTGCCTTTAACTTCCGCTTGTTAATTCACCTACTGATGACTGTTAACCATTGCCGCAGGGAGACCCTGGCAGAAGTGGGAAAGATGGATTACCAGGAAGTCCTGGTTTCAAGGTACGCACAAACGTATATTCATATCTTGCCAAAGTCTTCAATAGCATCGCTACAGGTCTAAATATACCCGGTTTATTCTGTGTCGAATTACTGAAAAGCAAAATAATGTGTGTTACTAAAGGTTTACTGCAGTCAATGGGCAGACTTCATTGATTTCAGTTGATTTGTGAGCAGGGGCAAAGCTTTAATTAAGGTGTTAGTGATCATCAGATATTGTTTATACTGTGTCTTCTTTATCCTGTTTGTGTTTCTCTAACTCTGTGAATCTGTTAATGAAATTTGTATACAACCATACGCTGCAGAACATACCTGTTGTGTACAGTTAAGAAGGAAGTAATCTAATTATTATTATTCCTTTTGAAGGGAGCTGGATGAAAGTTAGCGAAAAACACCTTCAATATTGGATTCATGTTTATGTTCATAATCTCTTCACTGTGCAGTGCCCTTTATATTTAATTTAGAACAGTTTTTCAAGTGGACTAAGTATCTGTCTGCTGAAAAAAGGCTACAGGATCTGATATTTCTATAATGTATTGCAGTCTGTGAGCTCACTGGACGTTTTGTTTACCTGGTTGTTGTTTGCACTGTTCTAATTTGTGAAAAGATGGACTTTAGCAGTATCAGTTTTAAGTTCACAGGAAAATGATTTTATTAATATGGTGTGTAAATGTTCAGTTGAATTGATTTAAAGAAGCTTTTTAACAGCAGCTTTGTTCCTATATTTCTTAATAATAATAATCATAATCATAATTAATAATAATAAAGCAATCTAAGGCTGCTCAGGATTAACGTTCCTTCAGTGTCCAAAAGTGCAAGTGTACTTTTAAGTGCATTTGTCTAACTTCCTATTACTGTAGTAATCTGTGGCATCTGCTGCAGCAGGGAGATATGACACAAGACCTATGAGAGACCTATCTCTAGACAACTTCAGGTAGAAAAACATGTGTAGGCATCTTAATTTGAAGTTAAAGGGGGGAGTTACCACTTACATACAACACTACAGCACTGTTACTCTAAAAATTTCCCAACTTCACTGTATAACTAAGTATCCTGCACTTCAAAAATGTTTTAGGAGAACACAACTAAAATAACAGCCTTTAAAAAGTACACATAAAGTTTAACTTCTATGCTAGGTAAACTCAGTATTTCCTATTTTATTTGTTCTCTTTGGAAAGTCTAATGAAACTGTGCTAAAAGGTAATGGAATAACTTTATTTTATGTCAGATTGGTGTACTGCTTTTTTTTAACTGCCTTTAAGTTTACACCCTTAAAATATGTTAATAAAAGAAGTTGTAAATCTTAACTATGGAAAAAATATTTTCTTATTGCTCATTTTTCTGAAATTATCTTCAGCAACCAACAGCATAACTTTCAGTGGCATAGAAATAATATTTACTTTACTTGTTACTTGGCTTAGTTTTAAATACTCCTACATTCATTTCATTTTGATCTTCAAATCCCATTGATACATGCCTACAAATTGGCATTATTAATATATATCTACAAGAGCATGTGTCTCTGACACTTGCAAATATGTCAGGCAAAGACAATTTAACAGACGTTGTTAAAACACTCAGCTAAGTTTGTGTCTAAGGACGTAGTAGCTACCTCTGTGCCATTAAAGTCAATGGTGGTCTAACCAGTAATGCCAGTGGAGTCTGGAGAGCAATTCAGCTCAAAGGCGTCAGACTTGTAGGTACCAGTTTAATTGCCTACATGAAAGCATCTTGAGATGCATTAATGTCCAAAGCATCCTAAGGGAGCTGACAAACATGACATATGTCCTGTGGAAAGCCAGTGCCTTTCTGGAGTGAGAGTAGAGTAGGAACCCAGACAAGACACCCTTGGGTATCTCAAGTATGACCAAATATCTACATGCAGGGAATGAAATTGAGCTCCTGGGGGCTGGTCAGCTGAATCAAGCCTGCATCAGTTGTATTGACTAGACTTCTGTTGGCTGTGATAGGAGCTTAGTTACCTACATTAATTTATTTCAGATGAATCCTGCTTTATTTTTATATATATACATGTATATTTATATACACACAGATATCTCTGCTAAGTTGGTGGAGAAATTCCTTCTCTGTTACTACAGAAGGTAGAAAAAAATAGGTATTCAATTTTTTCCTCTCTTGTATTTGATAACATGGACAGGTAATAGTCACAGTTGTTTAACATAAAATATTAAGCGTCACTGGTGGCCCTTTAGAGTGAAGTATTATGTTAATAAAGCATGAATTTGGAGAATATTTTGATCTGTTTTTATGCTTGCAAACAATATACAGATAATTCAGTATATTAGTTGTGGGAACCTGTGTACATTTAAACTGAAAGAGATTTTCTTAACTGTTTTCTTAATTTATTTATTGTCGTAAAAAAATGTGACATGCTCATTAGTTTTTATTCATTTTATAATATAATAGTTAACAGAAGCCATATTCTTCATTCAAACATTTTGTCAGCTTGACTTCAACATCTGCTTGCTATAAAACATTGCTTCATTCTGGGTCTGTAATCAAATTCAGAGCAGTAACAAACAGACTGTCTTTGAAGGAAATTTCTGCTGGAGCTTTCCTGTTACAATATTCATTCTGGGAAAGAATGTGGAAAATAAGCATGGCTTGAAATCCAGATGCTACCCATGATTACTTCAAGTCCAGTTTTTGTAATTTTAAGTTCATTATTACCAGATTATTTTTTTATATATATATATAAAATATATAAATTAATGTTTGTGTCTGTTTTATGTGCTTTTGTTTCTGGAATCTTTCTTCAAATATTCAGAATATTTTTGGTATCATACATATTTTGAGTAAGGACATAAAGATTTGATCATATCTGGTACTGCTGTATTCTGGAGTGCTTTGAAATAGTTTTCAGACTATTAGTTGTGCTAACAATTAGACAATAGCAATTCATTACTGTTTTATGCACTTCAATGAATAATTGCTGTTCTGATTCAAAAGACAATTGCCTCATCTCTTTTTGCAAACTGACAGCTGTCTGTTGGACGCAGCATGAAGGAATATCAGATTGACAACACTTCTTACTGTGTTAGAAACTGTTTTTAAGAGATATTTGTTTGATGAAGCCTTGATCGTGTGTATTGTTTTTATATTTTACTTATATCAAAGATAATAATCACAGAATCACTAAGGTTGGAAGACCTTCAAGATCATCAAGTCCAATCATTAACCCAACACCACCATGTCCACTAAACCATATCCTGAAGTGTCATGTCCAAATGTTTCTTGAACACTTCCCATCATGGTCACTCCACCACCTCCCTGGGAAGCCTGTTCCAATGCTTGACCACTCTCTCTGTAAAGAAATTTTTCCTAATATGTAGTCTAAACCTAGCCTGGGGCAACCTGAGGCCATTTCCTCTCATTCTGTTGCTAGTTTCTTGGGAGAAGATACCAACACCCACCTCACCACAACCCTCTTTCAGGTAGTTGTAGAGAGCGATAAGGTCTCCCCTCAGCCTCCTCTTCTCCAGACTGAACAACCCCAGTTCCCTCAGCTGCTTCTCATAAGACTTGTGCTCCAGACCCCTCACCAGCTTCGTTGCCCTTCTCTGGACACACTCCAGCACCTCAACGTCCTTCTTGTAGTGAGGGGCCCAAAACTGAACACAGGATTCAAGGTGCGGCCTCACCAGTGCCGAGTACAGGGGCACAATCACTTCCCTACTCCTGCTGGCCACACTATTCCTGATACAGGCCAGGACGCTGTTGGCCTTCTTGGCCACCTGGGCACATTGCCGGCTCATGTTCAGCCGGCTGTCAACCAGCACCCCCAGGTCCCTTTCCGCCGGGCAGCTCTCCAGCCACTCCTCCCCAAGCCTGTAGCGTTGCATGGGGTTGTTGTGACCCAAGTGCAGGACCCTGCACTTGGCCTTATTAAACCTCATACAGTTGACCTCTGCCCATTGATCCAGCCTGTCCAGATCCCTCTGCAATCTACTATAATCTACTATTTGAAATAAATATTTTTATGATGCACAGGAAGGTCTTTTTTTTTAATGTTGTATTTAGCAGTTGTCTTTATTTTAAAGGGAGAAGTTGGACAGCCTGGATCTCCAGGCCTAGAAGGACATCGGGGAGAGCCCGTAAGTGATTAAATTGCTGACATACTTTTATGTACTGCTTTATTTGTTTTGGTGGGGGTTTTTTTATTTAATGGATATTATACTTCATGTTTCATCCATGTTTATTTGAATTGGTTGATATATCCATTTTTGTAAAAGTGCTTTTTTATTTTCTGATGTTCATCTTTAAATTTGGATTTAGTAAAAGTAATAAACAAGCCTTTAAAGTCAAAGATGCCTGAAAAGAAAAGATTCCTTATATACCAATCGGTAAATATGTTATAAAATTATCTCATTATTGACTTCTTTCCTATTGATACGATGGTATGGTTAGATATTGATAGTTACTTACATGAGGAAAGATTCTGGGTGGTTTTAACTCTCATTTCTGCAACATGGTATATATTCTTTCATATACTTGTTAATTGCACTTTTAAAGTTTATTTTTTCACCGTCTACCTTCGTCTCTCCTTTGTCCAGTTTTATTGGTCCTTGCATCTTGTTACACTGTCCATGTTTTCTGTATCTCTGTTGTTCTTGCTTAGCTGGGCAACATGCTGCTGAATTTTTGTTTTGCTGTTTCCAAAGTCATTGTTCCTTACTGGTGTTTGGGCAGCTCCTCAGGGTAGCTCATTTTTCCTCCTCTTTGTATGTGATAGCTAGGCTTTGTCCTCCTTGTTTCCTTGTTTGGCTCTTTAAGGCCACCAGATTTTTCTAGAATCAGAGGAGCCAAGATTTCTGTAGAAATAGCTGAAAGCTTTGAGTGCTGAGAAAGCACCAGCTGTCTTCAAACCATCAGTAGTTCTTCTGTAGGCCAAGAGCAGTAAATGGAGCTCAGCTGGTGCAACGCTGCCTTCCAGATAAATTACATTCCGAATTACATTTTGAATTGTAAGATAAGGAGATACTGCTTTATACATTCAGAATTTTTTCTGGTATTGAGTGTAATGAGAGGCAGCATGTGTTATATGGTATTGAAATCTGGTAGAGTTTTGATAACTAGGAGGTGGAAATAACACTCCCAGCTGAAAGGTTCTCAAGTTTTTTTATTTAAATTTTTGATATGTTCACCAAAACCTCATAAAACAGGGTGAGTATACTGCAAAACACTGGGCAATCATTCCCAAGAGACTTTCTTCCCAGTTGGCTGGCTTAGAAGTGAAGAACACTCGTAATTCCTCACTTAGCTTTTTTTTTTCCTCTTTTTCTGCCCCAAGTAGCTGTGAGATGTATTAACCTTTTACAATCTATAGTATCTTCTGAAGGAAGAAAGACTGAAAGTGAATGCTAATTAAAAAACATAAAATACAAGTGAAGAGGTTTTGGTATATTGTTAGTTAGTACACCACAACAAATGTGTTGATATAGGAACAAGACTTATGTTAGTGTCTCTAGCCTTGTTTTGTTTCTCTTAATTTTTAGAAAAAATGTTAGTTAGTCACTGTGATTTTTGTTTAAAAAAAAAATCTAAAAAATAGGAAGGAGAAGGCATTTCTGACCTAGGGAAAACTAAACATTTAACAGCTCTCTTTCTGATCTGATAGCTTTGGTTAAGTCTGACCTATAACCACTAAAGAAATATATTTTGGTTTAAAATGAATATAAATGCTTCACAATGTAACATTTTAAACAGCAATGTTAACTCATATCTTAAGTCCCATACTTTGGTTTTAAAGAGGAATGAAATGGCAGATTTAAGATGTTAAAATCACTAATTCATCTTTTAAAATAATACAGAGGAAGACTTCCAATATATAAACAACTACAAAAGATATACACAATCCTAACAGGGCAAGCCAGATTGCATTATATGCTTCATTTATAATCAGTGGAGGTTCTCCTGAGGAGCAGAAAGTCTACATGCTGACCAGGAAATTGCCTCAAGGTAACCAGTAGGAAATGTAAGACACCTAGCCATGCCTGCTCATCTCCCTCTGTTGCTGGTGTAGCACCAGGCTGCGTGTGCAAACATGGTGCTCCCATCTATTTAGAGCCTGGAGGAGGAGCAGAGGGCATTTCTGTGCAGCACTTTGTGGTAAAAGTGTGCGCTTGCGCTGTGCAAGATGAAAGCTATCCTCAGCCATGGAATACGTGGGCTCCCCTCTTCAAGTAGAGGGTAGTTGGCTTTCATCCGATGGGAGGTGAGCCGGATTGTGGGGGCTGTGAGGGATGTCTTGTGCAACTTACTGCTTCTTTTGTTTCTGTTGTTCCTCCAATGAGTATTTGATGTATAACATGTAAGCGCCTCCACTCTGCTCCTCTTCTGTGCAATTCAATGTGATCTTCTCTGGTGGGATACCCTAGTAGTTAGGGCACTAGTGTGGGAGAGAGGGACTGAACTCTGCTGTGCTCTGTGATAGCCAGATAGGCTGCCTAAGCTCAGGACAGGCCTTGGATGATACCATGGAAACTGTATGACTCGATATCGTTAACCAGCCAGATGCAACTTGCAGCCTTGGGCCAGCTCAGCAGGTTGCATGGATACCCCACCCACACAAACATACATGCCAACAGTCTTTATCTCTTCCATTCAGCCACATTAGTGCTAGATGTAGCCTAACTTGTTAAGCTGGTCTTTTTAAAAATAGCCATCTTATGATCCCTCTTGCTTTAGCAAATAAAAAGAGCACAGTTGCAAAAAGAATGTATCTTGAGAAGACATCTAAGAAGCAACTGTCTAATATGGAGACCATAGTTGAACTGAACTCCCATTGCCTCCAGTCTCTGAGAGGTGTGGTTATTTTCTGGACAACATACTTTCTAATGTATTATTACTCTTATTAGTCCCCAAATTTATGAACAGGAAAAAGTGGGTTGTAAAGCTAAGCAAATAATTCCAAGCGATGTAGTACTACTTGGAACTTAAGTTAGCCAGGCCATCCCAATCCTAGCCACTCTGTGTAAGAATAACATTTGACAGTATGGACAGAATAATTTAGATAGCATTTAGTAAAGCTAGTAATCAAGCTCATTTTACTGATGACAAAAATAGGCCATGCTGTCACTTGAGTAGTTTAATGGCTAGTCATCTAGCTTGCTGATGACAGGCTGTTTTGACAAGTACATTTTTTTGAGGGGCCAGCTGTCTAAAGGATAGAATAAATCAAGATTTATTTGAGCTTAATTTCAGCCTGGCTGTCCTTTTTAACATAGGTAGAGCTTTGTCGGAGTTTTGTTTCAGTGGAAGCTGTGTTAGACTTCTTGTGTTTACAGTCATGCAGATGGGAACTCTGAAGTGAGTGCTTGTGGGTGAAGCTGGCAGGACATTTTATAGCACTCTTCTAGGCCTAGCATATGCTGTCCTGCCACAAGTAATATGTCTGAACATTTGCAATTGCTCATACTTACTCTCAAGAAATCATGTTTTTCAGAAATACAGCTGCAAACACTTAAAATGGTAGAGTTTGCCCTTAATATTTAGGTCACATCACAAGACCTCAGATGTGGCCTCGTCTGTGCCAGCGATAGCAACGTAACATGACTTTCAGCTTCTGAGCTGACTCCCACTGTTATACCTATACTCCCCGTTTGTCTGTTATCTCTTATAACTGCATCAGGAATGACAGATCTAGATCAATGCATTCCCTGAAAAATGTGTGTTTTATGCTAGGGTATAGTAGCCAAATTCTTTTTGAAACATGTTCAAGATCTACTAAGGGTATAGAAATCTCCAACAGAAGTTTCTGTATTTTTCTTCGTAAGGCAGAAATCTTTAAAATAGAACACAGAAACTGGTATAGCCAGGTAGCCTTTATATGTGGAATGCAAACCTAAAGTTAATGTAATTCTACTGCATCTATAGCCATGCTGAGATTAATAGAAACGGGAACTAAGGAAAGAAAACTCCTGACTTTGTTACGTGGTAGTATGCAGAATGAAAATTTTTTTGGTATTTTTTTCTTATGTGTGAAGAATGTAATATCTCCTCCTCTCCCTTATTATACAGTTTTCCAAATCTCTTCCCTACCAACAAATTGGCTTTAGTGGAAGCGTTAGAGTGCAACACCTTGAGCAAGATGGCTTGTTAAATAGTCTTGTGTTCACTGTTGCCTCTCTTGTCTTTCTTTGCATAGGAAATTGTGAAAAAAAAAGACACAGAACTACTAGCCACTGTGTTATCTGTATACTGACAATGTTCCTTAGCGATCCTGTTCTTGGAAAAAATGCCTGGCAGACAATCATCATCATCATAATATAGGAAATAATGATATTTACTTATTAAAAATAATAATAATAATGATATTTACTTATTAAAATGTAAATGTAGCTGATTGTAATGAACTTTCTTCTTCAGTACAGTTTTACTCATATCACTGACTGTCTTTTCATAAACTGCCATATATAAATGAGCAAATATTTGAGAAAGAGGGAAATTCTGAAAAATTATATTTTCCCTATATATACCTGCTGCAACAAAATTTTCTTTCATTTTAGTTGCATACTTTTATGCCTCTAGCCACATGTACATTCTCATGAGAATCACTGAGGAGAGAAATATTAACACCACAGCTACCATATTTGAGTGAAAAATGTGAAATGAGTGAATGATGTCTAAAGAGGAGCATTTTTTATAAGTTTATCTAATATAGTTAGATGTGCAAATTTTAAGGTGTTGAAGTCCGCCTTCAAGAGTACAACAGCATCGGAAAGTAATTTTAACATGATTTCTGCACATTTAACTTGGTTAAGTTAGGTAGATATATGAGGAGGAAAGTAGCCACTTACCAGTGGAATAGGATGGGACTGTGAATAATAGAAAACTTGGTAAATGTTTCGAACTATTCATGTAAGAGTTTAAAATTCACTGTCAAAACTTTTGCAATAGAGAGTGGAGCGTAAGAGCTATGCTAGTCTGTTTAGGAGGAAAGCTACTATTCAACTTCCATAAAATAGCTCTAATTCTGTGCTTTTAGTGGTCATTTATCAACTGTATTTGCAGAGTTGTTTCTGATAACAACCATATTTGAGAATGCAGCATCATGTGTGAATACTTTGTCAGTCCTATTTCCTATTTCACAAATAGAAGGAGCAGCACAGTGTGTTTTTGTTGACTGACACAGATGATGACCACTGGCTGAGACATGTGGAAGTGAAATACAGCACACGTACGCACAAATGTGTTTTTCAATGATCACAATGATACGCTTTGCTTGGTGCACTTAATGTTATGTTGGTTGTACCAATTTTACTTAATAAGATGCCATTTACTCAAAATTTATACTTTGTATCTGCATTTATATAGTGAGTTATGAAATACTTCAGTTAGAAACAAACCTAAAAACTCTATAGTATATTTCTGCAATAGGTCTTGTGAAAAATATCTTTCTTTCTGAAAGTTTTACTTAGTTTATTTTTTAATCATCAGATTACTGTTGTATTTCTATTTTCAATCTCTCAGTAGATTAAAGCATAAAAATCCTGTTGTATTTCTGATGCTCAAAAGATCATGTGTTGTGTGGATTCGATACTTCTGAAAATGTTTCATAGAGTACTAAATAGTAATTCAAGTTTTATATTGCCTTAAACTAAGCACTGCTATAAAATAGTAGTCTCTTTGTAAGTAATATATTTAGAAGAATTTATTTCCTGTCAGTCTTTAAGAGAAAAGTGATCAGGAGAGGGGACTCAGCAAACTGGATGGTGTGAGTCTATCAAAATTCATAGCTTCAAGTCTAATATTCATGCTTTTCTACTAGTCTGAGATACCTTGATAGTAGCAGCTGAACTCTGAACATGATGGCCTGCCTTTCAAAGGTGTCAGCGTGAGAGTCGTAAGGGAAGTAAGGACTAGTATTTGCTCTGCAAATGATGTCTTGTGGGTCTCAAAAGAATACCTTATTTCTCTGTTGAAAATTCTGACTTTGACCTGTAAATACAATTATATATATAAAGTGAAGTGGTTAATCAGGTAGGGTTTTTTTTTTTCTACATAAACAGCTGATGCAGTAAGACTTTGGTAGGCATATGCCGTACATCATTATTTCTTTACAAGTAGGTTTGGTTAGTTGAATTAGTGTTTTAATGTTTGTTTCTTTATTTCTTCTTCTAATTTCTGAATTGTTGGAGTAGACTGGGCGGAGTCTTGCTAATGACTTTCTGATTGCTGGAGCTACTATAACAGATGTTAGTCTTGTTCCCACTTGAGGGGAGATGACAGCTTTGACAGCACAATACTTGCAATAATCCTTCTTTAATTACACAATGCTTGCTGTAAGCTCAGCCACATTTTTTAGACTGAAAGCAGGTTTTCCTGTCAATTATAACTTTTAGGTCCACTTTAGGTGTATATGTTTTTAACAGATTTTATTTGCAACCTAGGTTATCTTCTTGATTCTGACTGACAAGTTATTCTAACTAAATTCATTCCATCCTATATTTTCAGCAGAGTTAATTGCTATCAAGAAGATAAATATGAAAGTGGTGCTGTAAAGAAACAGGTAATTAAAGACTTTAGAACTTCAGGCAGACTAGTCTGACTACTCTTTTATTCCCAGATGACAAAAATGATAGAAGACATGACAGCATAGTTGCTGATCCAACTGTATTGAAGTCAATGGAAAGATTCCTATTGAATTCAGTCTGGACTGGGGCCACAATAAATGCTGTAATAAACTTGGACCCACAGACCTAATGCAACTTGGGAAATAATGCCTGCTTTTCTAAGTTGTAAAACTAACAGTTCTCTCCCATCTATTTCTCACTTTCTGTCTGTTCCTCACGATTTCTAATTTTTAAATTTCTGTCTTCACACACTATGCAATTACATCAATTATGTTAGTTTTCTATACGTATCTTTATTTTTGTTTTGTCTACAGAGACTTAGGAAAGTATTGTTTTTGGATTTTTTCACTTAGTACCTTTTCAAATTTGCTAACTTTGGAAAACAAGTGGAGAAAAAGTGGCATATCTTGCTGCCAGTTCTTTATGACTATTTTATAGATGCAATGTTAACAAAGGCAATTTCTTTAAAGATACAAGGAAATATGAAAGGAGCTGTAGTGGTAAAGCCTATTATGGACATGAATGGTGTGTGCTATAAATAGTTTTAAACAGTACTCAGAGTAGTCTGTTTTATACTTGTATGCTGTAGTGACCTTTTTATGGCTACACTGGCACTTTTCTTACTAATTCATGTGCTGATACAAGTTACATACCAGCGTTCCTCCTCCATTGCAGCTGGCTTGTAAACATAGTGATAGAAATACCGCTGACCAATATGCTGTAGCAATTTAAAATCTCCCTACTAACTTGCTGAGCTGTATGACAATAAACAGATGCATGTCATTTGTTAAAATGTCTCTTAATAATTTGTTAATCCTCTATACATTAAAACAATCTGTTAAAACAGTGTGATTCTGAAAGAATTGTCCTGCAGCAAACACTTGAAGGTGCAGCTTTGTTAAAGAGTGCAATTACTATCTTCTAAGCACAAAATTAGTGGTAGTGCTTATTTATTTGTATTCTGTGAGTGATTCCAATGACCTAGTCCTGTTTATACACAAAACCACGAACTCTTCTAAAGAGTAATTTCTTCTATGCATTAAAATAATTTTGAGTATTTATTGGAAATTTTCATGTCGAGACTTTGAGCTTGATATTATACTTATTAGTCATCTGTACTAGAAAGTGAGCTTTAATTCCCAGATGGAGTGCTTTGGCATAAGTTTATACTGTCTGTAGAGTAAGAGCTGTGACACACATTGTTCCACCTGTGGTTTTTCCCACTGAGGGAATGGTCATATTCACTTGATACTGCAGCTTCAGCCTTCAGCTGTTATGTTTGCAGCTTGGCTAGGATGGAGTCTAGAGGTCCGGTACAGAACTAAGAGTGAATCATCTTGGCAGTATGGATGTATACGGTACACATCAGATGTCCCCTCTCATGGCAGTATTACTCAAAAATACATATAAATGTTTGCCCATTGAAACGCTTGTGCATTTAGAATTTCACATCAGTTGCAGACCGCAATATGCACAGGATTACAAACTTCACTACCTTTTTTCTGAGTACCAGAACTTAGATTTTCTTAGTATTAATATTACAGTGGACCTTTCTATAGAAATGGTTTATCAGTATTTGAACATTATAGCTATACAATTTGACTTTTAATGTATTTTTAAGTGGGAGAAAGTCAGTTTACTATAAGCATGCTTTACAGAAGCATTTCTGATGAGGTTTTATTATGTTATTTTGAGCAAATAATGTACAGATACATTTCAAGTATATTAGCTAACATACTACTACTTGGACTGAAAAAAAGACATTCTAAGAAATTGCTGGACTTGATCAAGTGGAGATTTTTGAGGAGTTGAATGGTCAATTCCACACAACTGTAAATTGATGCTGTATTCTTTATCAGAAATTTCTTTACTCCCAAATCTCAGTTAAAAATGTTGAATTGGCTTAGATTAAAGAATCAAAACTATATAATCTCTGTGTGAGTGTGTGTGTGAATCAGTTTGGCTCTGTCTGGGTAGCTGCTCTGATTTAAAAAGTTTAGATGTTCTTTAATCATTCTTTACTTTTTCTGTAAGTTTACTAAATTATGTGTTTGCTTAAGTGTTTAATTTAATTTGATCTGATCTAATACTTTCCAGGCTTAATGAGTTAATTCATCCTGCTGAGAAGAGAATAACCACTAAAGATCTTGCAAGTTGTATAGTAAAACTGGTATAAAATAGGTATGCCTGGAGTAGTTAACATTCACTTCCTTTGACGTGTGATACTTAAAAAAGGACTCATTTACGTTTCTTTTGGATCCACCTGATGTCAGTAATACTTAGGGCATTCCTAACGTCTGTGCTAATTTCATACATCCAAGAAAGGCTTTTCTGAAGTAGTAAATGCTTGAAGAGAATGTTTGGACTGTTACATGTTGTGTATTGGGCTGACATCTGCCATTTTAGTACCAGGAAAGCTGGTGTTTATACTTCCAGTAAATAATATTTCACATGTGCTGATTAATCTTGAAACAGCAACGTCTCTCCATTATTCTTGCCTTACAGTTTTCTTCTTAACTCCCACAGTGTTCAGGGAACACTTCAAGACACTGTCAAATCCTTCAGTAATATAGGTAACACATTGGAAATTACCTTTTTAACAAAATTGATTTTGTGTATTCCTCGACAGAAACATTATGCTTAGGACCAGAAAAATAAATAGATGCATAATGAAATACTTACGAATTTGAATGAACTTCTGACAGCCAAAGTACCCAACAGTCCCTATTGGGTGGCAGTATCATCACATGATTTTGGCCTGACTTAGGCATATATGTATCACCTTTTAAGCAAAACATGATATGACAAAGTATTTTAAATCATTGAAGTAACATTTTTGCAGTTTATTGGGAAGAAAAAGCAAAAAATGAAAAAACATTCTTTTGTAAAGGAGAAAATATTTGACAACCAGTGGAGTAAACGTCCCTTTTGTGGATTGTGGTAGAGGAGTTACAAGTAAGTAATATGCAAGATTTTATTTTCTCTTTGTGTTTGAATATTTTGCAGCAATGCCAGCTAATAGAATTAAAAATATTTTTAGTAACAATAAATGGTCATTTAGACAGTAGATTTTATGCAAAAATACAAGGCATAGAACATATTAATTTAGTTTACCAGATTATAAATAAGAATGTCAATTTTTCATTGCTTTCATCTGTAATTCACAGCAGTTGTGTTCAAGGTTATTGCTCAGCAGCTTGTGTTCAATCACACAGAAAGTGTCATGTATGTTAGATTATGTGACTAGAGACTGTGAAATGCATGAATATGTAATTAATATGTTAATGTTCTAAGTGGCAAGTCACTGAGCTTGCCACTAAGCTTCACTAAATGAAAGAGCTTACTGTGCTCTTTCATTTTGTCAGGTCTCAGAAGCAATCTATGAAAAATCAAGATGGATCTGGATTTTTTGGCATTGTTTTAACATATGCTGCAAAATGGAAATGTTTTGAATCTTCAAATATTTGTCAGACAATAAAGTTTTAGCTCTAAGATTATCACTTATGGTAAATAAAAGCAGAGTGTGTGTAGGGTTTTCTTCCCCCCATTTATGGTGTATGAATGCAAAATTCAGACCAAACTTTTTATACTGTACATTGGTAATTCCATGTAGTCACAGGCCACGCTATAGGATCTAAGGCTTCACAGTGCAATTTCTGTTCGTGTGTACAATTTCATATTTCTTTTTTAGGTACACACATTATTGATTATCACTGGTTTATATCATTGCATTTTAACATAACAGTAATATAAAGTGCGATTTGAATCTTAATAGTATGGCTCAAGGACAAATTCCTAGATGTATTCAAAAGTTGCTCCGCAGAGCACAGGGATGTGGTGTTTCAGGTTTCTAGGGAAAGCACCCTCTTCTTGATGTGAATTGTGTCTCTGGTAATGTTCATGCTAGAGAATAATCAGAAGAAGAGACGTTTAAGTGCCTTTAACACATCCCCTAAATATTTCTATCTTCGTTTCCTTATACACTATCAATACTAGGAACTAATATTCTGTTTTACAACGTAGGTAAATATCTGCTGGAGTTTCCAGTGACTCTGGAGACCAAACAGAAACATCCCTCAACTGATTGCTATACTTAGAAACCAAATGTAGGCAGTAGGCTATGAATGAAGAAGACATTCAGTTAGAATGTAGCAGCCATAAATATTTATTATTTCAGTTGATTTCACTTACACATTGCTATTCTGTGCTTCTCAACATGTTTATGGTGAGTTACTTAACCACAAGTAGAAAGAGAATTACCAAAAGGATGTTTGACTTTCCTTCTTTGGATCCAACTTCAACAGGGTAGTCACAGGGTAGCCAGTTTTCTTGCTTTTCTTGCTTTTCATTCTTGTTCAACATATGGGACAAGCCAGAGCAAAGATTTGCCATACCTATGTCCTCAGAAGGTCTGAGTCACAGCCTCCTCCAGAACTGTGGTCAGGGTGGTGATATGAAGCAGTCTAGCTGTAACTCCTTCATGTCTCTTAGTGCTGCACCCGGGCATCTCATCTACAGTCTGTACTCTGATAATTACCTAGAATGTTTTTAATTTCACCTAATATAGTTAAATAGATGTATTTAGTCCATCTCTGTGTTATGGTTCTTCTCTGATATGAAACTTATATCTGCATAGGATTATTCATCCTATCATGAAATAATTGTTTCGAATAGAAGGGGTCATTTTCTTCTAATGTTGCCTGTTTCTTTTAACTGGCTTAGACAGTTTAGATTTTTAGATTAGTTAAAGTTAGTTGAATTGAACCCTTCCAGAAAATGTGAAAGAGAAAAACAAGAAAACAATTTAAAGCAGGACTTAAGTTATTTTTGTGTTGAAGCGGTAGCTAGGCTGTTTCTTGTTATGCTTGTTCTTCCATGTGTCCTTCATGATCAACAGCATTGCATTATTCTTGTGCTGTATATTCAGTTAAGATCATGCCAATTGTTCAAGACAGATTGCCACATTGTAATGTAGAAATAGGAAGAGATATAGTGAAGTGAAATAAGGGAGATCTGCAGTACTTCTGAGCCTTAAAAATCCTTTCATCAGAGAACCCACGTTAGTATTGCTTATACTTAATATTCTTGCTATAAAGGAGGTGATAAAGATAGCTTTATAATTGAGATCAGTTGGCTCACCTCTGTTCAGGAAGCAATGAAGAGAGTCCCTGTCCACAACGAGCTTTAAGCCTGAAATTGAGAAGCTGATACTCAAGTCTCAGGCACTCAGGTATATACAGTGCTAGCAAATTTGGGGAAATGTGGTGCAGTTAGTGTATTCATTTTTGTCGTCTTTACGTATTAAAATTACACTGAATTGAAGCTATGGAAGTTCTTGTCTGAATACAGGCTGGCTTCCCATCCATAATGGGACAAAAAACTAAGCAATCTTTATTCAGAGTGAATTTAAATCCATTTAAATTAGGTCTAATTAATGGTTCTGCTAAGATTAAAATACCATGATGTTATAAGATCTCTCCTTCCCAAACTGAAAAAAACCTCCATGATAAAAATACATCCTTTTTCATTTGTACCACATGTTGTTGTATTGGAAATCTTCATTATTACATATTCAGATACATAATTTTAAAATATTGTATATTTGTGCTTAGACATTGTTCTAAAAAGATTAAATATCACGAATCAAAGAGTACTCTGGGCTAATGAAGCTCAAGGAATGCTTATGAGATCCTGTTCTTAGGTCAAGCCTAAAAAAAATTCGACTTTAGGCTTTTGATGCATTTTACTTGTATTGGACCAATATGGAAAAAATTACTACAGGACCAGGAAAACCAAGGTTATTGAATTCACTAAGACCAAGAATGAAGAAATGTACTACAGAAATATTAACCCATTTTAGAAAGAACCTTTGACTCTTACTGTGCAAATTAATTTTTGCTTTAGTAATTAGTTTTAGTAATTTAATTTAGTCTTAGTGATTGCTATGTCAGTCGAGGTGTGATTTTCCTTCTTTGTACTCTGGAAGGGTTTGATCCCTTTTTCTGCACCAACTTCTCCTAGCTGTTTCTTAAACACAGATAAGAACTGCCAAGCAGACTCAGAGTAAAGGAATTATCACAGAACTTTTTCTCTGACAATGGATACGAGTATGTAGAAAATGATTATTATTTTTTTGCCTGTTATTTACTGCCAGATTCTGTTTGTCAGAGCTTTTGGGACTTCCTTAGCCAAAAATGCATGCTGGCCCATTCTGCTTAATAGCCAGCAATGGACCAATTTTCTAGTAATTTTACAGTCCTTTTTGGAACACAGTTTTACTGTTTTCCTTTGCTACATCCTGTGACAAACTTCACAGTATGCACCATATGGAAAAAATGCATGATTTGTTGTTAAACCTACTCACTGCTAATTTAACTGAGTTTAATTTCCTTGCTCGGGAAAGGAGGATGGCTTCATTCTTCTGCGTCGCTGCGACCTGTGTGAACCGAACTGTGATTCTTGTAGAGTCAGGCAGCCGGGCGTGTTGCACGCAAGGAGCAGGGCAGCGGTCAGTGCCCTTTGAGGACGCTCTGCCATCCTCAGCCTGCCCTCTCAGATGCATGCAAGGTGCTCAAATTGTGTGACCCATAAGCTTTTCTCTATGATGTAAGTAGTGGAGAAGTTTAAAAACGTTTTGAAGGCATGTAACTGCGTGGATACCAGTGTGTTTGGATGTAAATGTCAAACACGGGTCAGTTTGTCAGCTGTTAGAAGTCCGTGTAAACTTTTTAGACTGTGGATGTTGGTTTGCACAGTCCATAAGGCTGGTGCCTGGCATGTCAGGCAGAGGAGGACATCGTGGTGTCTCCTAAAGGGCTGGGGACTCGGGTTTTGTCTGGCCACCTTTAGATCCTCAAAGATTTGACAAGTCTGTTACTCATATTATTTTGAAGGCTATTTACAAGAAACAGTAACACTGGTTTCAGCCTGTGACAGGATATACACAGTTTTCATTTTCTATTAGTATTTCCAGCTTTCAAATGATAGTTTTCCAGGATCTGTATTGTTGGCAATGCAACAGGGGTCATCGTGTTCCACATTTAACATATGTGTGTTATATTTTTAATAACTGACTTGCCAAAAAAAGTGTTCACAAACTCTGGTCTTATAACTGCAAAGATCTTGGTAATGCTTTTTCCTTTCCTGCATTTAATGTAAAGCTGCTATGCTAGTCGGGTGGATGCTCATTATGTCTGTGGGAATGCTTGCTTCTTTGTACTTAGCCCGTTTTTCTTTGTCATCAATTCCAACTACTCAGTGGTAGCAGATTCAGCTTAATTGAAATTCTTTTATGTATATTTTCCTACGTTTCCCAATAGAAAGTTTTATCCATTATCCAAACTGGGTTTGTGTCTTTCATTCTATTAGGATTATCAAGGATTTGCTGTAATCTTTTAAAAAGTATCTGGACTTCTGTACTTTTATCCAAATTATAGTACTTTGATACTATAATACAAGGCTTGACTTGATACTATAGTACAATTGCTTGATACTAAAGTACAAGGCTTGACTTGTACTTTTTTTACATAACTTCAGTAAATCTCTCATGTATCATCAAGTATGCTTTTTCTGGTAAGGATCAGTAATATGTAAATAGTCGTATTTTTCAGGTGTGTAAAGGGATCATGGGAACATCTGGGTAGATAGATATTTTTTGTAAATCTTGTTCTATTGCTATAATTCATGTAATGTCCTTTAGTGTCTTCCCAGAATCAGAATTGCGGATTTTTCAGAGTGGAAGGAGCCATTTGACTGAAACATAGTTCAGAAAACTCATGTACACTAGAAAAAACATCTTTTTATCAGTAGCCATGACTTTTATCTGTTTCAAATCTGATCCTTCAGCTGACCTTGATTAACAGTTACCCCGCTGAAGAAATAGTAGGGTCAAAATTAGCACCATTCTGGCAATCTTCTTAAAAACCCTATGGCCTTTTTAAAACTGAAATTCTGATTACAGTTTCTCAGTGCCTGGCTGGAAGTCTTTTTTGAGGCTTTTGTTGCTGTCTGAATGATGAATGATCATTAGTTTGAATTTTTGTTGTGAAGGTGGAAAACAGCCTAGAATGGGACCACCAAGCAAAAGTTTCTAAATGTTACTTAATGGATCATTGTTTTTAAATTGGTATAATTTAAAAAAGGTGGAGTCACAGCAAAATTAACCTCCTGACCATCATCATAAAAGAATAAAATATGAAAGCAGATACTGTGATAGTGATTTGTCCTAGACAGTATTTATCAAATGTTTGACACATTGCAAAAAAAAAGTCCAGAGGTACTCTATTCAGTGTGGAGCTTGTTTAAAGCAGTGTATTGAAAGAGTACAGTTTTGTATACCTACCCTAAGAAAATAAGATAATAATAAGATAATTATACTAATGCTCTCTTCATCTACTTGGGGGAATTGACTACAAAAGAGTTTGCTCATAGCAGAGCAACTTTTGGAGATATTCTATAATTTTGCATCTTCCAGAAATAGAATTTTATGACAATGGATATGTTATCTGCGGTCTAGAAACTCCTACTTTCCATACTAGGGCTATCAGCCAGTACCAAAGAATAAATTCCTACCAGTCTCTGAAGAGATGGGGAATATTAAAGATAGCAGCAGAATATAAAGAATAGAATAGGCCAATAAATATTCATTTTAGGAGTGAAATAGTTTTTGTTTTGTTTTGTTTTGCAAAATAGTTTCTTCTGCTGTTCACAAGCATAAAGTTAAGTATGAGGGAGATACAAGTAATCCATAATACTAGCTAGAAAAAGTGGGAAAAATATTTTGAGAAATGTAGATTGTGGCTTAAGTAAAAATGCTTACACCTAGTTCATCTGTATATAAGGCCTCAGGCAATTTACTTAATGCATTTTTTGTGGGCCTGCATGGAAAAAAATCCAGCTGTTTAATATCATACAAAACAAAAATAGACACTTCATGATTAATGAAAGCTACGACAAGGATTTTCCAGGGATTTTTAAACCATGTTCCTTTTACAGTTAAATCCATTGTATCTGCCAGGTATTATCAGAGAATGGAAGATGTATTTAATTTGCTAAAACTGGGATAAAATAGAGTATTTGTACGGAATTGTAGAAGTGTCATCATTGAAGCTCATCATCACAATAGAAACAAATTCATGCTTTTGGGTGTTCTGAAGTCCCAGCTGTGGGGGCTGCAGCTGAGGAGGACATCAGGTGATTTAGTTGTCTACGCAGATGAGCGTCATTCTGTGATGAAGCTGTGAGACCCATGGCTAAGCGCTGCTATTTCTTGCAAGTGAAGCATACCCATAGCTCCTTTTACCTTTGAATATCCTTGTTTACACTTATACGTCTTGTGATTCCTAGCCAATGCGAAGACTTGTGTCAGAAGCTTTTGCTGTCTGAGCCTATAGAGACCTATCACACCAGGCATATACAAACAAGCAAAGAAAAGGGGGAAAAAAAAAGAGGTAATTTGGTAATTTTTGCTGCACAGAATGAGACATCAAGGTGCATGGGATTTGGTTGCCTAGGCATTGGTACCGAGAGGCATTTGAGGTGTACGAGGGCAACTGCAACATCTGGCATGTATGACGGTTCTTAGAGCAGACTGACATCTTTTTCAAAGGTTAAATGAGCTATCCCACAGCACCTTCAGTGACATCAAAGATTATTTCAGTTACCTACATGGCATTCAAGTGTCACTTTAGGACCTGGCGGTACCCTGCAAAGCCTCCACAGGTCTGTAACAAAAGTTTAGAAAGCTGACAGGCTTCTCAGTACACGTAGGTAACACAGAGCAGAAGATAAGTGATTAAACAGGCAAAGGAGGCTGAACAAAGGGTAAAGACAACAGACTCTCAACAAATAAAAAATGTTGGTTAGCTGCCAGGCTGATACATGACCACATTAGTTTTTAGGCACAAACTCAGCAGTGCATGATAAAACTGCAGTTGAGAATCTTTAGACACCAAAGAATTACATTTACTAGGCTATCTTGCTGGCTTTAAATTTCATGTGATTATAGCACTTGCTGATAAAGGCTAAAATAATGAATAATATTACAGGCTTTTATGGGGTAAGGGAAGACTTCCCATTTAAGGGAAAAATTCAGAGAAAGGAGGAAGGCATTTGAATGAAATGAAGGCAATTGAGAAAGTCAAATTGATGATGCTGAAGGAACTAAGGCAGTGGTAAGGATTGCCATAAACTTAATTTTTAAATATGAAGAAACATTGAATAAACCTTGCATGAAATTTGAGGTAAAAGAAGGGGAACAAATTAACTGGATTAGAAGCGTAAGATGGTCAGCTCTTGTAAGGACAGAGATCACTAAAGCGTGGTAGATGCTTTGTTTTTTAGCTGTTCTGGATAGAAATGTAATGCTATGTTTTATTGGTATTATAACTGCATAAATGATAAATACAAACCATTTAAAATAAGTTTTATGGAAAGACAAAGCAAAATCTGGAATTACAACCCCTTTTTTCTTATTGCATATGAACAAAATGTTGCTTGATAGCTTTGCAAAGGACATCCCCAAAGGCAATTTTTTCCCGTAGGCCAGTGAATCATATATTATTCCATAGCATTGATTCTCTTGCTCCCAGTGGGCGGCATTTTTCCCATTTGTAGTAGTTCCAAACATTGTGTTTCCCTTGGTGGCAGAAAAATTGCATGATGAATCTGTTTCGTATTAAGTTTTGATTAAACACAGGTGTGTGTGATAATTTTAGTTACAATATACTCTTTACAAAAATTATATTTTTATCTTACAAACGGAGTAAAACTACGTGCTTCGCCTCATGCTTTAAAGTAAGTGTACATTTTTTGATAATTAAAGTAAGGTTTCTATAATAGTTTAGTTGGTGTTATGTCACCCTATTAAACATACCTTCCTGTTAAAAGTGCTTTATTACTCATGATGGACAAAAAAATTGCTCAGATTCTGAGGATTTGTACTGCATGTGAAATCTCTGTTTAGGAACAAGACACATTTCCAAAGCATGGTTTGGCTTTTGACTTAGAAGTTAGGGAAGAAACTCAGGATATTGTAGCTACTTTTTAACCTTGTCTTCTGGCAAGGTGCAAATAATTCTAATTGGCATAACCAGAGATTATCCATGTAAAAGTAAGCAATAGATTGGGAATAGATAACGAGAAGGAAACCAAATTTAATTTTTTAGGCATCCTGGAGCTGATCCTACAGAAATTAGTCTTTGTAATTACTGAACCATGGAAGCTCTACAGAAGAATAACTCTCATGGGCAAAACACATTCTTTATGACCAAATTAGCCAGTTCATCCTCTTTCTTTGGTGCCAACTGACATGTGGACAATAACTGAAAATCTCCACCCCGTGTACTCTGGGAATCACTCACATTAGCATAAGTGATAGATCCATTCTTAGCTGAGTGAGTGTCAATGAACCATAAGAGAATTTTAAGGGTCTGGACTAGTTCCCACTAAAATAAGAGCCTAAGTTCTGTGTACTTCAGTAGTGCAGAGTTAATCAGAAGAAAAAGAGTCAAAAAAAGGTAAATATGACTTAGTTTTACAATTGTTGTTCTTTGAGTTTTATCCTTCTTTGCCACTGATATGAAGGTGAAGTTAAATGTCTTGTATCAGCAATTTCTTTTAGCCAAAAAAGTTCAACACAGCTCAGTGAGACGTGTGGTTTCTTCTTTTAGCCATGCTTATATAATGGTAAATAATTCGCTGGGTTGGCTAAGTATGTGGAACCATCTTCTCTCAGCCCTGCAAATAACATAGAAACATAATGATGGAAAGCTTTGGTACATCAGCCTAGTGGGAGGTTTTTTTTTCAACATATATGAAATTCTGTTTTATATTACAGGTACAGATATTTATAGTTTAATTTTATATTTTACAGCTACGGAAGTTAGCTGTTAAATAATTATACTGAGAACTCATGGAGCTTCCTAAATGTGATAAATATGCCCTGTTTCTCTTTATTTGTGCAAAAGATCTAAGATGGTTTTGGACAAAAGTTTAGCAAGAAGACATACACAATGCAAAATAGAAGTCTTAGAATAAGACATTGTTTTCCAGTTCTTTTTATTATATTGTCACTGAAATCGGGAATAAACCTCATAACACCAATGTAGTGTTAAAAGGCAGGCATTCTTTATTCACAGCGCCGGGAACACGGGGGATAGCTCCTCCTAAATCGTGTTCGTCGATCAGTTAAAAAATCAAACATTTATAGGCAAGATTAATACATATTCATCAAGTTTCCATACAATGATTGGTTAAATATTCCTCGCCTCACACGTAAATGACCACACATGCTCACTGTAATTTCTTGAGATTTTACTTCCTTAATCTTTTGAGTCGGAGGGTTTCTTGAGTGGGTAGTCTCTGAGTCGGTGGTCGCGATCTCCCCCTGCCGGAATTACCTTTCCTACAAAGTTCACTTAAACTTGGCAACACTAAATAGATCTTCATGGGCTGTTGGTCCAATATGCAATCATTCACCCCACAGTCCTTTGTTTTAAGACAAGACTATAGAATGAATAATTACCCACCCACCGGACCGTAGAACTGACCAAGGTGTTCCTTCTTTCTGACTACTTGTTATTAGAACAAAACATAATATCATGATCACAATGTTACATTTAACTCCTTGATAATTAAATCAGGATGGGAAGGGTTAGGTGGGTTCTCCAGCAGCATTGCTGGTGCGTAATGTTCTTATAGTTACAACTTGCTACAAATTCACAAACCTATTTTCTAACCCCATTTTATTTTAATTCCCTACCACCTTGGTTACAATATCCTTTGATCGCTGCTTTTAATGATAGGTACACTGGAATTTTGATGACCTGTAAAATGCTTAGGATGTCATAGTTAACTCATGTGCCATTGACCAATGAACTGTGTCTGCTTGATGGGGTCATTATTAACTAGAAGCTGGGTGTAAATTGCAAAACAATTGAGCTATCTTTTCCAAGCCAACGTTGCACAGATGTAATCCATATGGAAGCTATCATGTTATTCCTGATGATCGCTACATTCACATTATTTTTTTTTTCCCACAGAATGCATTTGCTTTGGTGATGTCCAGAACAGTCCTCTTGTTTTCACTGCAGCATATTAATTTCAATATTAGATTGAAATGTAAAGTCTGTTAGCCAAATTGTTGCTGCAGATTAATGATGGTACAAGTGAGAACAGTGTCTGTCCAATAAATTTTTAATAGTTTAAAAAAAATCTATTTTAGAAAAAAAAATATTAACTGAATGTAGACTACAGTTTTAAGCGTGTAAGTTTTGTTTTAAAACTGAATTATATTCAATTAAATGATCACTATAAGGAAACTGTGAGGTATACTGTAGAGCTAAATGAGCAATGACGCTAAGGAAATGACAGAGATCTTCAAGTATTTATAGAGGTGGAAGCTAACATACATCAAATGTGATTATAGCTATCTCTTGGGTTCTGTTGCAATCACTGTATTTTATATAGGAAAATAGGATTTGTCATACTCATGGTCCTATTGACCAGATTTTTGCTGGAAGAAGGTATGCTCTATCTTATGTGAGAAATCCTATGATAATGAAAAGTGTTTTTTTTTCCTTGTGTCAGTCAGGGTTTTCAGTACGGCGTTGCAGCCCTTGGTGGGCAAGCGGGACCATCTGATCCTGCCCAGCGGCAGACATGGACTCCTGTCAGGAAAACTTTGGGAGCAACTGAACATTAGTGTTTTGTTGTATCCCCGGATGAAATAGCTTGCATGTTTCCAGCTGAAGCTCTTTCCTCTTACGTTTTTTTTTAATTTTCTATTCCCTACCCATATTTTGAACCCCAATCATACGGCAACTGTTACATTTAGACGTGAGGACATGGAAAGGGGTTATATATTATTTTCTGGAGAAACTCTTCCATATATTTAAAAGGTTTTCTTTTTCACCCTTAGGGAATTCCTGGAATCCCTGGAAATCAAGGAGCAAAAGGACAAAAGGTATTATTAATAGTTCAAAACACAGTTAAAAACTGTGCATATATATACCCATTCCAAAGTGAGGGTTCAGTCTGTGCTGAGAGGAGACTTTTCATAGTGGGGATTTAGGATATCAAATCACGCTGCAAACGAATGGAGACATGCCTCAAGTTCTTTGTGGCATGCTTGCAAATCTCTCATTAGGTTTTATTTCTACTATTCCAGAAGGAATTAATAATTTGAAAGTACCAAAGTTAACGTCATAATACTTTGAGAAATAATCCTAACTAAATAAATCTGCATAATTAAAGAATATTTAACAGATTTTTAAACTGTGCATACATTAATCACAGAACTCTTCTCTTTATGTAAAAAATATAGGGTGAAATTGGACCACCGGGTCAACCAGGAGCAAAAGGGTCACCGGGGGATACTGTAAGTTTGCAAAATGGTGTTATTGTGAAAAAGTAATTCTGATGCTGTTATTCTCTAGTTGTAATAGACAAACAAGAAATGGCAAGTAAAGTACCAACCTAACATTTTCAGGTTGGCAAATATGATCAGACTAAGTCTTAATTTCTGAATTGCCCCCACAATATTATATACCCACTTTTCTTTTTAAAATTGATTTCCTGACTGCAGATTTGATAAACAAATCCAGCAAATACAGTAGTCTGAACTTACTCACTGAATTAATTAACTTTGAATTAACTTTGAAAGTACTCAAATCAATTTACTATGAAAGTTAAGACCAAATTAAATATTGTCATAGCGTACAATCGATTTCTGAAGATGAATTTCAGGATGCTTTTATGGTAGTGCTCTTTTGACAAAGACTGGGAGAATAGCTGAGATCACTGAATTCACAAAATGCTTAAAGACAAATTTTAATTTTGGAATGTAGGAAATGGAAAATAATCCATTCTTTTTGGACAGTCCAGCTTACCACATCTTTGTTACTGTCTGACTAGGGATATTTCTGTGTTCTTTATAACCCTTTAGAAATCACAATAGTAAAATAATTGTTCTGAAATTTGGTGCAAGTATATGTACACTTTGAAAAATGGAAATTTTAAAGGCAAAAGGGACAGCTGCTTAAAACTAGAGATCTTTCATTAATTAATAGGAACTTCATCATTGTTTGAACATATGCTGCCTTAAAAAATAATTATCTTTTCTATTGAAAACTTCAACAATGTTTAGATAGTTCCATTATTAATCATCCTCACTGTTAATATGTCTTTTTGTAGTTTTCGTTTTGTGTTTGAGATATTTTATGTTCTTTTCTGACTTTCCTGAGACATACATGGCTTAGCATCATAAATAAGCTGTTTACTGTGACTTTTTATTTAGTTAAAGAACCTATGTTTCACCCTATATTTGACCTCAAGCAGATCAATATAGACTATTACTGCTAGAATGAAGTAAATACTGTAGAGAATCAAGTACAGAATGAAGACTCATGCTTTAATCTCTATGGACAATAGGGGACTAAATGACTAAAAAGTTTCAGCCTTCTAAGAAATTTGTTGTTTATTCTTATTGTATATAGCCATATGCATTTGCATAGATGCAAATGACACCAAGCTGAGTAGTCTGGTTGGCACACCTGAGGGATCGGATGCCATCCAGAGGACCTGGAGAAGCTTGAGGAAGAAACCCCATGAGGTTTAACAAGGCCAAGTACAGGGTCCTGCACCTGGGTCAGGCAACCCCCGGTATCAAGGCAAGCTGGGGGATGAAGGGATCGAGAGTAGCCCTGTTGAGAAGGACTTGGGGCTACTGGTGGATGAAAAGCTGCACGTGAGCCGGTAATGTGCACTCGCAGCCCAGAAGGCCAAGTGTCTCCTGGGCTGCATCCAAAGCAGTGTGGCCAGCAGCTCGAGGGAGGTGAAGTGTAACATGGCAGAGAGGAAACAATCTGGGAGGTTTCTGGAGTGTGTGGAGGATAACTTCCTGACACAGCTGGTGAGTGAGCCCACCAGGGGAGGTGCCTTGCTGGACCTGCTGTTTACAAACAGAGAAGGACTGGTGAGAGATGTGGTGGTCGGAGGCCGTCTTGGGCTTAGCGACCACAACATGATAGAATTCTCAATTGTGAGCGAAGTAAGGAGAGGGGTCAGCAAAACTGCTGTCATGGACTTCCGGAGGGCAGACTTTGGCCTGTTCAGGTCACTGGTTGAGAGAGTCCCTTGGGAGACAGTCCTGAAGGACAAAGGGGTCCAGGAAGGCTGGACAGTCTTCAAGAAGGAAATCTTAAAGGCGCAAGAGCAGACGGTCCCCATGTGCCATAAGAAGAGCTGGTGAGGAAGGTGACTGGCCTGGCTGAACAGGGAGATTTTGCTGGGACTCAGGGAAAAGAAGAGAGTTTATCACATTTAGAAGAAGGGGCAGGCAACTCACGAAGAGTACAAGGATCTCATTAGGTCAAGCAGGGACAAAATTAGAAAGGCAAAAGCCCAGCTAGAGCTCAGTCTGGCCACAGTTGTAAAGGATGATAAAAAATGCTTCTACAAATATATTAACAACAAAAAGAGATATGGCAGGGAACATTGTCTCCAAGGACGAGGACAAGGTTGAGTTACTTAATGCCTTCTTTGCCTCAGTCTTTAACAGCAAGTCCAGGTATCCACAGGGTATTCAGCCCCCTGAGCTGGAAGATGGGGATGGAGAGCACAATAACCCACCTATAATCCAGGAGGAAGCAGTTAAGGACATGTTAAACCACCTGGACACCCACAAATCTATGGGACCTGATGGGATCCACCCGAGAATACTGAGAGAGCTGGCAGAGGAGCTTGCCAAGCCACTCTCCAGCATTTATCAGCAGTCCTGGTTAACAGGGGAGGTCCCAGAAGACTGGACGCTTGCCAATGTGACGCCCATCTACAAGAAGGGCTAGAAGGAGGATACTGGGAACTACAGGCCTGTCAGCCTGACCTCTGTACAGGGGAAGATCATGGAGCGGTTTGTCTTGAGAGTGCTCACAGGGCATGTGCAGGACAACCAAGGGATCAGGCCCAGCCAGCACGGGTTCATGAAAGGCAGGTCCTGCTTGACCAACCTGATCTCCTTCTATGACCAGGTGACCCGCCTAGTGGATGAGGGAAGGGCTGTGGATGTTGTCTATGTGGACTTTAGGAAAGCCTTTGACAGCGTCTCCCACAGCATTCTCCTGGAGAAACTGGTGGCTCGTGGCTTAGACAGGTTTACTCTTCGCTGGGTGAGGAACTGGCTGGATGGCCGAGCCCAGAGAGTTGTGGTGAATGGCGTTAAATCCGGCTGGCGGCCGGTCACAAGCGGTGTTCCCCAGGGCTCGGTTCTGGGGCCGGTCTTGTTCAATATCTTTATTGATGACCTGGATGAGGGGATCGAGTGCTCCCTCAGTAAGTTTGCAGATGACACCAAGTTGGGTGGGAGTGTTGATCTGCTGGAAGGTAGGAGGGCTCTGCAGAGGGATCTGGATAGGCTGGATCAATGGGCAGAGGTCAACTGTATCAGGTTTGATAAGGCCAAGTGCCGGGTCCTGCACTTGGGTCACAACAACCCCATGCAACGCTACAGGCTTGGGGAGGAGTGGCTGGAGAGCTGCCCAGCAGAAAAGAACCTGGGGGTGCTGGTTGACAACCCGCTGAATATGAGCATGCTGTGTGCCCAGGTGGCCAAGAAGGCCAACAGCGTCCTGGCCTGTATCAGAACTGCTGTGGCCAGCAGGAGTAGGGAAGTGATTGTGCCCCTGTATTCGGCACTGGTGAGGCCGCACCTTGAATCCTGTGTTCAGTTTTGGGTCCCTCACTACAAGAAGGATGCTGAGGTGCTGGAGCGTGTCCAGAGAAGGGCAACAAAGCTGGTGAGGGGGCTGAAGCACAAGTCTTATGAGGAGCAGCTGAGGGAACTGGGGTTGTTCAGTCTGGAGAAGAGGAAGCTGAGGGGAGACCTCATCGCTCTCTACAACTACCTGAAAGGGGGTTGTGGCAATGAGGGTGTTGGTCTCTTCTCCCAAGTAACAAGCGATAGGACGAGAGGAAATGGCCTCAAGTTGCGCCAGGGGAGGTTTAGATTGGATATTAGGAAAAATTTCTTTACCGAAAGGGTGGTCAAGCATTGGAACAGGCTGCCCAGGGAGGTGGTGGAGTCGCCATCTCTGGAAATGTTCAAAAATCATGTGGATGTGGTGCTTCAGGACATGGTTTAGGGATCATGGTGGCGCTGGATTAATGGTTGAACTTGATGGTCTTGAAGATCCTTTGAACCTTAGTGATTCTGTGATTCTGCCCCTCTACTCTGCTCTGCTGAGACCCCACCTGGGGTATTGCGTCCAGCTCTGGAGCTCTCAGCACAGGAAAGACATGGGGCTGTTGGAGCAGGTCCAGAGGAGGCCACAAAAATGATCTGAGGGATGGAACATCTCTCCTCTGAAGAAAGGCTGAGACTGTTGAGGTTCTTCAGCCTGGAGAAGAGAAGGCTCTGGGGAGACCTTATTGCAGCCTTTCAGTACTTAAAGGGGGCTTCTAAGAAAGATGGGGACAAACTTTTTAGCAGGGCCTATTGTGATAGGACAAGGGGTAATGGTTTTAAACTAAAAGAAGTTAGATTTAGATTGTATATAAGGAAGAAATTTTTTGCAATGAGCGTGGTGAAACACTGGCACGGGTTGCCCAGAGAGGTGGTAGATGCCCCATCCCTGGAAATGTTCAAGGTCAAGTTGGAGGGGGCTCTAAGCAACCTGATCTAATTGAAGAAGAACCCTCCTGCTCCTTGCACAGGTAGTTGGATTCGATGACCTTAAAAGGTCCCTTCCAACCCAAAGATTCTATGATTTATGGTAGTAAGACATTTTATGCAGTTGTATTCAGGCTGTAGAATTAGTAAAACTTGTCAGGGAAAGAACTGGGTAACACTTCTTGATTCGTAGCTGACTAGCATATGCAAATGTTTTAATGTGTGACAACAATGGGAAGATCACTTGCTTTTTTATTCCCTTGTTGCCTCATCTTGAGATTCACTATATGTTGTGCATGTAACAGACTTGTCATGCCCAGTCCAAATAGAAGGTACAACTTTGATTTCTCCGGAACCCAAGAAAGCAGTTCAGTGAAAATATTTAATTGAGAAATTTCAGCATTTCTATAGTGTTACTACTGGGTTAAATATGTTTACATGGGAAACTGGATGATAATGCTTAATTTCTTTAGCTTTAAAGATAAATAATCATTGAGTCCAACTCTTTCTGTGATTTTGATTTTGATAACAATAGTGATCAGTTTTCTAATATCTGAACCAAGAAGAAGTATCAGATTCTTATAAATGCTTTGATAGCATTGCTTTAATAAATAAGAGACTAACATAGAAACACTTTTTACAAAAATAAATCTCAGAGCAGTAATTCTTTTTCTAATTAGTTCTGTCTGAAATGGAAGGGTAAAAGGAAGTAGTAAATGAAATTATCTGGAAAAAGCTGAGGGATTTGAATAACAACAAGAAGGAAATACTCTGGATAGAGCTTCAGAAAAATCATTAGAAAGAAGCAGATGGCATTCATGAAATGGAAGAATAGACTGAGAAGCTTAGAAAGTGATATCTGCATTATATGTACAAATGGCGCTGACCATTTTATTCCTAAATAGGGAAACTATGCCTAGAAGTTGCAATATTCCTTCTATCAGCAGCAAAAAACAAGGCTATGGCAAATGTAAGTTTATAGCGTAGCAACATCTTTGAAGTATGAAAGTTGTGTATGAAAGCTGTGAACTGTTCTCTCTGCAGCCCTTGCTGTTGTATTAATCCTGTTGATATTCCTTTTGATTAATTCCTCGTGATAATCCACCTGACAACAGGTGCGAGAACACCACTGTAGATTCTTGGATTTTGGCAGATTGTATTGTTCAGTTTCGTAACTTGTCTGTCTCTCAATTTATCTACCCCATCTCTTTTCAAGGTCTTACCCTATGAAAATGCTTCATCAGTAGTGAATTGCTGCTTGACATCCAGCCGTCAGGCTGGATTTCATCCATTCCAAAAGACAAAGGGGTTTCCGATGCCAATATGTAGTGTTAGAAGTAGAAGAAAGGGAGTGGGCTCATTCTGAACTTCAAGAAATCCATACTTATATCAACAAGGTCAAGTCAAATACAGGATAGTCAGTGGCTCTCTAAAAAGGGTTTGATTTTAATTTCTCAGTCATCAGGATGCCTACTGTCGCACTGCTAAGGCTGTCTGACTGCCAGTATCTACCTTACCTATCTGTGTATGAAGGTAACTACTAGCCTAAGGGTCATTTATACACTAGTGCTGGAATGTTCCTCAGGGTATGGCACTTCTCTGTCCAGACTGTTACTGGTGCATGTTTCCCTCCTAAAAACAGGAAGGGTACCCAAAACCGTGAGTCGTCTTTTCTCCAGAGAAAAAGAAAATACACATTGATGTATTGGGGTTCAGAGCTTTAGGAGGAGTTTGTTTATGGGGAGCCCAGGTTAAGGGCTCACTGTAAGCAAATAGGGACTGAAAACATGATCGTTTCCATTCCCAAGCAAAGTAATGAAAGGGTTTTTCTTCTTTTCTATGATGATATTGCAATTATTTTACCAGATATCTGTGTCAAGTATGAGTCTTGAACATGATGTCAGACATTCTCATCCACTTTAGAGTATTGAATTAGGAGTGGGAAATTTGCTCTTGATGTTTTAATGAACGGACTTTTCCAAAATTTTGTCTCCTTTGCTTTCAACTGGAAATATAGTCTGCTTTCCTTTAGAGTACTACACTTTTGGAGCTGACGTCACAGAGAGAGATAATGCTTTATGCCTTTTCCATGGCTGTCTAAGGATCACCAAAAGATGAAGTCAGATGCAGTTTACCAGATTGTGCCTACATCTGTCCGGCTAAGATAGTTTTGGTTTGTGGATTTTCTGAGCTTGGTGATGAGTCCCGTGCTCTTCTCACACTCAGCAGACCTGACAATAAAGTATTCAGAGAAGACTATGCTCCAGTTACAACACATATGCTGGATAGTTCTTTATTTCTAGAAAGAGTCTGTTCTTCTCCAATTACTTCTGGTAATAAGAGCAATATATGCCTACCTGGCTAAATGGAGCATGTACTTGGCCTAAGGCTTATCTGAGTCTTCTCCATCCTTGCTATTGTTTCTTATATCTCAGTGTTGAAGTTTTGATTATGTGTGTGAGTTCAGTTAGTAGTCCTTTCATCATCTGTAACTCCTAATGTCCTCTCCTTGAAAGCATGTCTGGTTTTTTGTTTTTCCCCCAACATTTCCTGCGATTTTGTAATTTTATGTAGGATTATTTGATTGTTTATTTGGTGAGAGGTTCTTTGCTTTAATAGAATGTTATGTCCGTTGCGGGAAGACTTCTTGCTTTTGACTGGCCATTTGTTCTCTATTTTTCTTTGAAGGTTGCCTTTTCTTTTCAGTCAGAAGGTGGATAAACTTCCAATGCTTAAGTCTGAATAGTATGCTAACTTGTTTTTTTTTCAGACAGAATGTATTTTAAGACCCCTCCCAATTTTATTATTTTATCTTGTGACTGAATTGCATTTAAATCAGGTGCTAAACTTCATTTGTAATCAGTCAGGTTGTTCAGACCTCCAAAGGGAGGAAACATCACACACTCTGTAAGTCAAGGCTTGCTGTGTCTGTCCAGTAATGTATGTTCTATCACATGTAAAGCTCACCAGTTTTGAGGTGGTCTTTTTGCTTCGATTGTGCATTTGTCAGAATCATTGATTCCACAAAGGACTCTTAAATCTTTACTTTAGGATTGTCTGTGTTCTGAATATTGCTTAGTCATGTGGAATCCAAATGGGTATGTGGACTATGACTTGAAGAAGCTGAGGAGGTTATTAAACTGTAAATAGACTTCTCAAAGTTGTACAGGCCACAGATATCAACTTCTTTCCTATTTCTTTTCTTAATTTCTCACTTTGTTTTACTGGTTTTCATCAAAGAAAATTCAGAAGAACTAAGGTTGTGGTTTGTACTTTCTCCTATATCTTTACATAACCACAGACAAAAGAGAGCACCCTGAACTTGCTCTCTGAGTAATGCTAGGTTTAAAAAAGCTTGACTCTGATTTCCAGATAACAAAGATTATATATAGGCATATGAACATATATAAATGTATTGAAGAGCTCACCTCTTTTTCCATGCTTGCAGTTCCTTAACAAAATACATGATCAATTAAAACCAACACAGTCCTTCTTGGAGAGAAAGATTGAAACCAGTTTTGGGTTTTACGAGTTCTGGGCTATTCTGTCACCCAATACATTCAGAATTTCCTGCACAGTATACAGCTACGCTGCATCCACCCAGCAGCTCTTCCTTTCCTGACTCTATCACAGGCATGACCACTACATTACAGCTGTCAGAAGCCCTTTTGTATAAAGTGAGTACACTGGTTAATTCTCTTTTCATGAACTTAAAGGACTTTTTCAGCCACGTAAAGATCTTCTCTGGAAAGAATAAATTTCCCTGAGAACCAGTTATTGCAGTTTAGGTCAAATTTGGAAGAAAGGAAGAAACATTGCCTGAACTGGAAGTTCGAATGTCCCTAACTCCTAGTTAACACATGCACATTTGTCGTCTCACCTGTGCCTCTAATCATTTTTATTGCCTATCACTGGAAATTTTTTCTCCATTTCTTTATGACAAAGCTGAACAAAATGTCAGAGGGAAGCCTGTATCAACAGCTATAACAAAGCCTTGTGGGATTCCAAAGTGTACGTATTTATTCGAGTAATTCACCTACCATGTTTTCTTCAAATTTTATTTAGATGAATAACATCTGGTTCTTGATACACTTGAAAATAGTTTATTCATGTTTTCTGTCAACTCATTTAATGTATCTTTTGTCACCTGATAAAATAAGTAGGAAATTGATGCATGGAATATTTGAATGTGTTATATGGCATTAGGGAATTTCAACCAGAAAAGACAGTGGGATTTTCCTTGTATTAGTCACGTTGAATATGTTTGTTCCAGAAAAAACAGATGGAAAGCTTGTGGATGGTCTATTAATACCTTGGGAAAATTCTTCAGTAACAAGTTCTTCAGTAATAAGAATCCCTATTACATTGCCAACATCAGTAATTTATTAATTTATCTGCCACATAAATAGTGTCAGCTCTAGAAAATGGGGGAGTAATGCCACATTTTATGTCCTTGAATTGTTCATTATTTTTATTCAGGACATGCTCTTCTCTTAATTTTACATTCCATATTTTCCAATTACATTCTCAAGCTTTTCCTATATTGCATCTGAAAGTTTTCTTCTTGTAGTGTGCTGATTTCATGTAGTCATCTTCCTGTAATTTTTTTAATGAAATATGTTAAATACGACCTGGTAATTAAAGTGCAAGAAAAGCAGCCAAGACAACTGGGTTTTATTTCTCCCTTTCCTGCAGATATATGCCTGACCTTTAGTTATACTGAACGTACTTTCTGATTTGCCTTCTCCAGTACATGTTTGCAGATCAGTGCGGATATATACACGTATCTGATTTAAAAAAACCCGACCAAACAACTATTCTGTACACCTAGTATTTCCAGTCTGTATAATATAAAACGAATGAGGAACATTTGTGATGAACATTTAACCACTTCTGTAATCTAAGGACTGGTGTGGGCATAAACTAGAAGTGATGTAGTGTGGAGTTGGTAGGGGGTAGGGTCTCAACAGCACAGGGCTACACTGAGGTGGCAACGTGAAGGGAGCCAGAAATCCCCTAGTCCCATTTCTCATCCCTTCCTACTGTCTCTCCCCAGACTTGTGCTTGCTTTTCTCTGCCAAATAATGTCCTAGTAATGAGCACAGAACAGGAATCTGAGAAGAAGATACTAATTTCACAATGATTTTTGGAAAAGGAAGATAGCCTTGAAGGAATGCAGAAAATATTGCACAATAAAGAGAGCTGTATTTTCAGAAGTGAGTAGATCAACAGATAACATTAAATTTGATTTTAAAAAGCCAAATTGAATTAAGCCTTACAGTGAAATGAAAATTGATAAAACCATTTTGCTATGTAAATAAAAAGAGAAAAAATGAAGAAGCAGGCCTGATGTGCAAGTGAATTAAGACAGCCTTAATATAATCACGGTTAAGTTCCAAAACCAAATTAATGTTTTCTTACGCTTGCTGTAACAAAGCTGACGCTAAACATAGGCTGTAAGCAAATGGTTAATGGGAATACACTGTCTCTTAGGTTATGAGTGGAAGCAGACCTCAGAAACTTCACTCCAGCTGGAGAGGAATTGGTAATTTCTATTCCAAAATTATGAAAGTAATTGCATAGGTTATAGTAAAGATTTATTTACCAAATTATAGATTACAGAAGATTAACTGCATCATCTTTGATAAAATGACTTATTTTCTGTCTAAGTAAGAATAAGCAGATCTAATCTTCAAAGTTCAGGAAAGGGTTGGAAATGATTTGATGCATGGTATTAGTAGTTATTTTAGAGAATTTGAAGTTTAATAGAAGAATTTTCACGTGCAATTGACTGAATGGGAAAAGTCTGAGACTGAGGAAAATTGGCAGCAAAGTTACTTAAGTTTTAGTCTTGTGATTGGTACCATTTATTTGTATTCACGGACCTGTGTCTGTGTCCTAAAGAGCAAGTTGCTATGTTTGTTGGTGGAAAGTTTTGGTGACCGGTACTTTCTCACAACACAGTGGGAAAGAAACTGGAGTTAATCTGTGCTGCTTCAGTTAAGCACAGGTGAAATACCAGAAAATTGACCAAATGCTGAAAACCCTGGCTACAAAGAATTACTTCTTGTTCCAATATTCTGAATTTTCTTTTGTATCTGCAAAAACAAAGCTATTCTTTTAGTTTTAACAAAGGAAGTTAATAATTTTTTGGCAAAACTGAGTTACAATCTGCATAACAAATTACTGTAGAAACACATTTATTTTTGATCACGTGTAACTTTTGAAGGCGGTCTGAGATAATGTCACTGAACTGAACAGTTCCTAACATTTAGTACTAAATGGAAGGTGATTGTTTTTATCCATATGAAAGCAAAGATTAAATAGTAATAATAACAGTAGTTTTTGAAAATACTATCAGTTAGAATCATCGATAAAACTTAATCTCTGACAAGTTAGATTTCCAAGCCTTATTGTTTGACTTTCTGCATTATTATGCTTTTATTTTATGCTGTGTCATAAATAGACTCTTATAGCAGATATATTTCAGAGTATATATGCAAGTCCGAATAAAACAATAATAATATATTGTTTTTATTAATGCATGCAGTTCTAGAATCAAAGGGAAGTGAGATGAAGTGGTGAGAAAGACCTATATAAACACCAGATGTGGAAAATACTATAAATGGGAATTCCTTCTTGGAAAGTATGATTTTAAAAAAATATTTCCGTTCTAATCTATACTTGAGATTATCTTAAACAGAAATTAAGCAAGCCAGGCATTTTATGGTTTAACACCCTTTAGCTCTTAGTTTATGTATGAAACATATTAAACATTAATTAAACATGCTTTTATCAACATGTTTCCATGAGAGGAGTCCAAGGGATGGTTTTGGCAATGCTCTGGCTTTGTACATGTGCTGAAATGTCATGATCTGAAGTGGCAGAAGCTATTGGGTTCTTGAATAAACAGTTCAGTCCTGAAGATTCTGCAGAAGATGCAAAGGTGTGGCCCCAGAGTTAACTTCTCCCAGTAAATCGCCATAAAGTTTGCGAAAGGAGTCAAGGCATGGCAACCTTTGAAGGACACATAGTCAGAAAGAACGAAGAGAACTGTGAAATACCATGCAGACTTTTGCTTGTTTTGGGAACCCTAAATGGAAACTAAAAAATTCTTGTGTCACTTTCAGTTATGACTAAGGATGTGTTAAAGATACGTTAAAGGTTAGATCACACAGACAGGGTTTTGAGTTGCAGAATTTTTTCTCTCAAGAGTATGTCATGACAGTGCTGTGCTTTTTTCTTGAATGTTTTTTTCCATTGCAATAGCTCTTCCTGAGGCAATAGAAGGTCTAAATAATCCACTATGCTCTATCAGAGCTACAGCCTTTACAGTAATGTGATGAAAGACATTATATTTCCTGTCCTATTTATTTCACTATAGAAATATAATACTAATACTACTAATACTAATACACTATAGGGAAGACATTATTCCTCTAGCTTATTACAGAAATGCCTCTGCCTTTTTCAAAAATAAATAGGGTTTGATGGGACCAGAAGGCTCGTTTGGTCTACCTGGAGCTCCTGGGCCTAAGGTAAGTGTTTGTGTTAATTCACTTGTGACTATGATAAATGACTGCTTTATAATGAAAAAACACAAGGATTTCACAGCTAATTTTTTGGTATGTTGAATGTTGGTGAGTAGCTATATGATTTTCCCTATAGTACCTTATATGATAGTTCATTCTCAAGAGAGCTTAATATAGCTCAGTAAATGGTGCCTGTCATCCCATGAGGTTTGGAACAATTGCAGAAATGGTCATGAGACTTTGTTTCAGCTTCAGAGTCCTGGAAAATGTTCTGCAGTCCTGGGAGCCAGAGAATTCTCAGTATACATCAGAACTTTCTGCCCATGTTACATTTATTTATATTTTAATTGTATTAAATAATGTTACATGCAGCTTTTTCCACCCAAGGAGCCAAACTTATTTCAGATGTAACTTTATTGATTGCACTGCAGCTACAGCAAGAATTAAATTGACCCATGCTCTCAGAAACTAAAATAGATAATACTACAAATCCAGATCTGTTAGTGTAACCTTTTAATTTAATCCAAGATGAGCTTTCGCTAGTAAGCACTGAATTGTATGTTCTAGAGAATATTTAAGAATATAGAATCCATTTCCTGAACTTTGTATTTACATTTAGCTCCATTTCCACCCATACATTATTTTTTATCCAAAGTACATAGGCATTTATTTAAAATTGTATGCTGAAGGTAACTTTTTTTAAAATGGTCAATGTTTGCTATGGTCAAGAAGATTGAATACCTATGAAATGACTAAAAATTAATTAGCTTTATTTTCATGTGTGAAAAATGCTTTTGTTCTGTGTATTTCTCTCTCATGCGGAATATAAGCTGATTCTTACAGAATCATTCTTAACAAGGTCATTCTTACAGAAGAGCATCATGAAGCAATCAATAATTCTAAGATTTTAATGAAAATCCTCATGCTGAGTATATGCCTAATTCCACAGGCTACAGTAAAAAACAAAACATAAATATACATTTTGGCTCACGCAAGTCTGAGGATTTTCAGAGTGTTATTAAATAAGATGATGGAAATGTGAAGTCAGTACAGAGAAACATGGTATGACTGGGCAAGGGAAATTAGGCAGGTGGGGAAGGGACAGGTGAGCAGAGGCTGGCAGATTGCATTTTGTCATCCATATCTCATTCTTCCTGAGAGAAAATTGAAACTTCAGGTTTCCTGTAAGGGAGCAGAACTTTAGCCTTTCAGTCACTATCTGTGCCTATTTTTAAGAGCCAATTTCCAAGTAGTGTCTGTTTATGTTTGCTATTCATATCACATATGTCAAAACATACTGATGTATCAGCCACACTCTTATATTGTTATATAGGGTGATAAAGGTGAACCTGGAATACAAGGGAAACCAGGATCATTAGGAGCCAAGGTAAATATGAATCTAGAAGTATTCTAGGTAAAGGAGGGATTGATTGACTGTTCCATGATTTACTGATTTTCCATGATTTTCCATGACTAGTCACAAGGCAGTTTGTTTCAAAATAAAACCATATTTAACATAAAATCTCATCAGAGTCCATTTGATGGCTTATTCTTACTAATTTTATTCTAGATTTCAGTCAGCGTAAGTCAGCTGTTCATGAAGTTCAAACCAGCAAATGTTGCCATTACTTCAGATAGCTTTATTTGTGTAATTTTGAAAAATCAACTTCAACAGTATTAAAAGATAATTAAAAAAGATAGGTACTAGGAAACTAAAGTTAAGATTTAGGAGTCCCTTTTGTGGCTTCTCTGAATTCAACATCCCTTCACAAATTCTCAAGACCTTTGAATCATTCTCGGTTATAAAATTTCAAAATATAGCTAAAGCATATCATGTGACCTTGAGAAGCCATGCAATATATGTTTTTATACACAGCACATCACTGACACAGAGCTATTGTATTACTCAGGGAGAACTAGGATTACCAGGCGCTCCAGGTGAACCAGGCTACCCAGGCATTCCTGGTACCCAGGGTTTAAAGGTAAGTATTTTTTCCAGTTTTACATTAATCACATCTTTTATTGAAAGTGCTTTTCTTGTAAGTCATCATTGTTAAAGGAAGTCCTTTTTCTAAATACATCTTTACTATTAAAGAACAGTAGGCATATTTTGGAAGGTCCACTCTTTAGAAAAACAATTTTTCTTAGGGAGGGGAGAATGACCAAAATGAAGAAACTGTTAACATAAAATGCTACAGCATAGGTATTAATGAAATTTGAATCATAAATCAAAGTACATAGTGGTATGACCCATGATTCTGTATTTACTTAGTCTTATATACTACAACAAGTGCTACAGCTATAAAGTCTATTGTACAAAGTCTTTTGTGGAGCTCCCATAAGAAGTGGAGCAATTAACCCTAAGCAGCTGGGACAGATTCAGCTCAGGTAGCCTGAGCCATTAAGAGTTATCTAACCAAGCTGTCTGGCTTGTCTCCGTATTTAGCTGAGAGTCTGAGCGCCTTGCAGAGTCATTTACTTGCATCTCTACACCTTTCTTTGGCTGTAGCTGAAGCCTAGACAATTAGATAAGTTAAATGTTGACATTTTAGATAGAAAAAGTTAGGTTAGAGGGATCGTACTTCTACTCTACAGGTTGAAAATTATGTCTTCTTTTTAGACAAGAACCTATGTTTATTCCTTTTGCATACTGAGTTCTCATAAAGATCATGCCTTCTAGGATCTCTCCATCTCTTGGTGCAGCTTTACATCTATCAAACACTGATACAGACGTGGCTATGCTGAAATTCTTCATTGCTGAAGAATTGTTTTGTGAACACATTGTAAAATTTCATATTGATGTTTGACTTAATTGGATAGTCATCCTTCTTTTTAAAGTGTAGGTATGTCGGATTTTCTGACAATCACATATCTTTAAGGAGTCCCAGGTTGAAAAGATTATAGGCGGTGTTGTTCTTTGGCATATTTTGAAATTCAAGCACACAGCTTTTTGCATAACTTAAAGCTGTAATTAACATTACATAAATACTTTCCTAGAGATGTTCGTCTACAAGAAGACAGTGCTCTACTAAAGCTCTCCCATGTGGTTGAAACCTCTCAGTTTTGTTTCAGACAATAAGGCAGAAGTTTTTGTTTGACTGGAAGCTGGAAAGCCCCTAGAATATGTCTTTTTTTAAAAAAATGACTTATTTTTATCTTACTGCAACTCACAGAACTCACTAGAGTGTGCACCGAGTCTATTGAGGAAAAATCAGCTATGCTTTGTCTATAGAATGGGATTTAAGAACCTGAAAATTAGAAGTAATTGAAAATTATTACTCTCTGTTCCCTGTGGGTAACTACAAAATCTCAAGAGAGTTGTATTTTCTAGATGGCACCTTTCCAACTTAACTAAGAAACAGAAAAAGACCAGGAATTTACACTTTATATATGCAATACTTGTCAATACATATGCAATACATTAGGCAAATTTATGTGGAGGAAAGACATGTTTATTTGAAATAGCTGGACAAAAAATATTTATTGTAATCTTCAATAATATGATTTGGGGTGATGAGGAGAATTTCAGGGTTGAATGCCTGTCAGCTGTCATGGTTCAAAAGTGGTTGAAGTAAAATCAGTTTTATTGGTGTAAATCAATTAATTCTAATGTAACTGAAGTTCTGACTTGTATCCGTTACATTTTTAGTCTAAATTTTAATTAAGATTTTTTCATTCTGGACACTTTTAAAGCAATAGTATGTGCATCCTGAAAATTAAATGTTTCATTGCTTTGCAAGATAATGAGTACTGCTATTACTTTCATAATTTAATTGTATTTTTATGGGAAAGCATGACAAATTATTTTTTTTTACAGTGAGTTTCTTAATTGGCATATACTATAAAGCTTATTTTAATGTTATACTGTTTCTTTGGAACAATATAAGTGATCTGATAGAACAGATAGACTTGTTTCCTTAGGATGTAGTTTACTATAACTAACAAGCTTTACCTGCAACTATTCAAACCAGATATTTATTCAAGCAACAAGTTGTCGAGGCTAAAAATGTTGCTATATTTGCTATCAGCCCAAATGTGATATTTAAATTTTAAATTAAAAAAAGTATTACTTTGTAATTAATTCAATTAATAAGTTAGATTTTTAATTGTAGTTCAGCTTATTTAATAATAACTTCATATTTGATTATATAGAAAAATATATAAAAATAAATTAAGTGTGTTCAGGTAATGTATCTGACACTTGTGTTAGGAATCTAGCAATGTTTCCTGGGAAATACTGGAGTCTCAACGAGGGCAAAGATTTCTCCATTACATATTCAAACTACAGATTTCAGCATAAACAGAAAATCCTGTAAAAGCAAAGGAAGCTCAGGTAAGGTGTCAGATAGAGATAAGCAGCTAGTAAAAAATGATAATGCATATGTGTGGAATCACCGGTAATGTAGAGGACCACCTTTTGAAGGATAAAGCCCTTCATCTAAAGGCATTACAGAAATAATGTTGAATCAGGTACTTCACCATGGAAAGAAAGGTTGAAGGGTAAAGAAGCAGTAAGTTAGAAGGGTGGTATTATAGTTAAAGTTTTATGAAAATCCCATGCGGAGGTATTCCATTAGACTTCAGCTTCTGCTCCAGAAGGGCACAGGTTACCTGTATGTCATATATGCCAGCCATGTATGGATGTCTTAGGTATGCTTGAGTATTTCAGATGTCAGTAGACACATATGGAGATGCCTTGGGTTGCCTAGAGCATCTTAAATGCCTATGTTTAGACAACTGAAGCAAGTCCCTGGTCAATGGAGGCTAGAGAATGATCCGAATTTAGATGAGATTATCTCAGTTAAATGAGGTAATGGAACCCGAGTTCCATTTTCCAAGACAAGATGTAGAAAAATTAGTCCTCTGACCAGTTTCAAAACAGTGATTTCCAGAGTGTGTAAGGACAAAAATTTCCTGGCTTAAGTCTTTCAAAATGTACTGAAGCCCCATGGAAGTGTGACTTGAGTTGAGTCAGAGTCATAACAATAGCTCATTTAGTTTCATTATCACCATATATTCATTCTCAATATCTAAGGGTCATGTAAGGTACATGTGCCAAGATAGTAATACTGGTTTTAAGGAGGGACATTTTGTTAAAATTTATGGAACCTCTCTAAATTTTAAACTGAAGAAGGTTTTGCAAAATTCATTATCCATTTTATAGAAAAGATGCAAGTCAGAATGTATATTGCTGGTTAACTGGAGTTACAAGTCATAAGTATGACAAACTCTTGATTATTCAGGAAAAAAGTGCAGTTTGGGCATCTGACAGTAAAAGTGAAGCATTTCAGCTATAGCTTATTTTAAAACTTGAATCCAAACCAATTATTTTACATTCAAGTACAATACAACCAAATACAACTGGCATAAATACCCTTTTATGTTCCGGGTTGTTCAGTCAGGAAAATACTTGCATGGCAAAATCTCCTCTTTACTCCTGTTTAGCCTTTAACTAAACATTTTCTCTTTCAAAAAACAACCAAACACACACGTTTGGCTCTTACAAGAAAACTGGCGAAACGGATCCAAAAACCTCCATCCTAATTATTTTCTTTATTAAATGCAGTTTTGCACATCCCCCCACAGATCTCTCTTGTTTCACAAGTTGCTATGTTCTTGGCCCAACATTTTGATTCACGTGTATTTAACCAGAGTCACACTGATTTAAGAGGTTTGAGTTAGGGCCAGAGCCTTCGCCCATAACTTTAAGTTCCCTTCTCAGTCAATGAAGAGAGAGTGGCACGTTCTCAGAGTACAGATTTTATACCTCTGCTGTTAATTGGCATAAATAGTTTTCAAGAGCTGCCTATTTCTCTCCAGTGTCAATTAGATGGTGTTCAGATAACTTGATAAACCTAGATACCTGCCTTTTAAGTATCTTTGACTGATTGCCAGTCACTCCACTAATGTTTATTCACTATAAAGATTTCAGTGAATATCAGGAGTGGGTGGAAGTGGAACTTACTTAGTCCTTACACAGATTTTATTACATTTAAAAATATTTTTTTCTTATTTTAAAAAAAGTATTTTTTTCTTTAGTGTGTCGTGTATAACTGCTGTATTCAATGGGTTTATAGTAAGTGTTACAGAAATTATTTATACTCTATTGTCTATGGCTGAAAGCAAGCATACTTAGTGGCTAGCATCCAGATGGAATTTAACCCATCAGAAATACTGCCTCTCTTCCCTGCCTACACCCGCTCCACTCCCATACGCTGAGTGGATAAAATCCTGCTGGATTTGCCACCTCATTATGTTGTATTTTTTAATTTTAACTTGGTATATGATTATGCGCTTCTCTTTTTGATAGTTCTTTCTTTGACAGATTCCCTTCGTAATAATAACTTTCTGTACTTTGCTCAGTTTTTGTGTACGTGGGGATAGAGTCATTTGTTTTCATTCAGTATAAATAAAAGCTATTAGATGCTTCTCTTGTATTTACTGTGTTAAATTAAAACACACACTACACGTCTTTGAGATGAATCGTGTTACAATGTTACTTTTCTTCTAATATTTTACAGGGGGACAAAGGAAACCAAGGTGAAAGTGGTATCCAGGTATATCAACTTTGTTTCTAATTAAATCATCTGGCAACACTGTTAATACAAGTCTTAGGTGTTAATTCAGGACACTTTGTTTTTTAAGATTAAGCTCCCCAGAAGGTTTGCTGGAAGAATAGGACTGACCCCTCACACTTCTTCAAGGAAAACTGCCTAGTATGCCCAGCGTGAATTTCCAGCTGCGTTTCTGGGGCTGAGCAGGCTACTGACATTTGGTGCAGAGCTGTGTGGTCCTAGCAGTGGTGGTTGGGTTCAAATGGGTTGTACTGCTGCCTCAGGGGCTGGGACATGACCCAGCACAGTCCCGGGATGGATTCCGTCCTTCCCATCCCCAGGCACCGTGGGATCAGATAAATGCTCATAGTCAAAGTAATGCCACCTGGCCTCTGCCGACCTACTGAAGTATAACCAGTGGGGTTTTCCTCCTTGTTATCTAAAAGTCATGGGAATACCTACAAGAAAAAGAAGAGTATCATGTCACTACTGAGATCCTGACTTGGCTCCTCTGTGTTCCAAATAGAAATTGTATCCTTCTGCACAGTTTCTGCTCTGAACTCTTGAAAAGTACTTTTCAGATTGATTGGGCCTGGTTTAGGATGAAATTTTAGGGTTTACCTCTTTGTGTTATTTTTGATAGTTTAATTACGTCTCCCAGATAAATGTATATTTTAAGAAAATGTACTTCTTTTCTGAAGGGACTGAAAGGAGAAAAAGGAAGACAAGGAAATCCAGGCTTACAGGTACTGTTAAAATAGTGATCCTAGTTCAAGAGAACCATGAATCATATCTATTCCTTAAGATTACTTCCATCAACATGGATAGTTCTTTGCATCAGGCAAAATGTATTTATGTATAACATTATTACATAGTTATATAAGTTACCTCTTAAACAACCTTAGTATTTTTAAAATAACAAATACAACACATATAGAGAAGATGGAGCCACACTTTTGTCAGCTGTGCATGGTGGAAGACGAGAGGAAATGGACACAAGTTGGAATGCAGGAAATCCTAACTTGTTATATGGGAAAAGCATTTTGCTTTGCGGGTGGTCAAACACTGGAGCAGGCTGCTCACAGAGATTGTGGCAAAACTTATCTGGACAGGACATTGAGCAGCCTGCTCAATGGATCTATTCTGAAAAGGAAGTTGAACCCATGGAGGTCTCTTCCAACCTACATGTTTCTGTGGTTCTGGGATATTATGTCTTGAGAAACAGACTGGAAGTACATTTTTCTGGATTATTTTATTAAATAGTTAATTATGGAAAAATGTCATGAAACAATTATAAATAAAATGCAGATAACAGCACAAAGCGCCTTTTGTGTAAATGTTATGAGTGATGCTTGAGTTGTTAAGATTTTGCATGTACCATGCTACACTTTCATGTAGTTCATTACCTCCTAGACTATACTGGGAGTCTTTATTGACCTCTTCTATGCTCATAAATTACAGATGTTTCCTGTTTCAACTGCAAATCAGTGAGATCCAGTTGTTTCTCTTTAACTCTGGGCCAATGTATTCTGATTGTGTCATAGTTGGCTATCTTGTTATACCACAGAAAATAACTGTTGGTATTTATAAATACTTGTTAACTACATAATCTATGTCGTGTCTAAACAGAGAAGTATTTGTTAGAGGTACATATCTAAAACTAGACTTGGAAGGAAGTCACAGTTGCTTTTTTCGGAATTACGACATCGATACAGCTGCCTGTCTAGCCAGAAGGAGCTGATTTCAGTGGAGCATGGGCAGGAGATCTAGATTGTATGTTAGCCTAGTTTTGTAACTCTCACGGGTGTGTAGGTTGACAGGAGTCCCGTAGTAAAGCTGCGCAGATATTTTTGAAAAGAAACAGTTTAAACTAAAAGTTTATTGGTTTTAACGAAATGTAATGTCCTATTCTACCATTTTACAAATTAATCTTTCTGTTTTTTCCTTTTGCAAATAATGGACACATTTTAAATTTATTTATTATCTTAATCATAAGATAAACAAAAGTGATAGTGAAAGAAAAGTTTTGGTTTTTTTTTTTCCCAGATAGAGTGATGCAACTGAATTGCTGTTGCTTGCTTTTTTGCGGGGGGGAAAGCTGAAAAAATAATACAGTCTTGGTCTAAAATTGTTTCCCAGGCTTTTCTGTTTTGGTCAGTAACCAAAAAATCAATCATGCACATACTTCTGATAGACAGTGCTACGTCCTTCCAAGGTTTCTCAGGCCTCCAGGACTTCTCAAAGAAACAATACAGATTCCCTTGTCCGTAAGAATATATCAGAAAAGTGAGAAAGTCTGCACTGAACTGCCATCTTGCCGTGGAACTTAATGGTCAATAACACCATTGAACAGTTCGGCAGAAATTACACAAATTAAACCATTTGCCAGCATGCAAAATTTGGCTTAGAAGCTGAGTTTGTATTTCAAAGGCTCTGAATTTCATTTCTGTCTAGTAAGACAGTATTAAACAGGTAGAATCAGGAGTTTCCTTTTGCTAGAACACAAAATTTTATTTCTTCTGTCTTTTGTAGAGTGAATAAGGTTCTGTCTATATGCGCTTCTTGTACACTAATAAAATATGTGGTTTATAATGTGTATGATATATTCGCAACTTATCCTTTCGGTGTATGATATTAGATGTATTACTAAAGTGTTAACTCACCGTGATATATGCTTTTCATCCTCATGCATTTTGTTTTTTTGGACAAATAGCAATCACATAATCTTTAAAAACTGACATTTGTGATTAATTATTGAAAACAAAGGGCAACAATATTATTTTTGGTTCCAAGTAATTCAGCTCAACTTGCTTTTTAATTTTTTTTTCATATTAATTCCTAAAGGGAGTAGAAGGATTGAGTGGAGAACGAGGAGAGGTAAGTATTTTGTAATGAAAAATACAGTATTACAATATTATTACATTTGTTTCTGCAAATTATGTGATCTGTAAAATGTGTGCTTAGTCTTATTTCCGTACTCACATCTCTGTAAGTGACAGAAATGAACAGAGAAATACTAGAGAAGGAAGTGTTAGTTAAAAAGAGACATAGTGAAATATATATTTCATTAAATTAAAGATTTTTTTAAAAATTAAGGCCAAACATATACATTAAGATCATTTAAGAAACAAAAACAAAAAACTGAGAAGGAGCTGGTTGAAGAAAGCAAAATATTAAAGGAAAAAAGAAAAAGAGATTCTAAGTTCATTGAAAAATAAAAATATAGTTCATAAAAATATAGAATTCTTGATCAAAATTATCTATATTGTTCAGCAGCAGCCAATAATAGCAGGGCAGGACACAAAAATAAAACATAGGGTATACAAAGATCCTTCTTACATACTTGCACTCTTTTTGGAAGTCAACAAATTAGGGGCATTTAAGCTAGAGATCAAGAGCATTGCATTTAATGTCAATCTTGAATTTGCCTAATTCATTGTGCTGATATACTGCACTTTCAGCTTCCATAAAAGTCTGTGGTAAGGACTTTCACAGCTGAACTATTTGTCTTGTGTGTTTTCACCTTCACCAGTGAGATTTCTCTGTGTGCCTTTATTTCAAAGCTAACAAAAAAGAATATAGTGAAGCCTTTACAAAGATTTTTTTTTTAGAGGATTCTGTCTTTGAAACTGGCTCAGAAAATGCAGGGCAGAATTCTTTCTCTCTGTTACCAAATTTTTACAGGAGTAATTCAACTTAGCCTGAAACTTGAGGGATGTAAGGGGAAGCCTGTTCAGACTGCTCTTGGTCTGTCAGAAACTGCATTTGTTGCTCTCCGGAATATTTTCACAAGTCCCATCTTTTCTTTTTTCTCTTGTGTTTGGCTAATGTAGATATATTTATGGCCAGACCTTTTAATCTTTTTGTTGCATGTTGTGTAAGAATTGATATGTAAAAGATTAACTTTGTTAGTTATTTTTTATTTATTCCAATATTTAGTGAAATCAGGGTACACACTGTCCCATTAATATAATTCTCCTTCAACTTTATTTAGAGATTTCTTTGTTCAACCTTTTTTCATTAAAGCATTGTTGCATATCAATAGCTGGACATATTCATTGGAAGCTCATTCTGATAATTAAATAATTTTATGCATTTAAATATATAAATTGCCCTATATGCTGCTGTGGTTCCAGGAAATACTAAAAATTACAGTTTGGCTTATAGGCGATTTGCTAAACCATTGCCAACATTGGTAAATGATTTCTTGTATACTATTGAACTGGCCTCTCTAAATATTGTAAATCATGGTAATAATTTTTTTCTGAAAAAATCCTTTTAATAATATTCTTACTATACACTAAGATATAATGATGTCATCGTGCTTGTTTATCAGACCTATAAAATTAGTTTATTTTCTATTTTTATAAAATATGTTGTCTTTTGTTAGGCCCTAAATTCCTCAATAGAAAGTTTCTTCATTCTGTAGTTCTCAGCACTTACTGAGCTCTTTTCCTTTTCTTTATTTTCTTTGCCAATAGCAAGGGTCAACAAACAAGGCCACACATGGGATGTGGCTGAGCATGACAAGACCAAGATATATTGCAGAAAACGTTCCCTCAGCAGTTTCATTTGGTTTTTGGCAAGTTCTGCAGGCAGTTGTGCTGATGCTTCCAACGTTTTGTCCTGGTGTTTTTATATTGGCTTCTTGCCTGTAATGTTTTTCTACAATAGGTGCCATTTTCCCAATATTTCACTGGTTCTTAGTGCTTTCTAGCCCCTTTAGTCCAAATAAATCAACTTGCAAGTCAGATGTCTTTTATGTAAACATAGTTGATAGCTGTAAAAGTAATTAAAGTTAAAACAAATTACTGCTAGCCACAAGAACAGCATGATTTTCAGATCCCAGCACATATAGCTTCTAGTATAGCCACGGACAGCTACATATGCTCTATATGTTTATCTCTGAGCCTTGCTGACCCTCTTAAATGAAAAAAAAAATTGTAATTATGTAATAGAAATGAACAAGTACGAATCTACACGGTGTCAGAGTATAAATTGTCTATGACTACAACATTCAAGTTGACAGTATCAAGAAAATAAAACACAATTGCAACCTTGGAAAAAGTCAGTTCTGAATTAGGGTGTAATTTTTGTAGTGGGAAGAGGCTATGGATTGCTGTTCAGTTCATGCATGGCATCTGACTGGTGGACCATCTTTCCAGCAGTACTCTTAGGCACTTCACTGACGTCTGTCACATTTTGTCTCATTTCTTTGCTTTTTTAAGAGGAAAAACTATCTGCCTTATTTTAGTGGCTAGCGCTCTGCATAAAACTGAGCAATCTGACACTGAATGAGAAGCTTGCTACTCTGTAATAATTCCTGTGGAGAACTCTGGACATTTTTACTAATTCAGACCAAGACAGAAAGCTTTGAATTTTTCTGATGTAAAGAATTTTGATAAGTACTATATAGAATGATAAAAAATAATATAAATACCATATTTTAAAATTCAGTGTAAGTCTATGAAGACTGTATGCCTGAGTGCTTCTTAAACTTGCATTATTTGCTCCAGTAAGTTTTGTCATATGTAGTAATCCTTCTGCCTTCTTTCCATAATTCTATCTAAAATAGTTGGAAAGGACAAAAGAAAATTTTGAAGCAACTGATAACATTATGCAGAAGCTGTGCAAAAATGGAAGGAAATGACTCATCAGGGAGCATAGTATACTAACTTTAATCTTGGGCATGTACCAAATTACATTGTACTGATCTTTTGTTGGCTCCAGCAGAGGGAAAGAGTTCCACATGAACTGTTGCAGTAGGTAATTCCATACATAGAAGAACCATTGCTTTGATGAAGATGTATCAAAATATTTTCCATTATTATTTTAACCTTTTCCAGTGAAGCAAGTGGACTACAGTTGTTATCATTCATATGGAGAATAAATGAAATCAGAAAAAAACAACAAAAAACACCTAACTGAAATCAAACTATTTTTTTCCTTTGTCTTATACACTACAGACATAGGGTAAAAGTTTTGATTATTATAGTACATTTGCCAAGAACTTCAATGATGCCAGAATTTGACTTCTAATTTTTCCAGCCTTCTAAGGATTTTAATGTACTTTAACAAATTATCTAATTCTCATGAAAAAGTGAATAAAGCCTTTCCTTCCATATGTTAATAAGTCAATATTAGTCAATAAAATGGGTCCTTAAAATTAAAAAAAAAAAAGAGGTAATTTATTTCTAGTTATATTTGGTAAATAATTGTATCTGAAACAGTTACTAAAGAATCTGAAAACTTCAGTACATTTTAGTGAAATAGATCTCATCAGTATCAAGTTAGTTTTCAGTGACCACTTATATTCATTTTATGAAGATCATCAATGAAGATTTTCTCAGAATATGTTTGCTTGATGCTACTTAGTTGCCAAATGGTCTGTGAAGATAGGATTGGCTTTTCGTTGGTTTTCATTCCAGAAAGGTGAGAAAGGAGATCCAGGCATTCGAGGCATCAGTGGGCAAAAAGGAGAATCTGGTATCCAAGGTTTGGTTGGACTTCCTGGTCTCAGAGGTCAGCCAGGAGATAGAGGACCCCCGGGACCACCTGGATCAGATGGAAAACCTGTATGTATAGGACCTCAAACCTGTTGTTCTGGATGCCTTAAAAATCCCAAACAAATACATGTTCTCTGTTTTTTTAACCGTTCTCTGTTCAATTTAGGCACGAGAATTTTCAGAAGAATTTATTCGGCAGGTGTGTTCAGATGTACTGAGAAGTAAGTTTGAAAGCCTCTTTACTGTTCTTGTTTAAAGTGCTAAAGAAGTTTCCTGATAATTATAAAGATGCTTTCTTGAAAGCAGGATCGATATTGCTGATACATCACTTGTTTTTCTACAGGTGTGGCAATATATTTCCACACCACAGGTTCTGTACTTTACCATCTTGTTTCTTAAAGGTATCATATTCTCTAAATATATTTTGTCTAAAGAGAGGAAATTGGTTTTGTATTAGTGGCTAGGGGGGCATATTTTTATATTTTATTGTCTTTATTGTTTATTGTTTTTATTTATATTTTATTGCTCTAAGCAATTTTTTGTTTGAATTCTCCCAGCCCAGTTGCCTGCCATCCTCCAGAGCGGAAGGCTACAAAACTGCAACCACTGTCAATCCCAAAGCGCTTCCCCGGGGCTTCCAGGACCACCAGGTCCAAGAGGCCCAGAAGGCCCAAGAGGGTTTCCTGGTTTACCAGGAAACGATGGTATTCCGGGGCTGACAGGCATCCCAGGACGCCCTGGGGCTCGTGGGACAAGAGGTACTTGCGCACATGTGTCACAGTGCTAATGGCCTTTGTGACTTTGTTTTCTGCTTCCAGTTTTGAACGGGATTAGTGCAGGGTGGCGTGAGGGAATAGCTGGGTTTGTGTCACAGAATGTAATTGAGGACATGGTGCAATGTGACTGTTTCACCGCTTATGAAGAACGCATATAAAATACAAGAACACAACAAGATAGCTAGTGTTCAGTTCTACTACAGTCAAACTTTGCTTTGGTCATTTTGGAGAGTTCTTATCTCATGTGAATGTTTTTAACTGCTTTGAGATATCTTTTTTAAGATCAAATATGATTAGACATGGATTTCAATGTATTTCCACATTTTTTGGTTTCTTTTCTTCCAAACTTCTTTAGGTTTCGCTACTTTAAAAAACAGTATTTATTCACTGGCTATTTACTATCTGCTACCCTGTAAGCTGATTTTTGGCATGTGACAACCTTTATACTCCCTCTGATTTCCTGGGGTTTTCTCCTTTTTTTCTTTTTATCTCATAAGGATTTTTACACCTTTCTTTATGCTTTTCTTAAACATTCTGGTTTCTTGTTAGGCAAGCTAAGGTTTATACTTCCAGGTAACTCATCTGTCTGAGCATTCCAACCGGTTTCTGTGATGTATTTGCAGACTTGCACTATGCATATATAGTCTGGAACCGGACCAAGAGACTGGGCGAAGTCCGTAATTTAGTAACTGGTCCCAGCACCTATGTTTCCTATAGCATCAAAATAATCAGGAAAGATGTATGAAATACAACTAACTAGTAATGTGCAAAGGGTAGGCAGGCAAATGGTTGGTAAATATTTACTTTCTTTGTGACTTACTAACTGTCATCTAGCACATCAAATTCATGTTGGATGTAATGATGATTTGTCAGTAGTGCTTTTATAATTTCAGGAGAATGTGCAGTTTTCCTCTGGAGCTGACACTAACAGTCTGGCTATTCCATAAGAGTTGGAAAAATAGGTGTCTGTTTCTATGAGAAACTGAATTTATTGGGTTGTACTAGTGTAAGAGAGCACATATTTTGCCCCTCTCAGGATTTCTTTGGTGGAGGTTTAATCCTACCATATGTTGGGGAAGATTTTCTGTATTGTATTTTTCCACAAGGCCTGTGGTGAATACCTTACACTTCCTTCATAAAACTTCTTAAAAACTTTGCCAATGGAAAGGCAGTGACAGCAAATTTCTTAATTGCCCATCATCTGTTCCCTCAACTCATAGTGACTGTCTGCTTAACAGCTGCTACATCAGCTCTTAATTCAGTAGAAATGAGGATAGTTTAGAACCCAGTTACACTGTGTGCAGGTTACAAGAAAATGCTTATTTTACATCCCATTATTTGCTTTATTAAATGTTTTTATTCAATCAGTGTTATCAAATGCTGACTTCCTAATTCATTGGACGAAAATATTCTTAGAGTGCAAAGATATACATGTGTTTGCTAATTCACAGGACTGCCAGGGAAAAATGGCGCAAAAGGCAATCAAGGAATTGGGGTTCCTGGGATCCAAGGTCCCCCAGGACCTCCAGGTGAGAGCTGTGCAGATTCAGTGCGTGCTAATAATTTAACAAAAATTGTGTTTTAGAAAAAACTTTGATATACTTTGGAAAAAATTAGATAGTTTTTACACATCTTAATTACTATATATGTTTTATGGCTAATGCCTCTCTCTTCCATGCCTTTTAAATTGTCGTATAATACATTGTTTAGTATAAGACAGGTCTTGTAGAGATTGGTACTTGAGACTGCTGTTTCTTGATAGATGGGTCTTGAAGTCAGCCATTATCTGAAAACTGAGCCCTGATACAATCATGTGACTTGTAAGCACTGCTTAGTGAAGGAAAATGTTCTTCTTAAGAGCAGCGTATTCACACAAAATGTAAAGTTGCGTGCTTGGAAGAGAGATCAGGGCCAAAGGCAGAGAAACGAATAGAAATTAGATGCCTCTGATTCATGCCATGGTGGTTCCAGATTATATGATAAAGTATAGCAACGAAGTAGATTTTTATATTTCCTTTTAAAAGCTATCTTCATTTAAAGTGTTTTACACTTTTTAAAAAAAATCTTACTTTTTAATTTTAATGCATTTTTAAAAAATCTTAGTAAGTATCATGTTGGTTATATAAACATGTAAGCAGTTTGTGACAAGAAGTGTCGTTTTCAGAAAATGAGATTTTCTTTACCTGCATATTTCACCGAAGAGCATGGGGTTTGTGGGTCCATACTTGGTCTTCTTTGCATTTTAACAGAAATTCTCTGTAATATATTTGCTTATTGTATGTGTTTTGTTAAGGTCCTGAAGGTCCCCCGGGTATGAGTAAGGAAGGACGACCTGGAGACCGTGGGCAACCCGGTAAAGATGGAGATCGTGGCAGTCCAGGAATGCCAGGACCTGTTGGGCCCCCTGGAATTTGTGACCCATCACTATGTTTTAGTGTAATTGTGGGGAGAGATCCATTTAGAAAGGGACCAAATTATTAACTTGTGATACAATAATTTAGAGGAATAGGTGTGGTGCTTGTCTTCTATGGTCTAAGTCTCAGGAAGGTGACCAGCAATAATCCCATAAACAAGAACAAAAGTACCTCTGACATTATAAATGGTATAAATAATGATCCTAAAGGTTATACGTTCCTTTAGAAAAGAAACTCCAATAATTTCTAATCAACTTACACTGATTGAATTGCAAGTTTTTAAACAATCGTCATTTTTTAATAGGAATAAAATTAACTCTAATATTTGGTATTTAGTATTTAAGTGTCCTCTCATACTCCCGTTACCACTGAAGTCCTTTGCAAAATTGCTGGAGATGCCACAGGGAGCAGGATTATTCCTTAAATGGTATTGGTCAGGTATAAATTACTGTGAAGTTTTTCACATGCAGCCAACATATATGGTATTTGATTTTGAAAGAATGTGGCTCGCTTTGACTTCATATGTATGTGAATCTCATTGGCTTGTGTACATTTCATATGTCATAGCTCCAAGTGTTCTGTGAGTGAAAACATATATCAGGTTTTTATAAATTAAGAGAAATATCTGGACTTATTATGGAAGTAATATCACCTATTTTGCCATGCAACTCTTTGCTTAAAATCAAGGTTCAAGAAGTGCCAGGATTTTATTGAAGATGGTACTTTCAGCTAAAAAAGGTCAAAAGGTTCCATCTGGGTGATTCAGCTTATATGAAAACAGCATTAAAAAAAAAGAACAAAAAACTGGCATAGCTGGCTTGTAGCTATGATTTGACAAAAATAAAAATTAAACAATGTTTGCACAACCCCAATGTAACAGTTCTGCATAGTTAAGTATTAAGTTATACACCCTTTGTTGTTTCTCCCCGAGGACTGCAGTTGCCAAACTGAAGAAGTAGGTTTACAAGGAGAAAAGGTCTAGCTGCTGGCTAATTAGCTGCAATGTTTGTTATGCTGTTTCCTTTTTCATTTTAAGCAAGCTATGTGTAATTTTCATTGTATGCTTTGCTAATGAGGTGTATTGCTTGCTTTCACTTAAAGAGCAAAGGCACAGTTCCCATGAGAATTTAAAATCCGTTTCTTAAATTAAGGCAGAGTCTTGTATTGAACTTAACCGACGCTTTAGAAGTGGCTTTTTCTAATGTGTTGTTTTTCTGTTGTCCTACTATCAGAGATTGGTAAATGCTTGACATTCAAGGTAAAATAAAATTTTGTAAAGAGCTGGTGGTAGTTTGATGAGCGATTCCAGGAGTCGCCTGTGTCCTGTGTGGCAGGAAAAGAGTGATGCCTGTAATGCATGGAGGGATAGTTCCACCTTGCAGCTGTGCTTTTTTTCCCCAGTGTCCTTCCATTTCCTGTGGAGAAAGCACCATCCCCGGGAGCAGCACCTTTCTGCTGGGTTCCTGCACACCTGCACTGTGCCCAGCAGCTGCTGCCCACCCAGAGCTGTGGCCCACAGAAGGGTGCTTGCAGTGAGTAACTTAGCCAAACCACAGCCTCGGTTATAGCAGAGTGCAGTCATTTGCATCTCATAAAACCTAGTCTAAAAGCTTCCAGGATGATTCCAGAAAGACACTGGCATGGACCTGAGAAATGAAGCTATGCATGAAGTTTTCTCCCCAGACAAGTGTTCCTCGGTACACACTATAGGACTTTGCTCATGTGAACAAGCTTTGACTGAATTTGTGGAAGAAAGAATCTAGAAACCTCTTATTTTGTTGCCTTCAATCTCACACTATTTATTTTTTGAGAGCTGGAAGTGAAACATGTCATGAGGCCAGGAAGGAATCAGGATCCCAGCATGTTTGTAGAACCTTTCCCAGCTGTGCACACTGCATACTAATTTAAATCCACGTTTAAGACACCTTTTCCAATAAAGATGTATAGTAGTATGACTGGTGAGCCTGGGAGGAAGAAAAAAAAAAAAAAAAAAAAGGAGCAAGTCATAAAGATTTCTGACTGCAGCAAATACAAACAGAAAACCAGAGTTCTTACTTGTAGAAAAACCCAGCATTAGTTTTCATTATAATTTAAAATAACACATATACATTCTTCTGTATCAGAAACATGGTGGAAAACTTGGAAATTTCTTAATATTTCACTTTTATTTTGCATTCATCTAGGCAAAACATTTCCTTCTGTATCCAGACATCTGTTTTATCAAGAGCAAGAAAAATTTTCATGTAGTACATTTGACAGGAAAAAAAGCCCTGATTTATCAGCCAGTCTGTTTTTTTTGTAGCTTAGGTTATGATTTCATTTGATCAAATTCACACATACATCGAGCTCCAATTTTAAAAGTAGTAGTGGTTTTGGCACCCCATTAGTCCTGCTGGAGGGTTGTTTCTGAATGATTCTGACTCAGGATCTATATGTAATTTCCAGTCTGCATCTATTAATGGCCATTTTATATACCTTTATTCTTATGCTAACATTGTCTTTGGCTTGAGTTACTCCTTTTTTTGGGGCATCTTTTAGAAAACCAGTGTTCCCTGACAGCCTTTCGTCTGCTAGGTTAGGCAAGCAAATCTTTAATTTTCCACCTCTTTTGAAGGGCTTTCCACTCCCTATTCATCCTTGTAGTTCTCTGCTTCACTGATTTGAGAGGGATTGCATCGTTCTAGAAATACGTCCATGATTCTAGGTAAGGAACTTCAGTCATACCTCGGTGATGTTGATACTTATTCAAAGCATGTAGCTCTGTTCAGCTTCTCCTTTTCTTAATTCTTGTGTAAGTTATACAAGAGTCATGTAGGTTGTCTCTGATGAACTAGTATTACGGAGATCTATTCCCTCTTCTGTTTTTTGTAGCGGATGAGCTCCTATAGGATGGGGTAATTCAGGTTGGAGGGGACCTCAGCTTAAAGTAGCTATGCTTATTAGTTCTTAAGTGTTTGAGCTTGCAGTTCATAATACTGCATTTCAGAGCCTTATTGTTCTAATTCAAAACGAATTCCGCTTGTGTTCCAATTGGCCTTTCTTTTGATCCCGTTGTCATTAGCATGCTCCTACCTTTTTTGTCACGGTCCCTACAGAAAACAGTACTGTCGATCCAAAAAAACAATTCTCGAAGCAATCCACTTTTTACTTATGCCATTTCCCTTTGAATACCTCTCATCTACCTTTTTTTCTTAATCATTTTATGTTCCTGTAATTGGGAACCTGTATCTTAATTTTTTTTTCTGTCTGTGCCAATAAAAGATAGACTTTTACTTTTCCTCTACTGCTTCTGGTTTCTAAGGTAGCCCAGTCTGGCCTAGCATGAGTACTTCTGTATAGTGCTGCTCAGAGAGTACAATCAGCTAGTCTTTGTTACAGCTTTAAAGCAAAATCTCATGTTGGAGCTATTTCACTTTGTGTAATAAGATAATAAGAAAGACTGACTTTGAAGACTAATTAAGAGGCTTTACCGAATGTAAAACAAGCTTCAAATCCTTGATCTGCAAAAGGAAGAGATTTGAAGCTGAATCTATATGATTGATTGCCTTAACTGCTGAGCTCTTTGGATGCTTTGAGCTTCAATACTTTGGTATTTTGCTCTGAATTTGAGTCTGTGGACCTGTCACATTTCTGCAAAAAGAATTTGTTTTTGATAAGTTGGAATTTTCCAGAGGAATTGCTAACCAACTAACCTGTGCAGGTGCCTCTTTGAAAGCTGATAACAATGAAGGTTATTTAAATGAAGACAAACACTTTGAAAACCTAGTTCTGTATGATTAAAGAGCCAGAAACTATTAGCAAGTGTCTTGCATCCCATTGAAATGCATGCATTATAGCCTAGGAAAATGTGATTTAGATTGTTGCTCCTTATAAGATTTTATCAAGCCAAAATTTAGCTGACTTCACAATTATTTAGTTTTCTGACTTCATTTAATATAGTGGGGTTATACAGTAAATGTAGATGTGTTCAAGGTGATATCTTGATTGGATCCTTTAACTGAGAATATGAATATTTTTTCACAGATCTTCAACTAATTCTGCAGTAAGAGGTTAAACAAATGGTATAAACTTGAGTATTATCAGATTAATGAGTCACAGGAGAGGGACTCATTTACTATTCATACAGACTATATGAGGTTCATGTGGGTGTTGATCTGCAATCAGAAGCTGTGAATAAAAAAAATCACTGTGAAACATGTCACCATCCAACTACCAGATATTGTCTGGAAACAGTTATGAGAAACTCTGTTAACTGACATTTACTTACTGTCCTGGTGACAGTCTTTAAAACTGAATCTTGGGATAATTTTTAAGCAGAGGGTAAGATGCAAAAAGAGTTTCTGGACTTTTTTTTAGTAGCATCTTGCTGTGTGACCTTGAGTTAAAAAGTACACTTCCTCGTTGGTACATTTGCATGTTGGTGTCAGTAGAGGAACTCAATTCAATACACTAAATTTTTAATACAGCTTCAATTCATAATATCTCTGTGTGTGTAAAATGGTTTTAAAATTTACCACTTTACTACGGTCATTGATTGTTATTGCCTCTTAGATGCTGAGGCATATACTTGGACATAAAGATGCAGAATTGCAAAGTATTACTGTGGGAACTGAGTTTCTTAGTGAAAGCTTAGTGTATGGAGCTCAGCAATTTGTACGTCTGAGAGTCATGATCTTCTTATGGAAGTTTGGAGTAAATACATATGGAGTGATGTGTCTGTATATACATATATATAATTTAGTAGAAGACCAGATGTCACAGATGGCTTCCACATGTGCAGATTTATCTGGTGAAAATATGTATATGTATATGCATAGTTCTCAGTTCTTCATTTGTTTAACTGAAAGATATCATAGTCTTCCAATTAAAAATGAAAAAGAAAAAGAATAAAATCTTTTTCTTGTAAGAACTGAACTATAACAGTCCTGCTACTGCTTCAGAGACCAGGTGTCGTTGTCCACCTTCGAGTCTAGTCAGTATATTTCAAGGTTGGTCAGCCTCTTAGAGCAGGAGCTGAGAATCGTGAGCTGTGCATCTTTCAGAACTAGAGAATCTGATTTCTCAGAAAACTCAGGGTGCATTAAAATGAAATTTCCTGTCAGTGCATCTGACTGGCCTGGCAGCGAACACTCTCAGAATATGTCATTACAGTTCACACATATTGAATCAAACCCCTGTGAAAAGACACTATAATATTTTCCTGTAGGGGGAAAACATAGATGATAAATCAAAATACATCTTATTAATCCACATTCAATAGCGACAGTAAACCATTTTAAGAACTATTGCCTTCTGGGATGCCGTTAAAATGTTTAAAACTTGAATTAGTATCAAAATTCTTTGTGGTTTACTTTCATCTGTTGATAAACAAGATTTTGTCATAGAGGACATCATCTATGTATTCTGGAGAATCTAAGTCCATTTTTACAATGGGGAAATCATTACCATGTGATTCCTGAGTTTTTCTTTACAAGCATCTTCCCCCTCCCAGCATTTACTACATTTGCATAAAGTGCTTTTTGGTAACAAAGAAATAGTCTGATGATGTTCTAGTGTATTGTATTATTATGTGTTATTCTTTCCTTTCTTGGCAAAAGATGCAAGCATAAGAAGATGTTTTTCCAGAAGCAGTGTCTGACCACTCGGCTAGCTCTCCAGAAGTTATATTGGCAGGTTGGAGGCTCCTTGGTTGTCTGCCATAGGCTAAAAGAACTATTTAAGTTTTCTGTATTGATTTTCTGACACTTCTTGACAAGTTTCCTCTTGTTACTGATAAAAGTACATAGTATTCTTCCACTTAAGGAAAAGGTAGGTGAAAATTCATCAGAAGATTTAGCCATGTGACTGTTATGGCATTATATGTCCATATTACCTGCAAAAAGTATCTATCTCATGTTGGAACGCTGTAAATTCCAGAGAGTGTTCCATTTGTTGTTTTCGGTTTTTCCTTTTGTAAAGCATGAAAAAAATTCATGGTATCTCTGTGACACTTTGAAATAACATGCAGAAAAAGTGATAATGCCTAGAAACTGTGTTTCAAAGAAATAACATTCTTGAACTGTTGAAAAATACAACACTGCCTGAGAGACGAAGGCGGGGAAAAAAGCTCTCTTCTAGCTGGGACATGATTCTTCAAGGTATGTGAAACTCTTATTGATGTGGGAGTGAATGCTACCTTTAATGTAGACAGGAGAGAACCTTAAGAAAAAAGAGGCTTAAGCAGTACAGTAGCTTGGATAGCAAATGAAGGAGAAGGAAAAGGTCATTCGCTTTATTCCTCCATTCTAATAGAATATGTTTTGAACTGTGCTTCTCCTTGTCCTCCTCAAAAAAAATCTATGAGAAAGTACACCGTGAGTATAACACCCTCCATGATACGAAGTGACAGACCTCCCAGAAGTGGAAGCTCAAGGTGAATGTGTCAGTGCTGAGCACCAGGAATCTTTGGCAGCTGGGACCAAAGTTCTGGATGAGAATTCAAGAGACCATAACAACTGTCCCACCCTGATATTATCTAATTCCTGCTCTGGATATTGGCAAGCAAATGCTAGCACTTAACAGTGTTTGTGTTATGAAAGTTTAAAGAGATTTTTTTTATATACACAGTAAGTCCTTTTACAATGCTGTTTAAAAAAAAAACCAAACCTAGAACTGAGGAAAAAGAATCTTGGCTTTGCGTGTTATGGTCACATAAATCTTGTACTGAATATCCCAAGCCATCTGTGCTGGGGAACTGGGTTAGTTTGCTTTCTGAGGAAGGGGCTGAACTGGCATTCATAAAATCCCCCATACTTTCTTTTTTCCCCTGCACTAGAGCTTCTGTTGCACCCAGGAATCCATCAGCCAGCAGCTTTCTTAAGGGCAGTTCCTTCTTCCTCAGGCTAACAGAAACACGAAGTTCAGTATTCATTCACAGTATTCACTGTAAACAGATAGCTGCTAAATTATGAATAAAACCTTTTATGTGCACCAGTGTTTGGAGGTGCCTGCCATATACCAACAGGCATACATACCCCTGAGCTGGTACGTAGGCAGCTACTGGTGGTACCCACAAAGTACCAACTGGCGAAGGTAAATAGCTATAAAAAGTTACTATTGATGGTCTTTTAACAGATAGATGTAGTAGATAATAAGTAGTAAAACTCACTTTTTTGGTGGATAAGCTCAGGCAGGGTCTACCATGAGAAGGTAAAAAGTAACCTGAGCAGGCCGAAGTCTGCCCTCCGGAAGTCCATGGTAGCAGTTTTGCTGACCCCTCTCCTTACTTCACTCAGAATTGAGAATTCTGTCATGTCACGGTCGCTAAGCCCAAGATGGCCTCCAACCACCACATCTCTCACCAGTCCTTCTCTGTTCGTAAACAGCAGGTCCAGTAAGGCACCTCCCCTGGTGGGCTCACTCACCAGCTGTGTCAGGAAGTTATCCTCCACACACTCCAGGAACCACCTAGACTGTTTCCTCTCTGCTGTATTGTATTTCCAGCAGACGTCCGGTAAGTTGAAGTCCCCCACAAGAACAAGGGCTAGTGATTGTGAGACTTCTGCCAGTCGCTTGTAGAATGTTTCATCTGCCTCTTCGTCCTGGTTGGGTGGTCTATAGCAGACTCCCAGCAGGATATGTGCCTCACTAGCCTTCCCCCTCACCCTTACCCTTAAGCACTTGATGTGGTCAGCACAATCGTTGAGCTCTATACAATCAAAACTCCCCAACATACAGAGCCACCCCACCACCTCTCCTTCCTTGCCTGTCCCTTCAGAAGAGCTTACAGCCATCCATTGCAGCACTCCAGTCATGTGAGTCATCCCACCATGTTTCTGTGATGGCAACTACATCATATCTGTCCCGCTGCACAATGGCTTCCAGCTCCTCCTGTTTGGTGCCCATGCCGCGTGCATTGGTGTAGATGCACCTGAGCTGGGCTATCAATTTCACCCCCAACACTGGCATGCCACCCCAGGCTCACCTCTAGTGTGCCTGGTTTTATCCCCTTCCCCCTTCCTTGGGTCTTGAGGTGTAAAGTGAGTTACTGGAAGACGCACAGCCTGTAGCCTGACCATTGAGAGCTGCGTGTACATACCATTACCACTATGTGATTGCTCTCCCTGTGAATCGTCTGGTTGCTGAGTTGTGTGAGAGGGAGAGGACTGCTTGGAAGAGGTGGCAGATGCTGAACAGATCTGCTAGTAGAAGGACTCACATTTCCAATATTTTAGGGGATCTTTAGCTGTGTGATGGGAAGGAGCTCTGCGATATCAACAAGGGGAAATCTTCACCTTTCTGGGAGAACTGCTTTTTTCTACTTTGAAGCTGTTACCAGAGCTGGAGGAATCTGGTAGTAAGAGTAGTTACACTCTGGAATAAACTTCTTGCCTGTTTGAACTTGGGCTCCTACATTGTGCATACAGCAAGCGTCAAGCTTCAAAACTCTTACTGTGTATCCATTCTTTTATTGCTTAAAAATCGAGGCTGAATGTTTCTTTTATTAAGCAAGTTAGAGCTGGCTAGAGATATAGCTAGGTGCAATTTATAAGATGTCCAATAGTCTCTTTATCCCTTCAAATCTAAAGACTTTGGCTTGCCTATCTTGCCTAGCGTAACAAAACAGGCCACACAAAGGGTTGTAGTTGCCTTCTATAAATATGATGGGGTAAATGGTAGGGAGGAAAAAGAAATACTTAAATCAAAGGACAATGTTACTGTACGAGCAGATGGGTATAATCTGACCACAGGTGAACTGCAATGGAAAGCAAGAGGGGAATGACAATAGCGTTGCCTCTGTTAGGGAGAAGAGCCTGTGGCAGCTGCCAGCTCCTCATGTATAACTGTTCTTGTGATAAACGCTGCGCCTGTGGGTCCACAGATGCCTGGAACAAATTCAGGAGTTGTCCTGGTTTCAGCCAGGATAGAGCTGGTTTTCTTCACAGAAGCTAGTGTGAGACTGTGTTTTGGATTTGGGATGAGAAACTGTTGATAATGTGCTGATGTTTTGGGTTGTTGCTGAGCCGTCAAGGACAGTCCAGCTTCTTGTGCTGGCCTGCCAGCGAGCAGGCTGGGGATGCACGGGGAGCTGGGAGGGGACACAGCCGGGACAGCTGACCCAGACTGGCCAAAGAGATATTCCCTACCATCCGACGTCACGCCCAGTATATAAACTGGAGTTGGCCGGGGGGCGGAAATCGCTGCTCGGGGACGGGCTGTCGATCGCCGGGTGGTGAGCAATTGCTGTATTGGGCATCACTTGTTCTTGTACATTCCTTTGTTGGTATTATCATTGTTGTTTCCTTCTTTCTTTCTGTCCTATTAAACTGTATTTATCTCAACCCACAAGGTTTTTTTCCTAATTCTCTCCCCCACCCTACTGTGGGAGGGAGAGTGAGCGAGCGGCTGCGTGGTGCTTAGTTGCCGGCTGGGGCTAAACCACGACAGTCCTTTTTGGCGCCCAACGTGGGGCACGAGGCTTGAGATAATAACGGTTGCAGGTCACAATATCAGTTTATTTGATTTGCATCATGCTCTCGTCTTTGCTGTACATGTTAAGGATCGGTGTTGGTCTCTGCGGGCTGCTGTACTCGCCTGCGAGTTTTGTTTTTAGAGCACTGACCTTGAGCTTAATGTGGTATCATCTGAGCTCTGTACTAAAGCCGTTACTGTATTTTGGCTACAGTCTTGTGGAGACGATTAGCAATTATACTTCTGCCTCTGAAAGGCTTTCTATGGAGGAAATGCAGAATGATACCTTTGCTACCCTCTAGCATAACGTTTCCTCCTTCACCACAGTAATTTTTCCGTATTTTGAACACCCTTGGGTAGTTATAATACCTCTATTGCTACTTCTGGGAACATTGTTTCGGTTTTGTCTAAGGTTGGCAAGCGATTTAAGAATATCACCCGGAGATCTGCCCCAAGGCGGGATAGTTATGAATGGCAGGGTGTGTGGAACAGCATGGGCAAATGCCTGGGGCGGTGGGCACCTCCGGTGTTTTAGAACTTCTCTCCCGAACAAGTGCAGAATCCTGATAAACTAGCAGAATATCTGGAAGAAGTATGCTGTCAGCCTGGCAGCTCCAAGGAGACACAAATCATTGCCATGTGCTGGGGCCTGGCCCATGCCTACCGAACCCTATTTAACACTATGCAAAGGGGAGAGGGGCTCTCTGGGTCTGATGGCAATGTGGCAGGCACTGTGACTACTCCAACCCCTGCAACAGGCACTGTGACTACTCCAACCCCTGCAACAGGCACTGTAGCTACTCAGACTGTTGCAGCTGAACCAGAGAACCAGCCCATCCCGGTATCAGTTGCCCCTGTACAAAAGAAGAAATCTTGGAAGCGGAAGTCAGCTCGTTTAGTAAGGGAGGAGGAAGATTCTGCTAAGAAGGAGCCAGAGGAAGAGAGTGAGGAGGCAGAGTGCTCTGAAGCAGGGCCATCACAAGCACGGAAGAGGGAAGAGAGCGAGTCATCGCTTGAAGAGGAGGAAGAGGAAGAACTCATAAAAGAGACGGTAACTACCCGATCTCTATCACTGAGTGAACTGCGAGATATGCGAAAGGATTTCAGCCGTCGTCCAGGTGAGCACATTGTCACCTGGCTGCTCCGATGCTGGGATAATGGGGCCAGTATTAGGAATTAGAGGGTAGGGAAGCCAAGCAGCTGGGATCCCTTTCTAGGGAAGGGGGCATTGACAAAGCAATTGGAAAAGGTGCACGAGTCCTCAGCCTCTGGAGACGACTCCTGTCGGGTGTGAAGGAAAGGTACCCCTTCAAGGAAGATGTTCTATGTCACCCAGGCAAGTGGACCACCATGGAGAAAGGTATCCAGTACCTGAGGGAGCTAGCGGTGCTGGAAGTGATTTATGGTGACTTGGACAATGGACAATCATCCAAAGATCCAGATGAAGTCAATTGCACGCGACCTATGTGGCGGAAGTTTGTACGGAATGCACCATCATCATATGCCAACTCATTAGCAGTAATGGCCTGGAAGGACGGAGAGAGACCAACGGTGGATGAATTGGCTGGCCAACTCCGGCAATACGAAGAAAGTCTCTCTTCGTCCCTACGGGCCTGCGTCTCTGCTGTAGAGAATCTGTCCCGGGAGTTCCGGCAATTCAAAGAGGATATGCCCTACCCTCCACCCGTACGGACCAGTGTCTCAGCCATTAGGAGTAAGCGCTCTTCTGTTCAAGAGAGAGGATATAGAGGATACACACCGCGAGCCACCCTGTGGTTTCAATTGCGTGACTACGGAGAGGACATGAGGAGGTGGGATGGAAAACCTACCTCGACCCTAGAGGCACGAGTACGTGAGCTGCAAGGGAAAACAATTACAAAAGGGCGTTCATGTTCCTCCAGAAAAATCGTCGCTCCACTTTCCAGTGGGCAGTTCCCCAGAAAGAATAGAAGAGCTGATCTCACCTCTGATCCTCTTGAGGGGACTTCTGATTCCTATTTACAAGAAGTGGGTAACGAGTACTATGAGCAGGGTTAGAGGGGCCCTGCCTCCAGCCAGACGGAGGAGAGGGATAACCGAGTTTATTGGACTGTGTGGATTAGATGGCCTGGCACATCAGACCCACAGGAATATAAGGCTTTAGTGGATACTGGTGCACAATGTACCCTGATGCCATCAAGCCATATAGGGGCAGAACCCATATGTATTTCTGGAGTGACAGGGGGATCCCAACAGCTGACTGTGCTGGAGGCCGAAGTGAGCCTAACTGGGAATGAGTGGCAGAAGCACCCCATTGTGACTGGCCCAGAGGCTCCGTGCATCCTGGGCATAGACTGTCTCAGGAGAGGGTATTTCAAGGACCCAAAAGGGTACCGGTGGGCTTTTGCTATAGCTGCCTTGGAGACGGAAGAAATTAAACAGCTGTCCACCTTGCCTGGTCTCTCAGAGGACCCTTCTGTGGTGGGGTTGCTCAGGGTCAAAGAACAACAGGTGCCGATCGCTACCACAACAGTGCACCGGCGGCAATATCGCACCAACAGAGACTCCCTGATCCCCATCCATGAGCTGATTCGTCGGCTGGAGAGCCAAGGAGTGATCAGCAAGACTCGCTCACCCTTCAACAGCCCCATATGGCCAGTGCGAAAGTCTAATGGAGAGTGGAGACTGACAGTAGACTATCGTGGCCTGAATGAAGTCACGCCGCCATTGAGCGCTGCCGTGCCAGACATGCTAGAACTTCAATATGAACTGGAGTCAAAGGCAGCCAAGTGGTACGCCACCATTGATATTGCTAACGCGTTTTTCTCAATCCCTTTGGCGGCAGAGTGCAGGCCACAGTTTGCTTTCACTTGGAGGGGTGTCCAATACACCTGGAATCGACTTCCCCAGGGGTGGAAACACAGCCCTACCATTTGCCATGGGCTGATACAAACTGCACTGGAACAGGGTGAAGCTCCAGAGCATCTGCAATACATTGATGACATCATCGTATGGGGCAACACAGCAGAAGAAGTTTTTGAGAAAGGGAAGAAAATAATTCAAGTCCTTCTGAAAGCTGGTTTTGCTATAAAACAAAGTAAAGTCAAGGGACCTACACAAGAGATCCAGTTTTTAGGAATAAAATGGCAAGATGGACATCGACAGATCCCAACGGATGTGATCAACAAAATAACAGCTATGTCTCCACCAACTAGCAAAAAAGAAACACAAGCATTTCTGGGTGTTGTGGGTTTCTGGAGAATGCATATTCCAAATTACAGTCTGATTGTAAGCCCTCTTTATCAAGTGACCCGGAAGAAGAACAATTTTAAATGGGGCCCTGAGCAACGACAAGCCTTCGAACAAATCAAACAGGAGATAGTTCATGCCGTAGCCGTCGGGCCAGGCCGGGCAGGACAAGATGTTAAAAATGTGCTCTACACGGCAGCCGGGGAGAATGGCCCTACCTGGAGTCTCTGGCAGAAGGCACCAGGAGAGACTCGAGGTCGACCTCTAGGGTTTTGGAGTCGAGGATATAGGGGATCTGAGTCCCGCTATACTCCAACTGAAAAGGAGATATTGGCGGCATACGAAGGAGTTCGAGCTGCCTCAGAAGTGGTTGGTACTGAAGCACAGCTCCTCCTGGCACCCCGACTGCCGGTGCTGGGCTGGATGTTCAAAGGGAGGGTCCCCTCTACGCATCATGCGACTGATGCTACGTGGAGTAAGTGGGTCGCGCTTATTACACAGCGGGCTCGAATAGGAAATCTTAATCGCCCGGGAATCTTGGAAGTGATCATGGACTGGCCAGAAGGCAAAGATTTTGGAATATCATCAGAAGAGGAGGTGGCGCGTGCTGAAGAGGCTCCACCATATAATGAACTGCCAGAGAACGAAAGGCAATATGCCCTGTTTACTGATGGGTCCTGTCGTATTGTAGGCAAACATCGAAGGTGGAAAGCTGCTGTATGGAGCCCTATACGACGAGTTGCAGAAGTGGCTGAAGGACAAGGTGAATCAAGTCAGTTTGCGGAGGTGAAAGCCATCCAGCTGGCTTTAGATATTGCTGAACGAGAAAAATGGCCAGTACTCTATCTTTATACTGACTCATGGATGGTGGCAAATGCTCTATGGGGGTGGCTGCAGCAATGGAAGCAGAGCAACTGGCAACGCAGAGGCAAGCCCATCTGGGCTGCTGAATTGTGGCAAGATATTGCTGCCCGACTAGAGAATCTCGTCATAAAAGTACGTCACGTAGATGCTCACGTACCCAAGAGTCGGGCCACCGAAGAACATCAAAACAACCATCAGGTGGATCAGGCTGCTAAGATTGAAGTGGCTCAGGTGGATCTGGACTGGCAACATAAGGGTGAATTATTTATAGCTCGGTGGGCCCATGACACCTCAGGCCATCAGGGAAGAGATGCAACATATAGATGGGCTCGGGATCGAGGGGTGGACCTGACCATGGATGCTATTGCACAGGTTATCCATGAATGTGAGACATGTGCTGCGATCAAACAAGCCAAGCGGTTAAAGCCCCTCTGGTATGAAGGACGATGGTTGAAATATAAATATGGTGAGGCCTGGCAGATTGACTATATCACACTTCCACAAACTCGCCAAGGCAAGCGCTATGTGCTTACCATGGTGGAAGCAACCACCGGATGGCTGGAAACATACCCTGTGCCCCATGCCACCACCCGAAACACTATCCTGGGCCTTGAAAAGCAAGTCTTATGGCGACATGGCACCCCCAAAAGAATTGAGTCAGACAATGGGACTCATTTCCGAAACAACCTCATAGACGCCTGGGCCAAAGAGCACGGCATTGAGTGGGTGTATCATATCCCCTATCATGCACCAGCTTCCGGAAAAATTGAACGATACAACGGACTGTTAAAGACTACACTGAGAGCAATGGGTGACGGGACATTCAAACATTGGGATAAACATTTAGCCAAAGCCACCTGGTTGGTCAACACTAGGGGATCTACTAATAGAGCCGGCCCTGCCCAATCAAAACTTCTACGTACTGTAGAAGGGGATAAAGTCCCTGTGGTGCATGTGAGAAACATGCTGGGGAAGACAGTCTGGGTTACTCCTGCCTCAGGCAAAGGCAAACCCGTTCGTGGGATTGCCTTTGCCCAGGGACCTGGGTGCACTTGGTGGGTAATGCGGAAGGATGGGAAGTCCGATGTGTACCTCAAGGAGACTTGATTTTGGGTGAAAACAGTCAATGATTTGAATTGTATTATGTTAATTGTTCAGTATGACATTACTACTATGGCTGCTATCTACCATATCAATGGTATTATATTAAGAATCACCCAGACTGATGAAGAATGAGCTTCACTGAAACCAAGCAACGTGCAGCAGTGATGGAACCAGAACTGGCTTCAGCAGCTTGCGCCCAACAAATCCCTCGAGATCGACATCTTCGACCTGCAGATCATGGACATGGACCGTGCCAGATGACAATCCAACACCACATACCATCTCCCCTGCCCTGGGAGACTGCTATGATGGATGAAGCCCAGAGTCATGGACTGACTGAACTCCATAGACATTTTAAGTGATGGCCCATGGACTAAGAAAGTGATATCTGTGTGTATATATTAAAAGACAGGAAGAGTAGTACTGAATAATTGCAATGTTTTGAAAAGTATAGGACCTGGGCATGACGTAAATGGTATGGAATAAGGGGTGGATACTGTCCTGGTTTCAGCCAGGATAGAGCTGGTTTTCCTCACAGAAGCTAGTGTGAGGCTGTGTTTTGGATTTGGGATGAGGAACTGTCGATAATGTGCTGATGTTTTGGGTTGTTGCTGAGCCGTCAAGGACAGTCCAGCTTCTTGTGCTGGCCTGCCAGCGAGCAGGCTGGGGGTGCACGGGGAGCTGGGAGGGGACACAGCCGGGACAGCTGACCCAGGCTGGCCAAAGAGATATTCCCTACCATCCGACGTCACGCCCAGTACATAAACTGGAGTTGGCCGGGGGGTGGAAATCACTGCTCGGGGACGGGCTGTCGATCACGGGGTGGTGAGCAATTGCTGTATTGGGCATCACTTGTTCTTGTACATTCCTTTGTTGGTATTATCATTGTTGTTTCCTTCTTTCTTTCTGTCCTATTAAACCGTGTTTATCTCAACCCACGAGGTTTTTCCTAATTCTCTCCCCCGTCCCACTGTGGGAGGGAGAGTGAGCGAGCGGCTGCGTGGTGCTTAGTTGCCGGCTGGGGCTAAACCACGACACTGTCATTAAATATTTTCACATAAAGAAAGGCCTATACACGGGTAAACTATAATTTGTTAGTGAAGACCACACGGTAATTTTACCCCAGCACAGAAGTTTATAAGTTTGACAAAGCTGTTATTAAACACTGCTTCCTATGTACAGCTCTTGGAAATATTTATTCCACTATTTAGAAGGCCACAAATAAGTAAAGCACTTACACATGCCTAGTTTGAATCCCATAAGTACTTCCAGGTCTAATAGCCTGCCGTGGTGTAACCCCAGCCGGCAACTAAACCCCATGCAGCTGCTCACTCACTCCCCCACAGTGGGACAGGGGAGAGAATCAGAAGGGCAAAAGTGAGAAAACTCCTGGGTTGAGATAAGGACAGGTTAACAGGTAAAGCAAAAGCCGTGCACGCAAGCAAAGCAAAGCAAGGAATCCATTCACCACTCCCCATGGGCAGGCAGGTGTTCAGCCATCTCCAGGGAAGCAGGGCTCCATCATGTGTAACAGTTACTTGGGAAGACAAACGTCATCACTCCAAATGTCCCCCCCCTTTCCTTCTTCCTCCCTCAACTTTCTATACTGATCATGACATCATATGGTATGGAATATCCCTCTGGTCAGTTGGGGTCAGCCGTCCCAACCGCGTTCCCTCCCAACTTCTTGTGCACCCCCAGCCTACTCACTGGTGAGGTGGGGTGAGAGGCAGAGAATACCTTGACTCTGCGTAAGAACTGCTCAGCAATAATGAAAACATCCCTGTATTATCAATGCCGTTTCCATCACAAATCCAAAACTTAGCCCCATACTACCTACTATGTCAAAAATTAACTCTATCCCAGTCAAAACCAGCATATAGCCCCAAGGAGTTTACTCATCTACTTGCATGTACACATGGGGTTCGCCAATTCAGTGATCTGATGGATGAGCAATAGTGAAAATAAGGAAAAGAAGTAATTGCTGAGGGCTCACTGATAGCTCAGTGAGGGAAGACCTCATTCCAGCCTCTTGCACAGGCTGCACACTGGCTGAGATTCAGGTATTGTCAAGACAACCATATACCACATATATATAGACATTGTATGCGGGCAAGTGAATTGAGCCTCAGATGGGTCATGGACTATATGACTTTCTGAATCTAAATGGATGTGAAAGACCTCCTGGAAGTCAGGCTAGTGCATTCCACATACACAAGAATTGCAAAACAGAAGCTAAGACTGACAGAGAAGAGAGATCAACTGATCCCACTTGTAATGCAGATGTGAAAGTAGAAAAATTCTTCATTTAACTTGGAATTTCTCCCAGTTTTAAGGTAAGTGGCTCCAGAAAGACCATGAAGAACTGAAGCAGAGGGGAAGCAGAGAAAATATCCTCTTGTTATTATATGTACAAGGAGAATGAGCAGATGAGCTTGTCAGAAATCAACGTGCCATTGTGCACAAGCATGTGTCTTTCTTTTGATGATCCAACACGGCAAATGAGATTGCTGACCATCAGGGATATGCTGGAACACCTCCTATAACCATAAAAGAATTCCCATTAGTACACTTGCTATAAAAATGAATTTCCAGTTTGTCAACACCCAGTGCCCAGGGCTTTCAGGGCACTTTAACAGATGACAATTTGTTTAAACATTTGTTTTAAACATTTAGATGGAGGAACATTTTGTTATGTGTATATAAAGTTCTGCAGAGTCCAAATATTTTTACTGGAAATAGATATTTCACTTCTTCCAAACACAGTATTTCTTTACTTGGCATATGGGCACAACAGATGGAGTAAATATGAGAAATTGTTATAATGCTGAGAAAAGGTTCTTCTCGATTTTGAAGAGTTTGGCACTGATGTTAAGATTTTCCTGCTTGATTTCAAGGAATTCAATAGTATGTAATTCCATTAATGCATACATTGCATAATCTTGCAAGGAATAAATGTTCATATCATCTTTGTTGATGTATAACAGATCATTCTCCAGACATAATAAAAGGTTTCTCCTTTTCAGGCATTTCAATATTAGAATTAACTACTGAGCTTGACCTATAGAGTTCTCTAACCTGGGCTCTCCAGTCTATCTATTATTCCCACAGTAATAACCTCTCTTTTTGAGTAGCTTGATATAGTAACTTTTTAATTTGAGGATGAGAAAAGGAACACCAACCCCACTATCTCTCAGATAATCCACATTATATGAAAGGTATCTGCATTACCAGAAATGACAGCATTTTAGGACTACATTCCTAAAGATTTGTTTAAAAGCAGTAGAACTTAAATATAGAATTGTGTGGGAAATATTTTTAATTTCACAGAGATGTAGCATTTCAAAAATAAATTGTTTCATTTTCAGGTTGAATTTAAGAGTTTATAAATTGAAAGCACCACCTTTTGCCTACCACAGTCTCATCAGTACTCCAGGATCCACAGGAACTGGCATGGCAAAGCAGATAAGACCAATAGAATATCACCAGTGATTTCAACAGTGTCCTGGTTTCAGCCAGGATAGAGCTGGTTTTCTTCACAGAAGCTAGTGTGAGGCTGTGTTTTGGATTTGGGATGAGAAACTGTTGATAACGTGCTGATGTTTTGGGTTGTTGCTGAGCCGTCAAGGACAGTCCAGCTCCTCGTGCTGGGCTGCCAGCGAGCAGGCTGGGGGTGCACGGGGAGCTGGGAGGGGACACAGCCGGGACAGCTGACCCAGGCTGGCCAAAGGGATATTCCCTACCATACGACGTCATGCCCAGTACATAAACTGGAGTTGGCCGGGGGGCGGAAATCACTGTTCGGGGACGGGCTATCGATGACTGGGTGGTGAGCAATTGCTGTATTGGGCATCACTTGTTCTTGTACATTCCTTTGTCAGTATTATTATTGTTGTTATCATTGTTGTTTCCTTCTCTCTTGCTGTCCTATTAAACTGTTTTTATCTCAACTTATGAGTTTTTTCCCCATTCTCTCCCCCGTCCCACTGGGGGAGGGGGAGTGAGTGAGCAGCTGCGTGGTGCTTAGCTGCCGGCTGGGGCTAAACCACGACAGTCCTTTTTGGCTCCCAATGCCAAACAGCCAATGTGAGAACTCAGTTACAGAATCATAGAATCATTTAGGTTGGAAAAGACCTTTAAGATCATCGAGTCCAACTGTAAACATATCACTGCCAAGTCCACCACTAAACCATGTCCCTGAGCACTTCTACATGTCTTTTAAATACCTTCAGGGATGGGAACTCAACCACTTCCCTGGGCAGCCTGTTCCAATGCCTGACAACCCTTTCAGTGGAGAAATTTTTCCCAATATCCAAACTAAACCTCCCTTGGCGCAACTTGAAGCTGTTTCCTCTCGTCCTGTCACTGGCACTCTCTCTCACACAAACACACAGGAACAATAGCATTCTTCATCCCACTGGTGAAGAACTTCCTATCCAGTTTCCATTTTGACAAGAGATCTTACTTGAACAAACAAAGAAAAACCTTTAATTTTAAAATATTTGCCTACTCTGCTCAGGACTTTACTTTGGTACAGCCCAGTTAACAAATATTAGCAGAAGAAACTCACGTATGAAACAAAATGTACAAGTTCTGGAGAAAACCAGTAGAAGTATTTGTATACATAACCACAGGACTTACTCAAAGAGCTACAAGGAATTAGTAGGAGGATGACATACACTCCTGTCGTGGTTTAGCCCCAGCCGGCAACTAAGCACCACGCAGCCGCTCGCTCACTCCCCCTCCCACAGTAGGGTGGGGGAGAGAATTAGGAAAAAAACCTTGTGGGTTGAGATAAACACAGTTTAATAGGACAGAAAGAAAGAAGGAAACAACAATGATAATACCAACAAAGGAATGTACAAGAACAAGTGATGCCCAATACAGCAATTGCTCACCACCCGGCGATCGACAGCCCGTCCCCGAGCAGCGATTTCCACCCCCCGGCCAACTCCAGTTTATATACTGGGCATGACGTCGGATGGTAGGGAATATCTCTTTGGCCAGCCTGGGTCAGCTGTCCCGGCTGTGTCCCCTCCCAGCTCCCCGTGCACCCCCAGCCTGCTCGCTGGCAGGCCAGCACAAGAAGCTGGACTGTCCTTGACTGCTCAGCAGCAACCCAAAACATCAGCACATTATCAACAGTTCCTCATCCCAAATCCAAAACACAGCCTCACACTAGCTTCTGTGAAGAAAACCAGCTCTATCCTGGCTGAAACCAGGACAGTATCCACCCCTTATTCCATACCATTTACGTCATGCCCAGGTCCTGTACTTTCAATACATTCCAATTATTCAGTACTACTCTTCCTGTCTTTTAATATATACACACAGATATCACTTTCTTAGTCCATGGGCCATCACTTTAAAATGTCTGTGTAGTTCATTCAGTCCATGACTCTGGGCTTCATCCATCATAGCAGTCTCTCAGGGCAGGGGAGATGGTATGTGGTGTTGGATCGTTATCTGGCACGGTCCATGTCCATGATCTGCAGGTCAAAGATGTCGGTCTCGAGGGAATTGTTGGGCGCAAGCTGCTGAAGCCAGTTCTGGTTCCATCACTGCTGCATGTTGCTTAGTTTCGGTGAAGCTCATTCTTCATCAGTCTGGGTGATTCTTACTGTAATACCATCGATATGGTAGATAGCAACCATAGTAGTAATGTCATACTGTATTGTGTAACAATTAACATAATACAATTCAAATCATTGACTATTTTCACCCAAATTCAAGTCTCCTTGAGGTACACATCGGACTTCCCCATCCTTCCGCATTACCCACCAAGTGCACCCAGGTCCCTGGGCAAAGGCAATCCCACGAACGGGTTTGCCTTTGCCTGAGGCAGGAGTAACCCAGACTGTCTTCCCCAGCATGTTTCTCACATGCACCACAGGGACTTTATCCCCTTCTACAGTACGTAGAAGTTTTGATTGGGCAGGGCCGGCTCTATTAGTAGATCCCCTAGTGTTGACCAACCAGGTGGCTTTGGCTAAATGTTTATCCCAATGTTTGAATGTCCCGTCACCCATTGCTCTCAGTGTAGTCTTTAACAGTCCGTTGTATCGTTCAATTTTTCCGGAAGCTGGTGCATGATAGGGGATATGATACACCCACTCAATGCCGTGCTCTTTGGCCCAGGCGTCTATGAGGTTGTTTCGGAAATGAGTCCCATTGTCTGACTCAATTCTTTTGGGGGTGCCATGTCGCCATAAGACTTGCTTTTCAAGGCCCAGGATAGTGTTTCGGGTGGTGGCATGGGGCACAGGGTATGTTTCCAGCCATCCGGTGGTTGCTTCCACCATGGTAAGCACATAGCGCTTGCCTTGGCGAGTTTGTGGAAGTGTGATATAGTCAATCTGCCAGGCCTCACCATATTTATATTTCAACCATCGTCCTTCATACCAGAGGGGCTTTAACCGCTTGGCTTGTTTGATCGCAGCACATGTCTCACATTCATGGATAACCTGTGCAATAGCATCCATGGTCAGGTCCACCCCTCGATCCCGAGCCCATCTATATGTTGCATCTCTTCCCTGATGGCCTGAGGTGTCATGGGCCCACCGAGCTATAAATAATTCACCCTTATGTTGCCAGTCCAGATCCACCTGAGCCACTTCAATCTTAGCAGCCTGATCCACCTGATGGTTGTTTTGATGTTCTTCGGTGGCCCGACTCTTGGGTACGTGAGCATCTACGTGACGTACTTTTATGACGAGATTCTCTAGTCGGGCAGCAATATCTTGCCACAATTCAGCAGCCCAGATGGGCTTGCCTCTGCGTTGCCAGTTGCTCTGCTTCCATTGCTGCAGCCACCCCCATAGAGCATTTGCCACCATCCATGAGTCAGTATAAAGATAGAGTACTGGCCATTTTTCTCGTTCAGCAATATCTAAAGCCAGCTGGATGGCTTTCACCTCCGCAAACTGACTTGATTCACCTTGTCCTTCAGCCACTTCTGCAACTCGTCGTATAGGGCTCCATACAGCAGCTTTCCACCTTCGATGTTTGCCTACAATACGACAGGACCCATCAGTAAACAGGGCATATTGCCTTTCGTTCTCTGGCAGTTCATTATATGGTGGAGCCTCTTCAGCACGCGCCACCTCCTCTTCTGATGATATTCCAAAATCTTTGCCTTCTGGCCAGTCCATGATCACTTCCAAGATTCCCGGGCGATTAAGATTTCCTATTCGAGCCCGCTGTGTAATAAGCGCGACCCACTTACTCCACGTAGCATCAGTCGCATGATGCGTAGAGGGGACCCTCCCTTTGAACATCCAGCCCAGCACCGGCAGTCGGGGTGCCAGGAGGAGCTGTGCTTCAGTACCAACCACTTCTGAGGCAGCTCGAACTCCTTCGTATGCCGCCAATATCTCCTTTTCAGTTGGAGTATAGCGGGACTCAGATCCCCTATATCCTCGACTCCAAAACCCTAGAGGTCGACCTCGAGTCTCTCCTGGTGCCTTCTGCCAGAGACTCCAGGTAGGGCCATTCTCCCCGGCTGCCGTGTAGAGCACATTTTTAACATCTTGTCCTGCCCGGCCTGGCCCGACGGCTACGGCATGAACTATCTCCTGTTTGATTTGTTCGAAGGCTTGTCGTTGCTCAGGGCCCCATTTAAAATTGTTCTTCTTCCGGGTCACTTGATAAAGAGGGCTTACAATCAGACTGTAATTTGGAATATGCATTCTCCAGAAACCCACAACACCCAGAAATGCTTGTGTTTCTTTTTTGCTAGTTGGTGGAGACATAGCTGTTATTTTGTTGATCACATCCGTTGGGATCTGTCGATGTCCATCTTGCCATTTTATTCCTAAAAACTGGATCTCTTGTGTAGGTCCCTTGACTTTACTTTGTTTTATAGCAAAACCAGCTTTCAGAAGGACTTGAATTATTTTCTTCCCTTTCTCAAAAACTTCTTCTGCTGTGTTGCCCCATACGATGATGTCATCAATGTATTGCAGATGCTCTGGAGCTTCACCCTGTTCCAGTGCAGTTTGTATCAGCCCATGGCAAATGGTAGGGCTGTGTTTCCACCCCTGGGGAAGTCGATTCCAGGTGTATTGGACACCCCTCCAAGTGAAAGCAAACTGTGGCCTGCACTCTGCCGCCAAAGGGATTGAGAAAAACGCGTTAGCAATATCAATGGTGGCGTACCACTTGGCTGCCTTTGACTCCAGTTCATATTGAAGTTCTAGCATGTCTGGCACGGCAGCGCTCAATGGCGGCGTGACTTCATTCAGGCCACGATAGTCTACTGTCAGTCTCCACTCTCCATTAGACTTTCGCACTGGCCATATGGGGCTGTTGAAGGGTGAGCGAGTCTTGCTGATCACTCCTTGGCTCTCCAGCCGACGAATCAGCTCATGGATGGGGATCAGGGAGTCTCTGTTGGTGCGATATTGCCGCCGGTGCACTGTTGTGGTAGCGATCGGCACCTGTTGTTCTTTGACCCTGAGCAACCCCACCACAGAAGGGTCCTCTGAGAGACCAGGCAAGGTGGACAGCTGTTTAATTTCTTCCGTCTCCAAGGCAGCTATAGCAAAAGCCCACCGGTACCCTTTTGGGTCCTTGAAATACCCTCTCCTGAGATAGTCTATGCCCAGGATGCACGGAGCCTCTGGGCCAGTCACAATGGGGTGCTTCTGCCACTCATTCCCAGTTAGGCTCACTTCGGCCTCCAGCACAGTCAGCTGTTGGGATCCCCCTGTCACTCCAGAAATACATATGGGTTCTGCCCCTATATGGCTTGATGGCATCAGGGTACATTGTGCACCAGTATCCACTAAAGCCTTATATTCCTGTGGGTCTGATGTGCCAGGCCATCTAATCCACACAGTCCAATAAACTCGGTTGTCCCTCTCCTCCGCCTGGCTGGAGGCAGGGCCCCTCTAACCCTGCTCATAGTACTCGTTACCCACTTCTTGTAAATAGGAATCAGAAGTCCCCTCAAGAGGATCAGAGGTGAGATCAGCTCTTCTATTCTTTCTGGGGAACTGCCCACTGGAAAGTGGAGCGACGATTTTTCTGGAGGAACATGAACGCCCTTTTGTAATTGTTTTCCCTTGCAGCTCACGTACTCGTGCCTCTAGGGTCGAGGTAGGTTTTCCATCCCACCTCCTCATGTCCTCTCCGTAGTCACGCAATTGAAACCACAGGGTGGCTCGCGGTGTGTATCCTCTATATCCTCTCTCTTGAACAGAAGAGCGCTTACTCCTAATGGCTGAGACACTGGTCCGTACGGGTGGAGGGTAGGGCATATCCTCTTTGAATTGCCGGAACTCCCGGGACAGATTCTCTACAGCAGAGACGCAGGCCCGTAGGGACGAAGAGAGACTTTCTTCGTATTGCCGGAGTTGGCCAGCCAATTCATCCACCGTTGGTCTCTCTCCGTCCTTCCAGGCCATTACTGCTAATGAGTTGGCATATGATGATGGTGCATTCCGTACAAACTTCCGCCACATAGGTCGCGTGCAATTGACTTCATCTGGATCTTTGGATGATTGTCCATTGTCCAAGTCACCATAAATCACTTCCAGCACCGCTAGCTCCCTCAGGTACTGGATACCTTTCTCCATGGTGGTCCACTTGCCTGGGTGACATAGAACATCTTCCTTGAAGGGGTACCTTTCCTTCACACCCGACAGGAGTCGTCTCCAGAGGCTGAGGACTCGTGCACCTTTTCCAATTGCTTTGTCAATGCCCCCTTCCCTAGAAAGGGATCCCAGCTGCTTGGCTTCCCTACCCTCTAATTCCTAATACTGGCCCCATTATCCCAGCATCGGAGCAGCCAGGTGACAATGTGCTCACCTGGACGACGGCTGAAATCCTTTCGCATATCTCGCAGTTCACTCAGTGATAGAGATCGGGTAGTTACCGTCTCTTTTATGAGTTCTTCCTCTTCCTCCTCTTCAAGCGATGACTCGCTCTCTTCCCTCTTCCGTGCTTGTGATGGCCCTGCTTCAGAGCACTCTGCCTCCTCACTCTCTTCCTCTGGCTCCTTCTTAGCAGAATCTTCCTCCTCCCTTACTAAACGAGCTGACTTCCGCTTCCAAGATTTCTTCTTTTGTACAGGGGCAACTGATACCGGGATGGGCTGGTTCTCTGGTTCAGCTGCAACAGTCTGAGTAGCTACAGTGCCTGTTGCAGGGGTTGGAGTAGTCACAGTGCCTGTTGCAGGGGTTGGAGTAGTCACAGTGCCTGCCACATTGCCATCAGACCCAGAGAGCCCCTCTCCCCTTTGCATAGTGTTAAATAGGGTTCGGTAGGCATGGGCCAGGCCCCAGCACATGGCAATGATTTGTGTCTCCTTGGAGCTGCCAGGCTGACAGCATACTTCTTCCAGATATTCTGCTAGTTTATCAGGATTCTGCACTTGTTCGGGAGAGAAGTTCCAAAACACCGGAGGTGCCCACCGCCCCAGGCATTTGCCCATGCTGTTCCACACACCCTGCCATTCATAACTATCCCGCCTTGGGGCAGATCTCCGGGTGATATTCTTAAATCGCTTGCCAACCTTAGACAAAACCGAAACAATGTTCCTCAGAAGTAGCAATAGAGGTATTATAACTACCCAAGGGTGTTCAAAATACGGAAAAATTACTGTGATGAAGGAGGAAACGTTATGATAGAGGGTAGCAAAGGTATCATTCTGCATTTCCTCCATAGAAAGCCTTTCAGAGGCAGAAGTATAATTGCTAATCGTCTCCACAAGACTGTAGCCAAAATACAGTAACGGCTTTAGTACAGAGCTCAGATGATACCACATTAAGCTCAAGGTCAGTGCTCTAAAAACAAAACTCGCAGGCGAGTACAGCAGCCCGCAGAGACCAACACCGATCCTTAACATGTACAGCAAAGACGAGAGCATGATGCAAATCAAATAAACTGATATTGTGACCTGCAACCGTTATTATCTCAAGCCTCGTGCCCCACGTTGGGCGCCAAAAAGGACTGTCGTGGTTTAGCCCCAGCCGGCAACTAAGCACCACGCAGCCGCTCGCTCACTCTCCCTCCCACAGTGGGGCGGGGGAGAGAATTAGGAAAAACCTTGTGGGTTGAGATAAACACAGTTTAATAGGACAGAAAGAAAGAAGGAAACAACAATGATAATACCAACAAAGGAATGTACAAGAACAAGTGATGCCCAATACAGCAATTGCTCACCACCCCGTGATCGACAGCCCGTCCCCGAGCAGCGATTTCCGCCCCCCCGGCCAACTCCAGTTTATGTACTGGGCATGACGTCGTATGGTAGGGAATATCTCTTTGGCCAGCCTGGGTCAGCTGTCCCGGCTGTGTCCCCTCCCAGCTCCCCGTGCATCCCCAGCCTGCTCGCTGGCAGGCCAGCACAAGAAGCTGGACTGTCCTTGACTGCTCAGCAACAACCCAAAACATCAGCACATTATCGACAGTTCCTCATCCCAAATCCAAAACACGGTCTCACACTAGCTGCTGTGAAGAAAACCAGCTCTATCCTGGCTGAAACCAGGACAGACAGATACAGCTGAGACATCACATTTTGCATGAAAAGATATTTTTCTTTCAAAATATCAGTTTAGACAGTACAGCTAAGTCCCAGGTCCTTTTCTAATGAAAAAAAATCCAACAAAAAAACCAAACCAAACCAAACAAACAAAAAACCACCACCCACAAAAAAACCCCGAACAAACTCACAAACAAACCCCAAACCTAAAATGCTGAACTTTTGGTCAATATAGGGATATTATCAATCAGTAACAGAGGAATAAATAATTCTGGAAATTAAAGAAATATTTCCAAATGCTTCCACCTTTTACAGGTACAATAACTGTAACCCAGAAGAGGAGGAGCTGATCTCATATAGTCATATGTTAACTGTTAGTGTAAACCTTTATTTTTTTAATTTTTTTTTCCCAGATTTAATTTTAAAACAACAGCTAGGACACAATTATTCAAACTTTTCTGAGGAAAGAGCAGTCACTGTCATATTCCTAGTGAATCAAATCACATGGATCTCAGCAACAGTATTTCAGTGGTGAAGAAAACAGCTACAAATTCATCAGACTTCAGTGAGGTCCAGACAAGGCTTCTGAAACAAGTATTGAAATTGAGGAACACAAAAGAAACAATTAATTTTAGGAATGACTTCACCTTCAGCCACCTTTTACTTCTTACCATATTTACATACCAATTTAAAAAAAAAAACCCTAACATTTGATGATTTGTATGATACAACTAAAAATCAAAAAGGTTAGAAACAGCAGGTTAGAAATACATTGTCTGCTTGGAAGCACTGTTTTTTGTGTTTTGTGAAGAATTTTGTTCATAAGTTACTGAAATCTGCCTTTGACAAGTTACTTGAAACTAAAGGAATGAATTTGCTTTACTACAACATTTCTAAAACAAAGGAAAACATCCCAATGCAGCTAAAAGTACAACATTTTGATGCTACCTTTTTTAATTTCTCATTCTGCCTTAGGCTTAATCTTACAGGCCAGTAGTCATAGCAAAAAAAAATGGGATGGATAAGAGAAAGTGTAATTAGTGATTTAGATCTCTGAAGGAGCTGCAAAGTTGTTTGATGACATTCCTAGATAAAGCTAGGAACAACTGTCTAGTGAGCAATTTTCCATGCAACAGAGAGGCCTTTCCTCTTCTCCCAGCAGTGGTCATGACCTAGCTGATTGTGAGAGAAATACCTTTATGATCTAAAACCATGAAATTCTGCTTAAAAATATGTTCAGTCAAGAGACTTTGGTACCATGAGAAGCACTTGTACACATTGCCTGAAACTGGTATTTGATGAGATGGACATCATCTTTGTCTCTTCTTTACTGTGCTCAAGGTAGTGAATGAATAGGTCAGCTTCAACTCTACTAAAAGTTCACCCTTTTGTGAATATTCAGTGAATTATGTACTTTACCATGAAATTCATTTCTCAAACTGTTTAAGATCGTTGAAGTTCAGTCCTGCACGGAAGTCAAAGGCAGTATCTTCTGTTTGTGCTTTGTCCGAGTGTTCATTTCATTCAGCAAACAGATGCAGCTCATTAAAGTGCAAACATTTCTGAGCAGTTCAGCAATTTTCATTCAGCTCTAAGGAGTATATATGCAGTGCTAGTATGCATGATAAGGTTCTCTTTGTAATATCTTTCTCATTTGAAAGCTCATTTAACACACGGTGGCATCCAAATCAATGTATGCAAAGTCATGTTGGCTGAAAGACAGTAGTTTACCATTCCATGTTTACCCATATTTTGTGCCCATTAAATAAAATTAGGGAGAAACTATAGGTTGTTTATCACTGAGTGTATTCTTTCATATTAACAGATAACCTAGAATTTGGAGAGGAAAAGGGTATGCTAATAGCTATTCAGAAAAAGCAGAGTTTCAAGTGTTCCCAGAGCTAAAGCTGAAGAAATACTGCAGCTGTAGTTCCCATTATTAGAAAATGTGTCTGTTCAGTAAGGAAAGGGTAAATTTCAGGTCTGAAGGGATTCTTGCCTTTCTGAATTATTTTGCTAGTTTTCTAACTGATTTTTCTTCAAGTTAGGGGGGGATGTAAATCTATAATCAAATATTTCCTAAATATTTGGAATAAGAATGAATCTTTCCATGCTATGAGTAAATGTGTAAGCCTCAGTCTTTAATGAATTAATTAATGAATCCAAGAAGTGAAAGTTATCTCGAGTCACTTACCACGCCACTCTGAAAGTGCATATAGTTGCTGAGGGAGCTGACATGAAGGGGCTTAAGGGGTGGAAGAGAATTGAGCCAGATCCAGTATAGCCAGTGGCCTCTAGAGTTGGCTTCAGGAGCCCTGGGTCAGGTACTTGGATTTCCTGAAGTAGTAAATAGCTGTTGAGAGTGAGCTGAGGGGGAAAGGTTTAAGGGAACAGCCATGAATTCTGCCCTGGAGGCACCTCTCAGTGCTGACGGGGGGACCGAAGCATCTGTCCTGTTAGCCACATCTGAAGTTAGGCACGTGAAGATTTTCTCTTGATACATACCAAGATGATAGTAATTTCCTTCCCCTACTAAGAAGACTAGTTTTGAAAGCACTCATCCAAAATATAGGTTACAATATTTGTTTCCTGCCCAAACCGAAGGGTTTGATTGGGCTGCAAGAAGGAGCAGGAGGGGGAGAATTATTGTACAGCCCAGGGTACGGGGCTCCTACCCAGAAGCTGTGTGTGGGAAAATGGAATCTTACTCCTGCTCCCAAAGAAGTTTACACGTTTGAATGCTTGTTGCCGACAGAAACAGGTTTTTAAAAGAGACCCGACTGCAGTACTTGCAGTTAAATGTCAGATCACTGTGTTGTGCTCCCACCCTGGTGCAGATGTTTAAAAGTGGCATGAGTTAAAGAAAGAGCAATAGAACTCCTGGGTAATCTTTAAGCTGGTGCTTTGGCTGGGAAGTCGAGTGACTTCAAGCCAAGAGCGTTGAAATTCCTTCCTAATTCCTAGATGTTTCCCCTAGTGCCTGGGCCACGACAGACGCTGCTGCAGACTTGCAGATGGCCGGCTGCACTTCGGAGGAGACTGTAAGTTGGCAGACCTAGCTGCACTCGGGGCAGGATTTCTGCAGAAGACACCCTAGCCCGGGAACCCTGCCTGGCTGAGAAATAAGCCTTGTGCTGAGTTTCTCCACCTTGCTGGTGTCAGTGCTCCCAGCACATCTTCTGCCACGACCGCCCTGCATCCTGCAGCCGGTCGAGTCCTTCCTGCTGAGCCCGCCACCTTCATGCCCCCTCCCACACAGCCAGAATTCGAACTGACGGCACATGCAGTCAAGGGGGGAAGTTTCTGCCCCACTTCTGGGGCAGAGTGGGGAGCTCTGAGAGTGTGGTACCCCCCCAGGGGCAGCTGAGATGTTTGGAGGTGGCTGGGCCAGGCACAGACCCCGTCGCGGGGCCAGTAAGGCCATTTTGTGCCAAAAACTTCTTCTTGATATGCCCACGGATGGACGGTGAATATCAGGGCTTGAATTCAGACCAACTTCACATTTGCTTTTCAGAAGTAGTATGACTGCTGCCTAAATGCTTTAGTAACTTCAACAGGGAAGGTGCAGCAGCGTTGAGGCTGAGCTGCTCGCGGCGTCAGAAGCAGGGAAGCGAGATTCCAGGATCACGGGTTTCAGCTGAAGCATTCAATTAGTTGTTTTGTGGGTTTGGACAGTTCTAAATTACACATAAAAGACAAAAACCTCTGCCCTGAGGTTTATAATTGTCCTCCTACAAAATTCCTCCTGACTATGATTCCATCCTGAAGGACTATTTTGTTATGTTTCCTTTGGTTCACAACCTGGTATGTTTTTTCATTCCTGAAAAATCAAACAAAGCTTTCGGAGAAAAAAGATACAAAAGAAAAGGAGGGAGGAGGGAACAAACAAGGCAGATAAATGCATTACAATCAAACAAATAAAATGCATATGTGTATACAAATGGGAGATACTAAAAAACGGCACCCAGAAGGCCCAAAGTCTTACTCTCTGCTTCAGCCAAAACTTTTGTTAAATAACATAGTGCAAAAAACTAGCTGAGAAGTTACATAGATAAATACTTTAAAATTTAATTATGAGACACAATCTACATGAAATGAAAAGCAGTTGGGTTTAGCAGTTGGAGGAGGTTGTTATTTGCTCCCCTCCTTTTTTTTTCTTCTTTTTTTGGCAAAAGGAGAGATGTATGACAATGAAACACATCGTTTCTGTGATGCAAACTGCAAAGAGTGTTGTACTTGTGTCCAATTTCTCACTCAGCTGTTTCATTCCCTCATCCAGCTTCCAAATTTTCTCCAAACCGGATATGGATTCTTCACTGAACTTACCTTTTCTAAAATCTGTGAGACAAACTGCTCAACTTTTCCATATCCTTCATTATTTTCTAGATCGTTACCACATCCTTCCTCAGATATCTCTTTTTCAGTTCCTAATCTACTTAGTGGTCTTTTGTAAGGTGTCTTTCCATATCATCCTCATTGGCTCCTTCCCTGAGCCTTTTCTAGTTGTATAATATCCTGAAAAGCATGATGTCATGGCATGATGCAGTGTTTTATGTTTTTTATATTATGCTTACTGTCTTCTGATATGTTTTCTTCTTTTATTTTAGTAATTCCAAATCTTTGGCTTTTGATTGTGGCTGAGCTTTGAGTTATGTTTTCATAAATATATTCAAAATAACTATAAGGTCTTTGAGAAGTATTAAGAAATTCAGACATATCTTCCTGTATCTGTGCTTTGGAATTTTTCCCCCTCTGCATACGTAGTTTTTCACTTACAGGATAATGGCTTTCGTCTTCAGGCAATTTAAGTGCCTGGTAACTCCTAGTGAAAATTTTTTATTGCTCTATTCAGCCAGGTTTAGATTTGATGATCCTAAGTACACCTGTGTCGGCTGTGAACTCGGCAACATTTGTGAACTCATTATTTATTCTCTTTTCCACATAACTTATGAAAATGTGGAGCAGCAAGAAACACCTGCGGGCAGATTCTTCCCACCTCATTGTATTTATTTATTTCTGCCTAGCTTTCTGTCTTTTAACCAATTATTAATCTCCTAGAAGACTCTTTCTCTCAGTGCATGATAATTTCTTCACCTTAGCAAGGGATGTTGCTGAGAGGCTTTGAAAAATCAGGCATGCTACATTCCAATGATCATTCTTATTTGCATTCTTAATAATGATTTTTGGTTATCTTGCTCTGGTTTTACATTTACAATTTTAGTATTTTTCCCTCTGGCTGGATCTTGATTTAGTTACTTAAACTGTTTTCTTACTTTAAATATTTTTAGTTTCTCCTTTTCTGCTATTTATCTATACTTATCTTTTTTCATTCTTATCTAAAATCCTAACTTGCTGTTTAAAATGTTTCCATCATGCCTGCAAATATTTTCGGCCATTTATTTTATTTTCTTAATGAGTCCTCCTGTTTAACTGTTCACCTCGATAAAGTTAAATTAGAAGGAGATCTGGGGGAAGAGGAGAAGGATTTTTCCATTCTACAAGGATGCTGAATATACGCTGTGCTTGTTACATTTTTCTGTAGCTGCATTTTGATTTTTGTCCTATTAATTACTCAGGAAATGCCATAGTTACTTGCTATGGATTTTCTGCCTAGATTTTGGCAGTCACGTAGTCATATCTTGTTTTGCTTGAAATTTAATATGTTTCCTATTTATTTCGTCCCAAAAACATGCTTTAAATTACATAAACTTGTTGAAAGCATGAAAATAGTAAAAAAGATTTTCTCCATGGAGTACTTTGAGACTTCTGTGTTACACAGTCCACACGTACTATAAACTATTAATGTTATCATCCAAGTCAAATGCATTGTGAATGTGTCAGAGAACATCTTTAAAAAATACACCCTTAATATTTCTTCTCTATTTCAATGGGGAGCATAAAATACCTTAAATGATATATTTAAGGCATGTCAATTTTATCTCTAAATATAAAAAGTTTTCTCTGTGCTTTGAAGATATGCCTAATAATATCCTGATGCAGAGGAAAAAGGGAAATATAGTAAGATACAAGAAATATAAAGTATTTTCAATGACTGGAAAATTGAAGAAATCCCACTGAAAGCAGGAACAGGCATGTTTCTATGCTCTAAAAAGGGGCATAAGTGTGAGGCATAAGTGTGCAGGTGTAAAATCAGAAAAGTGAAGATTCAAGCAGACAAAATTATCAAGAGACAAAAAAGAAAATTTAGATTAATAGAAGGTTTGGCTAAAACTAAACATTTTACTACAATTCTTATTATCATTAATATTTATAAGAACATGGGACACGAAAGGAGAAAAGTCACTTAGTGAATATTTAGATAAATTAAAATAACATGGTTTAAGAGTATAAAGTTTACTTAGAGAACAAGATGAAGCAATTTCTGAATAATTTTGTTTTTCTTGAGGAACTCATGGAGGGCTAGGGAGTCCTTGAGAACTGGCAAAAGGCAAAGAAATTACATTTAACATAGAAGGAAAAGTAGTTTTGAGTGGGGCCTATTTGCTGAGAAAATCATAAATTGATAAAAATGCAAATCATTGCTTGTGAATAAAATGTCTCCTCAAACAAATTTAATATCCTTCCTTGATAGAGCAGGTAGTCTAATGGACAAAGGAAAACAGTATTTATGATACAACTTGTCTTATGTAGACTTTTGGTCTGCCCTACATTGGACTGTCATGAACAAATTATTAGGAAGTATGGCTGACTCTGAGGTGGATACAAAACTGTATGGAGATCTATAGCCAAAAAAATGTTTCTGGTAGCTGGCTTTTAAGGTGACATATCAGTGAGGTGAAACCAGCCTTCCCTGGGGCTAGTGCCCTTCTAAATTTTCATTTGTGACCTGTACGTGGCACTGGAAGAGCCAGCCAGCTGGCAGAGGTTAAAGAAAACATGACTGTGATTCAAAATTACATTGCTAAATTACAGAAATAGTCTGAAATTAATACAATGAGTGATGACGTGGTAACTTCATGGTCACCCTAACAAGAATTGCTTTCTAGCTTCTCATCCTTCACTCACTTCTGCCTGTTTTAAGAATCCAATATGAAAACAGTCATTCTCTTCTGTATCCAAAAATTGCTCATTACACTTTGATTAATTTCTCCTCTGTGTGAAATTCATCTGACCATATCTAGACATAAACATTGCAGACATTTGTGTCTAAACTTCTAATCAATAGTCAGGAGCGATAAATAGGCTGTGATTTTTCTCATCTTAAAATAAATGTCCAAATTAGGCTAGATTAAATCCTTTCTAAAAGTGCCTGTTTTCATCCATTTGAATACTAAGGATTACTGTGTTGGAAGTAGCATCTACACTGGAGGTATATTAAAAATAGGCAAGATGAATCCTTCTCTCTGGCTGAATCTGTGCTAGAAAGCAAAGCACTGCCAGCGAATGTTTTTGTGTCAGTGAATTGCTGGAAAACTCCTTGGCATGGCAACTGATGTTCTCTGAAATAATTTCCAGGTACAGTTCAGAACTGAAAACACTCCAGAGGCATTTTTTACTAAGCTGTGTGCATGCAGACACCATGTTTTAGACGCTTAGAGTTCATCAGATTAGACATGACAAAATCCATACCAGTTAATCTCACTACCTGAGAAAGTCACTAACTCATTTGCCTGGGAAAGTTGATAACTTATCGATTTACTAGTACAGAAGTGTTCGTTTGTCCTTTCTACTTTAGAGCTTCCATTAGTACCAGCTCTCGTGCCGTGGATATTTACACTAGTTGTCCACACAAATACTTTTGTCCACTTGTTACTGTTTTGAGTATCTATAGACAACCACTCTTGTCCTTACCAGGAGTGTGGTTGCTATTTCCCTCTACCCTAAATCCTACATGAATATATAGCCGTGACTTCCAGGTAACACCTAAATCATCTTCCTACTGTATTTTAGTTCTGAACAAGTGAAATCTTTGTGAAACCTATATCTAATAAATCTCTGTTATTCTAATCAGGTAATAATTTTGATGATATAAAGGCTTCCAGATTTTGCTAGCATTCTGCTTTAGGATGAAGCCGTGTAAGGTATTCAGCAACTTGGCAAGTGACCTTTCTTTTTTTCATGGTTCCTGTATCACCTTAATCAATAGCCCTCAATGACTGTAATTTCTTCAAGAGTTTCAGATGATTGTATCTAAAAAGTCTCTTTCCTTTCTTTTTGGGTGTCACACCATCTCTATGCAGCAGTGTCTTTGCAGCATAGAGAAGGAAGCCAAAGTGCTGCCAGAATAGGTACGCACATAGGCAGGGTATATTTTCTCTTCCCTCTGCTGACTGCTTTTATTTTATCCTTCTATCCCTGAAAGCATGTGTATACATCATATTATCCAAAAGAGGTCAGTCATTGTCTAGCTTTTTCATACATATGAGGTCTGAGGAGAATATAATCTGAGCCTCTAGATGTAGTGATTTCTGATCTGCTCACTTTTAGTCCCAGAGGAATCATCAGTGCATATGTGGGTTAGTAATGTGGTAGAGTAGTCTGTGATTCAGATGAGCCCTGGCAGATTGAATGGCATTGAATCCGGCTCGTGGCTGGTTACAAACGGTGTTCCTCAGGGCTCGGTTCTGGGGCCGGTCTTGCTCAATATCTTTATTGATGATCTGGATGAGGGGATCGAGTGCTCCCTCAGTAAGTTTGCAGATGACACCAAGTTGGGTGGGAGTGTTGATCTGCTGGAGGGTAGGAGGGCTCTGCAGAGGGATCTGGACAGGCTGGTTCGATGGGCCAAGGTCAACTGTATGAGGTTTAATAAGGCCAAGTGCCGGGTCCTGCACTTGGGTCACAACAACCCCATGCAACGCTACAGGCTTGGGGAGGAGTGGCTAGAGAGCTGCCCAGTGGAAAGGTGCGGGAGAAGGATGGACTTCACAACTCTATGAGAGTTATATTCCGAAGCCCTTTATTGTCTTGTCTGACTCCAATATATATCATAATCTTTGTTTAGTCACTGCGCACACACTCATGATTGGTTACAGCTTGTTACACACACTATTGCAATTGACTATATACAAAATATCATGCGCTGTCCACGCGCCTGTCACACAGTCAGGATTCGCTGCTTGCAGGTGTTCCTGTTTTCCTTGCTTCTTCTTAGTTGTTTTCCACAGCTCCTTCTCCTCAAGGCCGAGCCATGCAGATATCCAGCTCTTTACCAGCTTGTCAATGCCACAGCTCCTTCTCCTTAAGGTCGAGCCGTGCAGATCAACACCACAGCTCCTTCTCCTTAAGGTCAAGCCGTGCAGGGTGATCCCAACATCTCCCCCTTTTTGTTTATCTATAAAAAAACCCTGATGGATCATTTGCAACCCAAGGACTGTGAGGAAGATGGACCCTCTGTACATTCTTGTATCGTCCTGTGCCATGAACTCAGCCCAGCAGTGAGTAGGTGCCAGCTTATGTGGGCGTCCCCACGGAGACAACGATGGCCTTGCCATACACCGATCCCCCTGCTCTTCGGGAAATCCCGGTATTTATACATTTGCCAAGGAACGAGTTTCGACACACGTGGCCAGCGAGTGTCGGAACACGCCTCGGTTGTCACCTTTCAACACAGGGAACCTATGGCGCATGGACCCCCTGGCCAGGCGTGCTGAACGCGCCACAGCCATCCTGTCTACTGGTTCGTAGGCTTTGTTCACACGGCATCTTACCATAATCCAGCAGTCACATATCAACTATGCTTAAATTAATAGCAGAATATTACAAGGCAAACAATTCTAGTTGTACTACTCCTAGCGATAGAAGCTATAAAGCTATGAAAATCAATATGATATCTTACCAAAGGATTTGTAGTTATAGAGCGGTTTGCCTTAAAAGCTTTCCATGTTCCTCTCATGATTTCAGTGTGATTTACCCAGACATTTTCTTTTGGCTGAGGCGGCATCCAGATTGCCATGACACCTGATAGTGTCAAGATGAGTCCGATGATGACGATGGTGACTGTTTCACCCATGGTTTTACCCATTTTGCGGGTACCCAACAAGTTCCAGAATCTGTAATGACACAAGCATAGCCTCATCCCCAGGTTAGCAGTTGAAAAGGTCCTTCCCACATATTCTTTTCCAAATTTTTAACTTTTACTTGCACATTTTGTGTTAACTCAAACAGACTTCCTGTCATTCCTTTTACATGTTTCTCCTTCTGCTAGATGCAAATAATTTAACACATATAAGGCTTTATTCAAACGTTCTTCAGGTGGTGTGGTAGCCTCTCCCCCTTTTTGTTTTTGCAATAAACACTTCAGGGAATGATTCATTCGTTCAACAATTGCTTATCCAGTTGGGGAATGCGGTATTCCAGTAACATGCGTCACTCCCCATTGAGCAAAAAAACTTTGGGTTGACTGGGCTACATAACAAGGACCATTATCGGTTTTAATTTGTAGGGGTATACCATGGGCTGCGAATGCAGCTCGCAAATGCTTTTGTGCATGCCTACTAGTTTCTCCTGTTTGTGCAGTGGCCCAAACTACTGCAGAATAGCAATCAATTGAAACATGAACATATTTAAATCTTCCAAAGTCAGCAACATGTGTCACATCCATCTGCCATAGTTGTAGCAAATGCAATCCTCGGGGACTAACTGTAATTGCGATTCCTGGGCCTATTTGTTGACAATCAGCACAAGTCTGTATAATAGCTCTAGCGTCACCTGCACTTAGATTAAATTGTCTCGCTAAAACTTTGGCAGATTGATGGAAAAAGGCATGAGAGGCTTGTGCTTGACCTAAACGGTCTGGGGCAGATCCAGCCCATACTGCGGCAGTCAGCCGATCAGCTCTTGCATTTCCTTCCACCAATTCCCCTGGAAGGTTGGTAAGGCTGCGTATATGCATAATGTAATAAGGATGTCGTCTTTTCTGCAATAAAAACCAAAGCGTTCTAAATTGTTGATATAGCTGTTCCTGCTGTACCTGTCTGAGGATTGAACCTTCCAATCTTTGGAGTACTCCAACTACATATAAAGAATCAGTAATTATATTCACAGGTTCTTCAGACCATAATTTAAAGGCTTCAATTACTGCCTGTAGTTCTACCTTTTGAACTGATCCTGGCACGACAAGTACCCGTTCTTTCCATTCTCCGTGCTCTCGCCATGCTATTGCTGCCTTGCCTGTTTTCCCACCACCATCCATAAATACTGTAGCACCTTGAACTGGATATTGACTACACTTTGATTTTTCTTCTACTTCATGGTTTTGTTTGTTTTGTTTTGTTTTGTTTTGTTTTTTCTTAAAGGTAAACATTTTGTGTGATGGATAATTAATCTGAATGTCACCTTCAAATCCTGCTAATGCAGTTTGGAAGGGAACGGAGTGCTGCAAAGCCCAAGTCAAATATTCTTATTGTAATGGTATTAAAATCGTTTTCGGGTCCTTTGCTGATATATCAATAATTCTGTTGCGCCCTTTCATAATCAAATTTGCAAAACACTCTACTTTCGTGGTGATGGTTTTTCTGTGCTGCTGAGGCAAAAAGACCCACTCTAAAATTCTCAATGGGTCCGCTTTTGATTCTAGCTTTGTTATCCACTGTATTATAAGCGCATAGGGATGTCGCTCATGATTGACTACTGCCAAAGTGATCCCTATCGAGGGGTCTATCCTAGAACTAAATGCTTGAGTTACCTTTTCAGAAATGTTTGCTACTGCTTCCTGGGCTTCCTTGGTCAATTGCCGAGAAGAGTTTAACCTGCTATCCCCTCGCAAGAGCTGAACCAAGGGCTCCATATCTTGGTTTGTGATCCCACAAATAGGTCGAATCCAGTTAACATCTCCTACCAATTTTTGTACATCATTTAATGTTTTAATCCAAATTCTTAATTCAACCTTCTGGGGGATTACCGATGTTTCGGTGATCATCCACCCCAAGTACCTCCAAGGCGCTTCAGCTTGTATTTTTTCTGGCACCACTTGCAGCCCACTTTGTCTTAAAAGATCAACAAGCTCCCCGATCATTTCTTCGGGATTTAATTGATCACCGGCCAACAATATGTCATCCATATAATGATAGATGAGATATTGAGGCCACCTTTTTCTGATTGGCTGTAAAGCCCAATTTACATAAATTTGACACATCGTGGGTGAATTTTTCATGCCTTGTGGCAATACTGTCCAATGATATCTTTGCATGGGTTGCGCCTTGTTTGTACTTGGGACTGAGAATGCAAAATGTTTGGCATCGTCTTTATGCAGAGGGATTGTAAAAAAGCAATCTTTGAGATCTATAATCAAAAGCTTCCAATACTTCGGTATCATACAGGGAGATGGTAGCCCTGGTTGCAAGGCTCCCATGTCCACTATACCTTATTGACTTCTCACAAGTCATGTAATAGTCTCCATTTTCCACTTTTCTTTGGAATCACAAAAACAGGTGTGTTCCAAGGACTAGTGGTTGGCACAATATGGCCTTTTTCATCAATGACTCCAGGGAGAACAAAAAGCCCCTGCTTTGTTGCTGAAGATCATCCTAATAACAAAGCACTCAATCCATATCCTAATGGTCCATTCACGTTAGTCGGGACATCATAAATCGCCATGTCCCATAAGGTAACTTCTACTGTTGTTTCCACGTCCATTCCGGCGCTCCCTCTGGTTCGGGCGCTAAGGCTTGCCAAGCAGCCTGGTGGTGCTTCCCCATTTGTGTCATCACGCGGGGTGCCTTCGTGCTCGGTCGCCCGTTTCCCAATTTCATACCATCCCGATGATACTTTGAACAGCATTCTGAGGCTTGATGACCAAATTTTTGACATCGACTACATGATGCTCCTGCTGGGCCTATTCCTTGCTGAAAGGGTCCTTGTTGGAAGGATTTATGACCTGTCTCAATCTGCCTAGGTCCTTTCCTTGTGGCCTTGCACTGAGCTCTAAAATGGCCTGTTTTTCCACAATTAAAACATTTTTTCTTCCCTTTTCCATTTATAAATGGCTTAATTGCTGCTGCAACGGCACTTGCGAGTGTTTCTGCCTGATGTGTGGCAGAGCCTACTCTGTTGCAGGCTTCTACCGTTTGTACTAATGTTGCTTCTTTTGGCAAAGTTAACAAAATTCTTTTACAATCTACATTGGCATTTTCTACCGCTACATTCAACAACACTGCTAGTTTTGCGTCTTCATTGGTATACACTTTATTCAAAGCGTCTCTCAGACTATCAACAAAAGACACATATGGTTCATCTCTCCCTTGTCTAATATGAGTGTAAGATGGTTGCCTCTTTCCCTCCTCAGGGACTGTTCGCAACGCATTCAACGCTAGTCGCCCAACTAATTGCAAGGCCTCTAAAGGCAGCCGAGCTTCCAATCTAACATCCACAAATGGTCCCTGGCCTGTCATTTGTTCCATAGTAATGTTCTGAAGTGGATCACCGTCTTGACGTTCCAGGTTTTTCAGGGCTTCTTGCATACAGAGTTTATACCATCTGTCCGCCCACAATAACCTTTGGGTTGGTGTCAACAACATATCTATCATCTGCCGACAGTCCCATGGTGTAAGAACCATTCCCGTGAATATGTTATCTAATAGAGCTTGCGTGAAAGGTGATTGCAAGCCATAATTTTGTACTGCCTTCCGCACTTTTTTAATCAAGTCCCAATGAAAGGGGTCCCAGCGATTGGGCCCGTGAGGCTGTACACTAACAGGAAATGCCATCAGTAACTCCACTTCCTCGTCTTTCATTGCTTCTAAAAAAACGTCTTTACACCGCTCCCTAGGGTTGCTTTTCATTCTAGGCTCTTGCCTCCCTATAGTCTCTACAACAGGCTCTTCTCCTTCGTCGCTGCTATCAGGCAACGGGGGCCCTAAAGGTGGCAGGGGCTCGGCTGAGGGCTTCAAAGCTATGGCTTTCGATCGGTTAAGTCTGCGTGGTTTCGGGGGTGGTGAAGCCCGCCCCATCAATCTTTCACACGGGCACACAGGGGAACATTGAGTACATTGTTCTGGGCAGCTTTGTCCCATCTTGCCCTCACATATATCATCGTAGATCTGTTTCTCTGACTTATCTAATGCAGCCAGTTCACCCAGTGCATCTGGCACCTCAGGCGGTGCAGTCGGAGTCGCTGAAGGTCCTGGACCCTCTGACTCGGTTAAGAAGGGATTGGTTGAAGGCAGTTTAACAGCCTCCTCCGTACCAGCTGCAGCTTTTCTCTCTGCTTTCAAGGTTTTTAATGTGATTAATATCAATTCCCATGCCGTCGCTAACTCTGCGGCGGTTTTATCTCCATTCTCAATATGCTCCCGTAACACTTTTCCTATCTCCTCCCACGTCTCTGCCTTAAACGCCACAGACGGATCATGGGGGTACCCTTTCTTTCGGCACCAAATTAGAAGCCTTTTAAGTGTATATTCATCATATTTCAGTCCTCTCTTAGCATGTGCAGCAGGAGTCTGACTATCGCCCCTTCTTCACGCGATGTGTTCTGCCCCATGCCGCCCCGGTTGCTCACCTCACCTCGCTGGGTGCTTCTCCGTTGCAACGTATTCCTTTTTCTTTTTCCTTGCGTCAGTCCCGCTGACTGCAATTCTTCCAACCGGGCTTCTCCCGCGGCATCCTCTGCGCTCGACCTGTGTTCAACGATGAGATCCCAGAGATCGTATCACGTCGGGGTCACCAGTTGCGGGAGAAGGATGGACTTCACAACTCTATGAGAGTTATATTCCGAAGCCGTTTATTGTCTTGTCTGACCCCAATATATATCATAATTTTCGCTTAGTCACTGCGCACACACTCATGATTGGTTACAGCTTGTTACACACACTATTGCAATTGGCTATATACAAAATATCATGCGCTGTCCACGCGCCTGTCACACAGTCCGGATTCGCTGCTTGCAGGTGTTCCTGTTTTCTTTGCTTCTTAGTTGTTTTCCACAGCTCCTTCTCCTCAAGGCCGAGCCATGCAGATATCCAGCTCTTTACCAGCTTGTCAATGCCACAGCTCCTTCTCCTTAAGGTCGAGCCGTGCAGATCAACACCACAGCTCCTTCTCCTTAAGGTCAAGCCGTGCAGGGTGATCCCAACAGTGGAAAGGGACCTGGGGGTGCTGGTTGACAGCCGGCTGAACATGAGCCGACAGTGTGCCCAGGTGGCCAAGAAGGCCAACAGTGTCCTGGCCTGTGTGGCTGGCAGGAGTAGGGCAGTGATTGTGCCCCTGTACTCGGCACTGGTGAGGCCGCACCTTGAATCCTGTGTTCAGTTTTGGGCCCCTCACTACAAGAAGGACATTGAGGTGCTGGAGCGTGTCCAGAGAAGGGCAATGAAGCTGGTGAGGGGTCTGGAGCACAAGTCTTCTGAGGAGCGGCTGAGGGAACTGGGGTTGTTCAATCTGGAGAAGAGGAGGCTGAGGGAAGACATTATTGCTCTCTACAGCTACCTGGAAAGGGGTTGTGGCGAGGTGGGTGTTGGTCTCTTCTCCCAAGTAGCTAGCGATAAGATGAGAGGAAATGGCCTCAAGTTGCACCAGGGGAGGATTAGACTAGATATTAGGAAAAATTTCTTCACTGAGAGGGTGGTCAAGCATTGGAACAGGCTGCCCAGGGAAGTGGTGGAGTCACCACCACTTGAAGTGTTTAAAAAATGTGTGGACATGGCACTTCAGGACATGTTTTAGTGGGCATGGTGTTGTTGGGTTAACGGTTGGACTTGATGATCTTGAACGTCTTTTCCAACCTTAATGATTCTGTGATTTTCTGTAGTGGATTTGGGGCCCTTTGCAGTGGCACTTTCTGGTACTTCAGAAGTCAGCAGAACCATTCTTCCAGCTTCCTCAGCACTGAGTTCCAGAAGCACTGCTCTTTGAAATGTATAAGCACCACTACAAAGAAGAAGCAGAGTCCTTAGGGCACTTTGTTTTTTTTTTTTAAATCAGTAGGGTAGATTCCTTCCTGGTCACCAAGAGAGCAATTGGTTATTGGCCTTGGCTGTTGCCTGCTGGGGCTAAGCAAGCAGCGGTTCCTGCATGAGGAGCAGCTGTATTGCATCTCTCCTGGTGGAGTTGCTTCAGATTCCCTAGATAACCTAGAGCCTTCCCACTTTCAGATCTTTTTCTGCTTCAACAAAAATATATTTCTCATGTTTTGGATTGCCCACATCCTTCTCAAGCTTTCCTGCTGTTCTTGAGAGGGTCTACTAACAGTGACTCTTCTAATGGACTTTTAAATTTTCTTTTCCTTCCTGACTTCCAGTGCATGTAAGACCCAGCCTTTAAAAAATCCTGATCAGTATGTGTTTATAATTATTGGAATCCATGTTTGCACAGAGCTTTCACAGAAGCAGTGGAAGACCAGCCAAGGAGATGCTTGCAATGAAACATTGAGGCTGCATCATTTGTGTCCTTGCATATTACTGTGATCTTTTTTCCTGTTCCGTAATTCTGACAGGAAACTCTGCTGGAGCTACCTCTTCACTTTTTTCTATGGTTTTCTTGAGGTGGTCACAGAGAGGGAGATGTTCACTGGAGCCTACAGTATGTTCCTACAAGATAGTGATTATGGAAATGCTTACAAATAAGTGGTTATAAATGGATGTCTCCTTGGGAGTTTTAGTAAATGTTAGTAGCCAGGATGTCTTTGCAGGGCAGAGGAACACAGAATAATTTAGATTAGAAAGGACCTCTGGAAGTCATCTGGTCTCTCTGCTCAAAGAAGGGCCAACTTTGAAGTTAAATCCAACTTTGAAGTTAGGTCAAGTTGCTGATCCATAAGATCAGCAGTTTTATTAGGCGCCCTTAGTTATGGACAATGGTTCCTATTTCATCTGATGACAGAAACTATTATTTTCTATTAATCTTCTGTACCCAAAAAGTATATTTTTATAGACATTTTATAGATTCCTGTCATTTGATGAAGAGGCTGCAATAGTGCATGATGTAGAATGAATCAGAAACCAAAGCAGAAAAGATGCCAAGGAGCAACAGGCAAGGGTAGGAACCGAAAAACTGAGTTATTGATGTAAAACTACTCATCACCAGTGTGCAAACCAAGGCAGAAGCAATCAAGATGACAGATTGGGAAAGCTTCCCTTTATTGACCTTTTGAATTGTTGCAGGGCACAGTTCCTTCACACGAATCTAATTTTCTAGCTGTGTATTCTTGAGGAAGGGGAGAGAAGAGGAAAACAGGAAGGGCTAGACTGAGCGTAGCCCTGGGCAAGTAATAAATAAACTAGAAGGGCTCCGTAAACACCACACATTCCTGTACAAAGTGTGCATCAAAACAGCCTTGGGGCTTGCTACAACATCTGTATTTTGTGGACTTGGACAAACTCATTTGCAGCATGCTTATGTTTGATGCTGGTTGAATCAGTTATGCTTTTTGTTGCATTGAATTCTGTACAGTTATTTCCCTTCTACTTTAGCTGTGCTATTGTCAGATCATAGAATCATAGAATCTTTGAGTTGGAAGAGACCTTTTAAAGGTCATCTAGTCCAACCCCCTGCAATGAGCAGGGACGTCTGCAACTAGATCAGGTTTCTCGGAGCCCCGTCCAACCTGACCTTGAACGTTTCCAGGTATAAAGCATCTACCACCTCTCTGGGCAACCTCTGCCAGTGTTTCACCACCCTCATTGTAAAACATTTCTTCCTTCTATCTAGGCTGAATCTACCCTCTTTTAGTTTAAAACCATTGACCCATGTCCTATTGCAACAGGCCCTGCTAAAAAGTCTGTCCCCATCTTTCTTATAGGCCCCCTTTAAGTACTGGCAGGTTGCAATAAGGTCTCCCTGGAGCCTTCTCTTCTCCAGGCTGAACAACCCCAACTCTCAGCCTTTCTTCATAGGAGTGATCAGGACATCAAATGAAAATATAGTGGGTACTCAGATCTATTTCTGAAACTAATAGCTGCTGTTGTCCAAAGCAATAGCTAATATCCTAATAGTAAAACAATTTACTGGTGACACGGCAGCAAAAAGCTTTGGTTTTCTTTTGTTATCTTTAATTATTAATTAAAGTAAATCTTAAATAATTTGCAAGAATTTATATCATAGTGTAGTTCCATCATAGAATATTCCAAATGAAGCAACATGACAATGTTGTAAGACTATCAAAATGAAAAGGTGATCTCAGAACACCATTACAGTCATCCAAGTCCTCAGAACTTGTATAGAACCTTACTCATCAGAACTGGTTATTAGCTATTTCACAGAAGATTGTTTTCTTGTAATGTATATTTATGAAATGTAGCAAATCTGTGCTACTTTTTTGCTTCCTTTTTTCTTCTTAATTGTTCTAATATGTTGAGGGTAAAACAAACTAGAAATTTTAGCATATGTTCTTCTAAGCACTTAAAATTGCCAGGAACCATCTAATTTCTAGCCAAATTATTTGCATGGTTTGCTGAGTTGGAAAAAAGTACATGTAGCTGACACAAAATTAAGCAGCTCCTGTGTGCAGCTGATCTTTGAGGATTCTTACTTGAAAACTCTGAGCTAATAGAACTACCACATGTCTTGGCTACCAAAATGCATCTTGTTACTTGTTACTTGGTCATTGCCTATGGAAACTTACTTTTCTGCCTAATGTTAAAACATGGCACTTCTTTCTGTAAACATGGTAAGGAGAACTGGAAATTTCCTTGCTAAGACACATTATTGTAGACTTGGGCCATTTTTTAACATGATGTGCTCTAAGTTCACGTATACTCTCTTTCTTAAACATGTAATTATAAATATACTGCTTTGCAGTTGAAACAATCCCTACAATAATAGCAATTTGCAGCAAAGTTTGTTCCTTCAATTTTTTGGTGGTCTCCAACAGGCTTCAGTATTTCATAAATGTCATCATGATCTTTGAGGAAAACTTGATTTTAAAGAAATGATGATATGATCCAGAATGATATAGAAAAACTCACCAAATCCTTACTGCTGGAATGAAAAATATGTATAATATTTTCCAAAGCTGATTATGTGGAATTAGGCAGAGAAATACACAGGTCATTCAAAATGTGCCTTACTCAGGCTGCTTTCAAGAAGCACAAAAGCTTTTTCGTCTTGAATTCTTAACCAATAGTAAAACTGTAACCAAGAGGAAAACTGGAACTCCACTCTTCTAGTCATGGTGCTCCAGGGAACATCTGATCATTACTGTGCACCTTGTATTGCCTTTTATACAATTCGATTTAAGATTCTACCAGGTCAAAATGACAATCACTCAGTATTTACTTTTCATTCATATAAACAACGAGGAGAAAAGAACATAAGTAATGCCATATTGAATCATCTCTCCACTGTGCCTATTATTTTATGCCTTGGAGTGACCAGTAGCAGACACTTAATATAAATTTGATAGAAATAGAGTATGCTTAACTGGCTCACTTCCCTCAAATGAGTTCTTCGTTCATGACAATCAGAGGTTGTAAGCATTCCCTGAACTGTGGGACTCATCTGGACTGTCATGCTATGTAGCCTCTGACAGATCTATTCTCCATGAGAAATTTTTTAATGCCTTTTGGAACCTTTTGGACTTTTGACCTCCACAACATCCTGTGATAATGAGTTCCACAATTTAATTTTGCATGAGATTTAATTATGTGTGAAAAATTACTTCCTTTGTTTCAAACTTTCTGCCTGGTAAATAAATTGGGTACTCCCTGATTATTATACTAAGAAAAACAGTGAATAGTGCTTCTCTATTCAATATCTCCACATATTTCATGTTTTTATAAACGTCTAGCATATCTCCCTTTTTTTATCTCTGTCCAAACTGAAAAGACTATGTCATCTCGTCTTGCATTAAAATGACTTCATATCTTTGCTCAGCTTTGTTCAAAGATGTGCAAATATACCTAATGATGGAAAAGTGAAGGTGATGATGCTGTTTATGATAATAACTCACACGAAAATGACTATGACTCCATTCCTTTTCCAAATTATTGGGACTTCTGATTACTGGCTATTTTAAAGTGAGTCTCTGCTTGTACATATACTTTTCTCAACATATCCCTAACCAGGCAATTTGCATGACTAGTGCATGACTTTAATTTCAAAGATTCTGGTTAAATTTCCACTATGGAATTACTCTGTCACCTCTAATTTCCTCTCTTCATCCTAAAATTGTTGTTACGATTTTTTTTTAATCTAAGAATTTAAAAATGCCATTTAATTGCTAGGTGTTCTAGACATTGCCTGACCGAGTCACTACTAAAGCCACACTATATCTTCATGACCTGCTTACGTATTAGTCGGTTAGTCATGCAAGTACCTGATTAATAGAAATCATGCCAACAGAAAATGAGATTTCTACATCCAGCCGCTTTGTGTCACACAACAAAGACGTCTGAGTCACCTGATTTGCAGCAGGCAGCTGCTTTGGGCATCGCTGTCAGTCACAGGCACGTGCAGAAGTTGTGCGAACTGGCGGAACCAGAACTTCTATTAAAAATGCTGTACACAGAGAAATAACTCAGATCCCAGATGTGCTGTGTTTTCTTGTTATTTCCAAACACGGCACTTTCATTTGTAACCAAAATAATCAAAAAAGCAATAAGCCCTACTTTTATCATATGAATGCTTTGGGTCTGTTTTGATTAATCATTATTTTTATTATAATATTCAACAATTCTTTTCCATTAACATTTTTCAAGTGTGTACAAGTTACAATCTGTGTAAGAAAGCAAGTGGGGGCGGGCAGTCACTGTCTCGGTGACATTAAAATGCACTGACACCTTGTCAATGTGAACCTCTCTGGGCTTTGGCTTTTGTTATATTTTCAGTCCAGGTTCCCTAGGTTTTGCCAATATTTTGGTGATTCTTGGTCATGTTCCATCAAGTTGGGGCCAAGTTTTAAGTACTCTGGAAACTGGACTTGGTTCAAACCTTAGAATAATTTGTAGTTTGGGGCAACTTTGATTCAGCCAGAATTTCATGGAGTTGTATGTGTTTTATTTCTGGTTTTAAATCCTGTATGAATGGATCTATGTAACTGGAATCTGAAGTTGATGAATACATATGCTTATAAAAAAAAAATGAAAAAAATGCTTAGCTTAACTAAAAGTACCAACTGTTTTTGCCTATTTCTGTGAAGCAGAGTGAGATGGGTAATTTTCTTCCATTCTACATCATAAAATTAACAAGGTTCAGGGATCCATTGCAATATAATAGTTTTCTTGCAAAGTGAGATCATGGTCTAATAGGATCTCACAGTGATCTAAAATTGTTCTGTGCCTATAGGGGCAAACATATGTATTGTACACCTACCCTGTCAGTACGAATGTCTCCATGATCCTCCTACATTATCTAGAAATAATGTAGCACACATGTTACAAAACATCTGAGATCTATTTTGGAGTGGAACATGTAGTTCTCTCACACACAACATTTGGAATGGTTTACCTCTTGCATGTTAAAACGTTTCTCCCTCAGAGGGAGGTTACATAGACCAGCAAAAGACAATTTGACTGAAGGCTTGCATGTGAGGGAGGGTGTGCAATTGCAGAAGTCCACAATATTGTCACCTATGGGTATGTTGCTGGGTGAGTTCTCACTGGAGGTTTCCAACTCAGCCTGCAAACAGCTCCCACCCAAACTGTACGTTAGATGACTTTGCCTCAACTGGACCCTCAGTAAATAACTGAAGATTTCTTGTGGGTTCATTTAAAACATATTGTAATTGTTGAAGGCGTTACCTGATCTGCTGTTTTATGTGAAAAAATAAGAGACTACAGGGGTAAAATTTAGTACTTGGCCAGGTAAGCTCAGCAATGAGAGAAATTATCTATTCTGTAGGACGTAGTTTACAAAATCACCCCCGCTGAAATTATCCTTCGGGTTCAGCACTAATATGCTGGAAAGTACAGGTGGCTGGTACTTTTCTCTGGCATGTGTCTCAGGAATGTCAGTATTAAATTAATGACACTTTTATTGAGATTACCTATTTATGATAATGTTACTTACTTAAACCTTACTCTGACATTTGTTTTTTGTAATTCAGCATTTGATTATCTTAAATGCATTATCTATTCCAAAATGAAGAATACTCCTCGCCTCTGCTTCCAAGACCATGCAATGACTTTTGCACATCCCAAATGGTACTAGATGCCTATGTGAGGACAAGTGAATCAAACCATTTGTATTACTGAAAAGAATGAAAATGTTTTCCTTTATTTCAGAGAAATGTCTTATTTGAGAAATAGGATCACATAAAACATGTTTACTTTTCGACTTCTATATTTTATTCACGTCTTCATCTATACTCTTAACATAAACCCCTGGAAAATAATTAAACTGCTATCCTTCAAATGCTTATCAAGAGGAAGCCTTCAACTCACAGTGTACGTGCAGTTGTCACAAACCTTATTGCCTTATCCAAAGTCAGTGGTGTATAGCTATTGCTATTTCCTAATCAGAGGGACATTTGGGAAGAAGAGCTGTGGGAAACTGATGGGAGCTCATCTGGAGTCCTAGGAAATCTGCCCTAGCGTTACTACCTAGTCAGTTCAGTTGATATATTTGGTCCCCAGACATATCAAAGCAGTTGGAAAGACTCCAGTAGACTCCAATGGGCTTACATCAGGCAATTATGTGATTGCTGGAGGACTGGAAATTGATGGGTTTTTACTTTAAGTAGAAGTTCTTTTGAAATCAATGTAAAATGATACAGGAGTATCTTAGCAGATATTCATCTTAGTGGCATATGTGTGGCTTCCCCTAAGTACTGCCATTGATGAATATTGAGTGAATGGACTCGAGGTTTAATCAAATACTTCCTTCTGAGTTGGGCAGGGATGTAAGCTTTGCAGTGCAGAAGTGCGAGGGAGCTGGTACCGGCACAAGACCACAGCTGTATGCCTTGTGCAGACACAGTGATACACTCACTGATCTTTCCAAGAGCTGGAATGGCTATTTTCCTAAAATAGTTTTGGTATTGCATCTCCATTAAAAGGGTTTCCTTTGTATTGATAAATTGATTGTCTGACATAGACAATTGCAGATGTAATTTTCATTACTTTGCAAAAAAAAAAAAAATTTAAAATTGACTATCTATCTCAAACAAGTCTTAGCATTCTGTATTCCCTGAATGCCAGGTTCGTGTCCAGATTCCTCACCTCTCTGTGTCTGAAGCTATGAATTCACAGAATCACAGAAAATGTTGGAAAGGACCTTCAAGATCATCAAGTCCAACCATTAACCCAACGCCACCATGTCCCCTAAACCATGTCCTGAAGTGCCACATCCACATGTTTTTGGACACTACAGGATGTGTACAGGCTTCCGTGTGGCCTGTTGGGAATAGCTCAAAACATGTAAATGATATGTTAGGAACAATTACCCACTCTTCATTTTCCCCAGAGTGTTCTGAGCTTTCACACTTAAACATTTGAACTGCCTTATTGAACTCAGTGAAGCTACAAGCAAAAGCTTTAGGATTGAGCCATTTGTAGTAAGTTTGGTCTTCAGGGTTTTCTCGTTGATTTATTTCTGTTTATAATGTACTGTAAGTTGGGCAGTATATAAAACACTTCTGATGTAATATTAAAAGATGAAATTGTGGTTTCAGACTATTACTGGCTAGAAATTTTCAGATTCAAAAATAAATATACCAAAGTCAGAGTCAATCCAAAAAGCAATCCCATAGGCATGTTTGTTTTCTGGCCAAGCATTGTAGTCTTCCCATACTGATGCTTTGTATTCAGGTTTAGAATTTCCCCAATGGGCAATAACTTCTAACAAAACAAATTTTTATTTCTATCTTTTATAGACTCTCTAGCTCTCTCAGGAATGCCATGAAGATGTTTTGCTGAATAAAAGGTTGTCATGCACCAGCAATGACTTTTTCAAATGGTTTTGTCTGTATTGTTGTGCCATATATACTGTCCAACACATAAAGAGTTAATACAATTTCGTATCATGTGTGCTGACTATAAGGAATCAGTGTTGACATTTATGGATGCTTATTTCTATAAGGAAGTACTTCAGTTATTGCCTTTGTCTCCTATTAGTTTCCTTTCCTTTTTGCCAAGAGGCATGTTTTTTTCAAATGAATCACTAATTTTTTTTCCAACACTATTATTTTGTTTAGCTGAATTTTGAGGCCCTCTTAATAATCTGGAAGGAAATCTTGGCAAGAAACAAAACAGATCTTGAATTAGTTATCTGAGTCCATTTTTACACTCCTTTAAAAAGACCAAGGAAACATTTCAAAGGAGTTCAAAGAGAGGGAGTAGAACATTTGGTGCAGATGTGACTTTATGGCATGAGACTGGAAATGAATGGTACATTTTGACTATCAAATGTAAACAACTTTGTTTCTTATTGTTTTTAAGAGTGGTTTTTCTCCTTGCTTTATTTCATGGCATGTATTGATTGCATTTCAGCAGCTGGACTGACCCTGGATTTCGGATTATTTAGCGGTTTTTATGTGACCTTAAAACTGCGTTGAGTGCTAAGTTTTCATTATATGCTTCACCACAGTTTTCATTCAGTTCAAATTGTTTAAATAGGTTATGCAGTATTTATAAATTATAATAGCACATAGCTCTGTGAACAGAGTTGCAAGCAGTTGGTTCTCATATATTTGTTTCTTGGGTAGGTATTTAATAAAACCGAGCTGATGCTGCAACTTTGAGGCATTAACAAAATCTGTCTGCTAATATGCTGATTTCCACGAACTTCATGAGCTCTTTGCCAAATTTGGTTAACTTTTGGTTACCTTGAGATCAAAAGTTTGTGGGTAGGACTGACAGTATACCATATAAGACTGATTTTATTTTCTTTTTTTATAAGTATCCACACAAAAGAATAACACACCAGTACTGAGCCTTATCTTGCTGTTATATGTCGCTTCCTCTCTCCTCAGCTTTTGGCAAACAATGGCTTAGGGATTTCCTGCGCTAGAGGCAGCATCTGGACCATCATATTTTAACAATCACTGGTGGACCCTTGCTCCATGAATTTGTCTAGTCTCTTCTTTAACTGTGTTTATGCTTTTGGCCTTAACAACATCCTGTGGCAATGAGTTCCAAAATGTAATTACGTGTTGTGTGAAAAAGTACTTCCTTTTGTTGGTTCTTAAATGCTTGTTATGGGCAAAGTGCATTCTCTGCTGAGTGATAACACTGATTTCTTTGCTGCACTGGGAAGCAATCACACCCTGGACAATAGGTGTTTCCAGCAGTAGGCCAATGCGATTATGTGTGGACATCAGTGAGAAGAGTGACAGGTGACAAAAGAAGTTTGTAGTGGCCCCAATTTTATTTGACTTTGATCTGTCATGAGACTGTATGTAAGAACATTATACCCTTAAATAGGAACTGCACTACTTGGTCGTTTATTGATGGTGTTTATCAAAGTGGACAAGTGTTTATTGTAGGCTCTTCCTCTTCCCTTACTTTGCAAATGAACTGAAATATAAACTATAATTTACCATACATGGTTAGATGCAAGTTTCCATTGCTCTGTGTTTAACAATGTACAGTTAATATATTCTGCACTAAACATGTTGTTGTCTGACCCACATGTTGTACTTAATGTGTCACAGACTTCAGGGTTATTTTTTTCTGGCCAAGAGCACAAAACTAGCAGCTGTGTCACGTGATGTCATTATCAAACTATGCCCCTGAGCATCAGGATCAATACTTTTGTTACTAAAGATGTTTTATTTAGTAATAAAATATTTACCAGATGTGCTGATTTAATTGGGATTGCTAATTGCTTAGAACTTAAGCTTTTTACTTATTTACTTATGCAGCAAAATAAGGATATACGGAACTGTAACCCAATATTAATAAACAAATCAGTGCCTGAAAAGGTAGGAAAAATTTTGATCAGCTAGATCCTCTTATTCGTATCAGCAATGTCCCAGAAGAAAACTGGAACAAATAGAGGGGTTGTGGGATTTGGGTTTTTTTCTGTACTACAGTGAGTTAATTTTGAATTATATAAAGTTGTTTGTTGTTTGAGCTTACATTTGGAGGGCAATCCTGCACATTTTTAAGAAGATTCAAGAACTAATGTGATTGTAGAAGTAGATGAAGGTCACTCTTTTCACCTGGGTTTTGAAGACTAGAATGAAATTGTTATAGAGACATACCTCACTGCAGTATAATGTGATCTTCTCTTTCACTTTTCATTAAATTGAACATTTATTTAACAATTAATAATGACAGAAGGTGACCTAGAGAGCACCTTATTCTACTTGTGAAGGAAAACGAAATACTGCCTTACGTGGTGGTGCCAAAGAACATCATAAAATCGCTAACTAGTTGTGGCGGATCAATACGTTTTTTCTGTCTTAAACATTTCACGGTTCCAAGGAACCCACACCTTTATTGGTACAACAGCTCGAACATGTCTTGTTATGGAGTGGACTCCAAAGAAGAACAAGATACTGGTTCCTGCAGAGCAGAGATACGGTGCTGGCGCAGCGAGAAGAGGCACTAAAGCCTGCAGATGTGCCATTGCCTGTTGCATATGCATGAAGTTTCTTGGAATCAGACAGAGATTGTGAGACTCGGACCGCATAAAAATGACACCATCAGAAGTGAAAAGGGGGACCTCCACCACCAAGGAACATCAAGAGGACCAACGAGATGCCGCTGGATCCACGGGTGGTAATATCTTCTTTGCTGCCTCTCTCTCCCTCTCTCCCCACCCCCCCTCTCTCTTTGTCGAAGTGTAAATGACATGTTGCACGGGACTTGTTTGTTTAGTTGAATTGTTTAGTTAGAGCAGTTGCTGTTGAGTCATTTATGTAACCTCATGCCTTGCATTTTGTATTATTAAATTGTTAAATTGGTTGGCTGGTGTCGTTCCGCCTTAATTCAGTCCAGGGGGATCACAAACTTGGTCGTTGGTCCCACAGGGAAGGAGGTCGTCCTGAATGACTCCTTTCGGGCCGTGACATTTTAATTGGTGTCATGGACAGGATCCTCTTGTGAAACTGAACCAACCAGAAGGGACCAGGGCCCTTAGCGCAGCCCCTTCCTTGGGAAGTGTCTGACAGTAGAGAAAGAGAACAGAGGATCTTGTTGTAAAGATCCACACTGGGTGTGTGAACCCACAGTGGGCCAAATACTTTGGAGTACTCCTTTTGCATTGTGTGACAGTTGTTGTCGGGATCGACTTGAGGATCTGACGATGGATAATTCCCTCCTTGAGAAACTGAAGGGCTATAAAGCCCTACCCTCCCTTCCTGGCATGGCGTGGGCTCAGAAGAATTGGCATGACTCGCAGGCAGTGGTTGACTGGATCACTCTTGGCAAAGGAAAGAAAACTGCGACTGGGGAAAGGAAAGGCAACAGTCTGTGCTGTGTCGGGGGCAGCACTAATTGCTGCTCAAGAGGAAAAGCCAGCAGACAAAGAGACAATTGAGTCCTTGCAAGAACAGATAAGAAACTTGCAAAGCCAGCTGACTGCTGAGCGTAGCAGTGCTCAGCGGCTTCACACCATTTTGTCAGATTTACTAGACAGAGAGAGAATCTTATGGACTGAATTGCAAGAAAATGGACAGGTGTTTGGCGACAGGAGAGAAACGGGCTAACGTTCTCCCACCGGACTTGAAGAACCAGACTGTTGGGATGCCACAGCTCCATGGTGGTAGCTATTGCAACTAATTCTTCCTCCCTCCCTCCCTCCCTCCCTCCCTCCCTCCCTCCCTCCCTCCCTCCCTTCCTCCCTCCCTCCCTCCCTCCCTTCCTTCCTTCCTTCCTTCCTTCCTTCCTTCCTTCCTTCCTTCCTTCCTTCCTTCCTTCCTTCCTTCCTTCCTTCCTTCCTTCCTTCCTTCCTTCCTTCCTTCCTTCCTTCCTTCCTTCCTTCCTTCCTTCCTTCCTTCCTTCCTTCCTTCCTTCCTTCCTTCCTTCCTTCCTTCCTTCCTTCCTTCCTTCCTTCCTTCCTTCCTTCCTTCCTTCCTTCCTTCCTTCCTTCCTTCCTTCCTTCCTTCCTTCCTTCCTTCCTTCCTTCCTTCCTTCCTTCCTTCCTTCCTTCCTTCCTTCCTTCCTTCTCTTCTTTTGCTTCAAAGGAGACTAATAGTTTTCTTGTTGGTAAAACACTCAGCAACAGTGTCAGTTGTTTACAGCCTGGCTTGCACCAGGGGCTCTAGAACTGTGCTTACACATCTTCTCCTTTAAAACACAGTGGTCACAGGAATCAGGATAGATGGACTACAACTCACAATGTCGTACACTATAGAATCACAGAATCATAGAATCTTTGGGTTGAAAGGGACCTTTCAAAAGTTATCTAGTCCAACCCCCCTGTAATGAGCTGGGACATCTTCCACTAGGTCAAGTTGCTCAGAGCCTCATGCAACCTGACCTGGAACGTCTACAGGCACGGGGCATCTACCACCCCTCTGGGCAACCTGTGCCAGTGTTTCACCCCCTCATTGTGAAAAATTGCTTCCTTGTATCTAGTGTAAATCTACCCTCTTTTAGTTTAAAACAAACTCTTTTTGGGAATACTACCAAAAAGTTTGTCCCCATCTTCCTTATAAGCCCTCTTTAAGGATTGAAAGGCTACAATAGGGTCTCCCCGGAGCCTTCTCTTCTCCAGGCTGAACAACCCCAACTCTCTCAGCCTGTCCTCACAGCAGAGATGTTCCAGTCATCTGATCATTTTGGTGGCCCTCCTCTGGACCCGCTCCAACAGCGCCACGTCTTTCCTGTGCTGGCAGCTCCAGAGCTGGATGCAGGACTCCAGGTGGGGTCTCACCAGAGCAGAGTAGAGGGGCAGAATCCCCTCCCTCGACCTGCTGAACGTGCTTCTTTGGATGCAGCCCTGGATGTGGTTGCCCTTCTGGGCCGCGAGTGCACATTGCCGGCTCATGTCCAGCTTTTCATCCACCAGTAGCCCCAAGTCCTTCTCGACAGGGCTGCTCTTGATACCTTCATCCCCCAGCCTATACTGTTACCAGGGGTTGCCCTGACCCAGGTGCAGGACCCTGTACTTGGCCCTGTTGAACCTCATGGGGTTCACATAGGCTCATTCCTTGAGCTTGTCCAGGTCCCTCTGGATGGCATCCTGTCCCTCAGGTATGTCAACCACACCACTCAGCTTGGTGTCATCTGCAAACTTGCTGAGGCTGCATTTGATCCCACTGTTTATGTCACTGATGAAGATATGAAAGAGTACTGGTCCCTGTAGGACACCACTCATCACTCTCCATCTGGACATAGACCCGTTGACCACCACCCTCTGGATGTGACCATCCAACCAATTCCTCATCCACCCAACATCCATCCATCAAATCCATATTTCTCCAATTTAGAGAGAAGGATGTTGTGGGGGATTGTGTCAAAGGCCTTACAGAAGTCCAGATAGACATTGGTAGCTCTTTCCTTGTCCACTGACGTGATCACTCCATCATAAAAGGTCTCTAGATTGGTCAGGCAGGACTCGCCCTTGGTGAAGCCATGCTGGCTGTCTTTACTTACCTCCCTGACCTCCATGTGCCCTAGCATAGCTTCTAGGAGCGTCTGTTCTATGATCTTCCCAGGCACAGAGGTGAGACTGACAGGTCAGTAGTTCCCAGGGTCCTCCTTGCTACCTTTTTTTAAAATGGGTGCAATGTTACCCATTTTCCAGTCTCCAGTGGAAGAGGAGACTCTCTCAGACTTCACCTGACTGCCAGGACTTTTCAAATATCATGGAGAGTGGCTTGGCAACTCCATCAGCCAATTCCCTCAGGACTCCAGGATGCACCTCATCAGGTCCCATAGACTTGTACATGTTCAGGTTCCTCAGGTGGTCTCAAACCTGATCTTCTCTTACAGTGGGAGGGACTTTACCAGTCTGCCAATCTTGCTCGTCAAGGGGGTTCATCTTCTTTGACCTTCCTTTTCTGGCTGACATACCTTTAGAAGTCATTATTCTTTTCATCCCTTGTCAAGTTTAGCTCCAGCTGCACCTTGGCCCTCCTGACTTCATCCCTACACAACTGGGCAGCATCCCTGTACTCATCTCAGGATACCTGCCCCTGCTTCCACTGCCTGTGCATTTCCTTCTTGTCCTTTAGTTTAACCAGCAGGTCTCCACTCAGCCATGCCGGCCTCTTGCCTTCCTTTCCTGATTTCTGACACCTGGGGATCGAGAGCTCTTGTGCTTTTTGGGAAGAATCCTTAAAGATCTGCCAGCTCTGTTCTGCTCCCTTGTCCCTGAGGGCAGTTTCCCAGGGTGCGGGAGAAGGATGGACTTCACAACTCTATGAGAGTTATATTCCGAAGCCGTTTATTGTCTTGTCTGACCCCAATATATATCATAATTTTCGCTTAGTCACTGCGCACACACTCATGATTGGTTACAGCTTGTTGCAATTGGCTATATACAAAATATCACGCGCTGTCCACGCGCCCCTCACACAGTCAGGATTGTTGCTTGCAGGTGTTCCTGTTTTCCTCGCTTCTTCTTAGTTGTTTATCACAGCTCCTTCTCCTCAAGGCTGAGCCGTGCAGATATCCAGCTGTTTACCAGCTTCTCAGTGCCATAGCTCCTTCTCCTTAAGGTCGAGCCATGCAGATCAACGCCACAGCTCCTTCTCCTTAAGGTCGAGCCGTGCAGGGTGATCCCAACATCTCCCCCTTTTTGTTTATCTAAAACCAAAACCTGATGGATCATTTGCAACCTAAGGACTGTGAGGAAGATGGACCATCTGTACATGCTTGTATTGTGCTGTGCCGTGAACTCAGCCCAGCAGTCGGTAGGTGCCAGCTTTACGTGGGCGTCCCCACGGAGGCAACGATGGCCTTGCCATACACCGATCCCCCTGCTCTTCGGGAAATCCCGGTATTTATACATTTGCCAAGGAACGAGTTTCGACACACGTGGCCAGCGAGTGTCGGAACACGCCTCGGTTGTCACCTTTCAACACAGGGAACCTATGGCGCATGGACCCCCTGGCCAGACGTGCTGCACGCGCCACAGCCATCCCGTCTATTGGTTCGTAGGTTTTGTTCACACGGCATCTTACTATAATCCAGCAGTCACATATCAACTATGCTTAAATTAATAGCAGAATGTTACAAGGCAAACAATTCTAGCTGTACTACTCCTAGCGATAGAAGCTACTTCTAGTGATGGAAAAAGTGCTTGTATAAAGCTATGAAAACCAGTATTATATCTTACCAAAGGATTTGTAGTTATAGAGCGGTTTGCCCTAAAAGCTTTCCATGTTCCTCTCATGATACTGCTAATTTCAGTGTGATTTACCCAGACATTTTCTTTTGGCTGAGGTGGCATCCAGATTGCCATGACACCTGATAGTGTCAAGATGTGTCCGATGATGACGATGGTGACTGTTTCACCCATGGTTTTACCCATTTTGCGGGTACCCAACGAGTTCCAGAATCTGCAATGACACAAGCATAACCTCGTCCCCAGGTTAGCAGTTGAAAAGGTCCTTCCCACATATTCTTTTCCAAATTTTTAACTTTTACTTGCACATTTTGTGTTAACTCAAACAGACTTCCTGTCATTCCTTTTACATGTTTCTCCTTCTGCTAGACGGAAATAATTTAACACATATAAGGCTTTATTCAAATGTTCTTGGGGTGGTATGGTAGCCTCTCCCCCTTTTTGTTTTTGCAATAAACACTTCAGGAAATGATTCATTCGTTCAACAATAGCTTGTCCAGTTGGGGAATGCGGTATTCCAGTAACATGCGTCACTCCCCATTGAGCAAAAAAACTTTGGGTTGACTGGGCTACATAACAAGGACCATTATCAGTTTTAATTTGTAGGGGTATACCATGGGCTGTGAATGCAGCTCGCAAATGCTTTTGTGCATGCCTACTAGTTTCTCCTGTTTGTGCAGTGGCCCAAACTACTGCAGAATAGCAATCAATTGAAACATGAACATATTTAAATCTTCCAAAGTCAGCAACATGTGTCACATCCATCTGCCATAGTTGTAGCAAATGCAGTCCTCGGGGACTAACTGTAATTGCGATTCCTGGGCCTATTTGTTGACAATCAGCACAAGTCTGTGTAATAGCTCTAGCGTCACCTGCACTTAGATTAAATTGTCTCGCTAAAACTTTGGCAGATTGATGGAAAAAGGCATGAGAGGCTTGTGCTTGACCTAAACGGTCCAGAGCAGGTTCAGCCCATACTGCGGCAGTCAGCCGATCAGCTCTTGCATTTCCTTCCACCAATTCCCCTGGAAGGTTGGTAAGGCTGCGTATATGCATAACGTAATAAGGATGTCGTCTTTTCTGCAATAAAACCCAAAGCGTTCTAAATTGTTGATATAGCTGTTCCTGCTGTACCTGTCTGAGGATTGAACCTTCCAATCTTTGGAGTACTCCAACTACATATAAAGAATCAGTAATTATATTCACAGGTTCTTCAGACCATAATTTAAAGGCTTCAATTACTGCCTGTAGTTCTACCTTTTGAACTGATCCTGGCACAAGTACCCGTTCTTTCCATTCTCCGTGCTCTCGCCATGCTATTGCTGCCTTGCCTGTTTTCCCACCACCATCCATAAATACTGTAGCACCTTGAACTGGATATTGACTACACTTTGATTTTTCTTCTACTTCATGTTTGGGTTGTTTTTTGGGGTTTTTTTTGGGAGTTTTTTTGTTTTTTTTAAAGGTAAACATTTTGTGTGATGGATAATTAATCTAAATGTCACCCTCAAATCCTGCTAATGCAGTTTGGAAGGGAACCGAGTGCTGCAAAGCCCAAGTCAAATATTCTTGTTGTAATGGTATTAAAATTGTTTTCAGGTCCTTTGCCGACATATCAATAATTCTGTTGCGCCCTTTCATAATCAAATTTGCAAAACACTCTACTTTCATGGTGATGGTTTTTCTGTGCTACTGAGGTAAAAAGACCCACTCTAAAATTCTCAATGGGTCCGCTTTTGATTCCAGCTTTGTTATCTACTGTATTATAAGCGCATAGGGATGTCGCTCATGATTGACTACTGCCAAAGTGATCCCTATCGAGGGGTCTATCCTAGAACTAAATGCTTGAGTTACCTTTTCAGAAATGTTTGCTACTGCTTCCTGGGCTTCCTTGGTCAATTGCTGAGGAGAGTTTAACCTGCTATCCCCTTGCAAGAGCTGAACCAAGGGCTCCATATCTTGGTTTGTGATCCCACAAATAGGTCGAATCCAGTTAACATCTCCTACCAATTTTTGTACATCATTTAATGTTTTAATCCAAATTCTTAATTCAACCTTCTGGGGGATTACCGACGTTTCAGTGATCATCCACCCCAAGTACCTCCAAGGCGCTTCAGCTTGTATCTTTTCTGGCGCCACTTGCAGCCCACTTTGTCTTAAAAGCTCAACGAGCTCCCTGATCATTTCTTCCGGATTTAATTGATCACCGGCCAACAATATGTCATCCATATAATGATAGATGAGATATTGAGGCCACCTTTTTCTGATTGGCTGTAAAGCCCAATTTACATAAATTTGACACATCGTGGGCGAATTTTTCATGCCTTGTGGCAATACTGTCCAATGATATCTTTGCATGGGTTGCGCCTTGTTTGTACTTGGGACTGAGAATGCAAAATGTTTGGCATCATCTTCATGCAGAGGGATTGTAAAAAAGCAATCTTTGAGATCTATGATCAAAAGCTTCCAATACTTCAGTATCATACAGGGAGATGGTAGCCCTGGTTGCAAGGCTCCCATGTCCACTATACCTTATTGACTTCTCACAAGTCATGTAATAGTCTCCATTTTCCACTTTTCTTTGGAATCACAAAAACAGGTGTTTTCCAAGGACTAGTGGTTGGCACAATATGGCCTTTTTGGTCAATGACTCCAGGGAGAACAAAAAGTCCCTACTTTGTTGCTGAAGATCGTCCTAATAACAAAGCACTCAATCCATATCCTAATGGTCTATTTGCGTTAGTCGGGACATCATAAACCGACATGTCCCATAAGGTAACTTTTACTGTTGTTTCCACGTCCATTCCGGCGCTCCCTCTGGTTTGGGCGCTAAGGCTTGCCAAGCAGCCTGGTGGTGCTTCCCCATTTGTGTCGTCGTGTGGGTTGCCTTCGTGCTCGGTCGCCCGTTTCCCAATTTCATACCATCCCGATGATACTTTGAACAACATTCTGAGGCTTGATGACCAAATTTTTGACATCGACCACATGGTGCTCCTGCTGGGCCTATTCCTTGCTGAAAGGGTCCTTGTTGGAAGGATTTATGACCTGTCTCAATCTGCCTAGGTCCTTTCCTTGTGGCCCTGCACTGAGCTCTAAAATGGCCTGTTTTTCCACAATTAAAACATTTTTTCTCCCCTTTTCCATTTATAAATGGCTTAATTGCTGCTGCAAAGGCACTTGCGAGTGTTTCTGCCTGATGTGTGGCAGAGCCTACTCTGTTGCAGGCTTCTACCATTTGTACTAACGTTGCTTCTTTTGGCAAAGTTAACAAAATTCTTTTACAATCTACATTGGCATTTTCTACTGCTAAATTCAACAACACTGCTAGTTTTGCCTCTTCATTGGTATACACTTTATTCAAAGTGTCTCTCAGACGATGAACAAAAGACACATATGGTTCATCTCTCCCTTGTCTAATTTGAGTGTAAGATGGTTGCCTCTTTCCCTCCTCAGGGACTGTTCGCAACGCATTCAATGCTAGTCGCCCAACTAATTGCAAGGCTTCTAAGGGCAGCTGAGCTTGCAATCTAACATCCACAAACAGTCCCTGGCCTGTCATTTGTTCCATAGTAATGTTCTGGAGTGGATCGCCGTCTTGACGCTCCAGGTTTCTCAGGGCTTCTTGCATACAGAGTTTATACCATCTGTCTGCCCACAATAACCTTTGGGTTGGTGTCAACAACATATCTATCATCTGCCGACAATCCCATGGTGTAAGAATCATTCCCGTGAATATGTTATCTAATAGAGCTTGTGTGAAAGGTGATTGCAAGCCATAATTTTGTACTGCCTTCCGCACTTTCTTAATCAAGTCCCAGTGAAATGGGTCCCAGTGATTGGGCCCGTGAGGCTGTACACTAACAGGAAATGCCATCGGTAACTCTGTTTCCTCGTCTTTCATCGCTCCTAAAAAAACGTCTTTCCACCGCTCTCTAGGGTCGCCTTTCATTCTAGGCTCTTGCCTCCCTATAGTCTCTACAACAGGCTCTTCTCCTTCGTCGCTGCTATCAGGCAACGGGGGCCCTAAAGGTGGCAGGGGCTCGGCTGAGGGCTTCAAAACTACGGCTTTCGATCGGTTAAGTCTGCGTGGTTTCGGGGGTGGTGAAGCCCGCCCCATCAATCTTTCACACGGGCACACAGAGGAACATTGAGTACATTGTTCTGGGCAGCTTTGTCCCATCTTGCCCTCACATATATCATCGTAGATCTGTTTCTCTGACTTATCTAATGCAGCCAGTTCACCCAGTGCATCTGGCACCTCAGGCGGTGCAGTCGGAGTCGCTGAAGGTCCCGGACCCTCTGACTCGGTTAAGAAGGGATTGGTTGAAAGCAGTTTAACAGCCTCCTCCACATCAGCTGCAGCTTTTCTCTCTGCCTTTAAGGCTTTTAATGTGGTTAATATCAACTTCCACGCCGTCACTAACTCTGCGGCAGTTTTCTCAATACGCTCCCATAACATTTTTCCTATCTCCTCCCACGTCTCTGCCCTAAACGCCACAGACGGATCGGGGGGGTACCCTTTCTTTCGGCTCCAAATTAGAAGCCTTCTAAGTGCATATTCATCATATTTCAGTCCTCTCTTAGAGAGCATATGCAGCAGGAGTCTGACTATCGCCCCTTCTTCACGCGATGTGTTCTGCCCCATGCCGCCCCGGTTGCTCACCTCACCTCGCTGGGTGCTTCTCCGTTGCAACGTATTCCTTTTTCTTTTTCCTTGCGTCAGTCCCGCTGACTGCAATTCTTCCAACCGGGCTTCTCCTGCGGCGTCCTCTGCGCTCGACCGGTGTTCAACGATGAGATCCCAGAGATCGTATCACGTCGGGGTCACCAGTTGCGGGAGAAGGATGGACTTCACAACTCTATGAGAGTTATATTCCAAAGCCGTTTATTGTCTTGTCTGACCCCAATATATATCATAATTTTCGCTTAGTCACTGCGCACACACTCATGATTGGTTACAGCTTGTTACACACACTATTGCAATTGGCTATATACAAAATATCACGCGCTGTCCACGCGCCCCTCACACAGTCAGGATTGTTGCTTGCAGGTGTTCCTGTTTTCCTCGCTTCTTCTTAGTTGTTTATCAAGCTCCTTCTCCTCAAGGCCGAGCCGTGCAGATATCCAGCTGTTTACCAGCTTCTCAGTGCCACAGCTCCTTCTCCTTAAGGTCGAGCCATGCAGGGTGATCCCAACACCAGGGGGTCCTATTGACAATCCTATCCCTGAAGAGCTGGAAGTTTGCTTTCCTAAAATTCAGGGTGCTGACTTTACTCTTTGCCTGCCCCATATCCCTCAGGACTGAGAACTCCACCAGTGCATGATCACTGCAGCCCAGGCTGCCTCCAGTCTTGACATCACCAATTAGCTCCCTTACTTTGGTGACCAATAGGTCCAGTATGGAAGGCCCTCTGGTAGGGCTGGGTATTACCTGGCATAGGAAGTTATCCTCCATGCACTCCAGGAGCCTCTGGCATTGCCTACAGCTCCCTGTGCTACTTTTCCAGCAGATGTCGGGGTGGTTGAAGTCCCCCACCTGAACAAGAGCCTGGGAGCATAATGCTCCCTCTAGCTGGAGTAAGAAGCCTTCATCAATAGACTCCCCTTGATCAGGTGGCCTGTAGTAGGTACCAACCACAATATTCCCTTTCTTACCTCAGTCCCTGATTCTTACCCATAAGCTTTTGGCCTGCTCATGGCTGTTCTTCAGAGACAGCTCTTCACACTCTATTTCTTGACATAGAGGGCAATGCCTCCTCTCTTCCTTCCTCGCCTGTCCCTACTGAACAGCCTGTAGCTGTTGATAGCCACCCTCCAGTCGTGGGATTTGTCCCACCAAGTTTCAGTAATGACAACCAGGTCATAGCTTTCTAGCAACACATTGACTTCCAACTCCAAAGTTGGAAGTCCTCAAATCCTCTTACAGTCCTCAAATAATTTCCTAAAACTTACTGGGAAAGTAACAGGTTTTTTTAGTGTTAAATATCTCACATCATCTTTCTTGAGTATCTGATTTCTGAAATAAATAAAACGTTGCTACTTAGTTAGGAAATGTTTGATCTAAATGGAAATTGCTGAGTACCATTTTCCAGAATTGGCACTGCACACATAGGTATATTCATTTACCTCGTGGTAAACAATTTTACCCTAGTATTAAAATAATGTATTTTAATAATACAATGTTTTTTCTTTTTGCAGATTGTATCTGATCAACATAAGCTGAAGTAAATTGCAGATGATGGTAATTTCTTTGGTAAAAACTAATTACCTAATTACCATCTAGTATAACATGAAGATATGGGCAGGTTTTAAAGGGGCAGGTTCTATCTCTTCTACAGAGTCTCCATTTGGGAGGAGAAGGGGTACAAAAGGTCCATATCCTCAAGAGTGACTAATAACTTTTCATAACCAATTTCAGATTCTTAAAAGGGTGGAACTTGCAGTGGAAGAGTGGGTAACTACACAAAAATTTTGAAAATCAGGTTACTTTATGATGCTCTGCATTGGTTATTCACCAATGGAGGTTACCTGAACCATGACCCATTTTAATAATGGGAGCCCACAAGTTTATTTACCAGAGTATTTTGCTATTTTTGTCAAAGCCTACTCACTGAGAAGAGCTAAATAGAGGAGGCCTGAGAATAAAGAGTGAAATTCAAAAAGGAGAAACACTACAGCAAGTATAAACTTGTCAACCTTAGCTTTCTGAATTTTATTCAGAAATTTCTTCAGTTATTCCCCAGTACTTTTAAAATAGATGGACAAACTATTAAAAAATCCTCATGCAATTAAAATGTGACCCTATCTCTGCAGGCACAACTCAGCTTGCTTAGAATTGGCTTGGGTACCAGTAATAGCCTTAGCCACAGCGGTGATGGCAGTATGGATCAGGTGCCAACATTTTTAAGCAGGTTCCCAGGTAAGTTTTGCTGTCTCATTTAGGCTCTCTCTCTTTATGGTTGGACTGTAATAAGGACCTGAGTGGGTTAGGGTAAGACTTGGGAATGTCCCACCTATAGCTGCAAAGGTCGGCATAATGAAAATATACTGTGTTATACAATATTTTTATCTCAATATACCTGTAGTGTTGACAATGCTTTTTAGGGCTATGTGAAAAAATTTATCAGGTCATAAGTGTTGCAAAATGGCAGAAAAATATCTTTGGTTTGGACTCTGGCTCTTTTATGTAAGTGGTTACATTTTATTTTGGACTGCTACAACTATGTAAGGATAGAGTTAGAGCTGGGTTAAAAATAGTCACAGCTTTTATTTCTTTGACCTAGACTCTTTGTATATCCTTCACAATCATTGGAATTGCACTGAATTTGCACACAATGTTTACTGCATGTACCTTATTTTTTCAATTTCTGTTAATAGATGTTTATTTCCCTGTTTGGAAAATAACCTAGATGAGGAGTGAATAGTACAATGCGTATTGTCCCATTAAAATAAAATCTATGAACAATTGAACTTGTTATTTTGTGAAAACAGAAACTGGACTCCCCTTGAGACTTGGTAGAGTTCTGATTGCACTTCTAAAGACAAAAATGTATCCAAAATCCCTTAAAAATATTGCAGCATAGAGGGAATAGTATGCATAACTGACACTTTAAAATATTTAACTTTTAAATAAAAATCAAGAAATTGCTGTATTAGGAAGAGCAGGGAGGGTGAATAACATGGAGATTTTATTGGAAAATATTTGTAACTGTTCAGGACAGGCTTAAAACTTCTAGCCATAATGGATAACATATGTATACATTAGCTGAAAACAATATGTAGTTTCCACTGTCCAGGCACATAGAATTAATTTCTTAAATGCATTTTTAGGCCAATAATTGTAAGACATAATTCCTCATACCAGTGAAACCCAAAGTTATTTGTTTATTGACTGAAATAAACAGGAAAAATCAGCACTTGTGTTAGAAAAACTGAGATGGCATCCCATATGACTAACTTTCTGAGCCCAATTTTTTAATAATTGAGAGTGATGTTTTGAGAGAGAAACAGTAAGAAAAGGATATTGTATTTGTTAATATATGCTAAAAATGGAGGAAAATGAACATGCTTTTGAAAACACAAGGTTTTCTTGGGGGTTGGGTTTGTGGGGTTTTTTTGTTTGTTTTTAAATAGTGCATGTCTGTGCATAGCTTTTCATTTTAAAGGTATGTGGTTTGGTTCTTTTGTAACCTGTTGCTCCTACAAATGTGTTGCGACTTGAACGAGGTGCATCGTGACTTTAGCAATAGCTACTGGATCTTAGTCCTGGAATGGACTAGTTCTGAAAGAAAGAGGAGTTTAAAGACATAATCAATCCTGACTTAGATTAGTCTCAAAATTATTACATTTGAAGGGTACCTGATATATTGTGCAAGGTACCTTGTCATAGCAGATTTTTTTGAGTACTATTTTATTTGTTGGAGGGTAGTTTCACATGACCTAGAACTATTTCACGCAGAGATAGAAAGAACTGCTGGGGTCCCACCCATGCAGTCTGTTGCATCATCCCTAGACTGAATGGTACTCTGTCAACACACGAAGTCACGTTAGGAGCAACATAGCTTGTAAACAGTGTGGACAGCCTGGAGAACAAAACCCCACCACAGAATGGGGAGTGACCCAAAACGGGCAGTGTACACTTCTCTCTATGTACATCTGCGGGGAGGTCAGCCACTGAATCAAAACCATCAGTTACTCATATAGCCTGTCCTTTATATATTTTAGATATTCTCAAACAAAGTGCTAATAGGCAAGCACGTCTGTTGCTGGTGAGATTTTAATTTTCTGAACTTTTCTGGGGGGTTGGTCATTGTATGATCTTCCAGGTGAGTTAAAGGTTCACAGTTCCCTGCAGTGGATTTAACTACAGGAAATTTGCCTCCCCACCCCTATAGTCATGACTATCTACTTTTGGGTTGTATGTGTTTCTCAGGAGTTTTGGAGAAGTCTACACTTTTGGATATAAGAACAAGCTGCAAATCCATGACAAACAGGGCTGTGGTCTAGCTGGGTGTAATTGGTAAAAGATGGTAAAAGACAGGAACCTAAAATGGCACTGAAACAGAGCTGTTCTGATAAGCAGGATTAATACTGGCTTCCAACTGGGTGACCACAATGAGGCCTTTGGAAGAGATGGTCAGGAACTTCCCCATCCATCGCTGTAGAAAGCTGAGATCTGACCAAGACCCTAGAAGAGAGCTTGGATCCACACTGGAGTATCTCATGGCACGTAAGTCCCTGCTACTGGGAGACAAAGATCACAGGAACTGAAAGGAATGTTTGTGTCTGGAGATGGTGAAACTTCAGTTGCTGGAATAAGCATTTATTTGGATTTCTCTCCATGGGGAATGGTGTAGTTCTCATTACTATGTTTGAAGACTCATTTCAGTTTTCTTCCCCATTAGAAGAACAAGGCTAGCAGCAATTCACTACATGGAGAGGAAGGCATTTCTGTGAGAAACAGTTTTAATTACTATAGTGTCATGTTAAATACTTATATGATTTTTAGGTTTAAGCCTTTATTTCTAGGATTGTAAAACGCACAATCACCCTGCAGAGCTTGTGCCAGTGTGGCTTACTTGTTAGGTTTTTCTTCTTAGCAGTGACATAGCTAAGAAATACATTCAAGATTATTTTCTTTATTTTTACATAAAAGGAGATTTTAGTGTTTCACATATGCCTTGACCTCTTCTTCTGTTGAACGTTGCCAGGCACCTTTGACAACATTTTAGGGATAACAAGGTTTAGTACAAGGTTGAATGTTGTCAGACGAACCCCTGCAGACTTGTTGAGCTGCAGCTGAACATGAGTGCTGTTTTATTACATCTTTTTGTTTTGAGCGTCCTTTTTCATTGCAGTGTTTTAGAAATTCTCAGATAAAAAAATGTCTACAATACAACTGCTCATATAAATCTGAAATTTCAACTTAAACAATTGGAGTATATAATACTAAAAATTGCCCTTTGAAAAAGGAAGTGGAAATTCTACCCTGTTAAAAAGAATATCTCTGCTGAGAGTTTTGGGTGGAGAGTCACATCTGCTCATCAGAGCAATTGGATCAATGTCTTCTGGGTTGGCCTCATTTCCAATGGCAGATTAATCAATACAGTCTTGTAGATAAACTACTTGGAAATAACCAGCAATGATCTAACGATCTCCATGAAACAGTTCATTCAGCAATTTTTAAGAATACATTGCCATCTGGTGTACAAAATTTTGAATTTCTTTGTCTTTACTATTTAAAATCTAACGTCCTTCAGCAGAAAATCTTCCATTATTTGAAACCAACTTCCTGGAATCAACCTATTGACCACAATGAACTAAAATCTATTGTACCTTTCAATGCAAGTGTGTTGTAGAAGTTTTCTGAACCTTTGTGAGTTCCTGCAATGGAAAGAATACATTTAAATTGTTATAGATATTAGTTACATTTAGTGGCTTTTGGTTCCCTGTGTGACTGAAATATCTCTCTTGTTTTATCTCTAAGCTAAGAAAGGAAAGTGAACATAATCCTACAAAAATAAATTGTGTTTATATAAGTAAGACAGCCACTGCACTGAGGTGTAGTATGCAAAGGGAATTTTAAAAATAGAGGAGCAGACCTTCATCCCAGATTTTATAAACTTTAGGGGATGTTTCACTGGTTTAAATTAAGTAAAAGTTTGATTCCTAATGTCTACTTTGATTAAATTGCATCAGTGTCCAAAAAAAGTGTGGTAGACAGCAGATTTTGAATAGTTACTTTCATTTGGTCTGATAATAAGCAACTCTGAGTTTGTATTAGTTCTTCAGAATATGTCTTCAGCTATTCCGTAAGTGTTGATCAATGGTGATCGTGGTATTTTAAAAGTTAGTAAAACTGGCACCTAATATTTCATTTGTCACAGGGTAGGCATCATATAATCGTTTTCCTGCAAAAAATACAGGCAATCTGGAAGGGGAAAAAAAAAAGATGGCTTGCATAAATGGATACATTTTTCTGAAGTGTAAATAAAAATCTGAAGTGTCTTAAAAACAAAGAAATAACTACACCCCCTCCAGCAACCCAGTCTACACCCCACCCCTAATTACATCTAGAGAAATGGAGCAGTCCTTATTTCAAACTTAATTATGGCGTTGCTTCTGAATTTCTATGTAAATAATTTTTTAAATTATTCCGATTCAGTTTTTAAAAGTTGCCTTTTTTCAAGAAATAATGTCTAGTTTGGGTAAATTTTAGGTAAACTAATCAAGTGACTTTCTGACCATGGCAGTATAGCTGCTGCTCTGTGCCTCTACAGTGTCTAGTACAATTGGGTCCAACCCTCCTCAGTCATGAAGGACTGCCATGCTAATGAACATGTTTAATACTAATCTTATCTTGGGTTTCTGAGGACCTCTTTTTCTCTTCTCATGGAATCTGAGGAACAAACACATGAGGTTACTGGGTCAGGCTCTAGTCCTTCTAACAATGAACTTTGATTTGTTTAATTCCTCTGTCAGGATTTGTTTGGCTTTACGTAATCACTTCCAGGCTTATCTGTGATAACTTAATGGCTTACTTTTGTTGCGACCTTTTGGTAAGGTTGTATATAAAAAAAAATGCACTGATTGCTTAAGAGGATGTGGGCAGTATTAGAAAAGACATTTGTTTGATTAAATGATAATTAGAAAGAGAATGTAATTAAAAATACAGTTACGACCAGCTCTTGCTCAGTATGACTCTTGTGGAGCTTAAAGGTCAGTGTATGCTATTGCTTAGAGTGGTTATTACTATTTATTACATGTATGCCAGAGCAAGCACTGCAGAAATAAAAAGCTACAAAATAGTTCTTGCGGACGCTTTACGAAAAATTATTGTCTAAAGTAAACTTCTAGTGAATTGTGTTTTAAAGCTCTTCCCATTTCTCATCCTGAAGTTGCTCGCTGCAGGCGGGTTGAAACTTGCAGTAGAAAGCTGAACCTTAACATGACAGTAATTTTCAACACAGGGAAATGTTTTGGCATATGCTACAGAAAGCTAGAGTTGCTTTCATTTTTCCACATTCTGTTTTGGGATAATTAATACCTCAAGGGAAGCTAGTCCCTGCTGTGTGTGAGGATATAAAGATATGGTTGCACAAGTATGGAATACAGTGAGTGCGTGCACCTCCTAACAAAAGAAGGAAGACGCCCGAGATCCCCATCTCACTATGACAGCTTTATCTTATTCCTATTAAACGATGCTTTGCTGGTGTGTCAGGAAAATAAGGAAAAAAACATGCTAGAAATTAGAGGTTGTTTAACTATAAGGGTAAGTAAGAAAAAGCTGAAGCTGTCTGTTTAGGCAAAAGAATCAAGAAAAAAAGTCACTCTTAAGATCAAGTATAGACCTTTATTTCGGCTTCCTCATCAGGATGACTTGCAACATTATCTCTAATTCTATGATCACATGATAATTCTTACATAGGACAGCAATCTGTGTTTTTCCAATATATCCATGCAATCAGAGCAAGATAATCAACCTGATTAATTTTGTTTTCTCACTGAACTGCCTTTTCATCTGGGACAGAGGCTAAGGCTGGAAGCCATGGAGTCTAGATTTCTCTTTCCACCCTTTTCTTGTTGGTCAATTTTAATAGGTTAAAAGTCTTATCTTAAGAATCTTTGCAACGTATCAGACATGGTTGCAACACCTACAACAATGGTCTCAGAGGCATAAAAAAATGAAATTATATGTCCATCTGGAATCTTGTTGCATAAATTGAAAAAAACCTTCCAGATCTTGGAATCAAGGAGTTGCGTTTATTCTTTTCAGTGTTATTCTTTTGTTGTTGCTGCTGTTGTTAATTTGTTTATATTTGTATATTTTCTTCCTACATAGTTTTCAGAGGAAAAATGTTTTTAATCTACTCTCTTCATTATGTTATCTGTGGGTAGTGCTTATTTGTGCTTCTCTGTCAACTACCTCTTGCAAGGTAGTTCAGTTCGGTTGTGTTTGGATTTTCAACCAAACAAAAGTCTTAACGAGTGTGATAATATTAAAAAGAAAAGAATAGTAATTTTTCTGCAGGCTTAATGCTAAACTTGGATTTCCTTTTGTGTTCTGCTAGTAGAGTAAGCTGTAAATTCATCTTGGTCTGTATTTTTAAAGAACTTTAATATTGCAGTGCTGTTCCTAATCTGCTGTGCTTGTGCCAGATCTAGATCTCTCCTCATCTATATTTCTTCTTCTGGAGTTAAAATCCTAATTCAGGCCAGCTGCTTAGGTAGCTAATGTCTAGTTTTTTTCAGCCAGTGGAAAATAGCAAATAGTAGTAAACATTCACTGTGGATGTGGAATATCGGCAGTTGAGTCTCTGCTCTAAATCAAGCATGAGCTGTACCAGCTGTAGCAGGTATTCACACACCAGATGAATCTCCCAAATATTTCTGTGCTGACCTTTAGCTGTAAGTATGCTCTGAACAAGCCTGTTTGAGCTCCACTAACAAATTGGGTGTTTTCTATAACGTTACATCTGTAAATGACAGTAACTGTAAATTGCTTGAGAAGCTCCTTAGTGGAAACTGTACCTTCCTGTGTGACTCAAGAGGACGGCAGCTTTGAGACCTAAGCTAATGCGGCTTTGCCTGTCTCTTCCTTTCTCTCCTGCTTGTTTTTTGTGAGGAGAAATATATGATGTGAAGTTCAGATATAAATATAGAACTACTTGTTTCATCTCTTCTTTCCATTTGGCATGCAGGACAGTTGGCTAATCCTCATCTGAACGTTAGCTTTCGTTGCTAACCAAAGCCATCTTCTGGTGTGCCTCCAGTGAACCTGCTTGTCCCCAGCCCTACCTGGCCACCTGAGACAGGAGGGAACAGCTGTCGTATATACAGGGACATAAAGATAAAAGTTCAGAAATGGGCGTTTCAGGTGTTTTTCTTACCTCTGTTTCAGAATTAGAGAGAGTTCAGAAGATGCCACAGAGGAGAGGGCTGGATACTGCTTTCATATCCAAGACAGGATATTTTATCACCCAGTAGAAATTAGTTCAGCGAGTGTATTTAATTTTGTTGTTGTTGGTTTTAGATTTGTTTTTCTAGATTTAGTGTAAATACTTAGACGGTTGTGTCACTTGGAAAAAAGGTGGGTTTGAGCCAGACAGGAACAGTAAATAAATATTTCCCTGATGCTTTTATTTATTAGGAAACCAAACAATGCAACAATAATGCATAGTTAACCTTACCCTAGTAATAATTTTGGTTTTCTGTAATAAATAATTTTCCAGTGTAGGATGTATGTTTTCCTTTATTGATACTTTCAATATCATAAAAAAAAAAAAACTAATTAAAACTTAGATTGATATTAATCAGTTCCTCTAGACCCCAAGCTACACTGTGTGTAGGTGAGGGGAGTGAGTGGGCTGTGAGGGGGCTGCAGGGTGGCATCTCTGAGGAGAAGCCGGGGCTGCCCTGTGCCAGATACAGGCAGCTCCAGCTGGCTCCAACTGACCCGCTGAAGTCAGTGACCTCTGTTTTAGGGAACCAAGGAAAGAACAGAGGAAACCGCAAGGTCAGAGGAGTAGGAGGTGCTCCATGGCAGAGCAGGCACGCCCCCACAGGGACTGCAGCTCATGGAGGATGCATCCTGGAGCACAGGAAAACTGAGGGAAGGAGCAGCAGAGAGGAACCACTATACTGTCCCCCACCCCCTGTGCCACCCATCACCTCACCAAAAGGATTGAGTGTGACCAGTGGCAACAACAAGGAGGGAGGAAAAGTGACTGGAGGGAAGGAGTGGAGACCAGATGTGGGGGAAGAGAGGTGCCTGAAGTGAAGTTGAGCCTGGAAAAGGAGGAGGGGTATTTTTCCCCCCCCAAAGTGCTTTGATGTTTGTCTTTTTTGCTTTCCAATACCTGGATCAGTAATTAAATGGTTATTTGAATAGACAATAAATTAAGTTCCCCAGGTTGAGCCTGTTTTGCCCATGACAGTGCTTGGTAATTGATCTCCCTGTCTTCATCTCAACCCCTGAGCTTTCTCACTCCTGTTCGTCCTATTTTCTCCCTGGTCCCACTTTTGGGGGCACAGAATGAGCGAGCAGCTGTGTGGGAGCTTAGCGGACAGCTGGGGCCAACCCACCACACAAACCCTTTCCTAATGGCTGCTACCATGACACCAGGGTCTCTTACACCTTGAACCTGAAGGTTAATCCCTGTGGCCAGAATTTGGCTCAGTTCTGAGGTCAGTGAGGGGTTTCAGAGGAATAACACCTTCCCAGTCAGTGGCATAATGAGGATAAAATGCCCAATTTGGATACGAATCATCATATTTGGATGTAGATCAGAATGAGCTCTTCACTGCTAAATTCAGGGCTCCTGGATCTAGCGCTGGCCCTTCTCTGTGCACAGTCTTTGTGGATTTAAGTTGCAATTTCCTTTATTGCTTGACTGTGGGAATGTGAAGGAACATTGCACAAACTCTCTTGGATTCCTGTCATTTTCCTCAACAGAAGCACCCAGCACAGCTTTCGAAGGTATACTTCAAGGACAGGATTGTGACTGTGTCTGTAAATACAATAAGATATTGCATCTTAGGACTGACAGTTCTGGGTTTTTTTGTGCACAGTATAAAATTCCTTTGAAGCCCAGCTAAGAGGAAAAATAATAATCAACTATGGTAATTTTATGGTGTAATTTGGTTTTATTTGGACTAAATGTGGTACGATTCTCATCTCATTGTATACTGAGGTAAATATTTTTTAAGTTGTCCATCCTAAATCTAATAACCTACAAGTAACTGGGAGGATATTTGAAAGCACTGCACCATTATTTGGAAGAGGTTTTAACCAGTATATAGGTACACTGTCTTTTAGCCCTTTGCATTTTGACAGCAAACCATCTCGGGCTTTTCCTTGAAACTGAAACTATTACTGTGGCTTCCTCCTTCATATCGCCTGATACTGTGGCACTTTGGTCTTTGATATGTACCTCATATGCTTTAACTATACCTTGAAATACTTCAAGAGATAAAGTTATGGTATTAAACACATCCAATGTTTAAAGCATTCATTCGTAGAATCCAATACAATGAAACATTTTCTGGAGAAATACTTACATTGAAGAAGATTTCAGAAATTAACCTGGTTTGTTGCTAGTTGCATAACAATTACAATTGCTTTTCCAATCAGTGCAAGCATTTTTTTTTCATCTTCAGCTTCTCAGAGCAGCGGGAAGAACCTTGCCTGAAGACAGCCATGAGGCACTTCGCCCACTAGATGGCAGAAGATACTTTGGACCAGGCTATTCAGCAGTTTATACCAAAATTACAATTCCCGGATTTAAATACTGGGGTTTGCCCACAACAGCAGAGATTATAGTTATTAAAAGTATATCTGGTCATACATCGTCTGGATTCCTTTGAGTAGATAGGCCTACTCTCTCTGCAAATAAATGTTACAATTAAATCACAAATTGTTTGGTTACAAAATTATCTTGTACTTATGCAGCATTGAAATCATACATGGGTTATAGAAATTTCTATATGGCATATAAATACACAGAAAAATCTACTTATCCAAACGACGCTGCAAAGGTGCAATGAAACTGATGCAAATGTTACCGTTATAAAGTTTCCATTATGTGTATCAAGTTTTGAGACTGTATATATAATATATGTATTTCAAGTGCTTTATATTATGTAGCATATTGAGTTGCTGTATGGTGAGCTTTTTACCCAATAGTAGTTTTTACTAAGGTTTTCACGGATGTTCAGTTTAACATGGTTTTGGCACTGTGACAAAGCAATAATCCTTGTTTTGCCAGCTCTTCCTAGAGCATCTGCAGTTCCTGCAGCTGGAATCTTCACTGAATAATGCAGCAAGTATGCACTGCACATATGCGTAGAAATCCCTCTCTCTAGCATACATGCATGTATGTAAATATGTATCTATACTTTGACTTATTCTTCCCTAAGTGCTTCTCTGAGCATCAGGCAAATGCTGCAGTTACTAATGCCACTGTTTACTGTGAATGAATTCCATATAAGTCTGGCTCCAATAATATCTGCAGCCTGGAAACTCTGAAAAACCCAGCTACCTCTCAGGTTGGGGGTGATAGAATATATTCTGAAACATTCAGTGGAAAGTAAAAGGATGTCAAAGAGCTTAACTCCAGCAAAACTTACCCTATTGTTTTATATTTGCATAAACATGAAATCCTGAGTATTTGTAGGAAGTTTACAAATAGAGGAACACTTGGACCTCAGTTAGTTTGCTTTAATTAGCTGATACTTAGTTAACTTGTCCTTGTGACTTAAAATATTTCCTAGATATTATGTAAACTGTATATTAATGAGACCAATAGAATCACCCATACTTTTAATATTGCCAGTTCTAACCCCCTTTTTTCAGGCCTTATGATTTTCTGAACTGTAACACTTCTTCAGGGTAGTATTTTATGTCCTGGCTGTGCCTCAGGCTGAACTTTTTGGAAATTTCTGGCCGAGAAGGTTCAGACATTTCCAAGAAAGCCTAGGGAAAATGAGTTAGTTATTCCATGTTAAAAAAAAAAAAAAAAAGGGGTAATTTGGTTTTATTTGGACTAAATGTGGTACGATTCTCATCTCATTGTATACTGAGGTAAATATTTTTTAAGTTGTCCATCCTAAATCTAATAACCTACAAGTAACTGGGAGGATATTTGAAAGCACTGCACCATTATTTGGAAGAGGTTTTAACCAGTATATAGGTACACTGTCTTTTAGCCCTTTGCATTTTGACAGCAAACCATCTCGGGCTTTTCCTTGAAACTGAAACTATTACTTCTAGACAAGAAACTGAAACTATTACTACTAGACAAGAGTCTTTGAATGACTCTTGCTGTCTGGTGCTCTGAACTTAGGATTTGAAGTTATGCTGAGGAGGGATGGGTGAGAAAAGGCAATTTAGAGTCAGAATATGACCTTTGCTACTCATGGGAAAATCTCTTACAGGCTTCTGCAAAGTCCCTCCTCGCACGTAGGCGAGACAATCCCCCTTGGTTTTCGTGGCGAACGTCCCCAGAGAGCATACGCGCGCATCGAGCGGGCACGCGGCATCCCCGCGGCGCGGATGAGAACCCTGCCCTCCGCCACCGCTCCCGCGTGCCCAGCTTGGCCTGCGTAACGTTTCGCAGGCGACCGAGCACAGGCCAGCGCGCGGGGCTGGGGCCGGAGGCAGGGAGAGGAGCGGGCTGGATTCATGGCTCCCCACGTCAGGTGTCTGTGTCAGCCGCTGTGCGCTGCTCCCTGCACAGGCTTCCTTAGGCACGGCACGTATCGCCTCTGTTACACGCTTAAGATGGGCTGCTGCCCATGCGTGGGGTCACCTGGCTCAGAGATACATATATATATAGAGAGAGAGATTTCTTATCTGGGTGAATCTGATGTAGCAGCTCCGGTGAGGGAATAGGATATGCGGTTCTGGCGAAGGAAAGGGGCTGGCTGGGCATGAAGGAGGTGCATGTTCTCAGCATAAATTGGTTTCAGGTACTTTGTTTTGCTTGACAGAGGAGGCTTTCTGGCAGTACCCGAAGGCACCTCTGTGCTCCTGGCATCAGGCGCTGTCCCCAGCGTAGCTCCCGCAGCTTGGTGAAAATCCTGTCCCCCAGCTCCTGAAAACAGCACTTCGCCTGGCACGCTTGGAGCGTGCCAGTCCACCTGGAATAAGAACGTGCTGCTCCTTAAGAACTCCTAAACTACCACAAATGTTTAAGAATGGAAGAAGTCCCTTTTGTTCTGTTAAGGTAAAGGATTAAAGATTCATTTGAATGAAAGGAAACAGTTACCGAAAGACAGGACAGTAATAATGCTGCTGGAATTTAACGAAGCTGGTTCCTCTCCAGCTTGTCGTGAGCCTTAGGAAGGAGAATGTGTTGTTGCAAGAATTGTCTCATGCAGAATGAAGCCTGAGAAAACTACCCTAACACTACCCCAAAAATTCTAAATTCTTACCTCACATAAAGGAGAACAAAACACAAATGATTTTTCAAAGAACACTCTTCTCTCTGTTGTGTAGTTTGAGGAAGTCCATTGTATTACTTTAGTGAAACGATGTGTTGATACAAGCAAATTACTTTTTAACTTATTAGAGCTCACCCTTTATTTTGGATATTTGGGGTTTTTTATGCTCACCTTTCTTCATCCTTTTATTTGGCAGAAATTATAAACATTGTCAAACTTGTTTCCTTTGTTTTAACTGTTGTATCTTCTCTTTTGTAGAAGCAATATGTTTTCTGTTAAATATTTCTTAAGTGAGCTCAACCTTGCCTTCTCAGCTAGCATTTTCAGATCTACTGTTTCACAAATCATGTATCTCAAGAAATCATTATTATATCAATATCTTAATAACACTGTAGAAATCAACTTGTCCTCAACAGTTCATAGAGACCAGTTAGTCTAAATAAACATATTTTCCTCCAAAATTGGAAGAAGATTCTCTGGACAGTATAGTGCTTCTCTCTACACTGTTTTTGGGAACTAAAGAGTAGTTCCTTAGAATAGTATCACAGTCTAGAAATAGCCTTTCTTGTATATGAAAAGTTGTTTTTATATATATATACACACATACATAAAAAAAAAAATTTCACTGAAATGATCAGAGATCTGATTTTTTTTCTACTTTTCTATTGCTAAACATAAACCAGAGGAAAAGTGTTAGACAAAGAGAAGTGTTAATAGTTCCTTCTGTGAAATAGCTTCTTCTGATGACATTTCCAACTGATCTGAGACCTGTTGGAATTCTGGGCAGGTTAGGGTAGCTGGTAATGTTGCTTTGTGGTTGTGGTTCTAAGCAGGTTTTAATGCTCTCGCTGATATCATATAAATATTCCAAGAAGACTTACCCTTGAAACCAGTTACAAAATCAACTATGTCATTTGAGGGTATATTTGGGTCTATATTCCCTTTGTTGTTGCTATAAAAGATAACACAGCACTCCTTTAAATATACGTTTCCTGTCTCCCATAAAAATTTTGGCTCTTGGTTTGCTTTCATGTTAACAGAAGATATTAGTTCCAAATGACATGAAGAAACAAAGAAGCTCAGCAAATTAAGGTGCCTTGAAAAATATGTCAAATAAATCCATATAAAGGATTGTTTGGTCTTGATAGCAAAACAAAACAAACAAAAACAACATCCCATGTCTGTTAAAATTTCAGTATGGTGCTGGGATGGAGGTCAGAGCTTCCTCGATATGAAAAGGAATCCTGTTACGAGGATAAGTAATCAACCACCTGGGAGAATATAAAACTAAAATGAGAGGTGTCCACGGAGACGCAGCAGTGCTGCCAAGTTAAAGATTTAAATCCAAATAAAATATTACAGTAGTCTCAGGTGATAGCATCCATAGAACTTTGGACCTCATTAGGGGAATTGAAAAGCTTAGAGCTGTTTCCAGTAATAACACTCAATTTAGTTGGTTAAATTAAAGCCAAACTAATCTCCTTTCCATGAAGTGTTTGAGCAAGTTGTAGAAAACTCCCCCATCAGTTTTCTTGTAAGAGAGAGAGAAGTCTCATATAAACAGCACTGCAAGACTGAACTCAAACTCTTTGTGCCAACCTGGCACTTCCCATTTACCCTTTGGTGTGGTCATATCTCTTCACCTATTAAACAAATCTAAGACCTCACTGTTTCATCCTTCATAAGATCTTATAAAATCAAACTTCTGGAGAGTATTTGGGTTCAAAAGTGTCAGTTTTACTCTCGTAAAGAAAGTGGTGAGTTCATGATTTCAACAGAAGCTGATGGAATTTGGTTTGAAGGAGCTGGAGTAGAGTTTTCCTTTTCATGTGGCATCCTTGGTGTTTTCTCATGTAGTCCTCAACCACCTATAAAGATTCTTAGGAAACATTTAACTAGCCAGCATTAAAATGAAGAGATGACTTTAAAGGAACTATGGAAGTAAGAAACAAAACATGTTCCATACATTAGAAATCACTATTAAACTGAAAATGAACCAAACTAAGCAAAAGCTATACTACTCCTGTGATTCTGTGATTCTTCATACTTCAAGGAATACTGAATAAGAAAATGACTCTGTACAGTATATGTAAATATCCTTCACCAAAGTCTTTTCTATGAACCATGCTTACAACTTGTCAGTCAAATTATAAAATTATAAAATTTATTAAAATTATAAATTCCAGTGTTTATTGGTGATTAAACATAATCAGTGTCCATCTCAGTCTTGGTCTAGCTGGCCGTAAACAGTACTATTTCCTCTTACCCTTCGTAGTTTTCCATGATACTTCTGAAACAAATGTCAGTTGTACAGCAAATTTGTTTTCCAATTTTCCCTGGCATTTTTGAATACCTGTATAGCCAGACTGAATAAATAGTCTGTTTAGAGAATTTTACCAAGAATTTTAATCTAACTAAAATTAGAGTGCTACAGCAAATGTGAGCTTGATATCATAATAAAGTTGTGGACATCATGAAGGCAAAATTACCTTGTTTTGTATACAGAGTTTTAGTAAATGCATGGAAATAAATCTTGAAAAATACGACATGTCTGTTGGCCTTTTTTGTTATTTACTGTGTCCTGCAACTTATCCTAGATCCAATGAAGTACTTAAGAGGAATTGGCCTCAGTGAATTTCAGCATGTGTTTAAAAGTTAGCATATGCTGGAGGCTTTGTGGAACTGGACATCTTGCTTGTGTCTTGTGATTTATCATGCTTTTATTATGCTTTCTAAGTTTCTCATACTTGTCACCTTTGTTTTCACAACTTAGATAATTTCTTACTTGAAAAATTCTCTTCGCTCTTGATAAGTAGTGTAAAATTTAACTTTTCAAAGCAAAAAATGTCCCCTTGAAGCTGTGTACAGCAGGAACAAGAAACACAGGATGAGAAGATCAATCAGAAGTGTTGATTCAACAGGACCAAACTCAAGAAACTGCTTTCTTATCTTCTGAGATAAGGAGGCATTTTACTATAAACCATCTTGTTCCTTCAGTGTGCTGCCACCATCATGTAGAAAAACTTCCAGTATGGCCCATTCAAAGCTTATTTGGAAATGTGCTAAATGTGCTCAGGGATGAGGACAGAGTTCCACAGTCAGAAATGAAGACATTGCACCATTAGGGATCCAGACCCCCACAGGACTATTCTTGGGCAAGTTATGGCTGCTTTCCATAGGAGGGATGGAAGACGACATGCACATAGCATGGGTGCTTCAGACTGATCTGTCCAACTTTTTGTTGCTCTGCAGGTGGCCACAGGATCCACAGGCCATGAAGTTTAGCTGGGCTATGTTGTTAGTGAGGGAAAAACTGTTGTCTTTAGGTTGCGAAACTTCAGCTTGATATCTCAATCTTGCAGGTGTGGTCATGTAGTCACTGAACGGACTGCGGTGATTTCTAAAAAAAAAAATATTTCTGTCTCTGCCTGTGCTCATAAGTGGGCAACTGAACTGTGGGATTGCGCTGTGTGGGTTGGACTTAGCAGCCTGGGGTGTGAGCGGAGCAGAAAGGTTCACTCCCATGCCATGGGTGTTTCCTTGCTGACCTACCCAGGCAGAGCATGATCGAGACATTGCCATTAATACCCAAAGTCTTGAATAATCTACATGTGTTTCTAAAACATATTATTATAAATGCCTTAATAGCTTGAAAAGGTGTAGAGAAAAAAAATAAACACCCTTATTTAAAAATAAAATAACAAAAAACGATGCTAAAAAGTTCAAAGGTTAAGCTGATATTCCATGTCAGATACACCCTATTATGTGCAATAGTTGAGGCCATTTAAAGTACCTTGTGTTAAAGTAATCTACATTAGATAATACAGCCTTAAAGACATATCGATGCTCACTTCACACTGATTTCTTGATTTAGTGGCATGCTGTTTAGCCAGCATTCTCTTCCTTTCCATGCCTTTTCTGTTCTCTGTATTAAACCTTCTTTTTGTTTTTTACAAAGTCCACCGATACACAAAGTGAAGTATCATGAGGTAACTGAATCAATTAATTTTTCTAAAATGCCATTGATCAAAGTCTTCTTCAACACTCATTCTAGATAATAAACATTACAACTAAGCTGTATTAATTCAAAAATTTCCTTACAGAGAGCTCAAGCTAGTAATTCTTGTTCAGAAAAAGTCCAGTGGAAGCTGTGTTGTTGAAAGGAATGCACACGTGGACCCTAAATAATCACATTATAATATGATTTCATTTTATTCAGTGCTCCTGAAATTGCTAATTGAAGAAATTGGATTATAGGAACAAATCATGTACTTACTGAATACAACACATTTGTGAAACTATTTTCTCATTTATGCTTTATTCCTATTGTATAGAGAGTCTAGAGAGTTTTGTTGGTTTTTTTGTTTGTTTTTTTTTAATAACCATGTATAGCTCTCTTAAACTGTAAGAGTCTCTTTGGAATATAAGCCTGTTTATTTTATTGTGCTCTGTTTAGTTATTCTAAAAAAAAGTTACAGACACATAATTGTAGCCATCTGTTGTGTTTTAAGTCCAATCTAGCCCAAAAGTCAAAAAAGTCATGGCAACAACTTATAAAAACAATGGCAATAATATGAACTCACTATGGTTACTGGTGAACCTTTATTTCTCCCCTCAAATGAAGTAAGTTTCCTCAGAGAATTATTTTGTTTGATTTATTTCTTTATTAAATTTGCCCACAGTATGACCAGCTTCTCTATCAAGATTGTCATATAGCTGTCTCCTTGATAGTAAATCTGTGTTTCTCAAAAAAAGTGAGTTCTGTTATTATACAAAACCAAGCTCTAAGGGAAACCCGAGTGCTTGCCATATATTACTCTAGCATAAACCAGCAAGCAGGATTAAGATTGTTTAAGAAAATTTATTAGTGGGCCTGAATAATATTTATCATATAATATATTTAACCCGTGCTCTGACAGATTTAAAATTCATTATTTATAGATTTTAGATATTTGATGTATGTGGTTTAATAATTCACTGAGATATTTAGTTAAGTAGTTTCTTCAACGAATTTCACCAAAATGTCAGTGGCTTTTATGAGAGATTGTTAATTTTCAGTATTATCCTGTCTTCTAGACATATCCAGTTTGTATGTGTACCACAATTATTTTAACTGAGAACGATGCATTGCATATACATAGATACTTAGACTGTGAGCAATAAATGGCACATGTGTTGAAAATGACCTCTAGATGTATTGGATAAAGTCAGACAGATGGATGCTTTCTGCTACTGCAGGTTGTTGGCATGGTATATTAGATTAGTTCCCTTTTCTCTGTATTTATGGAAAAACCATGATAGAAATCCGTGCACAACTGTTTCTACGTGGTCATTCACGCACCTACCTCCTGTTAAACAGAAAAGCTGAAGAGTGTTTGGGGAGCAGTGCCGTCCTTCTAGGAGCATTACGAGCACAATGTCCTAGTGACTTGTAACTCCTTGAGAAAGGTGAGGGTGCCCAAGGCATGAAATGTACCCTGGCTAGACACATTTCTCTCTTCTGACTATGAAAATCCTAGCCTTTCAATGATCATTATTGGGAGCCTGGTGCAGTGCTTGCCATTAGGCAGGATGGGTATGACCCCAGGCCACGTCCAGAGAGATGGTGATCCAATGACAGAAGCCACGTTTCCTCCAGGTGATCGAGCAGTGGCCATTGCCGTCTGTCCCACAAAGTTTCCTCATAATCCCCAACAGGGAACCGGGTTGTTTCTGTCGAACCAAATCGGGTGCTGCAACCGTGAAGTGAAGAGGAAATCGGAGAAGAGATCAGTTTCCAGTCATTTAAGCCACATCTCTGGGAAATAAGAGGAGATGTAAGCCATGGGCAATGTTTGTAGATTGTTTTATTTGGCTAGTAGTAATAGAAATAAAACGTCAGGTATTTCACATGGCTGTAAATGGGAGGTGAAATAAGAAATGTAAATGATGGTGTATGTGCAAACTTCATTCACAGGTATAAACATCATGTAAAAGGCAACTGCTATTTTTTCTCTTCTCATTTAATGAGTTAATTAAGACTCTGTGTGGGTGTCTTTGCTTTTAGTCTTGATTCTTTTGATAAATGTGTCTACTGAGCATGAGAGTGAATGCACTCTCATTAGCATCTGCCTCATACTACCATTAAAAGCGGTGGTGGGGACTTGCTTTTACAAGTTATTGCTAACTTTCTTTTTTTCATGGGTGTACAAAAAATGTCAGTTTGTAACCTAAAGGTGACGTATTTACAGAGTGATAGTAACTGCAAAGCTTTGTGCCAAAGGATCAACTCTGATTTTTTTTTTTCCTGAGAAACGTACACTGCACAGTTATTTACACCGTCAGACTTTCCCCGTGTTTTCTTGAGTTACAATGAAACACTTTCTGTACAATGTCATCTTCTCATTCAGGAGTCCTTGAAGTCCCTCCCCTTTTTCACTCCTACTTTTGCTTTTATCAGACTTCTGATTTGAAGTAATTCTATTTATCATTATTTCTTGTTTCTGGATGCAGTTGTGCAACTGGACCTGTCTGTAGCCATTGTATTTTAAGTCTTAATGCCTGAAGTTATCTGGTTTGATACATTCCTTTCATTACCTTTCATCAAACAACGCAGTAACTAAATCAACTTATTTTATATCACCCATAAAAAACACTCATTTCTTTACTACTTTATTGTACAAATCCTTTTCAGGCTTTTTGTATTATTTCATGAGAAGCAGGTCAATGTGTAAAAGTGGGGTATGCCCGTGGTTCAGAAGGCGTGTGGCTGCAAAAAAGAAGCTGTGCCAAACTGGAGTCTGATCAGTAGCGCTGTTGGTAACCTCACGTGGTCATCACCCACACGCAGCTGGGACCGCGTTACGCAACTGCAAGAGTTTCTGATTTTTTGAATGCTGTGTCATTCCGCAGCAAGTAAGACAAATAGCTTTAGAAAAAGGAAAGACCTCAGGACATTCTCATTACACAGCTCAGGAAGCTGAAATACTGATGAGAACAATTTAAATGCAAGTGGGATTGTTTGGGATGACTTAAAAACAAGGTTATTTTAAAAAAAAAATTAGTACTCCTGAAGATCAGAGACTTAAGTTTCTAATCAGTGATCTCATTAGTTAAGCAGGTGCTTGTACAAACCATTTGAAAAGCATTAGCAGGATGGAAATATGACAGTTGTGTGTTGCAGTGTTTGCAATTTTGGTTCGCTCTAAACCTCTCTCCCCCATTTAATCTCTTGCTCTGGTTAATATTCATCTGGGCTAATGGTGCAAACATTCTGGGTGTGATGCAACAAGGCTTAAAGGGTGTTCATAATTTGAAGTATTTGAGTCATCCTTTTAACTGATAAGCACATGATTAAGTGCTCTGCTGGAATGAGGCCAGAGTACACTTTTCTGCTGGCTAGAATGAGTTTGCTCGCGCGCTGTGACACACACCTCTAAATCTGACTCCATCCCTGCGCATGATGGAGTTGGTACATCGTGGACTGGATGCTTACCACATTAAACAGCCAGATAGTGTTCAAATCATCCTCCAGTGCTGCACAAAAAAAGCGATAGGAATCGTGATCTGCGAGTGAATAGAGAAACCAGGCCAATTTCCACAGTTTGCATGAAGGGAAAATCTCCCACTGACTTAATTAGGTGCACTGCCTGACTAAAGCCTGCATGATTTGGCCAACATTTCCTATCATTCCAGTGTTATGACAGAAGTCACCAGAACAATTCCAGCTGAGAAGCAGTCATGCTCCACACTTCATTCGGAGAACAAATGGAGGATGACTGCAGAACCTGCGCACGGATTGACAATAGCTAATGATACTACATAATCCTGTTGCTCAGCTCCTGTTGAGCTCTCAGATTTAATGACCCTTGTATTTACACAATGACGTGAGACAGAGTAGGTTTTCTGTCAGGTAAACAAAATGAGGGTTTTGCTCACAGCTGCTGTACATTTTGTATAGGAAGTTCTGTTTTGATAAATGCTCTAAAAATAGTATCTTACTTCTAATAGAAACCCTTAATCTTTTATTCCACTTGTTTGGGTTTTTTCTGTCATTGATATCTGATGGCAGCGATTTAGTTTCATTGGTTTCCTATTTCTGTATCATTCTTGCGAGACTGATACCTAATTTTTGTTTCTAGCAATCACTCTCTTTTCTTCTTGAATAGCCTAAATCTTGACAATAACTCCAGTTCACATTACCAGATATTTCAAGAGGAAACGCTCTTGGTTTTTAAGGACTTTTGTGTCCGTAGCTGTCCTCATGACTGAAGAAGACAGAATTATCCTCTTATTTGCTTTTTCTGCCACACCTTCTCTTTTGTAATTTTTATTTCTGAAATACATCTTCCTTTTCACATTTTTTGCTGTTTTTAAAAGGCCTTATTAAATTCCCTTCTATAGTACAAAATAACAAAAGTACTACTGTCAAATAGATATTCCTAGGAGATGGACTCTAATTGTTTCTTCTATCACCTTTGTAGCATCCCTTTCTGGGAATTAGAAAGTGCCTCAAACCCCCAAAAACATGTGGACTTGATAAACATGATGTCAAGGCAATCAGTCTAGTCAGTTTGGGTAAAGGAGTCAGATGATGGGGCTGGTGTTTTCTTTCTTTTTCATTGTCACACACAGTCTGTTTATTGGTCCCTCTCATTTCCTACATGACAAAATACTGCTTGAGCCATATTTGGAGGATCAGATAAAGAGACTTTTTAGCATATAGCCAGGCAGAGAAAAAATCGTGGAACTGAAACTACAGTAGCACTTACTGCCATAATTCTTGGTTATCAATCCTTCAAATCTACTGTTTTTTTTAAATTCCCACAGTCACACCCCACCCTGCTTCTTTGCTCTCACCTCCACCCCATGCTTGGGTGGTGCTGGGTGCCTCTCCCCATGGACGAATCGGCCGAGGGTGCTCCCTCCCTTGCATAGCATCTGCTGATTGGAACTTGCTTGAAACCTCACCTTAAAATCTTCCCCTTTCTCATCATTAAAAGCAGAGTGCAACCACATCCTGGACTGCATCCAAAGCAGCGTGGCCAGCAGGGCGAGGGAGGGGATTCTGCTTCTCTACTCCGCTCTGCTGAGACCCCGCCTGGAGTCCGACATCCAGCTCTGGAGCCCTCAGCACAGGGAAGACATGGAGCTGTTGGAGTGGGTCCAGAGGAGGCCACAAAAATGATCCGAGGGATGGAACACCTCTGCTGTGAGGATGCGAGAGTTGGGGTTGTTCAGCCCAGAGAAGAGAAGGCTCCAGGGAGACCTTATTGCAGCCTTCCAGTACTTAAAATGGGCTTATAAGACAAATGTTTTGGCAGGGCCTGTAGTGATAGGACAAGGGGTAATGGTTTTAGACTAAAAGAGGGTAGATTTACACTAGACATAAGGAAGAAATTTTTCACGAGAGTGGCGAAACACTGGCCCAGGTTGCCCAGAGAGGTGGTAGATGCCCCATCCCTGGCAACATTCCAGGTCGGGTTGGATGGAGCTCTGAGCAACCTGATCTAGTTGAAGATGTCCCTGCTCATTCCAGGGGCCTTGGACTAGATGACGTTTAAAGGAGCCTTCCAACTGTTCTATGATTCTATGATTCTATGATTCTATGATTCAAGTCAGCATCCATAAAACCATCCACCACCACATCAGTTAGATTTTTCTGGTTTTGGGGACCTCACTGGACCTTGGCTAGATGTGGGTATCCTAGGCTCAGACTCCAGCCTTTCCAGTCAACCCATAGATTATTGCTTGTTCACCAGTTTTTCTGCCTGAGCATTATCACTGAAGCATATTTTCCAGCCTGTTTTCCTCACACAGTTTAAATCAATTCCACCTAATAAATAGTTGGTGAGGAGTGATATTTGAGATATTTGAAAACTCAAATATAGATATTTGAGAGAGGCCTGTGGTGTAATTTCTGTGCACTTTCTATCAACTTTCCTGCTGTGTATTTCTCCATTAAATTTCTCTTCACTTTGCAGTCGTTCTCCAAGGACACAAAATAATAACAAATACTGTATTTCCATTTTCATTCAGCTGTTTGGCCATAATTATAACTCTTCGGTAATGTAATACCGATAGCTGTTTCAGGACCCAAAAGAAAATCACAGGACAATGCCATTTTTTTCCCAAACCATGTAGTGGTAGATTATCTCCTATACTCTTTTCCCTGTGGTCCACTTGGAAGATCCAAAGGCCGCAGAGACATTTTGAAGGTCCCCTTGGCAGGAGGAAAACTTCTGTAGGAGGAAGCAGGGAGAGATCGTCTGGTAAGGCCGACTCCTTTATCTCTTTTCTTAGCCTGGGTGTGTGCTGGAGAAAAGAAAGGAAGTGACATAATTAACTTTGATAATGTCTCTAGTTGGTAGATAGTCCTGGGGGAAAATGACTGAACAGCGTTTGTTAGAACAGCATCGTTCCGAGGCCAAACAGAAAGAAAGAAAGTGTCTGCGAGCAATGCTTTCGGCTGAGTCTTTGCTGTACCCAGTGCCAGTGTGACATTTAAAAAAAAACAATAATTTGAGAAACATGTTCTTTTAGTCCTGGACTGCTTCAATTCATATGTTGTTTTTCAGTTAAAAATGTTAAACACTTCTATCAGTCTCATTTGTGTATGTGCCTGTGTGGTACTACTATTACAGCACGTTAAATTACCCATGTGCTTGTGTTACCTACTTAATTTTGTGCATATCAAGGTCCTTCTCTGAATGCCTACTTACCACCATGATTTTCCCATCAAAATTAGACATGCAACGCCTGTGGACCCTACACGTAAAGAGTTGATGCTCTTTGTCGCGGTTGGGAGGACATACGCTCCAGCAACATGAAGAACGTCTGAAAAGAAATCAAGAGAGAAAGGCAAAGTCTGAAAGCTGCTGGAGGATGTTTGGTAACAGCAACTGCTGCGGAGGGACAGGGCAAGGGCGAGGGGAGCGTGGCTTGCAGTGGCTGCTGAGGGCCAGCTGAGGGTGGCAACACCCCGAGCAGCATCGCCCTGCCGCCTGCCCGACCCTCATCCCCACCGCTGGCAAACAGCTGATGTTTCTCGGGCTACTGCATGCCCTGGGCTTAATTCCAGTGACATGTAACCAAAGGAGCTTGTATGCAAGTAGCAAATACGGCTCGGTGTCCAAGAGCTGAGGTTCTCTCTAGAGTCTCATCAGAGATGCCACTCAGTGGGAGCTGCAGTGATGCCCTTGTCAGGGCAGCGCAGAGAAGATCTAAGTGTTTCGGTGTCACTGTGTAACAGAGTCTGTAGTACCTGTATAGAGCATTAAAAGAGCATAGCAAAAGAACATGCTTTATTATGGAAGGCCTCTGTGGCACAAATTAAAACAGATAAGACAGATACTATAGAATTATACTTTGTAGAGGTCTAAACTATAAACCCTTCCTGGTCACAGATGAGAAGAACAAAAATCTCCATTAAAAAATACAGAACAACTGAAGTCACCAAAAGACAGTTAATAATGACCTATAAAATGCATGTAATCTTCCAGTCAAGAATATAAAATTTATTTAAAATATTTAACAAAGGAATACTACTAGAGGCAAGAGTCTCTTTTACAAGGGTGTCCTGGCAAGAAGGGCGGCATAACAGTCAATTATTACAAACAAAATCCAGGTTTCTTAATTAAAATACAAAATACTGGCTCTGCTGTGTAGCCTGTAATAAGTTATGTCTTGAGAAGACTATAATTATGCTGGCGCCTGCTAATGCCGCCATAGTTAAGTCTGTCACCATTTCCATTATAAACCCCATTTTTAAGCAATTTATAACGTAGCCATAAAAAAAAAAAATTGAAACTTGGCAAAGAAATTCTTAGACCAAAAAGTTGTTTGGGTTTTTTTTGTTGCCCTTTTTTTTTTTTTTTTTAATACAAATAATCTGTTTGGTCATCTTTATGCTTTTTAGGAGAGCATTAAGTAAGCCAGAAGTTTTATGGTTTTGAAGCTTTCTGGCTATCCTGTAGTATAAACATATTTTCTTTTTTCATCTGCATCAAAAGGATCCTTCATTGCTTGGAAGCAGAGAATTTAAGTTCTTCGAAGGTCCATAAATACAGGAAAACAAACTTCATGATTCTTTACAACAATAGCAAAGAGTGATTAAGTTTAAAATACAATGAAGAAATGAGAACAAATAGAAATTAGTTAACCTTGGGCTTCAGAATAAAGCATTGCAAAATGTTTCTGCCATGAGAATGACCTTGGCTGTCCAGTCCCCTTCTCATGCCAGAGGAAGATGTGGCTGGGGCTGAAGGCAACAGCATCTCAAAGGTCTTGGGTGGACAAGGCTGAGGCCAAATCTTTCCCTGCAGACCATTGCATGTGCTGCTTCTAGCGATGTTCACAGGAGGATAAGGAAAATATCTGTCTGAAAGTCATAGAGAATTCTCATGACTTTGTCCCAGTGCACATTTTATCACCACAGTGTGATAAAGAGGAGAAAATGAGCACAGAAAATATTTGGCATCTGTGCTGAGAAATCGCCATGAGAAGGTACAGCTCTGTGCTTGGCCTATGCAGAAGTAAGCTCTACCTGTTGAGCACAGTTGATGTAACGCCTGAGTAAACTATAGAAGTTCCCCATGTATCACCTAATCGAAGCTATGAATGAACAAAATCCAGTTTATTTTTATGATCTAATGCTGAGCTTTTAGAAAGGCAGATACATTTTTTGATGAGTAGCACTGAACAACAAATAGTAAAACCTATGAAAATATCATTGTGAATCCTCTTCCCAAAGGAAAGGACTGCTCTGCAGTCCCAGTCTGCATCTGTAACTGTCTTATAATTTACATGGCTTAACTAGAATTCCTCCAGGAAATACCATTTGTTCCAAATTAAAGGTCTGAATGCTAGAGAAGGAGCACTGAAGGTACTAAAGCTAAAAAAGCAGAAATGAAGGACTGCTCGTGTGCCTCTACCATGTTTAGATTACAGTGCAGTTTTGGATGCAGAGGTTGCAATGTAAATCACGGTCCTCTTGCCTGATTCATGAGGGACAGGGATTACTCTATTTAACATCATGTAGATCCTGTTTTCAGACCTCTGGCTACATAAAGGAAAGTTTAGCAGCTAAAGTGATCTTTCAACTTCAATGTACAGACTTTAGCACAAAGTAGGCATATAACTTCTCCAGTATTTCAGTCTCTCTCAACCACTGTAACAAAGGTCGAAGGGAAACAAATGGGTTTTCTAGGCCAGCAACACAAACTGCCTTTTCACTTTAGCCCTTTGCTTTGCCAGCTTAACAAATTCTGGCTTGAACAGACTGTTGTAGTAAATTTTGGCAACGATTACCCACTGTTGATTAAATAAATTTCATCAGCTATGGCCGATTGTAATTATTTTGCAAGATAAAGGCATTACATGCTAGAATGGAGTATGGTCTAATGAGAGAAGTTCAGGAAACCAGTATTGTCTTTTAAAGACTTTTCTTGACTTATGTTATGGCCATTGCCACCACACTGCTACTGCATGTTGGCTAATTAAATACACCCAACCCTGGAGAGTTTAAATGGTTTCTGTGATGTGTTCACACACTTGTCTGTCCCAATGCAGCTTGGTTGCTACCTTGTTCTGGTTTCTTATGATGACAATTTAGTACAAGCACACAGGGTACAAGTAATGTCCTTTCTGACTGAGCTACTATGGAGACAGTGCCAGCAGAATACCATTTGCTAATATTACTGGACAATTCACAAAATCCCTGGTATTGTTCTGCTGATTCTTAGCCAACTCTGATGATGTCTGTTTTTCTGAAAATGCTGTTGTGGTGAAGACCTTACAGCATTCTGTAGTTGGGTTGCTGCAAGTTCCTCGGCTGGCTCTGAGCTTCCTCCCTGATGGATCACCACGCCTGAAAAAGTCCATGTAGAAAGATCAATCAGCATGCACCAAAGATTTTAGGGTGCGCATAGTCTAGCAATGGCCCCAAGCTCATCTTTTTCTTTTGCAATCCTCCTCCAACAGCACGAGATGACTGGTCTCTCAAGGACCGTGTGATTCATGGTAGTGCTCACTTAATTGAAAGTACTGGAGCAGCAGCTCCTCTTTATTGCCTGAGAGGCCAGCTGATCTCTTAGAAAAGGGGAAACATTGCTAAACAAAGGAAGTAATTTTAAAAGAAGAAAATAACATCTGTCTACAGATATGTGGGGAGGGAAAGAAGTAATGTGAAAATGGAGATGATGCGGGAAAAAGGTTTAAAGTTTAAAAAGCTGAAAAATAGAGACCATCCAAATGGTAGACCAAGTGTAGAGAGATGTAATGGGAGGAAGTATTGGAAAAAGAGGGACAGTGCATATAAAACAAAGCACAGGAAAAAGGTGTAAAACCCCCAAAACGAATTTACAGATTGAGAGACTGCTGCATCGTCCAATTGCCAGTAGAGGTGCTAAAGCCACGGCTATAGAATTTAGTAGCAAAATGCTCAAGGGAAGAAATAAATCCTATATTTAGATAGGTAGAGTATTTCACGACATGAACAATAGTGCAATGCAACTGCCTAGAAGGTATCCATTTAGGAATGAATTTCTATACGTATCTGTAGTTGAAAACAGAAAGACAGCCAGCAAGAGGCAGAAGGGGTTCCCTGAAAAAGCGCTGGGGCCAGCCCGGGAACACCACGAAGTGCTTATGGCCGTGCTGCAGCCAGAGAACAATGAGACTAGCAGGTACCAGTCTGCAGCTGGGGCACAATAAAACCCTTCTACAAGCTGAGCCAAGAATAATCTTCTTTAAAAGTGCTATGCTTTGCGACTTACAAATGTTGCTCTTGTCCAAGTGTTTTGTATTTTCCTCAGTGCAGTTCCTTTATTTCCTTTTTTTTTAAAAAAAAAACTAATTAGAGGCTTTTTGTAAACCGAAGGGGATTTCTGGGAGCTCTTTGGGTTTGTAAATTATGTAAATGACAGAACTCTGATGTTGGATCATATTAATTATATATTTTCTGGTTCACGTATTCTGAAGAATATGTGTGAAACAAGTTTTTCTTTTTTTTCCAGTCCGTGAACATAGTAAGTTAAAAAAAACCTTCAGGCTCATTACAAAAATTATTTGTCTTCATTTTCTTAATGTTAAAGAAGAGTATATTTTTAATGTATTCTGTGCTGATAGCTTTACAACATTGTGCATATACTATGAATAGAACAAACTTCACAGATGATTATACTTAAAGCTGGAGGTCTTTCTGTAAATTTTAAACAAAGTGTTCTATTAAATGCCATCTATAAAATGCTTAATGACTTACCTCCTAGGCTGATTTGTGATTTTGCCTGAGCTTTTGAAATCCTGAATAAAAAACTCTTTTTGTACAGGAACCTGACTGGTAACTGAATAAATCACACTATAATCTAAGTATTGAACACTTTTACATAGCAAGTATTATTTTGCAATGCATTCCTGTGCCTGCAGCATGAAATAGAAGTACTCTCTCTACATAATGCTTAATGGTCACCAGAAATACATGTAAAGAGTATAGATGTGGGATAAAACTCCAGTGATTATCTTAAAATTCCCCTGTGGTTGAGGAGCACAGCTACCTTTGTGGTTCAGGACAACTGTCTTTCTGTCCTGACATGAAGTTAAGTAAAGTAATAACATTGAACAAATTTTCTCTTCCAAAAATGGTACTGTTTCTGCATCTGAAATGATTCTTGTCTATCAATTAGCAAACGCTGTAAGATTATCCAGAATAAAAGGGGTTGATATAGATATGCAATATTTACAAATACCACAAATATCATACTCAATTTATGTCGCAGTTGACGATTTCTGCAGCTAATTCTACCATTTTTCACAGTGTCCATTACAAATAGAATACCCTTTGCATTAGGAGATGTATCTTTTACTGATACAGAAAAATGCATTTGTGTTTTTTTAATAAGTTTGCAGGGTAAGAATACAACTTTCATACAACATCCAACTCAATAAAATAAAATTAAAAAAAAACCTAAGTGAAAGACATATGTGTTTTGTTGATTTGACATTCGGAACATATGAACGTGTGCATACTTATGTGCAAAGGCTCATAGGTACACATCATGCAGTCCATACCCTTGTAAATCCAATTTAAACACAGGTAGCACTGATATGCTAAGCCTAACTATGGTGTCTGCGTAATGTTTCTGTCCCAGGAAGAGTCCAGAAGACTTGCTTTTTTTTTCTGGGGGAATCTGTAATTTTAACCTCAAATGAATTTCCTGCTTTCATGAAAACTTTTCATAAAAGTCTTTCCCTATGTACCTTTTGCAGCAATAGCCCTGCAGAGAGATAGATAGCAAGGACCAGGCTTACACATTTTTAATGCTGGATCATCTGTTTATGCACACTATTGATCTGAATGCCAAATTTAGCTGGTCGTTAGGAGGGAAAGAGCAGCAGAATCATTCAGCGTGCATGCACAGGTCTCAGATTTAGACTGCAAATATCGTTTTAGGCTATTTTGTCAGTCACAGGGAAATACTGCTGTGGGAAATCACACTCAGTTGATGTGATATTGAGACCCCAGAGGGATTCTGCATTCAGTAGCCATCCACTGATTTTATATATTTTTGAGTAGCGGTCATTTCCCATAAAAACAATTGCACCCTGAATGATTGCAGTGACCTGCTGGATATAAATATATGGTTATAAATTTTTTCACCGGCACAGTGTTATGGTCCATTGGAATACGAGATTGGCGAGAGCTGGATTCCCGGGTTTCATTACTTCCCTTTTGATATTTGCTCTAACATTGTTTAGGTTAGTACGACCGTAACAAGCTCTGAATTCACTCATCATGTACATATACGCCACATTGTTTAGGAAATTCATGCAACTGCTCCCTACCTCGCGCTGCCAGCGCAGTGCCCTGCTGCTCCCCTGCCTCTGAGACCCTGCTCTCCTGTGCTCCGCTGGTTACAGCCATCTCTGTCACATACCTGTCCCTAATGAGAGCTCGCTTCTGGAGTAATTTTAGTTTTCCTTTTTTTTTTAAGGACTGGATAAGGGCTGGTCAGGTGATTTTTTTATGTTGCTTCCAGGTTGAGCATCTGGGGAAGAAAGAAGCTCTATCTGCGTGTAGGTTTTATATTTCAAAATTTCAGTTTTAGACGCAGGGTAAAACTGGAATCTCTGGGGCATCGTGTTCAAATCCTTGGTTTTGATTTTGGGTTAATACTTTACACTGACCTCAACTGTTATTTAGATTTGAGTGCATCTAAAAATGGCGTGAACATGGCATTTTTTTTAAGTTTTAATATTATGCAAACAGCTCAGAATATTTTTTTGTTGTAAAACTTGAAACCTAGATCTAAGGTGACTTTGAAACTGAACCCTAACCTAATCTACATCCACATACCTGTGCCAATCTATTTTCATATATTATCAAATAAAATGTCTTGACATGCTTAAATTGTATGTGGTATTTTTTCTTTAGAAGTAAATTGATTTATATTGGAAATATGAAATGGGACTTATCAGCTATTACAGATCCTTTTCATTTCTTTAGCAAAGGTTTTCATTTTTAGAGCTGGCTGTATCTCCTATGTATGAGATATCCATGTTAACAATGGTTGTTTATGGGACACAGGTTAATCATAAAATGACATTGTGCTTATACTAATAAAAAATATTTTTATTTTTATTTTCATGTTCTAGTCAAGCACATTTGGTGCCTCAGTGTAGGCTAGGTTAATGTAAAATAGCTCCTTTGTATTTATGTTACATGTTTGGTTGTGGCTCTGAAAATAACAGGAGCCGTTTTCATCAAATATATGATTACTAGTTTATATGTTTTCTTACTCAGTTTCTGTCTGGAAAAATGGTCACAACATAAAAGCATCCTCAAACTTGAGGATATTTTTGGCTTTTTAAGTGGGAAAAGACTCCAGACACTCTAGTGGGATAATACAGGAACTTTCTATTGCTGGACATACTGATAGGCTGAAGACTTAAATCCTCTGAGCAATCAATCCACTGGCTTTTATGAATGCTTAGGGAAAAAAAGGAAATATATTGCTGGAAAAGAGAAATAAACCGTGTTGCACGATACGTGATGGCCTAATTCAAAAAAGACGTCTGTATGGTAAAGTCTTATTTATCATTACAACTGTCTGAGAGGGACAAGCGAAAGCAAAGCAAAACCAGGAAATAATATTTTTCCTATAACAAATGGATTTTGAAGGACAATCTCAATGAGGAAAGAAAGCATATTCGGATTTTGACTGCTCTTCTGCTGGGAACAGGACTTTTGCTAAATAGCTTCATAATTAATTTTAGTGTTAATTCAGCAGGTCTAGTATGGGATAAATCCTTCCTTGGTAGAAGCATTTTCTATGATGTGTACTGATTTATGAGAAAGAATCAGCTGTATTTTAATGATAGCTGGACTAGACTGTAAATATAGACTAGGACTCACAATATATGAGAAAAGCTCATTTGTGCTTAATATACTAGATAAATTGTTCCTGGCTTCTTAGGGTGTGACTATACTTGCTGTCACACTCCCAAGTTTACTCAAGAACTCTGTGATTTGCTGAGTAGGTGCTAGTCATGTAAGGGAAAACCCGACAGGATGTATTTTATATACCTTTTTTTCCTTACTGTCATGTATTAACCTTTTTTATCCTTTTTTTTTCCCCTTCATCAAAGGAAAGTCTCCTCAAGACTGAAGGAAAATTATAGGAGTGGGAAAAATGACCACCAATAATCTGAGCAATATGAAATTTAACACTGCGATTTTGTTTTAGTGAGAGGAAAACACCAGTTGCTGGCTGTCAAAAAATTCTAAGCTGAACCTTAACTTCAGAGGCAGCAGCTTTAAAGTCTATTTAACACTCCTTATTTCTTCAGTTAAGCTGTGTATTTCTCCAGTTAATAGTAGGCTGTGGGATTAAATCTTAGCTTTTGATATTTACTGGGAAATGTGGTATAACGATTTATGAGTCAAAATGTACTTTGAATAAATTATCATTGCAAATTACAGTTTATGAAAGTTGTGACTATAGCCATAATTACACCATTGGCTCTGCACAACTTGAAATCTCGCTTGCTGAATAAATTTGTTTTCATTCAGATTGCATTCCCGACATTTTTAGAAAAGAGTGAATCAAGCCTCACCAACAAAATTTCCTACAGAGTTTATTAAAAAGGTCACCTTTTTTTGCTAAACTTACCCAAAATATAAACATTTCTTGAATTAATGAGTTGCTATTTTAGTCTGTTATGAGAGTTCCCTATTCAAGTTTACTAAACTATAGACTCATAGGGAGACTCACAAGAGCTTCCACATTACGCCATGCCTTTAGCTATCTATATACCCTAAAATTGTTAAAGTTAAAATTGATTCTGCAAGCTGTTAGGAGAAAAACATCTGATAGCCAAAATTAGGTATATTACTGTAAATTGGAGGGGGGGGAGAGGTTTAGAGCTCTGTCTGGCAAGAGAAGGGTTAAGGACTTTTTTGCTATACCCGTTTCAAATTACAATGAGAAGCCTCTTCTTTCCCAGCAGGGTTGTGCTTACATTAGTCTTTAGATCTCTCTTGAAGAGAGCTGTTATATTTGTGCCTGCTAGAGTTGGAAATAACAGTTCAGAAGCTGAAAAGGGTTGAATGGATTTACAGAAGGTTTTTTTTTGCGAGTAAATTCATGGCAACACATTAATTTGATTAGTACATGCTTTAGAATTACTTTACACTCCAGCGATTCAAAAGATGTTAAAGGTATCACCAGGCTGCTGGACAAATATGTGTTACACCACCAAGGTACAGATCAAGACAAATCTGTGACTCAGGATTTTATCTTGGGAAGAGCGCAAGGTGCACGAAGAACTCAGAATAACAAGGGAAGATAACTCTGGGAACTACAATGTGTCAGAAGAACACCTCTTGCTAATACAGCTCCCCACCAAAGACCTGGTTATCTAAGGTTTATATAGGAATGCCTAGGTCAGCTGACAAAATACTGGTCTTCTGCTCCATAAATGCAGAAAAATCGATAACAACAGTGGAAAATTGGAAGTCTGAATTTCAGCTTTCTTAGAAATAACTGCAACCTGACACATTCCATAATATTTAAACTGGGTGGGGGGAGAGAAATCACCAAAGATGTTACGTTTAGAGATGACATTGACATGAAGAATAGGTAAATTTTGTTTTTCAGCCACTGGGAAAGCAGACCTCATAGGAACTCAGAACAAGTAGGAGAAAAGATTTTTTTGTTGTTGTTGTTTTTTTTTCCTTGTTCTTTTTCTTTTCAAAGATGAACCTAACTGCGCTCAAAGCTTTCGTGGGCTTGCTCTGGAATTGCTGGGTTCTGGTGGGTCACGCACAGGGAGGTTTAGGAGACAATCATGTCCATTCAAGTTTTATTTACAGGAGGCTGCGGAACCATGAGAGAAGGGAGATTCAGAGAGAGATTCTCTCTATCCTGGGTTTACCTCACAGACCCAGACCATTTTCACCAGGAAAGCAGGCTTCTTCTGCACCCCTCTTCATGCTGGACCTGTATAATGCCATGACAAATGAAGAGGATACTGAGGAGCTGGAGTATTCACTAAAGGGATCAATGGCAGGGGAGAGCAGAGGGATACGGAAAGGATACCCTGCCTCTCCAAACGGATATTCGCGGAGAATACAATTATCTCGCATGACCCCCCTGACCACACAGAATCCTCCCTTAGCCAGCCTGCACGACACCAACTTTCTGAATGATGCTGACATGGTCATGAGCTTTGTCAATTTAGGTATGTGGAAAAATTTTTTGTTTCTGCTCTCTTTGACAAACTGTTAGCCTGATCTTGTGAAGGGCAAGCCTCTCGGACGGACGGTAACCTGTTCTAAAACAGCAGGATTGGGCCCGGGCTGCTGTGCCACTGGTAAAAGAAAAGTCGTACTTGATGGTAAAGTAGCTACGTTGTAGGTGGCCATGGAAAAAGATTTTTCTCACTGTTTATATAAAGTCAGTTTCTATAACTCCCCTCTGCTGGCTTCTGTTTTCTTTCTTTCATTGATGTAATGAAAATTCTAGCCTTAGGCCAACTAACTCCTTTTTTTTGAATCTCAAAAAATCAAACACTTATGCCTATTGCTCGGTTATTTCCCTCACTGTTTTGCTTAAAGCTCAGACGTGAACAAACAACAGTTGTTAATATTTTAAAGCCTAGAATGTTATGAAAAGGGAAAAGTTAAGCCATTTCTGAAAAAAAAAGAAAAAAGAAAGATTTCTCACGTTATTTGGGGTTTTTTTTCCTGTTGGTAAGAGTCAGAGTTTTACTATATTTTCAGCTGGATGGCTGGATTTTAAATAATCTGTTGCTGTTTCTTTGTTATTTCTATTTAATAACCACAGACTGTGTTTTATTATACTGCCATGGGTGCTCAGAGTCTGCAATGGTTCTTATTTTCTGTGTCATAAATGAATTAAATAACAAGTAGAGTATTAAACACCAGAAACATACAAGCAAAGAATGCTTTTGAAAATGATAGCAATTCAGACACAAAAACTGATAAAACTAAGTTATATTGGTTTCTGAGTATAATAAACATACTTACCAGTTATTTTTTGGCATAAAAAACACTTACAGATTTCTTTAATAGAAGGCAACTTAAATCTCATTAAGAAAGTCACAAAGAATTCATGAAACGTATTTACTATTTTTATAAGTATTTCAAAAGCTGCAGGACTCATAAAGTTAGCTAAAACCACCCCTCCTCGTTTGATCTGAATAGCAAGAGATTTAATCGAAAACCTGAAGTTTCTCAATAAGCTGGTACAAAATCTGATGAACTCTTTCTTTCCAGGATAATATTTTCTACAGAAATTTTTTAAACAATGGCTCATGTTCCAATATACCTTCAGATTATCACACACATTCTGTACCTTTTAGGTCTACCAGTTCTTTAATCTTTGCTGCAAGATTAAAAATATTTCCAAACACTAAAATCCCTAACAACTCAGATTTCTAGGAAAATTACACCCTAGAGTTTAGTTGTCGTAATAATAAAATTAATTTTCATTAATTATTTGGCAGATAAGGAGGTGTTCAATTCTGAGGTCTTTTTTCTTAAGAGTAACATATGTCCACAACTCTAAACACATTTGCTTGTTGCTCTTGCTCCTGAAATAGCAGACTAGAAAAAAATGACATCTCTGTTTTCTGAAAATATGTCCCTCATCCTTAAGAAAGAGTTACATATTATCCTGTATTTCTTTTAAATTATCATTGTATGCCTTGATTTACCCAGAATATCTGGAGTCAGCTGAATTTAAAATGGCAATATTATAAGGAAAATAGGAAATGCTCTGATCTCCTAAGCATTAGTCAAGGCCCTGATCCTGCAAAAATTTTCCTCATGTGTCCTGAGAAATACCCTCAGTAAATATGTCACAGACCATTTAATCAGTGGCCCTGAGGACTATTTACACACCACCCAGCCTTTGATTTCATGAAACGTTTTTGATTGCAAGAGGACTTCTTGCAGTGCATGAGTAGAAACCTTTGAAGGCTCAGTGTCATACATGTCCTAGCCCGATCCTGCGGCGCTTCCCCAGACAAAACCACTCTCTGGAAGAACGCAAGTTTCCACTGAGTGTCTTTCCTTGACTGGGAAGTTTCTAATATTTGTCTCATTTTGCTGGGAAACCAGTGTTGCCTTAAGAAAGTCATTTTGAGAAGCTAAAGTGCATCTTACATTACTAAGCTGTGAAAACTGGGGGTGAGGTGCTTTATTTTTGTAGTGATTATGATTAATAGACACCATTAACTTATTAAAAAATACTGTGTAAATACCAGGTTCTGTCTGGCCTCTGTAAAATTAAAATATGCCTCATGTCTAAGTGAGTCTAAATCCTAATTCATGTTAAATGCCCTTCCATACATGTTGGATACTGTGGTTTATCACACATTCCACCACATAACATGCATAAGAAATATTGATGACCAATATAGATTAACTTCAACATTTTTATTAAACAATCCTATGTTTCAGTATAATTAACATAAAAATGAAATAAATCATGGAAACAGGTAAATGTTTTATATGATTTATGCGGTATGAGATTGTGACAGATGAGGGCACGCTCTTTTAATGTACTATGGGGAAAAATATGCAGTGATAAGTGAATGCTAACACTGGACCTTAAAATCAATAAATGCTGATGCAGCACAGTAATAACTCAACTGGGTTTAGATCTGAAGCCTCAGTCAACTTGCATCAAATTAATCTGCTCTGGAAATAGTATTCACCGTGTTCATACTTGCACACCATTAATTACATAAGGTGTAATTATAAAGCTTTATTAATCATCATGATATTTTTAAACTGAAACTTCTGTATATAGTTGTAACCAGTTATAATAATTTAAGATATATATATTAAAACAAGAAATATGTAACTGAGAAGTTGGATAGGAATTATTAAGCATAAGATTGAAAAGGCTGAATAAGATGAAAAAGTAAAGTAAAAAATAGACAAGAACAAATAATTTTAAATAAAAAATAAAAATTGAAATAAAATAAATGAAATAAAAGTTGAAACATAAACTAATTTTGATAAAAGTCAACCTGTCAGAGTTATAAATACCTCACTTTCAATAACAAATTTAAAAAATAATCATCAAGAGAACTGCAATTATAATTCTGTCAAGCACCCAGAGAGAAAAACAAGACTCCATTTATTTCTCCTGAAGTTAAAATTGTAAACACCTGCTCTTTATACGGGAATTTTTACCAGAATTTCCATCTCTTTCTTTCCTGAAAAATACAATAAGAGAGAGCCTATATCTTGTCCTGTATTTTGTATAAGACTGTGTGCGTTGGCAGCTCTCCATAAATATTGATGAGCGTAACAGAAGAGTTAACTGGGGTTGGTCCAGCAGTCAAAGAATAAATCCTCCACTAAATACACTAGGGTTTTCAAAGATCTGATTATATCACCTACAAGTTCAGGACTTTGTTTTCCTCACTGGGTGTTTTTTTTATCCTGTTGTTATATTTTATTATATTGTTGCAAAGCTCTGACTGTTTAGAGTTCTGGCATTTTCTTTTTGGCCAGTCTCCCAAAATGACATATATAGGATACCCTGTTCCTCAGAGAACAGACAAATAATACTCATGTAGTCCTACTCACTTTTCTGCTCACTCAAAATTTAGTTAGGGAAGGACTGTGTTAAGATAAATGTTAGTGTTCCCACTCTTCACCTCTCACCAAAAGAGCGGGTTTGAATAAAAAAATATGTACATGACTGAGGCTTGGAGAAACAGCAGCACTTTTATAAACTACGTTTAAACATTTCAAGGACTGAATTTTCCATTAGCATCAAAGTGATCATTAAATCCACTGTGCTTAGATGTTCCTTCTCATGCAATTCAAATGGTCTGTATTTCTATTTGTTTACAACACATCTGTATATTTTTCTCTGAACAGATTGCTGCATTCACTAAGCAACTCTGTTTTTACGTATTTTCCTATGAATTGATACGAACTTTCTATAAGATAGAGGATAAATATCTACAAGTTTTGTGGTTTTCTGTTATGTTTTCTTTCTTTGCATATAAAATTAATTTCAAAATCTCAAATATGAAGATCACTGTAAAATTTGTGTCCTTGACCTAATCGTTAATTTAAGGAAGGATGTAACTTTATGGAGATTTTTAAAGTAACCGGTATAGCCCAGAAAGACATCTTTTCTTCTTCACACACAATGTGATTCCACAATCTTAATTATAATAATCTTCAAACCACATGTGCTGTGATCAGTTCTTAAATCAGATGCTGAAATCAAAGGAAATTTTTCCTGTTTGAGGCACAGAGGACTGTTCATATTTCTCCAGCTTCTCTACCCCAAGTTTGTACACTGTCTTGAAGAGTATGTTCTTTAAAACCTGAATCACTAAGCAAATACATAAATTCACAAGATTTACAGCCCATTGTGTTCATTGGAGAATGCTAACATGGCAGAGAACAACTTTTATACAACTACTTTGAGAAACCTACAGTACATCAATCCACAGCGAATACCTGTATAAATATATTTTTGTTACCCACGGAAAAGAAAAGATTCCTAACTGCAATGAGACCTTGAGTGTATATAGTAGCTAGTTTCTTAAATTAAACTAATTCAGTTTCTACAACCTTCCACTCACAGCTAACATATCATCAGCGAGGGATATGGAGTGCTAAGCTATAAAATGCCAGGAGCTGTGGAAGGGCAGCTGGGTTTGAAGGATACACGCAAAAAGGCCTCAGGATCATTAACTTCTCTCCTCAAAGCTTAGGAATAAGCACGCTTTCTTTCTTTCTTTTCCACTGGATTTCAGATGTTGCTGTCTTAATTTTAACCTTAAGTGAATTTCCTTGGCTGTGGTACAGTTTTAGTCCGTAAGATATAGGCTTCTAATGAAAATATTGACACAGCCTTACTGAAGTGACGGAAATAGTGCTATTATCTTGCCTTGGACAGAGGGATGCTATTTCAGAGATAAAACTTGTTAAATAACAAACAGAACCCATGTCTTTAATTGTGGAATTGGATCAATACTAAGAAAAAATGAGAAAATACTTTTTTTTTTCAATGGCAGCCCGTAGTCAATAAGATGGCATTTTTCACTCTTTTATGTAAAATTAAAAACAAATTAGATCAAGTGGGTGTCATTTAATCTTCACACAAAATAGACCTCACTTGGCATATGGAAATCCTAAGATTTTTTTCACTTAACAGAATTTCTGTCACCCAATCAGTGAGCTGAATTAATTTATTGTGACCTAGGTATTCAATCAGGCATTAAAAATAAATATAATAATGAAATATTTTTCTATGACCAAATTAAATATTAAGACAGTTCTTTGCAAAATAGGTTGGTTTATTTCTAGCACAAAAAACATTTACCTACAGGATGACATTCCCTAAAAATGCTTACCCAATCCTTACAATTCATTAGAGAGTTTTAATCAATATTTGTGCGATGAGAGAGCAGGTTGTTTGGGATGTTTTTTGACGGAGTTTGGGATTGGTTTTGATTTTGAGCACGAAACATTCTCCATATTCCTTTGTGGAATTAGACTACATTTGTTGTTTTATATTGAAATATTTTAGATTTCCTTTGAAATCTCTCATGTTACATGAACCTTATGAACTATACAGATCTACCTCAAAATAGGTTTGTGTGTGATCCATAAATATCATCTAACAAAATAATGTTTTTATAACTGTCAATTAATTTTTTTGCCAAAGTTAACACTTTAAATCCAAGTAAATTATTGTACCCACCCAGCCAAAAAAATGTCAAGCTCTCCATTAACGGGTATAAAACTGTCTGACTTTCCTTGCCGACAGATTTGAAAGAAATTGCAGATAACTGAAGAGAAACTGATTTAGCAGATGGTTAGACGTGCATGGTGAAAAGCTACATATATGTATGGATATATAAAAATATGTATTATTATTAATATTTTTCCCGTTGGGAACAACGGCTGACCCAGTTCCGCTTCGTCTTTAGAAAGTGCTCCTTTCCAGACTAAACACAGACTTTGGGTGGGGTTGTGGGGATTGTATGTATTGTACAGTACATATTTTCCCAGGAAAACACAATCTTGGAGTGACTCTGGCTAGCCATGAAAGAGGGAGGCTTGCCGAGACGCCTCTGTGTGGAGGGTATTAGGGGAAGAATCCGCCTGCCACGGAGTGGATGGAGAGCTTCTTGGTTCTCTTCCTAAACCCCGGGTTGTTTGCTTAGATAACAGGACAACTTTGGCACATGCATGATCTCCCACACTTATTGCTCCTGTTATTATTTTCTCTGAATGTTAAATTATGCAAAGAATTTTACCATGGCTACCTGCCTACTTACTGCCTGAGTTATGGAGGTAATTACGACATGGGCAGTTCCTTTTTCTCCTCAGCCATGGTGGTTCCTCTCAGCTTGCTTTCATAGGCCCACAAACTAATAGAGTTTTGCGAAAAATTGATTGATTACGGTCTGATCATTCTAGGTGTCGTCTGGTGTTTCCACATAGCTGAGAATGAACAGTTTATGAAGTGCCAATTGCAGCCTCCAGCTAAAGAAAGGCTCCCCAGGGCTTCGGGAGAGCCCTGGCCGCTACCAGACTTTATAATTATTTCCCACACTTTTCCCCATCCTCTCCTACTTGTCCTTTCCCTTGTCTCTAACCCCCGCCGTCTAGGCAGGGTCACTGAACTTTAATTTTATGTCAGTGGCATTTGGCTGGAGAAGGGATTAAAGGCCAAGAAGTGGTGAGACTAGGCAACAGCACGGGAGATGGGGAGAGAAAGAATGAGAACAGGCATGAGAGAAAAATGGCAAAGCACAGGCCAAGCTTTACAGGGAGGACAGCCCTCTTCTCAGTAGGCAACGGCCAATGTGCAGGGCAGACACAGACCTGCTGGGCATGGGAAAGGTTCTCAGCAGAGAAACAGCCTCTGCAGGAACTGGTATTACTGGGAGAGTTAGTTCTGCTCCTCTGGGTCGCACATGGAGTGTGATGTTGTAGCACTGAGAGCATTTCCCACGCCAATAGAGTTACAAAAGCGGAGGGGAGTTCATCATGGTAGAGAGCTGAAGGTGCATGCAGGCAGAGAAGGAGCAAATAACACGATGAAGATAGATAATGTGCAAATGAAAGAGAAAGTTAGTCCAGGCATGGGTTTCTTTTGCTAGCGGAACAGTTTTCTTCTCAATCCCTCATGGCAGAGCAACTACCTCAACCTCACCAGCCATTTGGCTCCCTGGGCAAAACTTTTTGTCCTTGCAAAATAAAACACAGCTCCCCCCCCCGCTTCAGTATGTGTGTGCAGGGAGTACACAGACAGGCTACTAACATTTGCAGCCATAAATAACGTAGAAGCTAGCTTTTAAAAACCGCAGGTTAAAGGATGAGGGCTGCCATGACGCACACAGAGAGGTTGAGATCAGAGGAGCAGCTAAAAGGGGTCGGGAGAAACAATGAATCCCCTTGTTCTGAGTCATATTTATGAGTGCTTCATTGCACCTAAAGTTCATATTTTATTGGCTAGGCCATGGGGTTTCCCCATTTGCTCATCTCTTAAAATAACACCCCTGGTCAAAATTTCCTATAAAACACAGAAATGCTACAGCAGGCAGAACTTGTCAACCCTGACAACTACATTATTTAAGTTTGTGGGTGGGGTACACCAAGCAGGAGCTGGTTTGTGCTTTGTACCGAATTATTAATTGTTTCTATACAAAAAATGACTGTAAAACAAGTAGCAAAGGAGAGATTTTACAGCTCAGCTCTCCACAGAAACTTCCCACTATTATTGAGAGATGCTCCAAAAGGTGAATCTAAATGTTTAGTTCCCAACTATTTTTGAGCAACTGCTCCAGTGCAATAGATCAAGAACTTGGCTTTGTCAACTGTTATTATACAACTCAGTGGCATGTGTGGTACCTTGCCAGAACACGGCTTTACTTTTTTTCCCACTGTAATTCAGGGAAAACTGAGACAACAGTTATTAATATGTCAGAGCCTAGAAAACTAATCAGGACAGCTAATGATGGTACATGATATATATCTATAGCTGACAACCAGTGGCTTTGCGGAAGAAAATTCCACTTGACTCTCTTTTTGGAAGAAAATAAGGAGGAGATAGGAATTTGAATAGCTGAAATTTTTGTTAGGTTTATCTTTATCTGACTTAGCAATATTACCAGTTCAGACCCCATGAGAACCTAAGGATCTTTTCCAACCTCAACGATTCTGTGATTCTATCATTTTGCAGACTGTGTCTATCAAATGAAACTATTGTTGTTCTAATTTTAATGTACTTGACTGTAGTCAAATTAATGAAGCTATATTCATATTATCCGGAAAAGATGTACCCATAACCCAGAGTAATTATTATAAACTAAGAACAATTTGTCTAGGCATATCCACTTAAAACATCCCTTTTTTAAAAGTGAGGGGGAAATACAGGGGCGGTATTCAATCATAAGGTACTGCAAAATAATTTCAAAAAGATGCTATGTTGGACTCTTATGATATAGATAACATCAGTTTTGGAGGTAGAGGTGTTAAATTCTGTCCTGGCAAACCTAGACTACAGAAGAGGAAAGAACAGGGACACGGAATGATTTATGAATCTGATTTTGGAGCAGTGAGTGGATGGCACCTGATGGCACCTGGTACCTGGAGCCATGGGATTCTAGTCGTATGGTTTGCAAAAATGCTAGCTGAGAAATCCAAAGAGTGGGTGAACAGTAGTGCGGTTGATAAAGCCATTGGAGCAAGAGAAATCCCAGCATACAACTCCATGACAGCTGTAGTCTTTGTGGTGATTTATGACGGCTGAGATTCAGCAGGAACGTAGCTTTGGGAAGGTTGTTCCCAAGGTTACCTCAGCTGAACTATCTGTCAATAACTACAAGCCATAACATGCTAGTGATCCAGAAGGTTAAGGTGACACTCCTGACGAGGTTACTTTGCTGCCTCACACATGAAATGTGTGCAAATATTTTGCAGTGAGTCTGTCCTGGCCCCAGCCTAGCCTAAACCTGAAAGCCAGAGAGTGAGATGTCTGAGCAGCCAAATAGGAAAAACCTGAAGAGACACAGATAGACAATGAAAACAGCGTACCTCTGTTTTCCAATCCATAAAATGAGGCTGGGCAAATACTTCTGTGTTAATTTTCTATTCTGTGCACTCTGATTCTTTGACTTTGCAGAGTAGTAGAATAGCTTTCTTCTTGTGAAGCCTCTTTTTACTCTGGCTATGTGCTCTATAAAATATCCCACGGAGAGTCTTGCAACACCTTGAGTTTTCTCCTGGTGACCTCAAGCATTAGTTTAGACAGGGCTAAAAAAAGCCCTTCTGTAAGGTCAACAAGTCTATTTACTGTTCAGGCAGTTTTACAAAACAATGAAAAAGAAAAAGAAACACTAGGATTAAAGCACCAAAATGGAGATTTGAGATCTGATGTGACGGAGAGAAGACATGTGGCTAGTTTAGCTCTTGTTCTCAGAACACAGGTTTCTGCCTCTCTGAAGCATGTGTGCTTGGATTAGTGTATGGTAATATAGAAAGCATGTTAATCTCTTCAGTTTTAGTCATTGGGATTTTTTCCCCCTTAAATCATAATATTCTTTCCCATCAATACTACGTGGCTTTAGCAGCCCTGACCTTTCAAGATGCCTGTTTGGGCCAGTGTTTATCAGATGACCGTTTGACCTCCTTGTTAATTGTACTTAATTACATCCTGTTGTAACATTTTGAAATAAGGAGGAGAGTTTATGCATCTGCTCCAAAAAGCTGAAGACTAAAACGGCAGCAGAATTCAGTGGTATGAGGTGCTGACTAATCTCGTGGTTAGGTCAATAAGAGCTGTGCCTTGTCCAGTTGATTGCAAAACTGGATCCTTAAGCCATTCCTTTTCCATTTAGGATCCTTCGTACTTCTGAGAATAAAATCACACAATTTTCTTTGTTTGAGAAGGGCTTCTCCCCTTTGATTCTCAGCTTGCGACTTTCTCCAAAGAGATCAAGGAAGGAGTGAGAGACCTATCAACAGTACTGCAAGGGCTGAAGTTCACATAGGATGATATAAAAGAGACAAGCCTCTGTTGCCACAAGTAATCTCTCTGCAGTTTTCCAAAATTTTAGACTTCTTTATGTTTCCTTGGAATTACCAGTTCTCATGAGCTTTTTGAGAGCTGTATGATATTTGCTATGAGATTTTCTGTGTGTTGAAGATTTATGGGCACATCTAAGATTTCATTAAAGAGCAGCAATTATCCCCTGTAGTTGCAGAAAAACAGAAATGAAAACAAATCAACATCCAGAAACAGATGCAGTTCTTGAAAATGGGCACTCTAAAGGCTCAGAAAACAACTTCAAACAAACACTTCTTATTTTATAATGCTTTTCATATAGATGATGGCTTTTGAAACACATATGGTTGACCATATTGCTTCTCTTCTCACTAAAGATGAGAGATAGATATATATATGCTTCCTCTACTGTTGTTGTTCCATAGCTCACTTTCCACAAACTTGATTTATAATATTACAGGAAACTTGATTTCCTAAAATGAACGAAGACAAAAAGGAACAGAAGCTACAAAAGTGAAAATCTAGTCCCAAGACTTTAAGGAACACAAGGCAAAAGAATACACCTTCAATTTTATTTTATTAAAACACTGATAATTTGACTTAGTGGAGAATGAAAGGCCATGAGGAATTAGTTGTCCATAGTAGTAAACTACACATAATTATGGCGTTACTGTAAATGGTTTATCATCCAGCATGAGTCATATTCTAGATAAAAAAGACAAGTTAGTGCTGTGCTGTGAGACTCTAGGCTGATGCAGTACTGCCCATGATTATCACCATGAAGTGAACAATATTATTGTGAAAGCTAAAAATCTGTACTAAGTCTATAAGGTAACAGAGGTTAAACCTACAGTTCAGCTATACACAAATGCGTTTACATAGTTAAATGTTTTTTACATGTTGATTTAAGTTACAAGTTTATATGATTAAAAATAAAACACAAAATTTGCTGAATATCATAGTAAGGTATTGAAAAAATCATAATGTGTAAATCCTCTCCGGTATTAAGCAATAGTAGCTCTAACTGAAATCATACAATTAAATACGATGACTTTCAGGGAGGTCTGGTTTATTTTTCAGAATTTCAAGAGGTACGTGTAATGTGACACAATATAGTATTTTTTATCAATGCAGTTTAAAATTAGACATAATTTCAGAACAATGTTCATTCTTTTCTTTGATTCCTTGGTGTACTCCTTTATTAATGTCATCTTATATCTGTCAGATGCGTGTCTATTTTAACCACATGGGTCTTCAAAAAGTAATATTTCTTTCATCACTTCTTAAACTATTGAATTAATAGTCATGTTTACTGAGGATGTATGTCATAATGATATCACATTTACAAGGAGATGAATTTTATATATATATAATTTTTAATTTAAGTAAGTATATTTTAATAATAATGATAATAATTTATAAAATGTGTATACATATATGTTTATATCTAGAGAGAGAGAGTAATGGAAAATCCAGAGACAGTTTATGCTATAGATTGAATACAAAGTTCATGTTGCAATTCACTGGGCCAAAATGGAGGGAGTATGTCATTAAGATTAACAGTATATTGTCCCCATTTTGGTTTCCCAGCAGTTGTGTTTTATTTATACGTATTCCTTAGAAATGGAAAAATACAAAGGATATGCTCTTACTAGCGTGTGTGTGTTTACAGGAGAGACCTAATATAAAATGGGCTTATCACAGGACTCAAATCAATGACACAGGCACACACTTGAGCTAAAAACTTGACTGATGAATAAGTTATGACCTGTTCATCCTGCCTTTACATTGCCATCTGCTGCTGTGTGGGGATGAAGCTTCTTTTATTAACATCATATCACCTTGGGTCAATGAGGTTCATGGTGGACTCCATTAAACCATGCTGCTTCACCTTGTCCTCAGTCAGGGAGTGTTCTCTCATCAAAATGGGAATGAAAGCAAGCCCCCAAGAAGACACTGTGATGCTTCCAGTTTTGAGGATGGGCAACACATGGTTCTAAATTACTTGAGATAGAAAACTGGGCCTATCACCGGAGATTAGGGCAGTAGCCTGTTCTAGCACTAGTAGAAACAAAGGTTTAGCGCAAACATCTGCAAAGGCAAAGGCTGGTCAGATGCTGTAAAATGCATGCCAAATGTTCTTAATGGTGTTGTACCAAAAAGATTGCATTTGAAACAAAAGCACTACGTTAGTGGTCAGGTTCCCACTCCCTACTCATTCTTACCCTCTGCTCAGAAAGACACCCAAATCTTGTCTGATACATATCAGCTCCAGTATTAGGAGTGGAGTGGAGTGAAGCCAGTACTATAACATATAATACGAGCTTCAGGAGATCATCTTTGCTGTTCCAGAGTTGTGTTACACCTATAGATACCCCTACAATCAGCCTGGGTATTGTGTTTTTAAGTAACTCAGTGAGGAGTATGAGAAATGCAGCCCAAGGTGGAATAACAGTGAAAATGCAGGAATGATACAAGCATGTCCACAGTCCTGAGCAACCAGTTCTAGGTGGCCCTGCCTGAGAAGGGGATTGGAGCAGATGACCTCCTGAGGTCCCTTCCAACCTCAGCCATTCTGTGACTCTGTGATAGAGTGGTTAGAGAGAAGGAAGGTCTTACTCTTGTCTTATATACTGACATCAATCATTCCTACTTTTTTTGTTGGAGTGCTGATCTTGCTCAAGCAATTGTTGGATGAACAGTTCTGTGTGCTCAAAGTGTCATGCTTTTTCTTTCTACTTCGGAAGTTATTTTCTTGCTTTTTATGTCATTTTGAGGCTCCTGTGCCTCTCTCCCATGTCTGTCCAAAGTAACCTACTGTAAGGGATCACCGCCTATTGTCACGTTACCTGGAGTTAATCTGAGCTCTTTCAAGGCATGAATATTTTTCGTGATGACTGCCTTTCCTTTCCTCTGGCAGTGCAGGTGTAATGCTGAATGGCCAACCCAGAGATTTTTAATTCACTGTCAGTGAATTTCTGCCCTGAAAGAGGGTCAAAATGTTCATTAACTTTGGTAACATTTAAGTTTCTTTCAGGAAAAAAAAAGTCCAGGTGTTTTTTCCTTCTGGCTGAGGGGACTTATTCTGTGTGGGGGGTTATATGTGGGTGAAATAATCTCTCTTTACGAGAATAAATCGCAATCAGATTAGACTACCAGAACTGCAGAGGAAAGGGTGTGGTTTGAATCAGTGTAACAAGCTGTTAAAATCACAGCCAGCTCCCAAACTGGCTGTTAAAACCCGCTGTCTGAAAGTGCCACTCCTCACCACCGCTGCCCAGTTTCCTGGCTGCTCTTCCTCCTCATCTTCCCCTTGTTTGCCCCCGGTGTAAGGTCTGGAAGGGCCCATCCCTGCTGTGCTTCTGGCCCCGTTTCTCAGCATCAGTGCTTCGGCTCTCCTAGGTGGGTCCTTGGTGTTGGCCAATAGCGAGCATGCACAGGGCAAACCTTCAGAATGAGGGCTAACAATTTATATAAGATGAAATTCCAACTTCTTTACATTTTTAATTTTTAAGGTGATGTCAGTTAGTACAGCGACTAGCCCCGTATACGCTTGTGCACACAAAGCATAAATCTGAGGAACTCTGAATTCATTTGAGTGATGCTGACATACTAGCTAAGCACATGGTCTGTGATCAGCTATTTTTTGGCAAATGTATTTAATATCTTATCTATAGTATGGCATATCAAAATAATTTTTAATCATTATATCTAAAGCAGCTTTCTACTCTCTGAATGAGATGTTCTTGAGGGCTTCCTTCCTCATCGTTGTTACAACTAGACTTTTTATGGAATGTTTGGTCAGTGTTAATGGGTATAGGTAATATTAAAATACTCTGATGTGAGCAGAGTGTAAGCAGAAAACAGTGCCTGCCTGGTAGTATCCAGTTTGACACGTAGACACAACTTCCATGGAAGCTTTTCTGACAAATTCCACAGCGAGAAGTGGATGGGCTTTATTAGATGACATGTGCGAACGGTAAATGGTGGAGTGACTTGCCACCTCTGGGTGGAAGCGAGCAGAGGGTTAACGTGAGCAGGAACTAAGGAGATGTGGGAAGATAGAATGGGCTTTAATGTTTAGCTTTTACTCCCCTGCCAGTTTCCCTATGATGATATATGCCCTTTCACCCTCCTCAGAAGTTATGTTCCATCTGTATACTTTTACAGTGTCAAAACAGTTATAACTTACACCTATTTTCTGACCATTGGATCCCAGAAGTATAACTTTTGTTCCTATTCAGTTGCAGCTGAACCCAAGAGGGATCTTTTTTTCTGTCATTTGTTAACCTTGAGGTTGTGTTGATCTGACATCCTGACTTTCACACACAGTCAGAAACCTGGGAATAATTGTTAGTTTTCTTTGTGACGATCTGTGATTAGAGAAAAACAAAATTAAATATGAGAAAAAATGGAAGTCTGTTGACAGATGGTATCAAAATGTACTGGCTTTGCCAAAGCCCAGGCAAAAAGGACATAATTGAATATGCAGACAAAATTAACAACCTCAAGCTCTGATGGTGTAAGGATTAGATAATTTATCTATGCATTAGCTCAGAGCTACATAATGCCGTGATCTTCTCTCTGATCTGCTCTATTCTTTTAAGTAAAGATATATTTGTCAGTCATGAAAATGAATACAACCAAAAATCTAGTAGGTATGTAATTTTAACATACGTATTTGTGATTGGAGTGCCTTTGTAATACAGTGTGACTTAAAACAATGAAGAAATCACAAGGTCCTTACTTAATCACATTCAAAATAGCAGACTGCATGTGATTTTTTCTTCGTTGCCTCCTCCCAGTCCCTTGGTTGCGATGTTTCCTTCTTTTGGCACACGTTACTACTGACAGCACAAAATAGGTGCAAATATGACCCGTTACTGTTAATCCTAGAAGATGTGCCAAGCTGGACTTTAAAATTCATGCAAGAAGATTCAGCTTAGATTCATTCTACCACTATTAACAGAATTAAAAAGCACATATATGCAGTGTTTCTTTTGTTCTGCTTCATGCTACAGCTGAACAACTGGAGTGAAATTTTTGCATTTGGGAGGTTGAAGGATTATACTGTCAAAACCAGAAGAAAAATTAGATTTTGAGGAATCACTTGTCAACTATCTTTTATATTAGGATGGTGATAATACCCAGACTTAGACTCTCATAATTCTGTTCACTTCCAAAACTCAAGTCTCTTCATTCTGGTTACTTACTCCTACTCTCTCATTGGCCAGGATCAAACCAGCATAAGAAAACAGGGTGTTGCTTTTCCACTTATTCTGTATAAACAACTGAAAGCCTTCCAGCATTTAATTATTATTGGAGCAGCTGCAGAATAGCACTTGTTTTGACTTGCTGAGCAAGTGCATTTGACTTGGGAGTAAATTGAATTAATAACACATGTTTACCAATGAAATTTTCAACAAAACATTGGCTATTGAATGAAGACCAGCAATTTTATTAAAATTTCTATTTTATCCCATATTTTAGTGTGAAGTAACAAGGTAATCTCATGGTGTACAGAACACCTGGGAGATTACCTGTGAGAAAGCCAAGCACAGCTATACCTCTTTGGTCGAGGCATTTCTTTTGGTCTGTGCTTATAAAAGTTGCTGGCAGGATGAAATGTTGAAAGCTTTTAATTACTAACTGAGCTCTAATTGTTAAAATAATTCATGAAAAAAAAAAAGAAATTCATCCTTTTACATATTCACTTATATTCTACCGTGTTTTTGTAACTTCCATTATTTGCCTAGTTGCTGCCTATCGCTTTCTAAAGTTGAAAACATTGCCTGTACGTTTTGAGGGGATTAGAAAGTAGCAAGCACATAATTTCAAAGTCCACCTTAATGCTAATTTAGTGTTTCAAACTGTTTTGACTTTTTCAAATGGATGTTTGTTAATTGTTAAGAATCTATCAGATCTTATTGACTACAACAACAAAATTAAGAACTTAAAATTGTGATAATAGAACAGTGCTTTCCTTGTTGTTCTCAAAAGATCTAGTACTAACTGCTTGGGTAAGATATACAAACATTCTAATGCATTTTTTATAAAGTATGGGATATTGAAATGAACTTCTTCTGTGAGGGATAAAGAAAATAAAACCCAATATGTGCCTGAAAAAAGTCCAGGCAATGTATTTTTTGTTTTTTAATTATGGTTTCCCTTCTTCATTCTTGCTCTAGATTCTGTTGCAGTCATTAAAGGTTTTTTTCATGGACTTTATCTCGACTTGAATTACTTTGCAATTCATATAGTTCAGTAATTCTGTGCAATTATGGAAGGGATGTTTTACCATTAAAAGTCTGGATTCAATAAACAATAGATGATTTTTCATTTATTGAAACTGCCACTAACTGCACAGTATTTCTTCAAACAATTTTCAAACCGTCCCTAATTTAGTTAAGCAAAATAGCCAAACGTTGCTCATTGATGTCAGCAGCTGACCTGAAAATAAAGAATTTGGTGAAATGACTCTAAATTTACAGCAGTGTAACTTGCTTCAGAATATGACCTATCAAGCTTTCTGCTTTGTGTTTTAATAAGAAAGTATATTTTATGTAAAAGCAATTTACATAATTCTTTCAAAACCACATCTGTAAAGCTATAATTACTTTAAATACAACCAGTCTAATAATAATAAATATAGAGAAACTCAAATATACAGTACTGCAATAAAGCAGTTCTTAAGAAACAGAACTGTTGCAATGAAAAAAAAAGTAAGGTTTCTGCAGACTTACCTCCATAATTAAGCAAAATTCTCACTGATTACGGAAGTAATTTTCCCTTAGTTGGAAGGGGATCAGAATTTGGATTAAGTTTCTGACAATGAGTTTTGTGTTTAAGGTAGGATATGTGTGGAATGTAATTTTGGGGACACCTCTTTTCAACCTCTACCTACATTTTTGACTTAAGGGATCCTTATATGCCTGCTCTTGGGCTTTGAGTACGGGCTGATCCATTTTGATCGGAGACAAGTTCCTGAAAGATCTCAGTTCAGAAAGTAAATTCTGAGCATCCCCAAGACACATGGACAGGCATGACCAAAGACTGTGCAATGTATTTTCCCACCAAAGCCTGGGGAGGGAGATGGGAGGGAAATGAAGGGTTCTTAAGTCTAAATCACTCACTTTCCCTTGCTACTGGCTACAGAATATGCATGGGGATGCCAGCACTCCCTCACTCTGCTGATGAAAATAGGTAAAAAGAAATACAGAAGACTTGGTACTAAAAGGAGAACAAGCAAGTGGGCGCATGACTCTCCAGCTTTGTAGTTAAAACACCCAGCTGAATGATTATCTGGTAAATGCCTGATGTCAAATGAATAAAAAAATCCGATATGGGAATAAAAGCTTATTTCATTCTCATTTTGACTCACAACCCCTGCATTTCTTCTGTGCAGTGGCCCAGGATGTCCCACGGCCAGCCTACTCGGCACGCTGGCGGAGAGGATACGGTCACTGAAAGCAGCTGATAGGGACTGAAATGTCCTTTGACTGAGCGAGGGCTATCTCTTTAGTCCTGTTCTCTGGAGCTGCAGATGACTAAAGGGGAAATGTAGATAAACTCCTCTGTTCTTCTTACTGGCTGGTGCAAGACAGTTGACCCTTAACAAACAGAAGTGTCTCTCCAATGACTGTATCAGGCAGCCGTCTCCGGTGTCCGAAACAATCCTTTAAGCACAGGTGGCTATTTTTATCAATCTCAACGTCTAACTCAAAATAGATTGCCTGAGTTCAGATCAGGATTCTTACCATTCTCTAAAACAGGTTACATCTATTAAAGCAGTAGTGCTTAGACAAGTATTTACATTACCTCTTTTTTTTTTTTTTTTTTAATAAACACTTTGGGAAAGTATTTTTCATCACACTTGGACTTTAAAGATTCACTGGATTTATAACCTTTTTTAGAAGATTGTAGTCCTCATTCAAAGGCCAATGGGCAGAACGATAAGGCTGCCATTTATTTGAACAAACTTTGAATAAGAATTTGCATTTTTAGGACTTCCAGAGTAAAGATGAAAGATACACTTGCTGAGATAAGTTTAATCTGAGTTTCTAAAGTTAGTGTTCACTTTCTACAGTGTAAAAGCCTAAACAAAGCTACAAAGCTTTAAAGCATATTTTAATGTAATCTGGTCTCCTCAACTGAGAATAATGTTCTGATGAATGTGCTGCTTAACTTCCCTCTGGTGCACTTCATTAAAATATTTACACCTACCATAGCTGAGGGGTTTTTTTTAGATTCTTCATTCTGCTCTAGGATCACATCTTTTCTCCTATCCACATGCCCTACGAAACATTTGTCTCATTTTGTAAAAAGTGAGTCACTTCACATAGTCTAATCGTGGAAGAGAGAACACGTTTGTAGAATTTGAACGTTGGAGAGAAGAGCAAGAATGAGGTAAACAGTTATTTGATGTCTGTCTTTTCACAGTAGCACAATAGCTAATTCCTAGGGCCTCTGACCTTTTAGTGTCCTGTAGCAGAGTCCTTGCATTAATCTGTTGCTTATCTGTCACCTACCACATTTGATATTTCCAGCCTCTGCTTTCAATTATCAGTCATTTGAGGCAGCACTGAGTAATTTCAGGAGAAAACGCCTGGAACCTTTGACCTGTTTTTGTCAGATAACCACAAGTGTTCACTGTAGATAAACTATCATTTCATTATATTCAAGATGTAAACGAGTGTCGTTTGTAGTGTATCAGCTTACTGTAACCTTTATCACCTTGAAGTGATTAAAACTGACTGGTTTACTTAGTGCTTATACAAAGAATTCAGAGTCAAACAGTGAAATTCAGTGAGATTAGTGTAAATGGCCCCTTAGAGTTCCATGGTCTGTAAGACCCTCCGTTTTGCCTTGGCATGTATATATAGCAGTTAAACAGTGACATTAAGTTGATTGGTGAGGCTTCACTATTTGTGAATCCAGTTGGGATCCTGGGATCTTACATTGTAAAACCAGTTTATTACAACATAACTTTGGTTTGTTCCCTGGTTTGCCAAAGAAGCTTTCACTTTCCCTACATGTCACCACATACCAACCTCTTCAGGAAAAGCAAAGCACATGTCAGTGGGGAGCTAATCACTAATGAAAGAGCACGTCTATTAGAATATATATAATGAAAGAGCACGTCTATTAGTCCCTCATGTGCTGTGACCTAAACCCATTGCTAGCACTTTTTGCTGATTATTGTCCGTCCATGTATGTGCTTTTTTTTTTTTCCCCCAGAAGACAAATACTTTTGTTACTGAAAATTAGAGTATATTTTCTCTTGGTGTAAAGGATGACTCTGTTTCCAAAATATCTTTTTGATGTAAATTTGTCTTCATTCATCTTGGAGTTGGGCTTAGTGTTAATACAGTATGAATATTTCATCAGTTTGCCACATGGGTGGAAAATATCATTCTTTCCCATCTTACACACAGGTGTTTGTGATATTCCCCTGAGCCATGATTTGTCTGATGTAACCATAGGGCTGAATATATTAGTTTCAGGTGGTATAAAAATAACTTTTTTAAAAGTTGATGCTAAGAATTCTGATCAATGAGAACAAATGAAGAATTTTGTTGTAATCAGCATTGACTGTAATATTCCAGTTATTTTTACTTAGAAAAATGATATTCCTCCAATGGTTAAAAAAGGACTTCCTGATTTTCTGGTCAACCGGTTTTTAGATGCTGTGATCGGTCCCGCAGAGATGCATTTTGGCAAATGAACTGAGCAGGGCTGGAATGACATGAGAATGCTCTGGAAGAACTGAACACTTAAAAATCTCAACCTGTATTTTTTGGGCTGCCAGTGTTGAAAAGCTCTCGCATGTGAAATAAAAATATTTGAGACATGGTGCCTCCCCTGCACTTCATGCCATTTCAGCAGGATAAAGGACCTGAGAGATACCCTACTGAGCATTCACAGTCTTCCCCGACAAGACATTTATTAGATGCAGAACAGAACAAAACTTCAGTATTATTTTTGGTATTAAAATACTCCATATCATTAAACAACATTTTACTTTTATAACTTGGCTATTGTTCTAGTCATTAGTCAATATTGCAACATCACAGTCACTGCTTTTTTTCATTCTACTGTGTAATGCAAGATCTCAACTTGTCTAAACTTGTAAAAATTGTTTTTATGTTTTGTACATTGGCTGATGGAAATTTGCAGTTTGAGATTCTGGCTTCATTGTGGAGAGTGGGACCTTCCTGGACTCAGGGTTTTCCACAGTGTTCAGTGCCTGTTTCCTACAGCCCTTCATTTCTGCAGGCTGTTGCTACTACCAAGTCCTGGCCTGCCTGTAAGTGCTGTCTTGACCCAAGGAAATTTTGAACTTGTGTCCTTTGCAGATGGCAGTGCTGTCTCTTCCTTAGGTATACATGGAAACACAGATAAGTGCTATCTGTGTGAGCTGTAATAATTAATTTTGGGCTTGTCAGGAAGCGGGTATTAGCATTCTTTCAGCAGTTGTGAGTGGTCCTGAGAGAACCCCACCAATGCTATTGCAGGGTATTGTACAGGTTTCTGTCCAAATTATAACATATAGGGAGAGAACTGCTGTTTCCAAACTAATATCACTAATTAGAAGGTACTTTTAAGAAACTAGACAAAAGGAAACCTCAAACCCAAATAAAAATGAAACAGGCCAGGCGTACTGGCATTTAAACCTTTTATTCAGTGTCTAATTCTCCGATGCTTACTCATAGTGAGTAGTGCTTAGTTACCCACACATGCTGGTAAATACTTGTTGAAAAAATACTAACCAGAGATATCAGAAAGGGTTGTTATATTAAGTCTACCTTTCATATAATTTTCATTTAAAGTTTACTGACATATCTGTTTGTCGTTAGTGTCAAAATGCTCAGATACAACCTTAGAAAATTGCAGCAGAATTTTTGCACTAAAAAAAATCCTCCCCGGTTCTGTGCATTTGCATATGCTAATCTCTGCCAAGTTGTCTCAAAAATGAAAGGCTTTACATGGACATTAAAAAACAAAAAACAAAAACCAAACCCCAAACCTCAAGTCAGGTCTCTGTATATACCTCTCAGTTTAGAACTGGGCAGTGGAGCTGCTAAATAGCCTGTATCCTGTTTCTCTTCAGTAGCAGCCCATTCATCTCCAGGTACAGAGCAGCCAGTTTACATGCTTCTGCCTCTTTTCTGCTTTACTTTTTCTACATAGTGTACGATGGCAAACCCATGTAAGCTAAATATGCACTTGAGCCAAGGAAACCTCACAGTTAGCAGACAATTTTCCTTTTGTCAGCCAGGAGAAAGTTCATTTTCACCAAAGATAAAGTGTACTTATAGCCTATATATTTTATTTTTGGTCGTTCTTAAGGCAACATAGATTTGCACGTTTAAAAAAAATGTTAATAAATACAAGGATAGTTTACATTTTTGAAAAGCTGAAAGGGAAGCGTACTCTAAAGGACTAGCTACATGGCCACAGGTGACTTAACTTGTAACTGTTGCTCCAAAAATAATGTAAATGCTTTTCCTTCAATAGCTCTCACTTTCATATGTCTGTAACTGTACCCTTATATGGAAAGCCCAAAACATATTTTGGAGACAACATATATATATATTATAATAATACACATATGCAGGTTTATATATAAATATATATATGTATATTTATACACACATACAAACATCTGCATTGTGTATGTAGACAAAATTGCACGGGTGTACACATGTACATGAACATATAAGTATAAATATACATATATATTGTAATAATATACACATTTTATCATTTATACATGTAACATTTAGGAATCTAAATATGTGCCTTTTCAGAACTGACATTGTTCCTTCCTCAGATCGGAGGACTGTTAATATTAAAATGCAGTAAAAGAGCAGGGGTTATAGGAGGGAACATTTAGTGGAGCTGGGTGCAGTCATAAATGTTTAGCTGGTTATCCAAACTGAATCCCAGCTCTGAGCGTTTTAGGTTTCGTCCACCATCAGTAAAGCAAAGCATCTATCTCACAAGGCAGGTGGTCCTTATCCAGAAGTGAGAAGTTCTCTCTTCTCACAGAGCACGGCTGCTTCACAGGGCAATGGCAACATTGCACGCTGTGGCAGTGAAAACCATGGATCCTTTTCCTTTCCACATCCGTAAAATCTGAAGTATTGATCCCATAAGATGGTCATCAGCCAGTACTGTGTCCTGTAGGTTCCCTTGCCACATCAAAGCATGTATTTCATTGCAAAACTCAGGGTCAGAATTGCAGCAGACAGTGGAAATAGATCCAAATCAGTCCCAAACTCAAATAAGCTAAAATCCTCTGTTTACTCCCCCTTAAAATTCTGCGCAATGCTGAATTAAGCAATGATAAGGTTAACTTTTTTATTTTAAATTGTGGCAGCCTCGGAAGCAGTGGGAGCTGTACCTGCCCACCTATAGCACGTCAAGGGGACTTCTCGTGCCAGGAGTGGTGCTCCCCTTGCCGTGGGGTGCCAGAGCCACTCAGCCCTGATTCATGGCTCCTTCTTCTGACCACTGGCAAGGTGACGCTTATGCCATTAGGGTAAACATGTGTTAATTTGTATGATGTAACTGCTTCTTAAATATGTAGTTGTCGCAGTGCACTTTAGTACCACTTCAGGATTTATTACGTTAAGTGGAAATGAGCAGCATTCCTCTCATCTGCCTGGTTATTAGCAGCAATTAGTGTTTTCCAAAGTCATCTATGGCTCGGACGTTACCACTGCTGTGCTTACGACTACACTGAAGTCCTAAATCCTTTCACAGTTTTCAGTTTGTCCGTATTTCTAGTTACTTTACAACATGCCCTCTTTCAGCTTTTTTTGATATTCTTTCCACTCCGGCTTCTGGAATTTGTATAAAAACCACTGAGGTTTTTTTTTTCTTTTGAACTGAAGACACTGGGCTGGTGGAATTTCCTTTAACTGGAAGTTATGTCTGGGCTTGTGGTTTTATTATTTGCACAGTTTTATATTGTCCTGTTTGTTTACTCCCAAGCACAGGGAACGCTCCATTAATCATGGGAAGTGGGCATTCGTTTCACCTCTTTAATTTACATTCAACTCTCTTTCTCACAGTTGAAAGGGACAAGGACTTCTCCCACCAGCGAAGGCACTACAAAGAGTTTCGCTTTGACCTTACTCAAATCCCGCACGGAGAGGCAGTGACAGCAGCCGAATTCCGGATATACAAAGACCGAAGCAACAGCCGCTTTGAGAATGAAACAATTCAGATTAGCATATATCAGATCGTCAAGGAGTACCCAAACAGGTACCCTGCCGGCATGCACGTATCACATGTTGAATAATGTCTCGTGTTTCTATCTTAAGTAGGGACACAACAGCTGATCACAAGCGCACCCTCGGCAAGGCATCATTGCCATCACTGTGGCTTGTGCAGTATTAATCCCTAGGCAACGACAGCAAATACTAAGCAAGAATAAAACTTACCTTCAATGTAATTTATTCCAGGTTTATGGAGAGTTACATGTCCAATCTCACCAAATAATCTGCACAGAGGGGGTGAGGGTTCGTGTTCTCAGTGAGCAAATGGTGGAGTCGTATGCACAGTCTACGTGTCTGGATTTGGGAAATGCACCATTTGCTGACGCTGAGGTACTACCAGCCAAGATTTATTTAGCTTCTTAAAGGCAGATAGAGTGTTCAACTTTGTTTACATCTGAAGGAGCATGGGTTTTTCTGCATGTGTTTTAATATTCTGCCGAATGTAATTAAAAGATAAAGTCGTGCACTGACTTTAGAATGACATACGCACACTTAACACATGCAGCTGAACTGAAAATTAAAACAAATATGATGTTGCACATAAGCAAATCTCTGAATCTGAGTTTGCAGAGCTCTGCGTGTGACATACTTTCAAGGCTCTGCAAGACCTGAGCAAATGACCGGATTTCACCAGGCAAAGTAGATAAATACCTGAAAATTCCCATTAAAAACTAGTAGCAATTCCAAGATGCTTCTGAAAAAAGCTACATACATCCAAAATTTGACATTTGAAATTAAATTGGTATATGTCTTTTCTCAGAAAGGTAAGAAAAAAAAAAGGTTTGTTTTGAGTTAAACAAAAACTCACCATCATCTTGGAACAGATAAAATATTTCTTTCCTGGGCATGTTTAGCAAAAGCAAAGAAAATGTCAGCATAAACTTGCAGAGTGTTCTGGAGGAAAAAAATGCCCCATCACCAGTTAGCTCAAAGGCTGGGCCAGAGTTCAAATCTCTTTTCTGCTCACCGAAGCTTGAGCTTGTACCTTCCAGGTGAGATCTCTGAACAACAAGTTATAAAATTTGGTTATGGTTATAAACAGGGAGTCATTTTATATCAATGGAGCAGAACCAATGGGAGGGAAAGCATTCATCTTTCCAGAATACCTTTTGCTTTCTTAGTAAATTTGTGCAGGAACAAAACAGTGCAAGATTTTTTTTACCTCCATCTTCAGCTTGCAAAAATCCTTTTGACGCTGACTCTAAAAGAAACTTCTTGGAGGAAAGAATGAAATGAGAAAGAACAAAACATATCTTCTTAAAGAGCAAAGGTCAAGGCTAGGATTATGAAAGCTCTTCACTTGCAAACTCAACAGATTTTTTTTAAGAACTAACGGGAAAAGTTAGTTTTTCTAATCCATTTGATTTTTTTTTTAGGGTTTTTATTTGTTTTTTTTAATGTTTTCCCAGTAAGTGGTTTATGTTCTATTTTAGAGAAAGCAAAACTGCTTACTACTCTGAAGCAAGATCACTAATATTTTCTGACCTGTTGAAATGACAAGTGTCTCTGTGAAACCATTAAAGAATGCTCTTGATTTCTTTCAACATACACACACACAAATTTATGAATGTTTTATATTTCCGTTTATAAACATAAAAGCCCCATCCTCTAATGGAAACATGATGCTGGAAAAGGAGACATGCAGCGATATACCACCCAATTGATTTCACCAGTATCACTGCAGCAACTTCAGATGTAGACTAAGTGTTTCCCTCCTATTGTTGATTTTGCCAGTGTCTACTCATATATGGAGTGTACAGAGACACATAACTCATTGGGACAGGATGGGAGAAGACCAGAAGCTCTCCATTGTTCAAGTTAGAAACAAGGAACTTTTTCCACCTGTTTCTTGGTACCTCCAAACCGAAGAGCTCCCAATAATATTTTATCTTTTTGTTTGGTTGGGGTTTTTGGGGGTTTTGGGGGTTTTTTTTTCATTAAAGCCACAGCTTTTTCTTTGGGGCTCAAGCCTTCATTAGTGCTATTCTTGACTTTGTCACCTCAGGTTTGTCCTACATACATACATCAGGTTTTAGGTGCAAAATTTTCAGAAGCTGCAGATGCAGAATGTGGGGGTGAGAGAACTCTGAGGGTGGTGAGACACTGCAACAGGTAGCCCAGAGAAGTTGTGGGTGCCCACTCCCTGGAAGCATTCAAGGCCAGGCTGGATGAGGCTTTGAGCAACCTGATCTAGTGGAAGGTGTCCCTGCTGATGGCATGGTCTATAAGATCCTTTCCAACCCAAACCATTCTATGATTCTATAATGTCCCACACTCCTTACTAGTGCCATACCAGAGCAAAACTGCTGGGTTTGACCCTGCTCCTCCACCCTTCTTTGCTCTGCACAGGAAATGTGGGTGTCTGATAGGGCTCTACTATCCCTAATGAAGTCCTGTCATGCTTTCAGGCAAGGACCGCTCAGGGTTTAGTATTTCTGAGTTACAGACTAAGGATTACATTGTAGTTTTGAATATTTTTCTGTCTCTGTGGCAGCATGGCTGCTGAAGTGTGTGTGCGTTGAATTCACTCTGAGTTTGCTGAAATGACAGTCTTTGGGATTGAAGCTTTCTATTTGTTCTAAGTGAGCGTGTAAAGCACAGCCCATGGCAAGGCAAACTTTCCTACGCAGCCCTGCCAATGTACTTCTACTCGGATCTTTTCTCATGACAAAAGTAATATAGTCCAACAGGCCAAATCCTTGTTCACGATCTGGTGGCAGCTAGCCACTAATTTAACTAAACCCCAAGGATTCTTCCCGCATTAGGGAATCCTCAAGTGGCATTAAGATACTAAAGCAGCTCTCTGGAATGAGGCGAGAGGTGAAGCAGCATTATGGGGATGGCCTATTACACAGTAATCATGATTTGATCTGGTCAAAAACGTTGCTGGGTTTCAAGGAACGTATATATGGTTTATTCCACCTTTATTCCTTAAGTGACCCACAATATCTGGAGCTTCTTAGGCGTTCTGCCTGTAGCCTCTTTGCTGAAATTCTTGACTGTGGTAGCATTCTGCTGTAGACAACTGGCCTTCTGAGACCAGACTGAGATCACTAAACTTAAACAGCCTCCATAAAGGTAAAGCCAATCAACTGTATTCTGCCTAAATGTGTTCACTGTTGCATTTCAGGCCATTTACGACATAAGGCCTTACTTTTTTATTATGTGTTGTGGGCTATTTTTTAAATAGAAATATTTTTTAAAATTAGAGCCAAAGTTTCCAGCTGTTTTTCATTTTAAGTGTGATCTTTTTTTTCTTTCAACAGAATAAAGGAGATTTTTAAAATTAAAAATGTCACAAAATGTGATAAGAAGTGAATGACACCAGCTTATGGGGGAAATTCTCATCCCAGAGCTCTCATTGCCTTCTCAGGGGTCAGGTTTTCACCTTATGTTTATATCAATTGTAAAAAAAAGTTTGTTTTTTTTTTTCCCCTGACAAATAATTTGAATTTCTGTAGTAAATTGCTGTTATGTGAGCTAAATCATTAACACTGGTCCAGAGACATTTTCTCTGTTCTACTATGTGTTCTCGAGAATCATTTCTAGTTTTCTCTAGGTGCACACAACTACTTTTGGTTCATTTGCTGAGTTAATAGGTAAAGAATTATCTGCCCCTTTGAGTCTATTACCTTAGCCAGATTGCTATGCTCATAGGAAAGTAGACAAGAAGATTGACATATCAATGCCAAAGAGACTTTGGTGCAAGTTTCTGCTGCAGTACAAAGTAATAAAGTCACATTGAGGAGAGATCCACAGGGGAAATTTGTCCCTTACAGGCATTTCTGGACTGTATTATTAGTAGTGCCCTATTGTACATTGGCATACGAGACATTGTGCATTCTGACTTTTGAGAATATTTCGTATCAGTCTCAGCAAAGTTTGGAGCTGAAAGAATCTATATGGGAAAACAATTATGTGTTCTTGGAGGAGAGAAGACAAATGTGAAATTATAGCACTGTAATATTGTCATATTTTATATTACAAACAATTTTACAATTTTCTATTAAACCCACTGCATGATACAAGAAATATTTATAAATAAACATCTTAAAGACTGTCACATTCAGAATTAAACCTTTCAGCTTTAAAGTTCCGATAAAACTGCTTATTAGAGAAAAAAGTTGGCATTTAAGACTCCAGAGAGTACTATTTATGAGCTTGTGGTACGTTGTTAATTTGTTCAGCGCTAGCATAGCCGGTCAGGCTCTTTCGAATTGTAAGACTGTTTTCATGTTAGCTCCAGAGGGAGAACGTATGTTTTCTCCTTGTGTGGTCATTAGCACAGTTCTACTGGAATAGAAGTGATAAGAACACAGCAAAAGATTATCCTTTAACAGAAGAAAAAATAGGTGACTTGAAAGAAAACCCTTCCGATTTTCTTTTTAAAAAACCCAAAACTCCTTTATAATTTCTGAGCTCTATAACCTCATTCTGCAGATATTTCTCACATATAAGTAAATATATGCTTGTCATAGATCATTTGGTCTTATTTTGCTGAGTGTTGAACAACCACAGTTTCAAGAGCTACCTGAGATGTTTTTATCAGCATCAGACTTTCTAGCTGCATTTACAGTGTTTAGTCTAGATAAGACAACAACTTCCTATGATGTCATTGTGATTAAGCAACATAAGAATACAGTGACAGGACCATCATAATTTTAAATCCACTTCTTATACACAAATCCTATTATTTCTGTCTGTCTTACCTCTTTAAGTGCATATTTGTGCCGTCTGTAAGGTAACAATACGATTCGAAGGTCTGTGTGAGCCAAGTCTGTATTTAGTTGACTTGGACAGTCAAAGTTTAGAATAAAATATTTTCTCTTGTATATTATTATTTTGCTTACTATTTATGGCAGAAAAGAAATAGGTTTCTATAACTATAGATTTAGGTTTAAAAGGCTAAATGGTGAAAACGGTTTTTAATAATGCATGCTGCTTTGTAGAAGCATGTAAACCAAAACTGATGAGAGTTAAATAACTTGGGTTTAGTGTGGTCATTGTAGTAAACTATTTGTAATATAGATGTGGTTCTGGAACCAATTGTGTGAGGAGATATGTGAAAACAGAACAAATAAATGATCCATGCTAAACATTTAGTAACACGATTATACTAAGTCCCCTGAGCAGCCCTTCTGTATTACTGGAAGATTTCATGGGAACAAATTTGAGAGTATACCAGGGAACTGAGGGTTAAAATGTAAAAATTACATTATTGAATAGATATATAATTTTTACTTTGATATAGAGACTTATTTTCTAAACATCTGTACTAATATGAAACTGTCTGAACTGTCATCTATTCATGTTTTGTCATATGATATAGCTGCTGTCATATGTTATTAATAACAGATTTTTTTATGCTTTTGAATTTTAGTTGAAATTGGAACGTGATTTTGACATTTTTTGTCTTTTACACAAAATGGTTTATAAAAGTTAATCTTCCCGAGATATTCTAGTGCTGAAAGATGAATCCTTTATACATAACCTCAATTATATCTTTTGTGTATTTGTATCAGGAAGCTGGATTTTTCAGTTTTTCCAGAGCTGTAGTTTTTACATGCTGAGACTCATTTCAGAAAGGCCTCTCAGGGGAAATACCTGTATTATACTTAACAATTACATGTTAGCTACAGCACATGCTGTACTGTGTCATGGTGAGGGTATGTCAAAGGATTATTCATTTGGACTCCAGGAAGTTATTGTCAGCAAGGAAATTAAGGACAAAAAATAATAATATTTGAACGTCTTAACTCTATTTTCTTTAACTTAGGGATGCAGACTTGTTCCTGTTAGACACAAGAAAGGCTCAAGCTTCTGATGTGGGCTGGTTTGTGTTTGACATTACTGTGACCAGCAATCACTGGGTGATTAATCCACAGAACAATCTGGGCTTGCAACTCTGCGCTGAAACCGGGGATGGTAAGATCGTAACTGTCGATCATAATGCTGTATATGCTCTTGTCATCTCTTGCTAAGAATCTCTTCTGGATGGGTGTTTTTAAACTTGACTGGGTGACAATTCATTGAGAGTTTATAAGAAAAGGATACAAGTCCTATCCTGCCGTAGCTATAGTCTGCAAACTTTCTATTATTCTTAATTCTATAGAATATCGCAATTATAAAGCTAACTGAATAAAGTTAAATTAAATTAAGTTTGGGATAGAAGCTCCTACATACAAAAGGAAGTTCCATTTTAATGTTCTTCCACTGTTGATTAAATTCAGGAAACTCAAGCAGATTTGCGGAATTTTTGTTTTAGAAAGTTTCTAAAGAACTTTCAGGGCTGAAGAATGGAGAAAGGTATTAAAAAACCTCAGGAAAGTTCAGAATGTAACTCGTAGCAACCGGTACTGATGTTGGAGAAAGATTAACAATAGGGTAATGTGGGAACTGGTGTTCTATCATTTGGAAAAAAAAATTCAAAACTTTTTTATCTTGAAATGGATTAAAATTTTGAAATGTTAGAAATTTTAATTAGCTGAAAATTAGAAAGAACACTATCAAAACTGAAGTCAGAGCTGTGAGGTTTTTAGTATAAATTTACCGGGCTACTACATTATTCACAATTAAGCTCTTCATTAAAAAGTGAAAATGCATCTCAATGCAAAATAATATTTTTAGAAGAAATGTTCTTTACTTAGACTTCTTTAGAAACTAATAAAAAGAGACTTATATAATGTTTTTTCTGTGATGGTTCACTTAATCCATACTACTTTACAAGCAAACTTTCAGATTTAGCTCTTTCTTGTCAAAAAGCTTTTTAAGTCAGAGGTCAAGGGATCTATGATGCCAGTTAACCTAAGCCTTAGCTGACATAATGTTAATGAGTAGCAGAAGAAACCCTGGTGTAAGGATTAATATTTTTTTCTTTCTTTGTTCTGGCTACATTTTCTCATTGTTTTTGATCTGAATTCTCCCTCAGGCTCAGCTGGGCTGTGAACAAAGCCTCTCATACTTTTTCAGCAAGTGCTCTGGCTGCTGGAGAGTTATGCAAAAACTGTCCTCCTTTAGGCGTGCTGCTTAAAAAGGGAGTTGGCAGGCTTGAACCAGAGCAAATGACCATTACATCTAGTATTGTCTATACAGTTGGAGTACAGTCAGTGGAAAAGGGAGGCAGCAATACAAAGTAGACCATGTTGTTGCTTCCTCCAACCAGCCTTCAAAGGCACTACACCTGAGCTCGGGCTATATGGGGAGCGGCTCTGTTTGGCAGCCTGGTTTTGTGAGGCCATTTTTAAGCCCTTAATATTCTGGAGAGGTGACACCTCCATCAGGCATCCAAATTAGGTGGACTGGCTTCTGGCCAGCTTTCCTGCTCCAGAATAAACTCCATCCTTGACTTTTTTTCCAGGAGATTCAAATAGAGAAATTCTTGAAAATTAAGTATCTATGAAAGGCATTCATTAAGAAACCCTGGAACCAGCAATTTGTTGGTTCTAGCATCAAAATTATATCCATTCAGTAAACAGCAGGAAAGTTTGTATGGGTAAAAGGAAACCTTTAGGTTAATACACTGAAGAAATTGTAAAAGAATAGTTTAGGTAAATATTTCCCCTGTCCTACTCCCAAGATCAGAAAGGTGATAGATAATTTTCTATTTTAAATTCCAAAGCCACAAGCAGCTTTACCTTCTGCACCTCACTTATTTGAATTTCTCAACACAGCTGCTTGAGCGAGGAGGGAATTCCCCTCTTCCCTCACTTTCTTCTCCCCTCTCAGTTTATTCATCCAAGAAGAGTGCCCTTCTAGGGACTAAAGTTTTCAAAACTATAGGGAAGACCTGTGCTATACCACTTCAGCTTAGCATAAGGAAAATCATCTTTTCATGCTCTAACAATTTTGCTCTTAAGGCTTTGATTATTTTTATTGGGTTGCTGTTACTTCTGGAAGCTATTAGAAACACCAGCAGTTGAATGACACATCTGTGTACAGATGGAACATGAATTTTTATACATGACTCAGTATGTAGTGGACTCAGTTGGTAACCCAGAGAACCCCACCCACCTTCCCTCCAACCAGTTTTCTGTGAAAGCTCAGAGACTGATTCAAACCAACAGAAAAACCTTCCCTTAGCTCAAGTGAACTTCAGGCCATGCAGGTCTGAAGCACATTTCCTCATGCCTCCAGCTGTCCATTGAGTTTACAGGAGGTAGAGGAGTTCTGCCCCCATAACAGGAGGGACATTTATGATAAGACCAAATCCATTAACCTTTCTATTGTAACAGACCATTAAAATAAATGGAATTCTGTTAAGTCAGAGGATCCCTGTTTGAGGTATTCAGGTGCTGCACTGGGACCCTGGAAAATCAAGTCTGTAAATGCATAATAATTTTTAAATTTATTCATATAACACCTTTAAAATGGGGTGCCAATAATTACTGAGACTCTGGGGTGCTACTATATTGTTATCATTAACAATAATCTTTGTCACAGTTATCTTGCAGTGACTTTTTAGGCAATTGCTTGTGTAGAGATATTTCTTTAGTGATCCCTGAAGATGGTGCATAAGTAATAATAACAATAACGTCTACATGAGGAATAAAAAAATTTGTAACCATTTAATATAACGGTGAGATACAAACAACTTTGGAAGAATGTGTGGTTGTTGTAATTCATATTTTTCCCCCTTTAAAAATGTTGAAAAAGTACAAAAAGCCACATGACATTGGAATGTGTTTTCTTTTTTCTTTAAGACAGTATTTGGTATCATACGTCTCATTTTAGCATGAAATGTAGACTTTTTCTCTTAATGGGACGTTTTATTTTGAACAGTAAGAATAAAGGTTTGCATGACACATATGGAAGCTGTCAACATATAATACACTGTTTCCCTGGGGCTGTGGTAAATTAAGGATCAGGTTTTTTTGATTCTCTTTTTTAATGTCTCCTCAACATTCTGCAGCATCCCCTTTTGGCCGACTCCCTCCTTTTGACACCAAAACTCTCTGTGGTGTTTAAAATGAGAGGTGATCATTTTCACACTGATGGAAGTGTGGGTGTTAGATGAATTGCAGCATAAAATCAATGCAGATGCAGAAACAATTCAAAAAGCTCCATGCGACACTTTTCCTGTATATGTACCATATGTCTCCTAAGACTTAAAACATGCTCCAGTGAATCAGCATCTTTGTATTAACATTTAACGTGTTTATAATTGGAAGTTAGCAACAGTTTGAACATCACTTTTACTGGAGGAGTATAAATAGCTGCTAGAGTATTCCTTTTGCTGTGTATGTCATTGCTGAAGAGAACCTAGTGTTGTCTACAGAAAGTGGGAGAGGGAGATAACGTGTAATGGTAACTATTGATGATCCACAGAACGAAACAGGTTCCAAATACACGGCGCTCAATACAACAACCTGCGTAGCCCCCACAGCCGTGTAGTTCTGTGCCTTTTCTTACATTACTGCAGCTCACTTATTTTTCTGCACATCGGAGGGGAAGAAACTGGTGGTAACTTTGAAAAGCCCAAGGTGATGAAGGTGATTTCTTTTACCACATAGCCCCATGGAAGGTTTCTTTGGGCTTTCCTGCTGTTTGAAGTGGGCAGGCGGCAGGCATCCTCATCTCCCTGACTCTGACTCTTACTTCAGGTATTTTTTTTTCCTCAGAGCAAATGGAAAATTGAAAGAAATAGGTTCCTTGATCCGAGTGAAGTCTGGGGAAGGCAAATTCTCTCTCCAGCACGTATTTGGGTACACTCCGACATATGTCCCCTGGAAGGGGCTTTGGCTCCTAATCCTACAGGCTGCAGGAAGGATTGCGGAGGTCATTCTTCAGTGATGATGGGGGAGACATTAAGAGACACCCTCTCTCTTTTTTAGCCTCTCCTCCTCTCAGCCTGGGCCTTCCAAGGTCTCTTTCTCCTATGAAGCCTTCAGAGAGGCAATATGGCCACATTCTCTTTGTCTCAGAGGGTGGCTGTCTTGCTTTCAACCCATAGCAACACATGGTAGCACCCTGGCTTCTTCAGGTAGTTGGCTGCATACTTTACATTGGCCTTGGCCTCACCTTTACAACACTAAATGTTATCAGTCTCATCCCAAGCTTGCCCCCAGTCAAACTTCGCGCCCAACTTACATGAGCACAGTAGCCATCAGGTACTCTGGAAGATGTTGCTGGGCTGTTGCGTTTAAGTCTCTTGGTGGATCTGGTATTTACAAGACAAAGTATCAGGAGTAAGTTCACCTTCATTAGTGTCCTTAAAGTGGGAGAATTTAGGATATATACATTTATATTGATATATATACGGACTTTGGCAGGCAATAGCTCTGCCTAAATTCTGAGCCATCTGGAAGCCATATAGCCATGTTAGCACAGCACTGAACCCAAGCTAATATATCCTGCCCCTCAGCAGGTTTTATTAGCTTGGGCTCAAGCACTGCCTAAGTGCAGCTACGTGAGTTCTGGTTCAGAGCTGACTTTGGCCAAAGTTACACTAGTAAATTAAACATGCTCGGGAATACTGTGGCGTGAAACCAGCCAGAGAGGTGACTCTGTCTCCAAAACAGGGTGACCCCATGGCAGCTGTCCCCCATGGGAGAGATCCCTGCAGCACTGCCTTGGGGTGCTGGGGACTCTGTGGTAGAGCTGGCATAGGACCCAAGTGCCAGGAGCATCCTCCCACCCTGAGCAGAGCAGATGATCCAGCTCCAGCACCTGGGCACTCTTTAATTTACTCAGATAGGTGTAACCCTTGTTTCCAGCTGGGTCAGAAATACAGTCAGCATTTTCTTGTGTCTGCTTGTAACAGGCGATGTGAACACATCCTTTGTTAATAAGGGCACAGGAGGGTCAGGGAGGGGAGATGGACCCCTTCTCCTGCCAGTACTGCATACTGGTGCATACTGGTCCTGGCTGTACAACTGTGCAACTCCCCCTCCACCCTGCTCCCCAGACAGATGAAGGAGTAACAGTATTTTAGAGATAATGGCATTTTTGTTTCACTTCATTCAGAAGGCTTTTATCCATTTTATTCTTTGGTGGATGACCAATTAATCTAATCTCTCCTTGTTTTATTGTCTTCCTGAACACATTTTTAACTGTGCAGAAAAGCCCTAGGACTCCCACAAACCATTCACGGTTTAAGTACATTAAATTGAAAGGATAAATCAAGTACTTAGCAAGCATATTTGTGTACGATTACATCTGATTTTTTGTGTAAGCATACATGGTATTGCCACATTATACAGCATACCATGGTTCTTAACATGTTCCCAAGTGTTTTCTTCAAGAGCTTTATGAATACCAAAATCAGCACAAAAAGATACACAAAATTCCTTCAACTGAACTGAATAAAAACAACAACATGCAAGATTTTAAAAACAAATGTTGAATCTTCAGTTTTGACTGAAGCTGTGAAGGCTAGGAAATGCGAAGTAGACCATCCAAGACCATCCATTTTTGAGAGTTCCTGAAAGCCTCCAGGGAGCAGAAGAGTTAATAAAACACATGAAGCTTGTCTCAAAAGCATATTTTATGTTGATATACATAAATGTGTCCACCAAAGGAAAGGTTTGCATAACAGTTTATGTAGATGATACAATAGAGACAATATAAAATACTTTGGAGCTGGAGTGTTGAGTATGTCTTATATATGGACCATCACATTTGTGGTGTTAGGTTTTCTCTTCTTTTTTTTAATAAGCTTTCATTTAAGCTTAGGTAGCCAAACTCTACCTCGATTCTTTTGTTTCTGTGAAGTCCCGTTTCTCTCAAAAGCACTGTTCAGGCATGAGAAACCACACAAGTTTCTATCTAATTTTGAAAACTACTTTGCGACCTTTCAGACTCAAAGACCCTCAGGACAGTTTTTGCTCAAATATTAGATGTTATTGGACCTTGTATGATCAGGGTCTTTCTCCAAACGGCTTTCTCAATCCTCATTTCAGGAGGAAGAAACCATAGGTGTGGCATCAGAAATTTTTTTTTTTTCACACACCAGAAATGTATTCTCAGCATCACTAAAGTTTTCATTTCTATCTACAGGTATATAAATTTATTACCAAAATAACTACTGTGACCTAGCTGTAGTAGTTAATCTGTAAAATGTGTTTTGTGGCTTGCTGAACACTTTTGAAAGTAAATAAGTGCTTGTTTTTCATAACAAAATGAGTGGTTTGCTGCAGTTCGATGACTCAGGACAAAATAATGGATCTTGGAATCACTCATTGTCCTGTGTTGCCAGTGTAAATCTGGCCAAGACGCATAATGGCTGAAAGCTCTTGCAAAATTAGTGTCTGCTCAACGCCTTACATAAAATACATACTGCCTGAGGAAAGACAGCTAAGACACAAATCTTACCACTGTCATTGGCATCCACACTGGCTATCTCAGAAAAAGGCAGCTTTCTGAATGTCATGAAAAACAAGGCGATGTCTCCAGGTCAGGACTGTGAGACAGATTATTATTATTGAAAGCTTGAAGGGCTCCTTCATTTCCATTTGGAGCAGCTGGGGGGGTGGAAATGAACTTTTAAGATGGAACTTGATCAGTTCCTGAAAAGAATTGTATGATATGGTTCCATATGACAGCAGAAAAGCAGATGCAGTGACACAATAGCTCTGCAGTTATCATCCTGAGTGCTATTCCTATTTTGTGGGTAAAAAAAAAAGAACAAAATCATCAGGATTGTCGATGTAGGGACTTTCTATAAGCTGAACTTCACAGTTATTTTTGCAACAGCGATTCCTTTATTATAAGGGGACAGAATGTGAAAAGGCAAATAATATCGATTCAGTTCAGTCAGTCAAACCGGCACTTCCGTACAAGCTTTCATGCAAAATGTTAAGGGCACTTTACTATCAAATAGAAGAAAAGCCAAAAGAAAATTTTAAATGCCAAGTCAAACAAATACATCTTGCCAAAGACTCAAAATCATATGAATAAGGACTAAGGAGTTCAGCAGATTTGGAACATAACGCTTTAAATAAGTCTTAGTCTCCAAATATACCTGTCAATATGAAGAAGAGATAAAAAATTATCATAGCTGGATTGAGAAGCGCATGCCAGGATGTGAGGAACACAAAGGCTCCGGACTGTCCCTGCACAGAGTAAGTCCATCTTTTATGCTTGTTTGTTTTTTCTAGGAGTAGGGGCAACTGCAGTAGCTAGGTTCAGTGGAGCAGGCACTAGCGGACTGCTGGTTTCTTGCAGTTTCTTTTTCTTTTCTTCTAAAATCTGAAGAAAAGTCTTTGAAATCCTCGGAATTAAAGACACGATAGAAGGATAAAACCAAACCCATTCTTCAGAATGCTTGACCACGTACAATTTCTGTTCAGAGATGCTCAAGAGAAGCAGAGAGACACACCTTGCTCTTTTGGTTTTACCAGTTTAATGTGGGTGAAGCTCCAAGGGAAGGTGTAGTTAAGCAGGTCAGCCCGAGTCATTCAGCTGATTTTAGAAAATATTGCTCTAATACGACAGTATGGAGCAACTGTGTGCTGGAGAGACCTGGATTTTCAGTTGTCATTGAAGCTGCTTACAAGAAATGATAGGACTAAAACTGCGTACTGAAAATAAAGCCCATGAATACTTCTTGCTACAAAGGCCAATCCAGGTTAGGGTAAGATTTTTCTTACTGTATTCTGAAATCCACACTACAGCCAAAGGTGAGGACTACCGAACACGACCATGGCACACAGACGGAGCTGCCGCTGTGGCAGAAAGCTTGATGCATTTCAGAGGCAGGATACTTTGAAATACCTCCCGTTCAGGAAGGGGCAAAGCTTTATGTTCTTAGACTGAAAGAAATCTGCCCACAAGCATGCTTTTTTTTTTTTTTTTTTAAATAAAGGATAATAGAAGTTCTGTAAATGCAAACTTTCTTTTGCACAGAAGCAACCTAAAATGGAGACAACATATGTGGTTTGAATTTCCAAACCAAACAGTTCAGAGATCCTCCTCAGAAGAAATATAGCGTCTCAAGGGCAGTGTATATTCTGATTGCTTCGTCTTCTGGAAGTTGCAGTTAAGCTAAGGTATATGATAAACCGAGAGAGAAAAGTTTAGTGATGAACCCACAGAAGTCAATAAAAGTTTTCCTGTTGACCGTACTAGAAGCAGTGCATATAGCATTCATGAGTTGAACAAACGGGTCCTAAAAACTCCGGTTGGCTCCTTAAAAGATAAAGCAAATAAAGGAATAAAGTCACATAAGCTCTTTCTGTGTGTGAAAAGGCTGTGGGTTACAGGATTAATTTTTTATAGTATATCTCTATACCCTGAATAACCAAGTAAGCCTTAACTTGTGGAATCTTAATAGCCATCTCATTGCTGAAGTCTAAAGGAAACCCAGAGGAAACTTAATAATATTAAAAGTTATTTTAAAGGGAGTTCACATTGGTTTGAAGGATATTTTGCTTTGCACACAATATCCACCATTGTAAATTCAGAGAACCTAGATTTAAATTCAGAAAACCTCCACACATCTTTACAGCCCTCAGTATATAAATCTAATAGTATTCTTAAAATGTCCACTGGTAAGGTATTAATCTTTTACAGATAAAATTAAAATTCTGAAAGTCATTGGAACAAAAAATAAAGAAAAATAGTAAAAATATTCCCTCTAGAAATGAGGGGAAACTTGGAACTTTGTGGTAAGAGGCTAGTTTGTCCATGTTGCAATGAATAGAGAATAGCCTGTACAGTTTTTCATATCTGACTTGCAACAGAAGATTGGAACATATAGAAATTAATGTTGCTGAATTATTTAATAGTAACTCAAACACATGAAAAGAGGAATTAAAGAAACACAAGACTAAAAAGCCATTTAAAATGAAATCAGAAGCTTCAACAAATATATTTTTCCCTTGCAGTCAAAAAAGTAATTATCAAAATTGTTCAGAATATGTTGCCAATTACTCTGCTCCACAACTGCTAACTTTCTCAGTTCTTCTCCTGCCTTTGCTGGGCTCTCTGTCACTGGAAACATCTTAAACCAATTTAAAGTGCTACACCTGAATAAACATGTTGTAAAAGTGTTTATGTATTGAAGTGGGTCAGTTCAAGGTATGGTATTTGGCTGGAACTTCTAATTTCTCTTTTTACTGCAAAAGGGCTGCCAGAAGGAGGAAGTCTGAGCTGAATTAATACATTTGTTACAGTGGAAGTAGAATGGAAACTACTTTAACCACAAATCAAACTGCCTCTTTCATTTACGCCAGTGATAGAGTTTTTCTAAGAAATATAGACTCTGGCATGCAGCCACTGTAAGTTTGTGTTTGAAAAGGAAGCCTATATGCTTATTTCTATAAGGTTTACTCCTATGCTTATTTGCAAGCTCTGTTCCAGGATGATTGAGTTAACGGTATTACACGTTCGTGAGGCAGATGCTCCTCCGTCGCCTGCGTAGCAAACTTTTCCAGTCGGTTTAGAAGAATCCCCAGGCGCCTCGTTGCGGTGCCTGTGCCCGTACCTTCCCGTTTAAAGGACCTCTGTGTCCCCCACCCAGCACAGCTGCACAGCTTCACATGACACTGTCTCATTTTCTGACGGTTGAAGGGCTCTGCATAATACACGTACGCACAAAAGTGTTTATGCTGCCAAAATAAATTCTGTTAAGAGCAAGGGTTTATTTGCTAAAATGTCACTGATGCAGTTTCAGCGACTTGTTTTGCTTTCTTTTCTTTTAGTGAGGTTTAGATCCCATAATATAGTGAGGTTACCACACAGTCCTGACTGAACAAATATTTTAAAGAAATATGCACATCCCCTGGGAACATAACCAGAGTCAATAATATACATATTTCAACTCTGTTCTCTTGAACGACTGAATGCCTTCCTACCTTTGCTAGTGAATGAACATCAGTTTGAGTAACGCTGCATAGTATTTATTTTTAAAGGAGAAGTAATGAATAAGATATATAGCCTACAAACATCACAATTTTATGCAATGACAAACTAACTGCAAAGCTGTTGAAACTTTTGTATATTTTTTGTCTTTAATATTTCATTCAACAAAATGCAGTAAGGATTTTTAGTCACGTAACTTCAGGATTATGGGCAAAATCCTTGTCGTGCTTCAGGCACGTGCTTCAGGAACTCCCACTGTGGCTTCAGGAGGGCAGAAGTTCACCTTCTAACTTACAATTTCCATTACTTTATAGGTCGAAGTATCAATGTTAAATCTGCTGGCTTGATTGGAAGACATGGGCCTCAGTCAAAGCAACCGTTCATGGTTGCGTTCTTCAAGGCAAGTGAAGTCCTTTTCCGTTCTGTCCGAGCAGCGAACAATAAAAGGAAAAATCAGAACCGCAACAAATCCAGTAGTCAACAGGAGTCTTCTAGGATGCCAAGTGTTGGCGGTAAGATGAAGCTACGATTTACTAGTTTGTTTAGAGGAGTTATGGGCACCTGCTCACACGCAGCGGCATCACAGCAGCTTAACAAGATACTGCTTATTGGCTGAACTGTCAGAAACTGTGCTCCTGCTCCTTTTCTACCTGTGGGATCTGCCCTCATATAGAGGGTAGAAGTCACTAGTAGTGACTGGTAGTTCAAAGGCAATCTGTAATTCTACAATATGCCAGGCATCTGATCCCAATATATCTTTCTAAAGGTATTTAAAATTTACCTGGTAACCTGCTGGAATAACAGTCCACTTTAAGGTTAAAAAAGAGTAGTAAAGTAGTAAAACATACTTGAAAAAAAAGTTTTTAATCCACAGCAATAATTATCACTGCTTCAGTAGTGAGCTGAATGTTACTTGTGTAGATGTATAGGTAGAAAAAATACTGTGCTATTTCTCTAGTTTCCACTGAGGACCTGGAGCATAGTTCTTTCCGAGGTAGATTACTTAGAGAGATGTACATGTTCCCTCTGAGGACACTAGCTTTTGAAAAGACCCCGACATTGTTAAGACACCAGGGATATCTACTTACAACTGGTTTTTGTTTGGGGTTTTTTTCTGAGTATTGTAAAATCTTCTGATATTCTGTATGACTATACAATAAAGGCTTATCTGCACAATTAACTGCTAACCCCTTATTAGTCAATATTGTAGGGTAGCAGTTATAAATAATTAAAAAAAGAAGTACCAAACTGGTTAATTTTACCTTTTTATTAGTAAAAAAACAAATTACATCTCAATAGAAGAATGGCATTTTTTAAATTATTCATTATTTATGAAGTTATACTGACTAAACATTCTCTCTTAATTGACTGCTTAATGTTCTTCAGATTTTTCTGAAACAATGCAAGTTAAAAATTGTCTTAGCATCTTGTAATTCAGATATGGTTTAAGCATGCACATCAGTTAATCTTTTTAGCTGATGCTTACTCTAAATTCATTCACTTCAGTAGATGAATAGAATTTGCAAATTGTGTAATTCTAGTACGATCAGCTTTTTTTCTGCAGAAACTCTTCTATTTTACTGGTACCATGTGATGCACTTCCCTATTTTCATAAAAGGACTTTGGACTGGGTGCCTGAACTGTTTTTTTGTTGTTGTTGTGTTTAGTTTTATTTTTTTTTAAATACAGTCAAACGTGATCTGTGCAACTACATTAACTCCAAAATACAATCTCTTACCTCAAGGATAAGCAATGTTTGTAATATTTGAAAAATGTCTAGTAATTTTGAGAACCACATGATTTTGGTGGAAAGGAAACTCATCTAAGTACATGGTACACACAAGATACCTAAATATAAATATTATACTTTCAGATTGAATCCCATGTCTCTAGTCCATGAGGAAATAAGAACTGAACAGATTTGTTAAGCCTCCTTGATTATAACAGGAAAGCTGAACGCAAGCTCCCTGCTGGTTTGACCTGGGAAAAATTCAACCTTAACATACACCAGCAAGTTGCATTGGCATGAGAATTACCTCAGGAAGAGCTGTCTGTATGTCTCAAAACACCGGTCAGCCTCATCTGTGCATCCACTTGTGTTCCAGAGCTGTTGTAAAACAAGAAAAATGGGAACATCTAGTGAAATGTGCATTATGAAACAAATTTTCTCCTAACCTCTTTAGGCCCTCAGTCTGCATAAGCATAGAGGTGCATCACTATATATGTTGATCCATGCCAGATGGCTGTCAAAAAAGATTGCAGTTCAAGAAAACCATACCGGCAAAACAGAATTAGGTTAAGAAAAAATTGCATGTGCAGTTGCATCAAAGGCAGGGGCAGCATCCGCTGACTGGAGACGGAGGCAGCAAAATACGGACAGGCTGGAATAGGAGGCAAAGCTGAAGGTGGATAAGGAATCACAACCTCACACACACCCCTCTATTCACCAGCCCCAGGAACTGGGCGATATCCTGCATCCCTGCAGGCTTCTGGGAGAAGGCTGATTCTCCTAGTTCATATAAATAGTTATATTTAAAAGTATAATTAATCTCCTCATATTAAAAACACAGAAAAACCCAAAGAATTCTGCCCATCATCTTCCTCATGGCAGACTGTCAATAGACCATAATCAGTTCTTATTCGCTCCCTGTTGCAAGACACTGTTGACGTAAATGACACGGTGATGGGCAATTGTTACTGTGTGATGTAGGTCCTTGTTTCTAAGCTTGTTCCATAATCTTGTATGTACAGCACCTAAGTCAGACAGTAACAATGAAAAATGCTCATCTGCATGGCCAGAGGTTATGTAGTCAGACCCAGATAGGTATGCTGTCATTTATTTGTCACAGGTGTTGGTTATCACAGAATCACAGAATCACTAAGGTTGGAAAGGACCTTCAAGATCATCAAGTCCAACCATTAATCCAGTGCCACCATATCCCCTAAACCATGTCCTGAAGTGCCACATCCACACGTTTTTTGAACACTTCCAGTGATGGAGACTCCACCACCTCCCTGGGCAGCCTGTTCCAATGCTTGAGATACTTCTCTCTGTACATCAAGCCCAACTTCACTACAGTCATGCCTTCCTTTTCTCCTTGCTTTTTTTCGTCTTCCTTTTCTGTTTCTTTTTTCCCCGTTTTTTCCTTTTTCTCTTTCTCCTTCCTTTCCCCTTGTCTTTTGCCACCTTCTTTTCTAAGTTCTTAGACCTCAGCAATCAGCTTTACTGTATTCTCAGCACAGAAAAAAGGGAAAGCCCCACTGGGCAACTCAGTTCTTCCCTTCCAGTGGACAACACATTTTCTGAATTATTCGTGAAGATATACACAAACACATGAAGAAAACAAAATCTATACGTGTAAGTTATTATAACAGCTGGGCAATTGTTGACAGATTTGGGCTCAGCATCCCTGTGTTGCTAAGAACTTCAAGAGGAGATGACCTCAGTGCAGTGTAAAGACAGAATTAAACTTAGCATTCAGACTCCACCTGCCTGCAATACACAGAGTGAACTGTTTATTACTTACCCAGTTGTATTTTTATCAAATTGTAGATGAAAGGAAAAATAATTACAACAAATCAAAACGTGACAACTTGTTCATGAAGTACATCAGATAACTCTTCCTTAAAACAAAAGCTGTCTTAATTTTATTTTTTTAGCATCATTTCAAAATAATTGCAGTGTAATTGGGCACTACAGAATATCCACATTTAAATACTGAATAGTGACTTATGTCAGGAAACTAAAAAACAAAGCTACATAATTTTTGTTTATAATGCAGTGACATAAACCCAGAAAACAATACTTAACTGCATTTCCTGTCTTTTATTGGTTGGTGTCACACTAATTCACTAAAAACACAGTGCTTTGTGATAGTATATATAGGCATGTCTGTATGTCTTTATTTCCCTTGAAAAAAAATTCCTCATTAAATTTCTTATAAATATATTTTCTTTCCCTCCTTCCACGGCTTCTTCTGCTACGTAGAGGTTTGGACCCCAACTGAAGTCCCTGAATAGCTGAGGAACAATGTTTTCTTAGTCACAATAGCCTATGGTTTTGATTCTTGACAGGATAAGCATATGGGCGTTGAAGCTACAGTATGTGAAACTGAATCCTTGGCACCAGATCTTATTATAAATGTCACATTTGATACTTATATGTAATGTTATGTTACACACAACATTTGTCTTATATGAAAGATAGAATTCAAGGAAGGAATACAGACTTACCCGAGTCTCACTTTCTTCGTAGATGTATGGGTTAGATGGTTTGCAAATATATGTCTGCGTATGAAATACAGACCATCTTATCAGGTGTTCTGGTATGACTGCGCATCCACCACTGGTTAACCTACATTCAAATAATTCAGAGTATCAAGAGGGTGAAGACATCTATGCAATGACTTACATATTTATTATTCAGCCTTTCTCCTTTAACTGTAGGGACTTCTGCTACATTCTGTTGCTAAAACTTCTGTACATATGCTTAAATATGAAAATGTCCTGACTGAGAGAAAACTAGCAAAACACAATCTTCAGCTTTCATTTGTTTGCCTGCTTGGGTGCTATCTAAAACCAGATTGTGACTCTCCTGACTTTTTCATATGCGTATCTTTCCTACATTTTTCAGTCATTGTTTTTTTGCAAAAAGTCACTTGCATTCTATATGACTGAATTTTAAATTCCCACTAATAGCTGAAACAGAAAAGTTCAATATTTACCTATATATTTTCCTATGAGCACTGATATTAGTCAAATCAGTATATAGATCTTTGTGAAGAGCGATCAATGAAAGACAGTTCAATTTTTTTAAAGTTAAAGTTCTTTTACTTTCCACTACCTTCACCTTGCTTCTAACGTGTGTGTATATACTAGATTATTAATTACAGGCAACTCAGCACAAAGTATGACTAAGCAGTTTTGGTTATATTAAACGCATATAGATTTTTGAAAACTCGTGTCCTAGAGCATCCTGCCTTGCTTCCAGTGGCTACTTTAGAAAGACACAGGACTCCCATAGAATGTGGGTGTATATTTTGACCCTACATGCCCTGGGGAACTGAGAGTATCTGAGATGGCAGCAGGTAACTACCTGTGGAGAACCTTTAATGACTGTCATTGAGAATCAGCCCATGAAGGGTTAGGAAAATACCATAGGAAAGAAGGTAGTATTCATCTTTAAAAAGGAATGAGGATTTGAGGTATTATAGCTTAGAAAGCCTAACTTATCATCCCTGGTGGTACTAGAACAAGTTATTTAGCACTGCAAAAGGGTGTATCCTGACTTGTGCACAGCTTTTGACAGTTTCAGGAGACATATTGGGGCCCAGGTATATTTGACAGAAAGTAGGTACATAGCCTGTTAAAAAAAAAAAGAAAAAACATATTCAAAGAGCAGGTTACCAATAAAGGTAAAATTTGGGCAGGTATCTCATTGAGTTTCTTCTGGATCTGATTCAGTCCAACATTTTATTTGTAATTTGGATGATTGATCACTCCTCTCAGATCTGGTGTCCTCTGTGAACTTGCAGAGAGCACACACTGTTCTGTTGTCCAGGTTACTAAAAAAGACATTAATCAGTATTGGCACCAGTACTGATCCTTTAGGGACATCCCTAGCAACCAGCTGCCAGATGGACTTTGTACCACTGATCACAACCCTTTGAGCCCAGCAACTCAGCCAAGTTTCCACCCATTATACTCTACCTATCCAAACCATATCTGACAATTGTGCTCTTCAAAAGCCCACAAAGCTAGTCATCACAGAAAACAATCAGGTTGGTCAGGCACAGCTTGAACTAATAAATCCATGCTGACTGTTCCCAAACACCTTTTTGTTCTTCATGTGGCTGGACACAGCTTCCAAGCTTTTGCTCCACAGACTTCCCAGAAACTGAGGTTAAGCTGATTGCCCTTCTTGAAAATGGATGTGACATTTTCCATTTTTGAATCGTCAGAAATATCCTCCAGTTACAATGAACACTCAAAAATGGCAGGAAGTGACTTTGCAATGTTGTTGCTCATCTCAATCCCCACCCTGAAATTCACCCCTTCTGCTCACATAGACTCATGTATCTTCAGTTTGCTTAAGTGGTTCCTAAGCCTATTTCTTTTACTGCGGGTAGAGTTTCAGTTACTAGGCTCAGGGACTTGGGACTCCTGAGGGTAAATCTTGCCACTAAAAAACAAGACAAAGTCATTGAGTACCTTAAGCTGTTGTGAGTCCTTGTGATTAGGTCCTCTGCCCTACTGAACAATGAATGTATATTTTTCTTAGTTTTAGTTTTTGCTATAAATGTACCTATAGAAGCCCTTCTTGTTGACCTTCACATCCCTCACAAGTTTCAACTCCAGCTAAGCTTTTGCTTTCCTAATGTCCACGTCTGCATGGTCAGGCAACGTGTTTATATTATTTCTGTGTAGCTCATCCCAATTCCACATTACTTTTACTTTCTATTGAATTTGTTGAATTTGAGTTTGTCAAGAGTTTCCTATTCAGCCACAGGGGCTTTGTGCCATACTTGCTGGACCTGCACATGAGAATGGACTTATCTTGTGCTTCTCTCAGAGGTTGTCCTGGAAGCCACTCTCCTGGTCTCCTTTGCCCTCCAGGACAGTCTGCAATGGTATCATGTGAAGAAGATCTCTGAACAAGCTGAAATATGTCCCCCTGAAGTCCAGGTTGCAATGCTGTTGTTGATCTTGGTCATCTCCACTGTATCATGGTTGCTGCAGTTCTCATCAACATCCTCAACGCCAACGTGTTCTTTATTCATTGATTTGCATAAATACAACATAATCCTAAAGTGACTAGGCAGGAGTACATAAAAAAGGGATCTGAAGCTGATCATTTGACAGAGTGGTTTTGCTGCAAAACTCCTGTTCTGGGATATACTGCTAAAAAATAATCTGGAAATCATAGGAAATAATTTTTTTGCTTTATTTGGCACTGTGTTCAGTTTTGGCCATCACATCTTCAGAAAGACGCAGAGAAACTGAAGAGAATCCAGAGAAGCCATGATAACACATATCAGGACAGCTGACAATAAGCAGTTGGTAGATTTGCAGAAAAGGTCCTTTAGGCCATCTATTTGGAAGAGTTTTCTGTAAGGATAGTAAAGCACTACAACAGGTTGTCTCACAGAATGTAGAACTCCCTTTTCACTTTATGTGAAAAATTTTCCAGGAATTTTTCAACGAACACCCTCCCATCCCATCCTCAAGTCTTCTAATGTTAAAAAAAAATTCTAAAAAAAAGTTTATGCCTGAAAATGAAGACTTTGTTTCTTTTTCAGTGTCTTCCTTGTTTGTTTGGGGTTTTTTTGTTGTTGCGAATTTTAACCAACTTTATTTTTTCTGCCACAGTGGTTATTTTGGTCCAAAAAAACCCACTTTAAGCATTCTTGAAATGGAACCAGAGGAGACAGCCCATATGCCTCACTGGTGGCATCACTAGAATAGCACTATAAACCAACTATGGGTGCTAACGTGGTGAAGGCATGACCCTATTCCTTTCCTTTCTTGTTACTCAGGGGCAGTAAGGAACAAGTACTAGATTTTCTCTGGAATTAAGATTGTCCTGGAGAAGCATGTATGGAAGGTTCTGTGTGTCCTTCTATCCTGACACATCTCTGACAGTGCAGAAACATTCAGGCCTTTAAAAATCATCTGTTAGTCTACTTGTTTACATTAGTAGTACCAATTAAAGATCATCAAGTGGTGAATATTTGCAGAAAATATGGCAAAAAAAAAAAAGTACAAAATGTGCTAATGTTTAAATAACAGACTTTTGGAAATTCTGTTGTTTTGGGACAATTTTTATCACTGTTACTTTATCTTTTGAATCGGGCTACTTTTTTTACCTGGCAGTTAAACCTGTTCCATCATACAGATGACTTCCCCATATCTTGTCTTCCTTTTATTAGCTGTGTGCATATTACCAGCTAGCTGGCAAACAGACATCTTATAAAACTGTTTCCCCTGATGCTGTATGCATCATTTAGTCTGTCCACACAAATTGTATCAGGCTGACACTGCTGATTCTGCCTGTCCAAGTTTACACTGCCTTTGAAACCAAGCCTGGGAATATAAATGACAGTATGCTTGTTCCTTTCCGTTGTACAGTTTGGTCAGGAGCTCAAAAACAGCTGAATCTTGTTTGTTCTAGCAATGCTTCTAATGAATTTATTATTATTTTCTTCCTGTAGATTATAACACAAGCGAGCAAAAGCAAGCATGTAAGAAACATGAACTTTATGTGAGTTTCCGAGACTTAGGATGGCAGGTATGATTAAAAATGCTGTTTTCTATCAGTTCAAATTGGGACAATCTATTTTACAGTCCTCCGTTTTTTACAGTCTGTTTTTTTCATGGTAATTGGAATTTCACTGATGAAAGACAAATTCTTTAAATGCATTTTGTAACAAATCCCTACCACTATTGCTTTACCTCGTTTGGCTTCTGTCCTCTCAAAGATTTTGCATACATTAATGGCTTTGTGATCTGGATTCATTCACATAAAGATAAATCTGAACTATCATTCAAGATATGAATAGATCTGCAGTAAATAAAACCAAAATCCCCACAGTGAGCAATGCAACTTCCAAAATTTGCATTGGAATTCTCCGTGGTTCGGTGTTGTCCGCTGCAGGTCAGAGGGATTTCACTGGTGTAGGGTCCATAGGGCACTAGAGCTTGGATCACTGCTCAGTGGTCTCTATAACACCATAGCTAAGTTTAAATAATTTTTGGGAAAAACTCATCCTGCCATACAGTAACAAAAAAAAGAAGGTACTTGTGGTGAAAGGTCATAAAGACAGAGGCAGGGCATTATGAGAAAAGAAAATAGAGTTTGATCTGGGTTTTTTTTTCCAGAAAACAAAGAGCTCTCTATAAAGAAATAACCAGAAGGCCAACAGCAACCGATAACCTAGACATGGTGCACATGTAGTTAAGAACTCAGAGATGGCTGGCTGTGCATTTCACATTTCTCTGAATTATTTTAAAACAATTTTCCATGGGCAGAACAAGTCTGCAAGGAGAAAAAGTGTGCTATCTCTTTAGTGACAGCTTATCCTTTACATATCTATCTCAGATTCTCATGTGCCCTCATTACTCTGCCTGATATTTTATAGTATATTTATCCTCACAGCAGCCTGAAGAAGTAGGAAGAGACTGTTTTCCCCAGTCTGCAGAGCATAATCACCCTGTCCACAGCCACAGAGCAAGCTTGTGATATTGACTTGAACTCAGGCTAATGAAAAAGTGAGACGTTGTCTCTCTGTAGATCACAGATTTTTCCAGGCATAACAGTTTTTTCATTTTTTGAAATAGTAAATTCTGATATGCCCCAAGATGTGCAAGGCTCTCAGATCAGTCATTCAAGGTGGCCATAGAGAAAAGAGAATCCATTTTTTTCACAAAAATACTTGAAGAATTAAAAGTTTCAGTTGGAAAGCCAAAGCTACAATGTACAAGATTTGATCAGTGAAACTCAGGGTGAAATGAGATAAAAACAAACAAAACCCAAAAAGTAGGTACTTGATCATCCCTGCCCTTCCTGCAGCACCTCCATTACCTTTGTCTGGCAAAGGAGGAATCCAGCAAACTAAACACATAGTTTTCATTAATATTTTAAAATATATTCCCTCTTGTGGTCTTTTCCCCATGCTGTGTCACTAGAAATACTCAAAATGTGTGATTCAGTGACATTCCAATGGGTGATCTCTAGCAAACCTGTCTCACAGTATAATTCAATTAATGATGTTGAGTATGCTGAAGAAAGGATGCCTTTTAATTACTTTTGCTGCACCAAAAAGTGTTCAAGATTTTTGATCTGGGAAGAAAAGTATTCTGACAAACCTATTTGAACCTTTAATTGCCCTTATAGACTCCCTGGTTGGTATTCAGTACAGATTTCTAAGTTAACTTTAATTTTCATCTGAGTCTTGCATGAACAAAGCAAATATGGTGGGGTTTTTTTGGCCACAAAAGTAATTTAACATGCCACATTTTGAAGTTCCTTTTGTTGTTGGACAAGTCTTAGCTAGTTCGATATAGTTTTAAATTCTCTGAAAGAGGAAAAAAAAAATTAAGTGGGTTTATTTGTTCTTGTTTTAGGATTGGATTATTGCACCGGAGGGCTACGCTGCATTTTACTGTGATGGAGAGTGTTCTTTCCCCCTCAATGCCCACATGAATGCAACAAACCACGCCATTGTTCAGACTCTGGTATGCTTCTGCCTGTGTTGTAGTTGCCTATTTTGCAGTTGTAAATGTCTTGGCACAGGGGCTGTCTCTTCCTCTCTGTTTGCTACTATTGGATTTTTATTATTTCTGTGTAAATGACAACCCATTTCAAAGTTGTTCTTTGATGATTACGCTGGAGAGAGGATGAACTGTCCAGAGTGGCCCATGTGGTAGGTTTCCCTTCTAATTCAAATGCAATAACACGAGAAGACTGTGTCATATTACTGGAGAAACGTGTAGACAGGAACCAAAGGGGCCCCCTGGTCCCACTTCCAAGAGTTTTTTGCAGTTATTGAAGCTCCATGTTAACATCTACATGCTGTATCTTCCAGAAACGTTGACACTTGGCCACTCTGTGGACCTCTGTTGTCAACTGTTGGCAGAGATACTTAAACTGTAATTTAATGTGAAGCTTTGCAAGCAGATGCATTTGCATGTAAGAAATTGTGTTCAGTCATGCCTGGCTAACAAGTTGAATTTATAACTAAGTGTGTTTGGATCTGTTGCTCTGCCTGGTACATGTAAAAGGGGATTTGCAGCCAGCTTTCTGCCTCTGCTAGTTCTTATGTTAGCCCTGTGCATCAACTGGAGCAGCCAAAAAGATGATCTTAGTTGAAGCAGCTGGCTAGGCCTCCTCTAGCCCAGCAGCATTCAGCTATAGTTTGGAAAACACAGCACCTACAGAAATCAAGACCTTTAGGCTATGCCTAAATATAATGCTGTGAGTCTGATGTCTGGTCTTGATTTTTCACCTGTGTCAGCTAAAGAACTAGCTCTGGACAGCAACAGTATTAGCAGAATGATTAAGAAACAGAGAAATGAGAGATAATACACAAGGAGGGACTGGGAATACAAAATCAGAATAGGAAAATCTCTGATTAGTTTCTGGGAAGGTCAAGGCACTAGACTGCAGTTAGGGACATATGGGTTTAAGGCTCCTTCCGATTTAAACTGATGATAGGAAAGTATCCTGACCATCAGACTGTGCTGATGAGACTATCCATGGATGGTGATCTTCTTTGATTTTGACATAAAAAATCTGGGGCTGAAAACCTTTCACCTTTCAGAAATGCAGAAATGAGTGCAGCTACTAACCTCCTGGGGACATCCCCCCCACCTCCGAACAAAACCACACACATAAAAAAACCAGAAACAAAAAAACAAACAAAGTTTTTTTTCTTTCTGATAGAAAACAAATTCTTCTTGTGAAAATTGCCAAATACTTCTACGTGAGGACATTTTTAAAACCTCAGCATGTGCTGAGACCTTTTTCTTTCCATTCAACTTTTCATTTATGTACCTTCTCCAAGTCCAGCCACCAATGCAACATTATTCCTCTATACCAGAATTTGAGTCAGCGAGATTTAAGAAAAGAAGGGTAAATGTCAAGAGGCTGGAAATAAATGGAAGTGTGGTAAGGAGTTCAGGTGAAAGGGAACAGCAAATTCCAGTTGGCAAGGAATGATGTGCCTAGGAGATGATGAAGAACAGCATATATGCAGTCCTGAGCTGAAATAGGTCAGCACAGTAATAGTTTAGCATTACGCAAACATTGTCCAGAGAAGTTGCCAATATTAGTGAGAACCCCAGGTTAGACTTCTCTCCCACAATTATGGACTGTGAAGTAAGAAGTGGCCCAGTGCTACTTTCTCCTGGGTGTCTATCCTTTCCAAAAATGGTTAATTTCCCATTGTTAAGAAATTTGTATTGTTCGTCCTATTTTTTAAATTGGATACTTAAATTTTCCCTCCTTTTTATGGCCTTTTTGGAATTGTGTGTCTCCCTCTGCATGCACTGTACATGCATTCTGTTGTGCAGCCAAAAAATCATGAGGCTAATTAAATCTTAACTGCACATAAATTAGATGAGATAACAGTAGTTGAATGCTTTCTGGTTTAAATTATACAAAATTCAGATTTACACAAGGTGTGCACATGGGGATGGCTTGGGAAACAATTATTCATACACCCCACCCTAATCCAAATGCAATCATCTCCCAGCCATACTGATTACACCATTCTAAAAAAGCCCACTCTTTGGGTTGGGAAGTGATTGTTCCTTGGTACCCCTCCAAACTTTACTGACTCATTTTTTTTCTTTTGTAACAAGAATAGGATAAATGCTGGGCCAGTACCTCTCTCTCTTCTCTTTCTGAGACTGAACTTAGGCAGACAGATGATACAGATGCATATAAATTCAAGACAGACTGCATTTAAGGAATTAGATAAGCTTTCTTCTCTTCTCTCACTTCCCACCGCCATCTGAACAGGAGTTGGAGTAGAATTGACCTCATGGGCATGCAAGTCAGTGGATTAACAGGTAGACCAGCCCTGACTTCCAGGCTCGCTCTTGAAAAGGCTGTGAGCATCACTGTTGTGTGGGGCTAGCAGGGCCGTGGAGCTGGGGTGGCAGGGGCTGGTAGGACCAGGAGTTATGGCGGGGTAAACATCTGCCTAGACGCGGCACAATCGTTCTTTTCTCCAGTGCTTTGCTATTCATTTGTTAAACTGTTTTTAAATGTGTGTGTAAACCCTTACTAAACTGCTACTTCAGGATTTATTATTGCTCATTTCAAAAGACCTTCTCATGGTAACAGTTATGTAAAAATCGTTTCCTGATAGACTGTTCTCTGTTGTCTGGCAAAGGCTCTGGGCTTATATCACTGCAAGACAGATGGCTCTAACAGATTTACAAAGATTTAACATACAAATGAAACCTATTACTGCTGAAGTCTTCATCCGTGCCTTAATAATCTCTTGCCTGCTCTATTACAACTCCCTCTTTTCTGGCCTCCCCAGTTTCCAAGTCTTCAGCATGTGTAGAATATTACATCCAACCTTCTTTCAAGTACAAAGAACATGTATTTCCCCCATTTTCAGATATTTCCACTAGATCTTGTTTGTTCTGGGATGCTGTTCAAAACTCTTTTCCTTCTCTTTAACCTTTCATTGATATATTTCAGCCTAGTGTACATAAAGCCTTCTCTGCCCCAGCCCTTTCCCCAAACCTTCTGTCCAGCTGGCGCCCACCTTATGAATTGATTTTGACTTCAGTGGAAGAAGAACTGGATCCACGGGTACCTAGATAAGACCTTAAAGTACACTCATGCTGTCTGAGAACCCACATCTTACCATTCCATAGGCTGAAAACAGTTTCAGTATGAGCCTTTGCCTGCAGAGCCTTTGCTGTCTGCCGCAGACTTTCCTCCATGTCGAGACCCTGACACAGGAAAGTGTTTTAGCACATGCTGAAGTCCTGGTGAGACCCGGGGTTTAAGTGTGTGCTTCATGTCAAGCACTGTCCTCAGTAGAGATGACGCTGACAAAATGTTTAAGTGTTTTCCTGAGCAGCCACGTAACTCCAATCCTTTTCTAAATTTCATCTGAAAACCTACTTTCTGTCTTGGCCGCTCCTCCTCATCTACCTGTCCATCTGCTATTATTGTCCATCTGCTATTACTCTGCCCACACGACTGCAACGTTCTGGAGGTAAGCTGTGCTTGTAGTTACTAACCGAGGAAAATCTGCGACCACAGCACTCTCTGAATTGCAAAGACATGTTTTGCACTGACGCTGTCCTTGTACCTCTCTGTTTGATATATGAGCTATGTATTTATCTGTCTTGCAGGTTCACTTGATGTTCCCTGATCATGTACCAAAGCCATGCTGTGCACCAACAAAACTGAATGCAATCTCCGTGCTCTACTTTGATGACAGTTCCAATGTTATTTTAAAAAAATACAGGAATATGGTGGTGCGTTCATGTGGCTGCCACTAGAATAAAAAAAATAATCTAAAGCAGAGGGTTTTATTCAGAATTGTAATAAAGTCAAGATATGAGCCTTGCTGATGAAAAGGCAGTCCTAAATTTATTCCATTTCATGTCATCTCTCATTTAAATGTACAGTATAATGTATATAGTAGCTTTTATTTATTTAAAAGTATATAGTTTCTTTTGTATGAGCAAAATTTCAGAACCATTTATTTTGTGGGTCACATCACTATGCAGTAGAACTTCACAAACTAATTTTCCAGTTGACCATACTGGAATCTATTTCATTTCATTTCAGTATTTTAAAGTAAAGCTTTTGTATAGATTTTTGTAAAGCTAGGAACTCCAGAACTTCTGTAACTGCTTCATATTGTTAAAGAAACTAAAATACATTTGGTCATATTGTGCCAATGAAAACTGTGGCGGGGTATTTATTTAGAAAAAGGCGCAGAAAAAAAAACCTAAACAAAACTGCTTGGCTAAACATATTTTTTCTTTTAGAAGTTCTGCTCCATTAGAAAAAGTGAAATGTTGAACAGTGCTTAAGTAAATAAATAGCAGATAGAAAATAAAAGTGAAAAAATTGCACCTAATTGTTATAACTATTTTATTCAACAAGATGAGTGTAACTGGGGGAGTATGTTACTTCTTGGCTTGTGGGCTGCAGTGTTTGCAAAAGGCTCAAAGCTTCGGGGATTCTGTGGAGACAGATTCTTGCCTCTATCTATGACTTTCCAAGTTAACACTAAAAATTGAACTACAACGTTCTTACCTCAAATCGTATCAGTCTATTATCTGTTACACTGCTCTGTCAAATATTTTTATAGTAACAGCACAAGGTAAAATCAAACAAAAAACCCACACAAACCTTTCCATTATATACACGAGTTACTATATACACAAAATATACAGAAGGTGGGGTATGGAAGGGCTTTGCTTTATTTAGCTCCCACTTTTGAATGTGCTTTCTGAGTGTGCGCGGGAAGGCACAAGGGATGCAGCAGTTGTCACCTGTTTAATCAAAAATCTTGTCCCTGATTGTGGCTGTTTTCAGGCAAAGATGAAAAACACATTTCATAACGTGCCATTCATTAAGTTGCAGCCTACTTTAGGTCCCATCTGCTTTTCTATCAGGTGGAGATTGGTTTAAATCATGAGACAGAAGACAGGTTACCTTTCCTTTGTTTTTTAGCATTAACTATTGTAACTTTGAATATTCCTAAATCCAGATAAATAATTTTTAATCTCCCTAGCTTTTTGTCCTCAAATGAAATTCTGTGGTTGTGAATTGCACACCTAATTACGGATTATCATCCCCACTACCCAAATGCTTACTTTGAATTAAACGTATTTAATACCTTTGGACATCCCTTTCTTTTAGTGTTATGAAAATGGGAAAATAGAAACTCTATTTTCTCTTTATACATGGTAGTTGCAATATGTGCATTTATCATGAATTGCCTTGATTAAAAATGTTTCATTTAAACAGTTCTCAAAGACTTGTTAAAAAATGAATAGGACATACCAGTTTCTCTTTATGCAGTCTATTCATGTAAACTCTGACTTCTCTGGTTATTTAAACCATATTTCAGAAAACTCATATTATTGCAGACTGATAAAATCAACGTGTGCGTGTGACTGTGTGTATGCATGTGAACATGCAACTGTCTTTTTTGCAGAAACTAATTTATTTTATCTTGCTATAAATCCTTTTTATGCATACACTTTTTTTTTAAATTAACAATTCTGATTTTAGTCTTGGGAGCTCTTTCCCCTTAATGCAATAATTCCATTTTACACTTCCATCTCTATTTTATACTGACATTACCTACATATCTTCATTTAGTTGCAGTACATGCACAAAGGTGTATAGCAAAATATAATACCTCCAACTGAATTACCATTTTGGGACAGTTAGATTCCTGGATTGTCTTAAAGAAAATGTACTCGTTTCTGTATAAATTGGGCAGGTGGATATGCTTTTTTGAACTCAATTTATTCTAAATGGCATTTGTTGGAAACTAAATTTTGGGTACATTAAGTAATATATTTTTAAATAATGGTGTACCATTTTGAGAATAAGAAACTGAAGATTATTGTTATATTATTCTTTAAAATATGCTGTTGGAATATATTTCTATATTTGAGACATAATAAACCTGTAATACTATTTTCTTCTGCTGTTATTTTGCTTCTAAGACACATGAGAAAATGGCACTGACTTCATATATACTTTTAAAGTTAAAAGCAAGAGATCACCAATAATTGTAGATCGATTTTGTTGCAGTTCATTTTTTAGCACAGACATTCTTCAAAATTACTTTTATTTTGTTACTTCTTAAGCTGCAGCTGGTGAACCATCTACACTATTAATAAAAATCGTGTCTTCAAATCATACATCCAAATGCTAATAATGTACTCAAAATATATTAGAAAGAAGAAATAGTTTTTAAAATTCTCCATAAACCCCTAACTGGTTATTCCTCTGTTTAAAAGGAAGGATAGCGACCTCACACCTTCTGCATGCTCTGGATAAGTGTATATATGTGTGTTTTCATGTAAACTTGTTCAGGTAAGCCCTTCTCTAGTAGTACCTAATAAAAGCTTTTTTGTTATTTTGCTTGGTCCTATCAAAGATCTGTTATTTTATATATATTTACACATAATACACACACACATATATACTATATTGTCTATGTAATTATATTAAATTATATTAAATATATATGCATATCTATAGCTATATCTATTTCTATAGTTATGAAGATGATTCCATTATCATTTAAGACACAAGAGCTTTGTTCTTTGTAGAGTTATTTAAGCTTTCTGCATCTTTAACAACTGGAAAGAGTCTAAAGGGCTGAAAACCAGAAAAAGCAGAAGAAACTCTGTACAGAATTAATCATAGAATCATAGAATAACAGAATCTTTGGGTTGGAAGTGACCTTTAAAGGACATCTAGTCCAACCCCCCTGCAGTGAGCAGGGACATCTTCAACTAGATCAACTTGCTCAGAGCCCCGTCCAACCTGACCTGGAATGTTTCCAGGGATGGGCCATCTACCACTGCTCTGGGCAACCTGGGCTGGTGTTTCACCACCCTTACTGTGAAAAATTTCTTCCTTATATCTAGTCGAAATCTATTCTCTTTTAGTTTAAAACCATTACCCCTTGTCCTGTTGCAATAGGTCCTGCTAAAAATTCTGTGAAGCTTATCTTTCTTAGAAGCCCCCTTTAAGTACTGAAAGGCTGTTATGAGTCAGAGCTTCTTAGTCTTTAACTTATAATGTTAATATCATTGCTACACACTCTGGGCCAAAACCAAATGTTTACAGGATGTTACTAGTGACCACTTTTATGATTTGGGAGTATTCACCCCGTGGAAGTCAGAGTTGAGAGGTGAATAGTCTTGCAGCAGTGGTTTCATTTCCTTTTAGAAGCATGTTGTTCTCCGAGTGTAATTTTGATGTCCAAGACAAGGTGAGCTCTGACTGACTGAAATGTGGAGCATTTATAAGTTCTCTGATGTGGTAAGCTGTGAAACCACGTAACAGTCTTCCTTCAGTTAGACCACTTGATGGGCCTCTCCATTATCTGGATGCCTATTTCCACAAAGTATTTATAGGGTCAAGTATTTCTGATTTTGGCTTTTCAAAGGTTTCAAATTCATTAATTAGGGAGCAGGGGTGGGAGATGCTTGCTGATAGTCAAAAACATCCTTCTTTGGATTGTATTAGTGCTTTTTTTGATACAAGGTCAAGCTAAAAATTAAATTCATATAAAGCTGTCTGATAGCAGACAACATAGCAGTACAACTGATCAGTACAAAATTCAGCTAGAGGATATCTTGGACAGACACTGGTGTGGATGTCTTCAGAAAAAGGATGATCATTCCTTGTTCTGTTGTGTATCTGTCTGAAGGGCTGCCCTGACATGTCCTTTACAACCCCATGATTGGCCTGTTTATGCTTTTAGCTAAATAAGCACTTGTGTTGAGTAATTAAGTAGGTAATGTAAATGGAGCTGTATGAGGAGCTCAGGTATCTTCAGGAATAAGAAATCAGTCCTTTATTGCTGCACAGGAGAGCACAGCGGTTTATTTTGCATACTGGCACCTATAGGTCTATAGAACAGTAGTTAGTCTTTATATTATGATAGGAGTCAATTGTCAGACAATTTGGGGCCTCATTTTCTTAAATGGTGTATGCATGAGTAGTGTGAGTTACATCTATACTGTAGATACCCAAACTGAGACTTTCTTTAGGGACAACATAGAGAAATTGCTCTTTTGGATTGCAATGCACCTATTTCTCTCCAAAGACTACAAAGCGGGTTTAGGACAATGGCTCTGCTATAGACCTTATCTGAGCAACTGTAGTCAATGACAATCCCTGACACCTTTAAAATAATGTTATGTTGTTGAAAAAACTTTATTGAGATATTTAATTGGGTTGTGAAACTTTGAGAAATCTTTTGTTATCATGATGGGATGTCAGACACTTCCATTTTGGAACATAACTTTCTCTACTATTTACTTGGGAAATGTTGCATTGCTGACTGCATATTTCTTCAGGGTTTTTTTTGGTCAGCTCCTCTTTTGAAACGGATTCATGGTAAATTGACTTTGACTCAAAGATGGTTTAAAAAATGGTTTAGGCTTGTACTCATAAGATTCTGAATTGTTTCATCAATAACCAAAGGATTCTAATAACCAGGACTTTAAAATTATGTTCTTTGCAATCTCTACCAACTTTTCTGCTCACACATTCAGCTGTGCATAGGGAGAATCTGACATGTGGTGCCTGAATGACGAACAAGCCACATGTGAATTATACAGCATTATCTTTTACTATCACATCTGCAGTCACAGAACTTGCAAACTGTGATTTACAATGTGTTACTGAATTCTTACTCACATGGTTTGAGCAAGATCTTGATTAAAAACAAAAGAAGACTAAACTAAAAATTCAACAAAAAACAACGAGAGGAGTTTTGTTTTTTTTTTTTCATGGTAATTCAAATAAATCAGCACCAAACATGGTACATGAGAGACTGGGAATCTCATGTGAATTAAATGGGCTTTTTCTATTCTGTTTTCCATATTTACAACACATGACACAGACACTTCTTCTGACTGCTGTATTTCCAGTTAAATAGTTTTTGTTCTGTTCCTGCACTTTTTTCCTTCCAGATGGGTGCCATCAATTATTATTATTAATATGAATGAAGATACTTTCATTGCTTTAGCAGATGTTAATGCTTTACAAAAGAAGTATGTGTTACTAGTATTGCTACTTTACAGGTACAGAAAAGTGGAGAGACTTGCCTAAGAGAAGGGCAGAGAGGCAGTATAGGGGAGACAACCAGATCTTCAGTGTCCCAGTGCTCTAACTCCTATCCCACAGTCTTGGTGGAGTGATGCACACACTTGACACTCCTGTCCCTGCAGCTCATAACTTTAATGGATGATAGGCAATCTTAGGGGTTCCCTGGATGGATACTTCGCATTTACTAAGTACTTTTCTAGCTTCATGACTGTGGAAATCTGGGCAGTGACTGATAAAACTGGGGCATGTGCAGGGAGCAGACCACACCTTTCCTATGTGGGGGTAGTTATATTTTAAAGGTCCTTCTAGGGAACCAACCAAGATCTCCTTGAAGCAGATCTTGGAGCACCTTTTCAACAGCATCATAAATCTGCACCAGTGATGTATCCCTCCCTTTTCTTCCTTACATTTTGCTCCTGCTCAGTGGGCAGTTCAGCAATGTGTTAAGACTGTGTTAATATTTGTGTAGCAGGGGATCTCAGGGCAGATGTTGGCTGGAGATATTAGAGCAACATATTTTCTAGGGAATAGCTCTCTCTGAGAATAATATTGAAGCAGAGATGTGGGAGCAGGATCTTCTCCGTATAACTTGTCCTGGTCTCTTCTGGGTCTCCAACTGACTTGTGAGCAGAAACATTTGTAAAAATGAAAAAGATCTTTAATTATATTGTGAGGAAGAAAACTTGGAGGGGTATCCTTCTGGCATCTCTGCCCCTCATAAGTCCTTCCACAAAGGAGAAATCCAGGCTCAAACCCAGAGCTACTCAACTACACAGAGACCAAAAGTTGGACAAGATGTGGTAGAGAAACATGGGACGTATATCAAACTCACTAAACTGATCTAATTGGAAAACAAAGCTTTTCATGCCTGATTCTTTTCTTGGTTGCTGAGCTGTCTCATATTAACTTGCCACAAGAAAGTGTGTTCCCTTTTATTCGGGCCAATTCCTTTTCAAAATTAGTGTTTCTCCCTTAACCTCTGCAATGGCTCTTTTCAGGCTTCTCTGCATGTTATCTGTTTTATTATTCAAGGCTAACAGCTCCCACAGGGAATGCTCTTTCCTAGACTGTGTTGCAGGGGTGGAACGAAGGCAAGACCTGCCAAGTCAGTTACTTGTTTAATTGGGATGTGAATCTTTGAGAAATATTTTTGCTCACTTTTTCTTTCTTTTTGCAAGCATTTGAGTTTTTTCTTGGTTTGCTATCAATTCTGGTGGATAGAGATATGTAGGTAAGTGCATAGAGTTCCACAAAACCTTCCTGTTAAAAGTATTTGCCCATTTAGCAAGAAACCAAACATCATACTTGGTTTCTTCTTTAAAAATGAAATTGATATAGCTAGTAAAAAACTTGGATTCCCATTAAGGAAACAATTTTTAGCAAAATACTGATCCCGGTTACATTTCATGTTTTGAAATCTATTAATTCAGTCAAAATTAAAGAGTTGTTAATTGAGTACCTCAGAACATACTTCCAAGGACCAGATTTTTATTCTCAGATACATTGGTGTAAATACAAAATGTATAAAATTAACAGTGCCCTTGAAACACTTGTAAACATATTTCTGATTCTTTCTGTTTAACTGTATTGGACAGTGAGGTAATGAGAATGATATTCATGCCGGAATATAATTAACTGCTTAATTCTCAAATTTCTTCTCCTTATAACCAAGCCCTTATGATTTTATTCTTTCCTCTCACCCTTCTACAACAAAAAAATGGCTGAAGGTCATGACAAAATTCTGGGGAAAGAATTTCATGATTCAGAATTGAACTGGATGTGGAAATTCCCAAACTTTAATTAGCAGTTTTAAAAAAGATCATGAAAACAGTTCTTTTAAAGTTTGCAAAAGGACCGTTGCTGATCTGCAGAGCCCACATCAGTGCTGTGGAAGTGGCCACTGGGGCAGGGGGGCCTGTGCTGTGTCTGTGCCTTGCAGAAGCCCCATCAGCTTGGCAGGGGCTGCAGCCACAGGGCGCTGACATACCCTGACGAGGAGCCAGAAGCCCTGGGGACTGTGAGTTCCCACATTTGTGGAAAGGAGCCTGGAAGCTGCAGGGTTCCCTTCTCTGACATAGTCTAAACATGAGGGCTGTCCGGGAGCTCTGCATAAGGCAGGCAAACAGCAGAGGTATCTCGCAGAATGGTGCATGGCAGAGCCTGCTGAAAATACTTGCATTTGATCAGAAAAGTGCTTAAAGATATGGCTCTATTTCAATGACAGAAAAGTATTAATTGTGAAATTCCCACACTGGCTAAAATTTCTCCTGACATTTCTGAGTGAAGCTTCACTGACATTTTCACAGAGGTTTGCTCATTTTTGCCAGGAAAGAATTTGACCCCTCTCTTCAATCATGTTACACCCCATTTCCACTGGCTGTCTCTAAGTCTTTTACCATTCTATTAGTTTTTCCCATGATATACATACACACTGCAGCAGTAATGTTTCTCAGGATTTACTCTATAATAAGAGTACAAGCAGTGAAAGCAGCGATAGGTATCCTGGGAAGAGTACAGGGATGCTGCCCGGTTGTATAGGGATGGGGTCAGCAAGGCCAAGGTGTGACTGGAGCTAAACTTGAGCATGCGAAGAATAATACGAAGGACTTCTTGCACAAGTCTATGGGACCTGATGAGATGTGTCCCAGAGTCCTGAAGGAACTGGCTGGTGGAGTTGCCAAGCCACTCTCTGTGATATTTGAAAAGTCCTGGCAGTCAGGTCAAGTACCTGGAGACTGGAAAAAAGGAAACATTGCACCCATTTTTAAAAAAGGTAACAAGGAGGACCCTGGGAACTACTAACTCATCAGCCTCACATCTGTGCCTGAGAAGATCATGGAGCAGATCTTTCTAGAAAATATGCTAAGGCACATGGAGGGCAGGGAGATGACTCAATACAGCCAGCATGGCTTCACCAAGGACATGTCCTGCCTGACCAATGTAGTGGGTTCTATGATGGAGTGACCACATCAGTGGACAAGGTAAGAGCTGCTGATGTCGTCTATCTGGACTTCTGTAAGGCTTTTGACACAATCCCCCACAACATCCTTCTCTCTAAATTGGAGAGAGATGCATTTGATGGGTAGACTGTTAGGTAGGTGAAGAATTGCTTGGATGGTCGCATCCAGAGGGTAATGGTCAATGGTGCAATGTCCAGATGGACGTCGATGACAACCAGTGTCTCTCAGGTGTCTTAGTGGACCAGTACTCTTTAATATTTTCATCAATGACATAGTAGGATTGAATGCAGCCTCAGCAAGTTTGCATATGACACCAAGCTGAGGGGTGCGGTTGACATGCCTGAGGTGTGGGATGCCATCCAGAGGGACCTGGGCAAGCTCAAGGAATGGGCCTGTGTGAACCTCATGAGGTTCAACAAGGACAAGTGCAGGGTCCTGCACCTGGGTCAGGTCAACCCCTGGTATCAGTACAGGCTGGGGGATGAAGGGATCGAGAGCAGCCCTGCCAAGAAGGACCTGGGGGTACTGGTGGATGAAAAGCTGGACATGAGCTGTGTGCTCACAGTCCAGAAGGCCAACCACACCCTGGGCTGCATACAAAGGGCGAGGTAGGTGATTCAGCCCTTCTACTCCATTCTGGTGAGACCTTACCTGGAGTACTGCATCCAGCTCTGGAGCCCTCAGCACAGGAAAGACATGGAGCTGTTGGAGCCGGTCCAGGGGAGGGCCACAAAAATGATCAGAGGAATGCAACACCTCTCCTCTGAGGACAAGGTGAGAGAGTTGGGGTTGATCAGCTTGGAAAAGAGAAGGCTCCAGGAAGATCTTATTGCAGCCTTCTAGTACTTAAAAGGGGCTTACAAGAAAGGTGGGGACAAACTTTTTAGCAGGGCCTGTTGCGACAGAATCATAGAATAGTTTGGATTGGAAGGAGCCTTTAAAGGATAGGACAAGGGGTAATGGTTTTAAACTAAAAGAAGGTAGGTTTAGATTAGATATAAAGAAGGAATATTTCACAATGACGATGGTGAAACACAACCACAGGTTGTCCAGAGAGGTGGTAGACGCCTCATCCCTGGAAACATTCAAGGTCAGGCTGGGAGGGGCTCTGAGCACCTTGATCTAATTAAAGATGTCCCTGCTCATTTCAGAGGGGTTGGACTAGATGACCTTTAAAGGTCCCTTCCAACCCAAACTATACTATGATTCTATGGTAAGTAGCATTGCAAAATCCTTCCTACAATGTTTTCCTCTCACTCCTCTGAATCTTTCCCCTTAACTCTTCTCTGCTGTTGAAAAAGCTGTAAGAAATGAGCCAGATAATAATTGTCAAGGCAGGAATCAGGTGACATGCATGTATTTACATCTTTTTAATTAGGTAGCTAAATATAATGCACAACTGTTTTATACCTCTCCTTACAGTCATTAGTTACAAGGCTCTGCCCTGACTCCAAGCACTATGGCCCATCAGCCTTCCAGGACAGTGGTCTGCTTCAGTGTTCAAGCAATGTCAGGCTAATCAAGCTGTTTCAGCTCACAAATACTATTTTTGTAATTTTTTAAGCAAATTGCTCCACTAAAAGTTTACTCAATACAGTAATGTCCTTCAGAAGGGTACTGAAGTGCAGCCAGGAATGGTAATCTCTTCCATTAGGATACCAGGATCATGATGAAGACACCTGTCCCCAGTTGGATTTTCATTATGTAAATGTACATTCTTTACGTTCTGGATATTAAAAACAACAGTTTTTTGTTTTATAGCAAGGTGGAGAACTCTGTCAGACAGTAAAACCCATCTATGGTATTTTCTGCTTAATATTTCTGCCTTTTTCTCTATAATCCAGTTTGCACGATTGCCCAAAATCTGCAGAATCCATCTTACTCATCATATCAGTTACTGCAATTAGCTTTCCTGTGGACTACTCTAATTTCATGCATTTCTAATCACTCATTTGCTATGTGGGTAATTATCATGCTCATTTACATGCAACCAGATGTTTTGGTAATTATATTCTTGTTTGTTCATTTTCCCACCAACATCAGCTTTTTCTCCTTCATAGTCACACTTTAATCTTTCTACATTGCACAAAACAGTATTCTGGTTATGAAATTTGGGCAGTCTCCATTTTTTCCCTTAGAAAGAGAAAAGGAAGTGTTCCTACATCTACTTCTATGTAACACAGAACAGCAGTTCTATGTAGATAGCTAATCCTGCTCCAGAGGCAGTGCAACGGTATTACTGCATGTTTCTAGGCTCTTTGCAATACCAGCAGCAGTACAGTCAGAACCTACATCTTGATGTGGAAGTACACTATATGGTGTCTTTGGGAGACAGTCCTGAAAGACAAAGGGGTCCAGGAAGGCTGGACAGCCTTCAAGAAGGAAATCTTAAAGGAGCAGGAGCAGGCGGTCCCCATGTGCCGTAAGAAGAGCTGGTGGGGAAGGCGACCAGCCTGGCTGAACAGGGAGATTTTGCTGGGACTCAGGGAAAAGAGGAGAGTTTATCACCTCTGGAAGAAGAGGCAGGCAACTCACAAAGAGTACAAGGATCTTGTTAGGTCAAGCAGGGACAAAATTAGAAAGGCAAAAGCCCAGCTAGAGCTCAGTCTGGCCACAGTTGTAAAGGATAACAAAAGGTGCTTCTACAAATATATTACCAACAAAAAGAGAGGCAAGGAGAATCTCCATCCCTTATTGGATATGGCAGGGAACTTGTCTCCAAGGACGAGGACAAGGCTGAGGTACTTAATGCCTACTTTGCCTCAGTCTTTAATAGCCAGTCCAGGTATCCACAGGATATTCAGCCCCCTGAGCTGGAAGACGGGGATGGAGAGCACAATGTACTCCTCACAATCCAGGAGGAAGCAGTCAAGGACATGCTAAGCCACCTGGACACCCACAAGTCTATGGGGCCTGATGGGATCCACCCGAGAGTACTGAGAGAGCTGGCGGAGGAGCTTGCCAAGACACCCTCTATCATTTATCAGCAGTCCTGGTTAACAGGGGAGGTCCCAGAAGACTGGAGGCTTGCCAATGTGACTCCCGTCTACAAGAAAGGCCGGGAGGAGGATCCTGGGAACTGCAGGCCTGTCAGCCTCACCTCTGTACAGGGGAAGATTATGGAGCGGTTGTCTTGAGAGTGCTCACAGGGCACCTGCAGGACAACCAAGGGATCAGGCCCAGCCAGCATGGGTTCATGAAAGGCAGGTCCTGCTTGACCAACCTGATCTCCTTCTATGACCAGGTGACCCGCCTAGTGGATGAGGGAAAGGCTGTGGACGTTGTCTACCTGGACTTTAGTAAAGCCTTTGACAGAGTCTCCCACAGCATTCTCCTGGAGAAACTGGCGGCTCGTCGCTTAGACAGGTTTACTCTTTGCTAGGTGAGGAACTGGCTGGATGGCCGAGCTCAGCGAGTTGTGGTGAACGGCATTAAATCCAGCTGGCGGCCGGTCACAAACAGTGTTCCCCAGGGCTCGGTTCTGGGGCCGGTCTTCAATATCTTTATCGATGATCTGGATGAGGGAATCGAGTGCTCCCTCAGTAAGTTTGCAGATGACACCAAGTTGGGTGGGAGTGTTGATCTGCTGGAGGGTAGGAGGGCTCTGCAGAGGGATCTGGACAGGCTGGATCGATGGGCAGATGTCAACTGTATGAGGTTTAATAAGGCCAAGTGCCACAACAACCCCATGCAACGCTACTGGCTTGGGGAGGAGTGGCTGGAGAGCTGCCCAGCAGAAAGGGACCTGGGGGTGCTGCTTGACAGCAGGCTGAATATGAGCTGGCAGTGTGCCCAGGTGGCCAAGAAGGCCAACAGCGTCCTGGCCTGTATCAGAACTAGTGTGGCCAGCAGGAGTAGGGAAGCAATCGTGACCCTGTACTTGGCACTGGTGAGGCCGCAGCTTGAATCCTGTGTTCAGTTTTGGGCCCCTCATTACAAGAAGGATGTTGAGGTGCTGGAGCGTGTCCAGAGAAGGGCAACGAAGCTGGTGAGGGGTCTGGAGCACAAGTTTTATGAGGAGCGCCTGAGGGAACTGGAGTTGTTTAGTCTGGAGAAGAGGAGGCTGAGGGGAGACCTTATCGCTCTCTACAACTACCTGAAAGGGGGTTGTGGCGACGAGGGTGTTGGCCTCTTCTCCCAAGTAACTAGTGATAGGACAAGAGGAAATGGCGTCAAGTTGCACCAGGGGAGGTTTAGATTGGATATTAGGAAAAATTTCTTCACTGAGAGAGTGGTCAGACATTGGAACAGGCTGCCCAGGGAGGTGGTGGAGTCGCCATCTCTGGAAGTGTTCAAAAAACGTGTGAATGTGGCGCTTCAGGACATGGTTTAGGGAACATGATGGTGCTGGATTAATGGTTGGACTTGATGATCTTGAAGGTCCTTTCCAACCTAGTGATTCTGTGATTCTGTGATTCTGTGAAAATACATAAAATTGTTGTTGATCATTCGAGCGTCTCTCAAATGAGCTGGTAAGATCCAAATGAGTTTGCAAAAGTTTATGAATGCCAATTTAAAGTGTGTGTTTTCCTGTGCATTTTCCCTTTGATGTGAACAGTGCAAGCAAGCCAAGGCGCAGAATCAAAAGGTCTTTCAGTGAGTACATTTCTGTAAGGTGTATTCAGTGAGATGCTAAGCATAAGCTTGTGTTGATAGCAACTTTCAATTCACACTTGGTGTTCGCTTTCTCTTGAGACTGATTTTGGTTTCCTGTAGAGCCCCAGCTGCCTTAGAAGTTCTGTTATAATAGCACCATCTTCTGACTAATGTCCTGTCAGGAGTACTTCTGAGTATTTTTATCTTTGGGTCATTGCATCTCTGAGGGTCCTACTTTTGCGAAGAGGTGACTGCTCCCCTGCTTCATGCAGTGCTCCAAAGATGCAGTGAATTGGTTAACTGTACTAACCTAGCAGTTAACTAAGCAGCACAATCATCTGTGCAGAGCTGAGGATTCCTCAACTTTGGCCTGAGATTGAAATGTACACACATTTCCAATAAAAAGTCCGAGAGAATGAAATGAAAATACAAAAGGTTCCACTGACATTTTTGATGCTGGCTTAGTTTTGTAAGAGTAAGAGCCACTGACAGCGCTTGTCTTCTCAACTTCTTCCAAGGTCAGGATTGTATGCTAGATATTTTGAAGAGTCTACTGTAGTATAAATACAGTCCAGCTAGTGAAGTTTTAACCTTATCTAACCTTTACTTTTTTATGCACAAAGATGTAGATCTTCAAATTAATAAATGCAGATCTTTGGTAAGAAACCAATATCATGCATAAGCCTGTAGTATGAAAATTTTGATTTTGCCTTGGTAATTTTGATTGCATGTTGAATTGATGATAATGAAACATTCATATATAATCCATTAGACAAAACCATTGACCAAGTCTGGGACTAAGTCTGGATCCAGCCACACCTGGACTGAAGGACTCCGAGAAGGAGTTTAGAAAGCAAGGGAGTCCATTCTGAACCTTGCAGCTCAATGGGAGGATCCTCCTTACCCTTTTATCTCTAGTTTCTCTGCCAATAATTCCAACTCACTCACATTCTAGTCGAGTGTAACTCAATTTTCCTTTGTATATTCTCCCATGCAGTAATTAATAGAGTGAACCTTCCCACTGAACTTTCTAAGTCGTATTTTTACAACATTACATTAAAACCACCTTTGCTAACACCTTTGACAGTAGTTCTTTAAGCGGTCTAAATTACTTATTCATGACAATGGGTCTTCCCATATTTGTCTGGAGAGTAAAGAAAAAATAGTAGTGACTAACAGCTGACTATCACAATTATTTAGTCAATTAATTTTGGAAAGGTTGTGGATTGATATTTAAAGTCACATATTCAGTTCATTTCATATAAATTATTAAAATTTAAGGTACAGTTTCAAGGGCATAAAACTAGTGTGCTTCATTTGTCCAAGAGAAAGAGAAGGGCTCAGAAGTTCTGTATTGTTTCCCTGTTTCTGTCACTGATTCAATATGAAACAAATATTTGATATCTACCTGTATTTGTCATGCATTTACAAAGGACAAGTGAAATGAATTAGGTTTTATGGGACATTTTGACGTTCAAATTTGTTGAGCAGAGCAGAAATATTGTTATTTTTTGCATTAGATGTTACTGGTTCGTTTCCGAATTCTACTCTACTGTGGTGGGTTGACCCTGGCTACACGCCAGGTGCCCACCGAAGCTGGTCTATCGCTCTCCTCCTCAGCTGGACAGGAGAGAGGAAATATAGTGAAAGGCTCATGGGTTGAGATAAGGACAGGGAGAGATCACTCACCAGTTACCGTCACAGGCAAAACTGGCTCAACCTGGGGAAAATTGATTTAATTTATTACAAATCAAATCAGGGTAAGATAAAATAAAATCAAATCTTAAAACACTTTCCCCACACCCCTCCCTTTTTTCCAGGCTCAACTTTGCTCCTGATTTCTCTGAGTGGCACAGGGGGACGGGGAATGGGGGTTGTGATCAGTTCATCACATGTGGTTTCTGCTGCTCCTTCCTCCTCAAGGGGAGGACTCACACTCTGCCCCTGCTCCAGCGTGGGGTCCCTCCCACAGGAGACTGTTCTCCATGAACTTCTCCAACGTGAGTCCTTCCCATAGTCTACAGTTCTTCATGAACTGCTCCAGCCTGGGTCTCTCCACGGGTGCCGTCCTTCAGGAACAGACTGCTCCAGTGTGAGTCCCCCACAGAGTCACAAGTCCTGCCAGCAAACCTGCTCCAGCCTGGGCTCCTCTCTCCACGGGTCTACAGGTCCTTCCAGGAGCTTGCTCCAGCATGGGCTTCCCACGGGGTCACAGCCTCCTTCGGGCATGCCCCTGTTCCAGTGTGGGGTCCTCCACAGGCTGCAGGTGGAGATCTGCTCCAGCGTGGAGCTCCATGGGCTGCAGGGGCACAGCCGGCCTCACTGTGGTCTTCACCACAGGCTGCAGGGGAACCTCTGCTCTGGTGCCTGGAGCATCTCCTCCCTTTCCTTCTTCATTGACCTTGGTGTCTGCAGAGCTGTTTTCACATATTCTCACTTCTCTCTCCAGCTACAAAGGCACGTGCCCTTTTTTTTCCCTTTTTAACTATGTTATCGCAGAGGTGCTACCACCATCACTAATTGGCTTGGCCTTGGCCAGCAGCGGATCCATCTTGGGGCTGGCTGGCACTGGTTCTATCAGACATAAGGGAAACTTCTAGTAGCTTCTCACAGAAGCCATCCCAGCAGCCCCCACCACTACCAAGACTTTGCCACGCAAACCCAATACAGCCTGTTTGTACAGTTGTTTGTCTGACCATGCTCTTCTTGTTTCTTAGCACAACTCTCCTCATGCTAGCTGTTAAGAAGCAAACTTGGCAGGCAACTTTGTTCAACTGCCTGCTTTTCATATGAATACCTCTGTACCTTTTCTAATCACAGTTCTTTGTGACCTGACCCACAAATCCACCTCCCATTTCCTTCAAATTGCCCTTCAAGTTAAGCTTTCTAGAGAGAAAAGGTAAGGCAAAACTGGTGGGTTTGGGGCAGTACAAAGTTCAAGAGAGGATGAAATTGAGGAAATGCAACATCAACTCTTATATGCAGAGTGGCAAAGCAGATGTCCATTTAGTTGCAGTACCATCTGTTCTTTTAGATCAGTGTGTTATAAAACACCCCAGAATATTTACAAAAACCTATTTCTGCATTTATGTTACTTTAAGACATGAGATTTGGTACAAGGTCTAAGTCATGATAATTCTCCCTTTATTGATTTTACCCTTCCCAGAATCATCATTTGCTCTGCCATCTTTCATTTTACTCTTCACACACTATTGAGGCAAAATAGTTTTAGGTATCTGTTAGCATATGTTCTTAGTATTTGTATATCTGTGTGTGTTTCCATGTGATGTTTATTGTTCTTGTGTTTCACTTGCACGTATAAATAAAGAAAAAGTCTCCTGTTGGGATACAGATTGGCCTTTGAAAAATACATTAGCCTTTTCTTCACTCAATCAATTTCAAATGAGCAATATGATGTTAAGTGCAGTGAATTGGTTTACCGACTCAGCATACTGCTGGAAAGGCCAAAACACAATATGATGGTCCCAAGCTCTACGTTTTGCTTTCAGCTTTCTGAATTCCCTGGAAGACAGGTAAAAGGCAGATGGAAAAAGCCATGTGTCTCTGGATGATGGATCAGTGCTTGGTTGAGTTGTGGTTTTTCCCAGACAGTGCATGCAGCATAGTGTGTTCAAGAGCACAACAAGACCTCTCCCTGAGGGACTGCATATGTAGCACATGGTTTAGCGCTCCCCTGTCCTTCTTCAGGCAAGTTTTGCTCTTGTTTTGGGATTATTGAGCACAGGCATTCAGTCCATATGTAACAGTTCCAACTGACGTTGTCAAAAGGCAGCAGTGTCTTTGCATGAAAACAATAGTGCTTGGGCTATATTTTGTCACTACTGTACATTACTTTGCTTTGAGATGTCATGCATAAGACTCAAAGATTCAGTCCTTGGGCTATATCTGCAGCTGGTGCATTTTGGAGCAGCTTTTTTATATTTGACTGATATCACCTGGAGATTTAATACTCTCATCTCACTGCAGCAGTGAAAAATCAATTTCTCTCATGCCATGGCACACTATGAAAGTGCTGTGCACACACAAAGGAAACCTGGATCTTGAATTTATCCAACAGCCAGCATACATCTCAATGACAAATAATGGAAAGATTCAAATAGCCCAGATTTTAGTCCCATGGGTTGTTGGGGCAATTGAAAAGTCTTTAATCTCTATGATTTGTAAAGTTACTCTTGTTGTTTGATAAAAAACTATATAGGTTATAAGTTAACAATTTTACTACTAGATGGAAATCTAATTAGAATCCCAGTATTAACGCTTTTCTTTTTGGCTCCCATGAATCTTTCTGTTTTAATGTTGTTGAAATAGATTTTGAGAAGGTGGAATCCCTTCTAGAGATCTCTAGGAAGAGATGGTTAATAATAAATTACAATGCATGAAAATGCATGAAGACATGATCTTCTGTTTTCCTTTTGGCTACCACATTCGTGTTGTGACTGCTGTACTTGTATTTTAAACTTCTCCATGAAGGTCTGAAGAACAGGTAAAAGTATGAGAATGGCAGACTCTTCTGGCTGCTGGATGCTCCTTGGGCCCTTTGCCCAAGGAGGATCTCAGGAAGTGAAAGAAATCTACTCAAGATTTGGATGAAAGTGCCTTATGGAGAAAAAGACATTATAGATTGGTGGTTTTATAATTTCTTTCTTAAGAAGCAGCAAACAAGATTGTGTGAGAGTAAGTTACCAAAGTAAGCACTCTATATAATTCAAAAATGATTCCTAGAAAGATCTTTTTCAGCGACTTCTTCTAGCAGTATAGTAGTAATAATAGTTATCAGAAAAGACTGCTCTGAGAGAACCTGTGACAATCGTAATGATAATCCCTCTTCTAAGAAAGCTCTAGCTGAGTACTACATGTTACTTAGTACTACACTGCAGCTGGAGTCATGAGTCACTTGTAAAACACAGAAGTTATTACAGCGTTTACAATTATCCTTGAATGGTTTTGAAATATAATGGCTAAAATTCTCAGATACCTAGGCAAACTAGGGACTTTCATCACATTTTCAAAAGTACCTTTGATACCAAGAGTTAGAAATCTCAAATTGATCTAGGAAACCAAATGCTATTTAACTGCTACAAAAAACATCTTCATCCAAATGTAAATTCAGAAAAATGCTAACTTAGACATCGTTGAATCCTCAAGTTGCCTAAGGTCTAATTTCTTCTGATGAAGTTCCCTAAAGTACTTAAATACTTCCCGACTTGAGAACTCCAGGACTGGCTACGCTTGCTCAGTAGCTAGACACCTTACACTTACAGCAAAGCCCAGGCAATCCCTACCTGTTTCCTTGGCTGGTTCAACGGGCTGGTGTGCAAGCATAACCTGATTTAACTATTGGGTGCCAAGGTCCCACCCTTTGCCAGAGTCCTGACCTCTCCCTTTCAGAGTTTGTCTGGCCCTCTGTGCTGAGTCATTTCAGCATGCAAATCCAACAGAAAATGGATGTGAAAAAAGGCAGTTTTTTCCTCAGCATGCTGGCTGGGCTCACTGAAGTGCTGGTCAAACTCTCAAGTCAGTGTAGTAGTGTCATAGTTTAGCCCCAGCCAGTGATTAAGCACCACACAGCTGCTCACTTGCCTCCCCCTGAGGTGGGATGGGGGAGAGAATCGGGAAAAAAACTCGTGGGCTGAGATAAAAACAGTTTAATTGAACAGCAAAAGAAGAGGAAACAACAATGATAACAATAATAATACTGATAAAGGAATATACACAAAAAAGTGATGCACGATGCAGCAATCGATCACCATCCAGTGATCGATAGCTCATCGCCGAGCACTGCTCCCTGCCCCCTGGCCAATTCCAGTGTATATACTGCGCATGACATCATATGGTATGGAATATCGCTATGGCCGGCCTGGGTCAGCTGTCCCGGCTGTGCCCCCTCCCGGCTTCTTGTGCACCCCCCCGCTGGCAGAGCATGGGGAGCTGAAAAGTCCTTGACTTAGTACAACCATTACAAGTACTTAGCAACAACAAAGAACATCAGTGTTATCAACATTATTCTCATACCAAATCCAAAACACAGCACTATACCAGCTATCAGGAAGAAAAATAACTCTACCTCAGCCAAAACAAGGACAAGTAGAAAGGACGGGAGCAAAGGGTGGGCAGGACCATCAGCTGGCTCAGACTGTTGTGGAAACTAACATCAGAGCATACTGGATTAGACCATATGAGAAAACACAGGGGTTAAGACATTTTCTCTACCCCAGTGGCTGTGAAGGTTCAGTTTCCAGCCACCTAAACTGTGGAAGATTTGCACTTTTATTTTTTTATCTGTCTCTGTTTGTTCATGAGTAGTTTAAATTGGGCTCCTGTTTGGAGGCCAAATCACCTGACTGTGTCACATGAGCCGCTGAACAACCTGAATTGTCTCTGTGGTAGCAGGTGACTCAAGAACTGAAGCAGACACTGCTGGATCTTCCTTGGACCTAGCTGAGCATCCAGCCCAGCCTACTCCATGCTGTGGGAGTCTGGAAAGTCACTGTCATCCTCCACCCATGGACTATTCCTGCAGCTCCTCCTTGACCTCTCTTCTTTCCCAGGTACATGGCATACAACCTGTCATTCTCAGCTACATACGCCTTAACTAGGTATTACAAGGTGGCTTTCAGTTCTGAAGGATATTTTGGGATAAAGTGGTCTTAATATATTGTCTGACAGAATTGTTCTTCCAGTAGCATACTTAAATCTTTGTGTAGGAGAGAAAATATGCTTACGATTATGAGGGTCATTATCTTAATGGCTGAAGAACTCATGTGGGAGATGTGGGCTGTAATCCCTCAAGCTGCTCTGAACCCCACATTACCGCATCTTGGTCTCTAACACTTGGCTTTCTAGAACACTGACATGATTATCTTTTACCACTAATACCGCATTTTGTGCTTAAGACTGCAAAATATTAGTTCACAAAGGAATTCATGGCATAAACTCCAGTTACATGGGGACTTCTCCTCTGGAAAATCTTCCAAAACTGCTTTAGCAGTCTCTGCTCATTAGATTAGTCAGTTCTCCATTCAGCTTCTGGACCCCAGAGACAGCAAGCAAGGGTTCTTGCTGAGCACTCCCGGAGATGGTGAGATATGTAAACAATTGAGGTCGTGGTGCTCAGGTTTTTGACGACTGTACCCTATACAGAAAAGGGTCCTGGCTAGAAAGGGGACTTACACTTTTAAGTCCCTTAAAAGCTTTTGAAAATATCATTGCTTACCATATTAGCTGAAAAATGTTTTATACAGAATGTGATACTCCCTGGCTGCTTCAGGATATGTAATCTGGACTCTGGACCCTGTGGTCACTGTGAAGCGTCCCATTCACAGACATGGGAAAGAGATGTAGACCAAGAAAGCTTGCTGCATTTCTCTGGTGAATGTCATGTGAGACCCTCACATGGTAGCTGATCTAATTTTCGTCAGACTCAGCTCACTATTTTGGGGGATCTCATTGCAGAAGAGAAAGGAATTGCTTATCCAACTGTATTTCAGCAATTAGCTTAAAAGTACAGTAGCTTTTTCTCCTTGTCTTGCATTGTTAACTTTAGTTCTGCTCTATAATTGCCAGTTAAAATTGTGCTTTCCATGTGACTGAAAGAATTTTCTTGTGACGGCAGTGTTTGAGAATTGTCTATAACTAAAAAATAGTAAGACCATGCAAAACAGATACAAAAATGCTCACAAAACCTTCATCCATTTGCTTCATTTATACATTTGAAATCTATCTCATGAAGCAGGATGGCAATTTTAGTCACTCTGTGTCTTCTCTAATTTAAACAAGGACAGCTCATGGATTCCTCTTGTTTCTCTGTCCATCCTGTTGTCTATCTCCAAACTGCTGGTTAATAATTGTTAATATTCTCCCTGGACATAGTTTTGGCTCATGATAGTTAACACTTTCTCATATCTATCTAGGCTGATGGTATGGGCTAGGGGATGCTCCCAACAGGCAGTATGGGTGAGGCCATCTTGCATAGGAGGCCTGGGGTGGACTTAGCTCTAAGAAGATGCACCATGCTGAACCATTTGTCCTTTGAGCCACAAGGTGAGCCCTGGGTCATTTTATTTATTAGTATGGACGTAGTTTCTACTTAGAGAAATAGATAGACCTGCCTCCAGGACGAGAAAGAGCATTCAGCAAGGATGAGATCTTTATTTCAGCCAGAGAAGATGGGTCTGTCCAGACTTTTCAAATAGCAGAGTATAGAAAGAGTAGCCAATTGAACATGGTCATTTGACAAGAGGCCATTTCATTTTTTTTCCTTCCAGACTGTCTTCCCACTTGATTTCACTCTTATGTTTTAAATCAAGAGAGCTGGGAGAGGTACCACTATCAGGTGGAAAGGGTTGTATTGATGAACAAAGGAGCAACAACCCAGGACTGCCCATGCTTCCTGCAGAGGCCAGGGAAAACTGATGACAAAGTTAATAGCTGTAAAGGAGGGGAAAAAAATCAACCTGAGTAACTCTTCCCTCATTTAGAGATGATTGAAATTTTCTGATTGAATCCTACTGATTTCCAAATTAAAAGAAAAAAAAGATTTAAAAGAATAATTATTCAGACTGCTTAACATCATGTTCCTTTTTCATTTTGAGTTACACATGTCATATCGGGTCAAATTCTTATGACATTTGATCTCAGAGGATTTTTTAAAATTTTATTTAGTATGCATTGGCTCATTAAATTGGCTTTGGAAGTTTTTATATTCCTTCTAGGATATACAGCTTTGTTTATTAAGGTTGACTCTAATAAACTGTTTATCAGTAGCCATATAATTGGTTGCGATAAGCTTGTGATATTGAATTTCACAAGTTAATGTTAAAAAAATTCTTTAATCTGTATTTTCTATTTCTGTTCTCCTTTAAATTCTTTCTCTTTATTTTATCATAAAAAATTATTTGAAATACATAATTTCTCTTAATCATATTGCTTATTTAATATTCTTTTTTCTAAGGTAGCAGAAATGATACAATCTTCCATATGATTACGGAAAAAAAAACCCCAATGTCTAAAGGAGACATGAAGGTAAAATTAAGGAAAAACCAGAATAAAACACTGACACATATGCTTGACAGAAAAATCTTCTTTAGCTGAAAAAAAGGAAAGATATTAGAAGTCCTTTGTGTTCCACAACACAGTCAGAAAATACCAGGTTTCTGGGGAAAAAAAAAAAAAGCATGATTCCTCTGAACAGAACACCATAGTCTGGGTGTCTTTGTACATGCTAAAGGAAGATTTAAAACATTTTTTCATTAGCTTGGCACTGGATTTGAAAATTGACAATGCATTCCTTGAATCAGCTTTTGCTGAAGATGGCAATAACATAGCTTTTGGAGTGCATTTTCTGCTAATACAGCTACTTAAGTTTGCACAGCTGGGAGGCTTCTATTTTTTCCTGCAGCCTTTTCTCCCCCTCCCCCATTCTGATTTGTTATTGTTTGAAATTCTGAGAATGTTTTACACACATTTCCAGTGTACAGCATTTGGACACTGATAAACGGATGACAAGTATGATATAAAGCCTTGTGGAAGACCCTGTAGGGTCTACCCAAGGAGAAGAACACATCTGTCTCCAGCTGTGCAGCTATTTAGGAGTGAAATGACTTGTCCTGGGTTGGGCAGAGATGGTAATTATTTTTGTTGTTGATGTGAAGATCAAAGGTTATTCTCAGGAAGTAAGGACAAGGACTGTGGTATTTAGCAGGAAAGATTTATACAGGACATAATTTAGTACATGGTTTGCACATTAACCTGGTGCTAATGCATGTAGATGACAGAGAAAATGTAAACAGTCCTGATGTAAGATAAATTATAATTGGTGAAAAGCAAATTAATCTACTGGTCATGAATCTCCCACAAGTTAGCAGAATCTTGAGCAGCTGTTACATTCCACAATCACACTTTGAAAAGAGGCTGCTTGATCTGAGGATTTCTTGCTACAGTGCAAATAACTTGTTCCTCCTGTCCCAGCGTGGTTTTTTGGTTTTTTTTTTAATAATGAAACCCCTTCTTTTCACAACAGCATCTAGTCCTAGGCTAACATAACTCACAGATTTCTTCCCATAAGAATGAAACCTTTGGGTTTATGAGTTTCAAAGTGCAAAATAAAAATACCACCCCCCAAAACCACAGAGGTAGTAGTTTATAAATGACTTTTCATAACTGAGTGTGCCATGACCTCATGGTCAGTAGATGAGATGAAATGTTTACTTCTCCACAGTTTCCTGATACCAGGCCAGAAATCCATGAAATAGCTTTCTCATGTTTCTTGTTCCTAAATTTGACTTATATATGCAAATAGTTTTTCTCTGTTAAAAGTTATTCGGTATAAAACACGAATATACAAATTGTGTGAGCAAAGAGAAAAAAAGCTACAGAAATGTTGTGGAAGAAAACATCTGGATCCCTTAGAGCAAACCAAGATTTAACTAAGATTCATACATTAAGTATTGTGGCATGACATACTTTTCAACAAAATTGACATGTGCATAAAAGCTTTTCTGTTTTAAAAACCTATGAATTTCACTATCCATAGTACCTTAGTTCTCTTTACTAAGTCAGATTCTGCTCAGATTTGTCCTGTTTTAAATAAGGAAAATGCCATGAGCTAAAATGAGCTATTCTGATGTGAAACCAAAATAAATGTGCTTAAATTTTTGCTTAAGCATAAAATGCTCATCACAGATTCCTATGACAAACAATAGCCTGTCTGGAGAAGGTTTGGCCAAAAAATTGGAGGCAGCAAAACCATTTCATAATTGTAGCTCATTCATAAATATTCATGGAAACATCTTTTGCCATGTATATTAAAATTCAGGCATTTCTCTCTTGAATAATTGCTAGGCTATGGAGAAACAATGAAGTTCTACACTTTTTCCCTTCTTTGTCTGTCTTTGTTTCCATTTTCATACGTGCAAGAAAGCACGTCCAAGGGATCAAAATATATGTTCTTCTCAGATGGCTTTGCTATGATCCAGGCATCAGATGTCTGAGGAAGGCAGGTAATGGTGGATTGCACAGAGAATACCTAAACCGGCTTTGACATGGTAAAGAAGTTTTCACCATAAGCAGATTTGGTTTTCTAGTTTTTTGCAGGCCCCAGTAAATCTTTCAGCATAGACTAATCTGCTAGTGTGGCAAGTGCGGCCAAAACCCAGAAATTCTCCAGCTAATTCCGGCTGCCAGCCAAACCTCACTGTTTCCTCATTGTACCACGCTCCCACAGAACGAAATCTTACTGGATTCCCTTAAAATAGCCAATGAACTTTGAATTCACTGAGGGAAAATCAGCTCCAGCCAATGAAGGACACACTATCATGTCTTCCTATGGGTTACTCTTAGTTTAACATAAAAAGCCTTAGTATAACATGCATTTTAGCATCCTTCAAGAATGTAGGCAAATGTAGCATTTCTGTGTAGTTAAACCAGTGAAGTGGACCAGTGGGTCCACAACGTCAAGTAAGCAGCAGTATGGTTTGGAAGAGGAGACTCCACCACTGCTCTTTTTCAGGTAGAGGAAACAAAGACCATCAGGTACAGTAAGGCTCAAAAGCGATGAGATTACCAGTCATTACAGGACAGAGATAATTAAAAGCTGACCTGCCAGGAGCTTCAGCTACTGAAACTGTAGCTTCCTTATTTACCTCGGTGATAAAGAGCTTCCACGTTGAAAGATTTGGGTGCCAGCGATCCTTAGTGTCAAATTACGAAAAAAGGAGCATGGTGAAATCAATCGCAGTTGTTTGTGGGCATGCAGAGATCGTTTCTCTCGAGCAAAGCAAGGTCAGATCAGGTGGAGTAACTGCTGTAGTGTCACTAGGAGAGAAATGGCTCTATGTGCTCTCTGGCTTTGCTGACAGCGGTTGTGATAGCATACCAAAACTACTATAAAGGTAATAAAGATTGGGAAAGGGTTATCTGTACTCCCACTGATTAGTAGATATAGAAGAATATTTGTCTACATAACTATCAACGATTCCTTTTTAAAAAACCTCTAATACGTCTTGTATTACCTGTAACTGTTACAATTCTGTGTAGAAAGTTTAAAATGAAGCTCAAATCTTTCCTGTTCTCTTTTTCATGTCTTTTTTTTTTTTTGTATTTTCAGAATTTTCCTAACGCATTTACTCCATTTTACACTTATTACTCAGTTAACAGTACTTTTAAAATTCCCCCTGAATAAGACTGAAGAAAAATTGTTTTGTCTATTCCACAGAGATTTATTTCTAGGGGGAAAATAAAGAAACTCCATACTTCTCTCCTTCAAATGTTTCATAATGACAAAAGGACAAAACCTTTAAATGATATTTTGAAAAAAAAAATCTAATCTTTAGCTTTCAGAAAATCACAGAATGGATCCTTTATATATGAAAGCATGTTGAATAAATGTACGTACAGCTAACCACTCAAGTACAAGATGGACATTTGCCATGTTTGTCGTGTTTTCCAGGATGAATCTGTTCTCTATGATTTTACCTATGGTATATATCTTGTGGTAGAAGCTCATAAAAGTCCACAGCATTGTTAGTCACTTAATAAATGCTGATCACTTTAGTTGGCCAGAGCTGGGGAAAGCAACCTAAATGGTCTGTGCTACTGACTAAGCCAGCTTTCACAATAACTTTCAGCAAACCTGTAGAATGTGAATAAATGCCTTAGAGGACAATTTCATCTTAAAAAAATATCAGCATCCAACAGATTTTGAAAAACTTTTTTTTTCCCTATCTTTTTCTTCTAAACCTAATAACTTTCTAGTGTCACAGAAACATATTTGTTTCATAATGTCACTGGGGAGAGTGTATTCAACACATAGTGTTATTAAACAGAAAAATTTAGCAACCACTGCATCATCACATCCAGTTCTCTCAAAAAAAAAAAAAGAAAAAAGAAAAATGTCTGTGTTTCCTCCAAGCCATGCAGCTCTCATACATTTTTTTTTCTTTGCAAAGACAGTCGCTGAAGATCTGTTAATGAAAACTCCTATTATGTAGGAATGTTTACAGTCATTAGTCCGCAGGCAAAGTTCATCAAAGGACTACAATTACTTTAAAAAAACCTGTGGCACTTAAAAATACCTCAATGGCACTTAACTCATCCACTTTCAAACTTTAAACTAGTTCTACAGGTTACTGCAGAATTTGACTGCAAAGAAAGCCATCGTGTGCGCTGTAGATCAGCCCTCCAAAAGCAGGGATCTGCTTCTGCCTCGGTACAAAATTCCATGTAACACCACATTCCTCACCATGTGAATCACAGCAAGTCACAGCTGCTAGATTTGGGTGGATCACCTTGTTCAGTAGAAAGATCAACTGGCTGAAAGAAAAGAGGAAAACCAGAGTGATTTCCTGGCAGCAGATGTAAAAATGACGTATGGAAATGTTTCTTCATACCAGTCATGGTTAGCTGGTGGAACACATTGCTGCGAGGGCTGATTGAGACAGGATCTGAAGGAGGTTGGACTTATACCAGTATATTTCTAACCCCCAAGAATTAGACTAGTAAAGCCTGAATATACAGATGAGAATCCTAGGAGACATTAAACATCCCACAGTTTAGGAAATAAGCCAGCTTATTATTCTAATAGATGGCTTGCAGGAGAATCTTCTGCGTATTACTTATTTATTTCACCAGTATTTGTAAATGGCTGAGAAATAGTGATTGAACCAACCATGTTAGATGACTGATGGTGTAACAATTTGACAGCTGCTTACAATTTGAGGTGTCTTTTGGACCTTACAAAAAACTTCTGCAGCAGTTTATATCACAAGTGAGTTGGTATTGTCATGTGCACAACCCACCATTTTTTCATCCTAACATTTCAAGGCTACAGTGTTTAGCCAGCAAATAATTGTAGCTTCCAGCTTTAGTGAAGCAGCAGTGTTTTATTCCTTACTGTTACTGTTATCCTGATGGCAACCTGATTTTTTCTGTTCTGCATGCCTGGAGTAAGACCACTGAATGTTAAAAATGGTGGAATTAATTTGGTGGACTTATATCCTACTTCACCTTGCATTAATTAGATCCAGGAAAGTCAAAAGGATAAAAATAAAACACAATGCAGTGAGAATAATTCATACAGAGGTATTGATGTGTGTGAGAGCAGAATCTGTCAAGAGGAATCCTTATTGTCACAACACACTATTGATGCTGCTTTCTGAAATCTACTGTTCTCATAACATTATTAGTTTATTGCATCTGTAACTGTTTGGTGTTTAAAGTATATTAAGCAAATTTCTATTGCATCTGTCCCGGAGATATTTGACCTGCATTACTGAACTATTATAATGAAACAATAGTTAAATCATTAGGAGAAGTGAAATCTGAAATCTAAAAAAAGCTCAATATTTAGCTCCAAGATACCATTCAGTCTCTGTGACTGTAACTATCCACTACACTAAAATATAATGCCGGGAGTCCTCTCCTGTCCTGGTCTCATAGCCTTGTCGTCAGGAATTCTTCAAATGGGAAAAGAAAAGAAACAAACTCTGCTCCAGAGCAGAACCCTGCTTACCCGCATCCTTGAGCGGAGAGTGACTTTTAAAGAAGCATAGATTTCCTATGCTTCATTATTTTACTCCATTCTCCCCATATACAGACACCCTTTAATTTCTCATTTTTAAAGGATTATGTCTTCAAATGATCAGTCTGGGTCACAGAGGTTTAAGTTAATATCCCAACAACTTAAGAAAAATAAGTATTTTCAGCCCTGCCCCAGTATAGCGCTTAAATCTTTCTTACAATACCTGAGCACATACAATGGGGTAAAAATTACATGTAATTGAAAACACAGGATCTACCACTAGCAAGGTTTTAGGTAGCCTTATATAAGTAAGCCCCTGCACAAGCTTATTGGCTGTAACTTCAGTGCCATTGCAGAGGGGTGTCTGATGGTGCAGCCTTCCTCATCACACGAGCGTGGTACCAGTAGGGTGTCATACCGTCTCCTTTACTGCTGCGGCGTATTTACCCTGACTCCCAGTCTCTGACTGTAAGACCCTCAGCTTACGTGTGAGCTCAGCGATTGTTTGGCAAATATTTCTTTGCTAGAAGGAGAGTAGGAGAATAGCTAGACTGGGTTTACTGTAAAAGTATACGGAAACATTACAAAATCTATACATTTGGGCCAATCTTCAACTGGTGCTTTGCAGTGTAGTGGCATTATCTGGCCCAGCAAGAAGCTTGCTTTAGAACAGCACTTCCACTGAGTGGTGGAAATTTTGTATTTCCCACTACTGGGGAAACTGATTGTTGTATTCCATTCTGAGAGCACATCATAAATGATACCACTAGGCAGCACAGTTTGGCTAAAGCCATGCAAGAAGAAAAGAAAGATTGACTGATGGGCTAAATAGACTGAAAGGGAAATTAGGTGCAAAAAATAATTTGGAAATATTTCAGGAATAAAAGAAGCACTATAAAACCCTTCAAATGTATCTATTCTTTAGTTAAGTGACTATTTGGTTTGGTTTGCATTGTATTTTGTATATTGTGACTCTTGTATTGCAAAAAACGTTAGTACCTAATGTTAAAAAATTATTACTGTAGACTTAATGAATACTCTAAAAAGAGTTTATTTGGAGGATAAGAGTTAAATACGTGTATAATTCAGAGTGCAAATACACATTCACTTTGCTGTAGCAGAAGAAATTAAACTTTTCAATACTAAAACATAGTTTCTCAAGTTGCAATTTTAGAATGATTTTCCATATATTATATGGATTCAAATTAATCTTAATTTTAAATTAGTTAGTGAGCCCTTCAGTATTAATCAACAGATTTTTCCAAGTAATACATATTTTTTCTACCTTCTTTCTTTGAGTTCTTGAATTTAATAATGTTGGGATTTCCTCCTCCAAAGATGGATCTGCTAAATAAATTTGAATGAACTCAAATGCTTGAAAAAAGAATGAAACATATGAAAAATATAGCCTGATAAGATCAGGAGTCTGAATCTATAATCCCCAAAACATGATAATTTGAAACTAAATCTCAATTGATGTGTTCTTCAACTGTTATTCAGAAATGTTACTTCCTTTCTGTAAAAACCGTTTTCCCAAGCCCGTAACCTGAACATGAAGTTCATATAGGAAAATATTCTAGAATAAGTCTATTATTATACAAGCTCTATAACTCCCACGGAATTTCCCTTACGAAAGGGAACTCCAGGCTGGCCAGTTGGCTTTACCATGGTCTTTGCTGGTAGAGACATTCAGTGGGGTTATTATTGTGGGTAATGCCCCATATGCTTCCTGCATTAAGAAGGTGAGGGGAGATGAACACCTGCCATGACATAACTTATAAAGAAATTCACTCCACAAGGTAGAAAAGTCTTAAAAAACGAGTGGAAAATCTCTATTTCTGAATTTGAGAGTGGAGTTGTACAGGGCACTTGCAGCCAAAAATGGATCAGGTTTTGAAACAAATGACAAGGGCAGTCTGTATCTTGCTTTTGCAAGATTGCAAAAAGAGTTAGAAAAGGAAAAGAAGAAGAAAGAAGAAAGAGGAAAAAGAAGAAAAAGAAAAAGAAAAAGAGAAAAAGAAAAAGAAGAAGAAGAAAGAAGAAAGAGGAAAAAGAAGAAAAAGAAAAAGAGAAAAAGAAAAAGAAAAAGAGAAAGAAAAAGAGAAAGAAAAAGAGAAAAAGAAAAAGAAAAAGAGAAAGAAAAAGAGAAAGAAAAAGAGAAAGAAAAAGAAAAAGAAAAAGAGAAAGAAAAAGAAAAAGAAAAAGAAGAAGAAAAAGAGAAAGAAAAAGAGAAAAAGAAAAAGAAAAAGAGAAAGAAAAAGAGAAAGAAAAAGAGAAAGAAAAAGAAAAAGAAAAAGAGAAAGAAAAAGAAAAAGAAAAAGAAGAAGAAAAAGAAAAAGAGAAAAAGAAAAAGAAGAAGAAAAAGAAAAAGAAGAAGAAAAAGAAAAAGAGAAAAAGAAAAAGAAGAAGAAAAAGAAAAAGAGAAAAAGAAAAAGAAGAAGAAAAAGAAAAAGAAGAAGAAAAAGAAAAAGAGAAAAAAAAAGAAGAAAAAGAAAAAGAGAAAAAGAAAAAGAAGAAGAAAAAGAAAAAGAGAAAAAAAAAGAAGAAAAAGAAAAAGAGAAAAAGAAAAAGAAGAAGAAAAAGAAAAAGAAGAAAAAGAAAAAGAGAAAAAGAAAAAGAAGAAGAAAAAGAAAAAGAAAAAGAAGCAGAAAAAGAAAAAGAGAGAAAGAAAGGGGATTTTTAAAACAGGCTAGTGAATTCTGATTTTGGATGGCAGCACTGACAGGCTTCACCAGTTCCTTGGTGTTAAGCCCCACGCAAACACAAAAGTTCAAGAGTAGAAGTACATTCCTGTGCGCTCCACCACAGATGGTTTGTAGAAATGGCAGAATGAACTGGCACTTAACAGTATAACTGTACTCAGAAGCAGGTTTTATGATGCCAAGTGTGGTATACATCTGCTAAAACGTAACTATAAAAAAAAAAGCAGCAGCACAAATTACAGATCTCAACTCTTTCAATGTGACAAATGTGTGGGATGATCCTATGGCAGTAGCTGGGAAGTATGGCAGGAGAGGGCAGGGATATCACTTTTCCCTAAGCATCTGCTGTAATTACTGCTGCAGGCAGGTATGGAGCTGGACAGACCTCTTGTCTGACCCACCCATGGCTTTTCATATTTTCAAAAATGAACAACAAAAAGGACATGTGAATTGGGTACTCCTTCATTTTAATTTTAGTTGGTTCATCCTCCATTTCAGGCAGAACTACATTAATTATGTTTTTGGAAAACAAACTACACTTTCACCTAAAAACCTTTTCCAGGTTTGATTTGGTATATTTTGCAGGGTGAAATTAAGCCAGTGTGAAAGTGTCCTAGGTGTGCAGAATGGAAACGCCGACAGGCTTTTAGCTATAGATGTACTAGCAACCCAACTCAAATGTATTGTCATTAATTAAGCAGATGAAATAGAAAACAGAGAGAAAAATTATCTCAAGTTCAGCGGTTACTTGTTGCAAATTTGTAAATGGGCTCTCTACCATAGAGATATGTAAAATAATGCTCCTGTTAAAAGTTATGTGGAAAATAAAGGTTCTCAGCAAGCTAATTTTACTCTGTTAACAAAGCATGGTTTCAAGCTATTCTTGTTAACCATCCACCCACTTTCTTTTCCTTCACCACCTCAGATTTGCAGATAGGAGGTACAATTACAGTCCTTTGTTTCATTCTGAGATCTCTTTACAAAATAAAGTCTGCTTTTATGTTGTTGAAACCTATGTGCTTTCCTTCATTGTGTAAAGCTAAAGGAGCTGAGGTCTAACTTTAAAGTAATCCTTTGTGTTCCCTTTTTTTCCCCTCCCTGCCTCTTTGTTGTATGTATAGCCTAACTGTGTGCCTTCAATTGAACTTTTCCCCTGCCAAGTCACACACTTAAAGCAGGAAAAAAGAGACTGGGGTGAAATCCTGGCCCCACTATGCTTAATGGACTTTAACAGGATTAGGCTTCCACTCTAGTGGCCACTGCTCTTTGAGTTGCTCCTTTTAGTCCTGGCTGAGATGTTCTTCCCCTCCTGGAATGGAAGTGCTCCAGTGCAGATTTCTGATGGTCTGCTGCAGCAAAGAGCACATCAAGAATTTGTGTGATTTAGCCGGCTTTGACTCTGGCAATTGACACAATAGTGGGGTCGTGGTCCAAGAATTTAAGTAACCCACTCAACATACATGCAGTTCCTAATATGACTCCAAAAGAATTAAGCTAAAGAAACCATGTATTTGTATTTGTATTTGTATTTCTTCTTCTCTACTGGCCTTTCTTCATCTGTCAGAGCATGCCAGGCAGACTGATTTTTCCCGTGTACTTCATAGGGTGTTCTGGGCATTTGTAGCAGAAGAGGATGCTGCAAAAGAGAAGAAAGGGGTGTAGAAATAAGGAAAGCCAGTCAAAAACAGTTGAAAAAAAAGAAGACAAAAATTACCAAGTTAAAGTTGACAACAGTGGTGGGTATTTTGGCCGCTGAGCTGTCCAGGGCAGAGGAAGGTGTTTGTCGGAAAGATCAATGTAGTGGGCTTACACAGACAGAAAAGTTGAGACGTTAATGCTGGAGGGTTTCTTGCGGTAGACTCTGCTTTTCGTTTCATGCCTGCAACACAGCTGGTCTCTGAAGAAGCCGCAAGAGATGGGATTGATGGCAAGCTTGTCAAAAGAGTGTGCGCCTGAAGACTAAACCCTTCCCCCTTCCTCTGCCAGTAGCTTCAGACTGTGCCGATTTCCTGGCCATCTCCTCCATTTCCATTAAGTAATCCCACCGAGTGCTCACTGAGCCCTCAAGGCAGCACATGCTTTGTGTTGAATCAAATCCACAGGGATGCAGAGATTGGAGTAGATATGCTTCATCAAATAGAATGGGCAGCTTCACATTTCTGTATCTTTCCCTTCCTTACTCAGTGAGACCCAAGATGCGCACCATCGCGATCTCCGGACAAACTGCTTCTTCCTTACTCAGTATCAGCCTGTCTCTGCAACTGAGGCACCTTTCTGTGAAAGTGCTGTAAAAATGGTTAAACTTCTACAAGCCTTCATACTTCTTCCAATGAGATGTGCAGGACACTCTGAACTTGTTCACAGAAAAGTTGCTTCATTGTCTGCCGACATAGCCATAGTTTTCCTACCACCTGTACTCATCTTCAGTTTAAAAGGAAGAGTAGTACCACTGTGATCATAGTATCTTTTCTCCCTTTGTATTCATCTTCAGATATTTTTCTTATTCCGTTCTCTTGACACGCTAAGAAGCTGATTTTTTTCTTCCAAATCCATCCATGAGATACATATTGAAAGACATTCTAGACATCTCTGGCGTTTGCATTTTCATAGGACGTTGAGAAATTGGAGAGGCTGAAACATGATTTGGGAACTGGAGAAAACTTCTAAAACCCCTCAATCTGTTTAGGTTATCAAAAAGAAGACAAAGTGGTGACTTGATTACTGTGCTTAAGTACATCTGGTGAAACATTTTGACATCGTAAACTCATCCAGAACAGGAGTTTCATGAGGACTGAAACAACTAGCAAACGTCCATGAATTCAGATCATAGTTTCAGCCAAAAGTGGAAAATCTTTTTGTTTTGGTGCTTTTAAAGCTAAAGCTTATTCTTGCATTTGAAAAGATTTTAATTTAAAAAAATTAACTAAGTGAAAAGAGGTTAAATAAAAGGGCCTACTTAATCATTTTGTATTGACTCAACCCTTTTGTTTGTTAAGGCAAATACTGGGCCTACTCATTATGTTGATAATTGTTCTAGCAGTCCAGCTATCATTGTGTCAATTATTCTAGTGCTGAAGAGACATCTCCTGCAGTGGGCTTTGTACTCTGAAGCTGATGTAATAAAAACAAAGCAACAAGATTTTGGAACCATCTGAGCATTCTTGGATATATAAATAACCACGGTCTTCTACCAATGGGAAAGTTAGAGAATGGCCTACCCATCTTTTAATCTGATAGTTTGTCTCACATATGCTGAGAAGGAGAGGGAAAACTTAACGAATTATTATTATCATCATTGTTTTTCAGCCTTAGTAATGATTCAGAGCTTTCCTGTCAGAACCTTCTGATGTTAGCAGTGACCTTTGGATGGAGTATTCTCACACTCTCTAATTTTTAGCTTTTTGGTTTGAAGATGCTCAGCTTTACAAAAAGTATTTGCTAAAATCATTATTCTGAAGACCCCTGCAGAATAACCAAAATATTTTTGTTCATTTAAACTCTTATGTACAAAGTTGTAGGAAATGCAAGAAAAATAGACATCCAGGGTGAGATTGTTGAGACAATCAGGGAAATGGACCCTTCAGGGAGATGACCTAAACTTCTTTTCTGAATGAGGAATCTCAAGCTTCAGGTCTAGGTGAGAGAAGGAAAAACTGTGAAATGAAAGGATACATTTTCAAAATTCTTGTAAAGTTACTTTGTGCTTATGCAGCTCTTGTACCTGCACTCTGCTTTTTGGAGTAAGTGGTAATATTTGTCTCTCACTCTACAGAATACCAAATTTAAAGACAATAAAGATGAATATCTCCAGCAGCAGTATTTACGTCTGCTCCATAGGCCAGCCAGCAGCTCTGGACTCCTCCAAGCTGTTCTGAAAAAGAAAGCATTTGTCTAATTGGACAAAGGTGCTTGGTGGAGCTCTAAAATAATCACTACCATCCCTCATCTTTCCCAGCCCTAAATATACATTTGAACTCCATCTTTTAATCCTGTTTTTTTGGCAGAACATCTTTAATCTCCTGCCCTCTACACTAAAAAAATTTCATCTGCATGTGAGTTAAGTAAAAGTTACTATTTATAGTGACTACTTTAAGTGTTTTATATTGTCTAAATTTTTATTATACTGTCATGATAAATTTACAGGCTTTTTTCCAGTGTTTTGTTTTGAATAGAGACTCAGATGTATGCTCTGCTTACACTGTCTAACTACTGAAGTTGGATGATTTTTTTTTCCTTCCAGTAACAAATATCTTTACCCCTTCCTATCCTTTTCTAAAACACAACTTGAGGTCATTCAGAAACAGTTGTAAATTTGAATTGAATTTTCTTTAATTGTTCCCAGCAAATGAAAAATAAAGACAAATTTTGGAAATGAGAAGTTTCCAAATGCTTTCAATCCCAGGGTTTGGTTCACAGCAAGTCTAAGGTACCCTTCATAACCCTGTTTTGCCACTGTCATGGCATAGTTAGGATGTAATGTGATAGTTTGGATAATTGCTTAAAAGATGTCCTACTCAAGCTCTCTACCTGTTTCTTTTTTGGATTATTTTCAGCCTTTTCCTGTATAATATAGCGTGATGATTCTCTCTGCCACTCTTTGTGAATGATCTAAGAAAAAAGTAATTAATCTTACTTCGATTAGTGAGAGAGGAAATAAGAATTGTACTGTATATTCTGGTTCTGTGGTCACATAGAAAAAGCAATTATTTGTACAGCCCGCTACCCACATGCTAAATTTTTGGGTGATGGTTTCCTGGATACAATATGTTGAATTAATAAAGAAATCTGATGCCGTGTTTCGAGCAGAGGGAGGTCTAAAAAGCTGTCTGGGTTAGTGACTGACCTATGGACTGCTTACTTCTTAGTGACCATTCCATAGGATAACCTGGTTTCTTAATGACTGTTTTATTTTGTCTTAATTCCATGGTTGTTGTGAAGGAATGAATTATCAGATGTAGGAAAAAGCCAAAGCATCTGGGTTTGATTAGTCATTAACCCCGTCATGGTTTGCGGGGAGCTGTGGCAAGCGTGGGGAGAAGGCTCTAAGACCTCTGTAAACTGGACTCAATTCACAGTAAGGCAAGAAGTTTTCAGGAGTTTCTGAAGTATCAAGAAAGGACTTTTCCAACATGACATGGGCAGACTGCAGGGCACATGAAATAATGCTTCCATTTTATGATCAAGACTCACTGTGCCCAGTTTTGGGCCTCACACTTCAGGAAAAATTGTAGTTCAAATAATAAAAGGCAGCAGAGGAAGTAATCTGAGATCTTGAAGACATGGTTTATCCAGAAAAGATGAATGAATGATGTTAGGCTTGAAGAAGTGTACCTGGAGGGAGAATTTGAAATAAACAAAAAGGAAGAAAAATATTTGATTTCTTGGTCAGTGAAGGACTGGTCAAGAAGTAATAGGTTGAAACCACAGTATGGAAGGTACAAGTTATCAACAGGAAAACTTTCCAGCGATAAGCAGCAAAGAACATGTTCCCATATTCCTGTCAATGACAAGAGAGACTGACCTCAAAACAAGCTAGGGTTGACCCTCTGACACTATCCTGTATTTCACCATATGTGCTCTGAATCAGGGAAATTTAAGTTGTGGTCATCTTCCTCCAGATAAATGCTTTAAACCTTAGACCAGTGGTTTCCAAATTGGAAGATAAGGTGTGAGCACAACAAAAATGAGCTACCAAGCCCAAGCTAATAAGCTCTTGTTCTGCAGGACAGTATCAATATTGATCTTGGGACTGGTCTGGGGAAAGAAGGAGGCTAAGGAGCCAGACCCAATAATGCATGGGACAGGGCCAGTTTTTGTTCCTGATGCTCAGTAATATAAATACTGGGTCTAGCTAAGTTACTCACTCAACTGGTAGATGCTTGTGTTTTGGTCCCTGATCTAGTGGGAATGCATTTACATAAAACAGTATAGCTTCAACAGAAGAAGCTGAGTTTGCCCATTTGCTCCCAGAATACTTTCTAACTTTCAAGTCTTTCTTTAAAGATAGGGGTTAAAATCCTTGAATCCAGAGAATTCATTAGCTACTGTCTGGCTTAGTACTTTAACCCCCAAGCTACTGGATGAAAAGAGCAGAGGAAGGATCTTCACACCAGAAGTTTTGTGAAAAATTTAGCTTGAAGAAAACCAAATGAAACTACTGTATGAATTCAGCAGGATTTATATATAGTTTTAGGGTGATTGAAACTGAACTTTTCAGGGGAAAAAAAAGACCTTCTTGCCACTGTAAGCTATTGCTAAGATGTTCTTCTAGTACTTTTGATTATATCATAGTGTTAATGAGTTTAGGCATACAAGGTTAAACTTCATGTTTGGCCATGATCTCTGTGAATGTAATGTCTTCATCTTTTCTGGAAAGATATGACCTGAAAACAGCTGTTACCCTTATGAGAACAATGTCCTAAGTATTGTTGAGATATTTGCTGCTGTTTTAAATGGTTTCAAGAGACCAGTGGAAAATGCTTCTCTATAGTTCCTTTTACAAAGGGACCAAAGAGTTAACTGTGTCAGGATCCTAGAAGACAAGGAATGAAAAAAAAAAAGACATCCTGGTTTATAATTAGGGCACAATATGTGCCAATACCTCTTTTCAACTCTGCCCACTGATATTAAAATTCAGTACCAATTGCAACAGACTTAGTTATTTATAACATGACAACCCTTTTCCTTTTTTACCCATTTTTCAAGAGCCAGAGTACTAGAACAGTCTCCTGTACTATTTATGAATTATAAGAACAAGTTTAAAATAATATCTCCCCTCTAATTGCTTAGCTATTTGGAGAGCATCTGTGATCTAGTCAAATGTAAGTACTAGTAAATAGATTAGTGATTCCAGCACATAGGATCCTACACATTCCTCAGACAGCCCAAACAAGTACTTATCCACTCCTTACATTTTTTCCCACATAGTAGACCTCCACTCCGTAGCTATCAGTGATGGTATTGAAAACCGGCATGGTGAGGAAGGTGAGCCTACCACTGTAAAAACAGAAACACAATAAGCAATATAAGTGGAAGGCAGAATAAAAAAAAACCAAGCCAAAAAAGTCTGCAAAGTAGAAATAAAAGAATAGTTTCGGTATTTTCTCTTTCTATGTTAGTGTTTGTTGCTGTCACTCCTCATTCCAACAAAGAAGTTTGCCCAGTTTAACTTATTTTTTATATTAAAATAAAACAAAACTGGCACTAGTAAAGAGCTCTATGTGCAGTTTTTAATAGGGAAAAAAAAGCTGTAAGAACCTCAAGAGCAGATGAAGGACTGTTGAAGCCTATAGCTGTGACAACGCTTATGGGAAAGTCTGGAACAGTAGGGAGGAAAGTGTCAGCCAAGAAACCTTAAAAATAGTCCAAACACTATCATAAAGTCCTTTTAATAACGTGGTTTTAATTTTAATAATATATTACTATCTGTTTTTTTTCTTAGGGACCTGTGTTTATTATAAAGCATTCCTTGAGGCTGTCAGTGTATGGGAGCTCCCCTAAACTCCCTCAACATGCAGCTTTAGTGGTTTTTCTCTGTTTTGAGAGGGTACATTAATAACCACATACTACTATAGGCATTGCCCTATAGGCCACCCACCCTCCAAGAAGTACAGTTCACATTTCTATCCACTCTTTATGGCAGCTTGCCTAATGGGAATGATGTCAAGGGGTGCAATGAAACACTGCGTGTCTCTTGACTTCTATCTTAGGGAGGATCTTTTCGCGTTTGACAGCTATTCATTCAGTCAAGGAATATTACAGAGGCACTGATTTAGTGCTGGTGAGCAAGGAAGGGTGCCACCCACCGTATCGTCATCAGCAGAACTGGTGTCCAGCCTGTGCTGTTGCCCTTTGGTCACATCTGCATACATATGACCTGTAAGCTGCTCTAATTACTCATAGCTCTCTAGTTTATCACTCACATGTGCTGCACAACTACGACCTATGAGCAATGTCTGCAGTGGTGGGAGCCTCATTTTCTGGCTGACTCCAGAGAGTTCATGCTTGCTCTCATAACTCTCTATTCTTCCCATCTGTGTCTGGCCAGCTCTGCTGAGTCTGCCCAGGACCAGACACACAGGCACAAACGAGGTTTTTGAGGAAGTGCATGAAAGTGCGTGTGTGTGCATATGTGTATGTGCAATTTTTTATTACAAGATGGCAGCCCTGTTTATTTAAAGCTGCCTGATGCTTTCCACTACAAAATCTTTTTTCCAGTTGCTGAAATTTAACTATTAGACCTGAAATGGTTCAAGTCAATAGCCCACCTCAGATTCAAAAGGTTGTAAGGGGCATGTGCTTATTTATTTGAAGTTATCAGGCAAGCCCCTTCAGTGGGTTCCTGAAAGTTAAGGACACCAATACATTGCTTTACAAGCAGTACATTTCTTTTCCCACATTAAAAAACACAGTTCTCTGGTGAGAACTCATGTCTTCACAGTAGCAGGGATGACTGCCAGCTTGGCTGGCATATTGGTGGCTGCTAGTCTAGGGGAATACTCTTTCCGTGATAATGTGTCCAAATCTGGCTGAGATTTAAGCCAACACCTCAGAAATTGCAACCGCCCTGTAACTGCAACTTCCTTTGCTGTTGCTGCAACCGCATGAAAGAACATGAACTGGTTGTAGGCTGCTCTCTAGTGTCTCTTGATTGACTGGGCTCCAGACTGTATTGCTGTCAAAAATCATGTGTCTGACACCTATCCTACAAGTCCTTAGGACATGCCAACACCAGATATACCTAGTAATTGCAGATTATGCTGGTGGCCAACTTTCAATGATCTAAAAGGGCCAGGGGCCATCATCTAGTTCTGAGACCAGATGACTTGGCTGCATCCACACTACATAACAGTTGGTCTTGGATCCCAAAATATGTGCAATTGTGCCGGTTTCAGCTGGGATAGAATTAGTTTTTTTCATAGAAGCTAGTATGAGGCTGTGTTTTGGGATGAAAATAATCTTGATAACGTACTGATGTTTTCAGTTGCTGCTGAGCAGTCGAGGACTGTCCAGCTTCTCACACTGGCCTGCCAGTGAGTGGGCTGAGGGTGCACAGAAAGCTGGGAGGGGACAGAGCTTGGACAGCTGACCCCAACTGACCAAAACGATATTCCATACTATATGACACCAAAGTCATATATAAAGCTGAGGTGAAGAAGAAGGCGGGAGTGGGGATGTCCAGAGTGATGACGTTTGTCTTCCCAAGTAACCATTACGTGTGATGGAGCCCTGCTTCCCTGGAGATGGCTGAACACCTGCCTGCCCATGAGGAGTGGTGAATTAATTCCTTGTTTTGCTCTGCTTACGTGTGCGGCTTTGGCTTTACCTATCAAACTGTCTTTATCTCAAACCATGAGTTTTCTCACTTTTACTCTTCTGATTCTCTCCCCCATCCCACCATGGGGGAGCGAGCGACCAGCTGCTTGGGGCTTAGTTGCTGGCTGGGGCTAAACTATGACAGCAATATGTACACGCACCTAATGTAAAAGGTTTTGCTTGTGATATTCCCAAATTAATGTACTGAGATGGTCCTCTCTGATGTACTATATTCTCTACACTAGTAGCGATTTCTTTGATATTTCTCAGTGTTCAACAGCCCAATCAGAGCTACTTCTCTGACCAGAACAGCAGATGGATGGAGTATGCAAATACCTCCAGGACAAAGATTCTGTGTGAAAGAAAAAAATAAGGGTATTTGTAGCAAAAGCCAGATGCTCAGTAACCACATGTTCAGATGGGTTGGTGAAAGAGCCAAAACTAAGGCACCTTAGAAGGACCAGAAGGTGTCCATCACAGCAGGCAGAGAAGTCCTTACCTCCCAAAGGCTGGTCTTCTCCAGCCAGAACCCAACACTCCTCCCTGCTATCACTCTGCTATCAGCAAATGCTAACGTGACCTACCCCTTCTAGTGATAATGAACAAAGACGACGATCACTCTAAGTGTGTTATCGAGTTACTTCATTTGTTCAAGTGGAAGAATTTTTGTCTGGTGAACTGGGAGATCAAAGGGCAGTTACATAAGGTTTCTGTTCTCTCTTCTTTTCTGTTTTCTTTTTTTATTTATTTCCTTTAAAAGAAAAATCCCAGACCTTCTTCACACATAAAAGAATTGTAATCCAATAGCATATTCAAATATTCAGAATTTAGGAAATTCCAGAATAAAGGGCCTTTCAATCCTGCTAGTGTTTGTATTTAAAATGTGATTTTATAAAGCATAAATATAGAACATACTACATAGTTTGCATCAGTATAAAACACAACCAGATTTTTTTTTTACAGTAGTCTTAATCACAATGTTTATTATTCCTTGTTGCCTGGTATGTAATCTTTTACTACTGTGTCTGCTTTACAAAATTTACCAGACTTTTAAAAAATTAGTTCTCTAATATTATTTTCCAATCAACTGCTAAAAAAACCCTCAGTTTGATCCTTCCTTCTTTCCAGAATTGCCATTCATGAATAATGAACCTAATCACTTTGGTATTTGCCTACTTTATTTGACATTTTCTTTATGTAACTATCCTGATTTTCCTGATTTTTAATTCAATAAATTAAGAATTCCTTCAATAATAATTAAGAAATGTAATTGCACACAAGAAGAAAATTACATAATACAAAGTAATACCAGACTGAAAAGCCAATCAATTGTTTCTAATAATTTTAGTGTTGTGAAAGAGAAGAAAGAAACAGCGCATGATGTTTCCAAGCAGAGCAGCTTTTAGAGAGCTTTTATCAACAGCAGCTGTCACAGATGGGTTATGTTAGTTAAGAAGATTCCAAAACAGGAAAAAAAAAACATGCTTATATAAATGAGAAGAATATCAGCTTGATTATAACTCTTTCACTAAGAGAATATATAATGTTGGGCTTGTCTGTGTTTGCTTAGACATGAGTAAGGAAGTGTAGACCGTAAAAATATAGTTCAGAACACTTTTTCCCATCTAAAAAACTTGCATCTATTCACATGCTCAGTGATTAAACAGAACACAATATATCATTCTGCATATTTTGAGGACTTTGTAGGAGCCTGGATGAGAGAAGTGCTAAGAAGATCTTGAAGCCAAACACTGAATTCTTTAGTCAAAGGATAACACTTTATTGCCAGATTCATTTGTGAACACTACAGATATTTTTATCTTAATGTATTACAAATTGTAGTTACTCATTTTTATTTGAATCTTGACAGAACTTTAATTAAACAAAACTGTTCTCCATAGAATTAGCATAGACAGTCAAAAACCAAAAGGTATTCATAATCCGAAAATAAATAGAACTTTGTCTGACATGATCTCATATTTTCTGGTTTTAGTCATGTCAATAGAATTAACTGGAGTGTACTCAGTGATTCCTGTAATCTGTATTACAACACGGCTCTTCATGAAGTGAAAATGATGATGGTTGTATTTGTCAAGTTCACTGCATAGTCACATGGAAGAACTAATTAGCATCAGAACACTGATTTAAGAAATATTTCTTTAGCCAAATCCATCAGTATAATTCAGTAATAAACTATCCTTCAGTTTTTGCAATCAAGATTACGTCCTTTATTCTGTCCATGTAGTGTAAAGCATACAGATGGAAAAACGCAACCATGTTCTTGATCTTATGTACAGAGCACTCTCACAATCATAGAATGGTTTGTGTTAGAAGGGACCTTCAAAGATCATCTAGTCCACCCCCCCTGCCATGGGCAGGGACATCTTTCAATAGATCAGGTTGCTCAAAGCCCCATCCAACCTGACCTTAAACACTTCCGATGACGGGTCATTCACAACTTCGCTGCGTAACCTATTCCAGTGTCCCACCACCCTTATCGTAAGAACTAGAACTCCTTTAGGTTCCACAATTTGTGTTCTTGACAGCCCAGTGGTGCACCTTCAGCATGACAGTCAATAAATGGTTTCATCTCATGGAAGAAGATAAGGATTCAGATCACCTGAGCTTAAGGTGGGACCTCGGATGCATATCCTAGGTGGCAGAATACTGTGTGTATGGTAGTAGTACTATCACTCCCTATCTGAAGAACGGGCCAACCATTTGTATCTGAAGAGCAAATGTGATATTTTAGGTGCTGACAGTAGTTTCACCATCTGAATCCATTTTACAGAGCAGGTGCAGTATGTGTGAGGGTCAGAAGTCTGAACACTCTCCTTTGGCTGCATACTTCCTATTCATGTAGGCTGATGTTACCTGTACCCTCCTAAGGTGGCTAACTTTCTCAATTGATTGTATAGGGAATACAGAGTCTTGACTCAGTGTTACGAATTCCATTTCCTAACGCTGGCACCTGTAAGTCACATGTAGTTAAGCCACATCAACGTGCTCTTCTCAGAAAGTGTCCAAGCAAGAGAACATCACTCATGCTAAGGGCACATTATGCTATACTGGACTTTGAACTGTGCAAGTTGATGGGTGCTCAATTCATCTCTGCATGAACTTAGCCATGGCTATACTGCTTTCCAAACTATTTTTTTTTCCTTACACCTGATATTTTGTTATCCTGGATTTCTTTAACTACCTGCCTGACATAGCCATTGGCTTGCTTTTGGCAAGGAGGTGTTGGAGGAATCTTAAGAGAGTAGTTGTTGACTGTAATATGTAGAATAGAATGTTTAAACCCAAGGGATCCTAGTTTTGATAATCACCTTGTAAATTGGTGTTTCCAGTATGAGAGCTGAAAATGTGAAGGAAAAAAATTTTAAAAAGACTGGATTTAGGTATGTCTCTGAACTACAGTCCTTTGGAGATCATGCTTCCCTAAAATGTGTCTCTTGGCTCTTTAAGGACTAAGAACTTAATCAGTTTTCCTGTTGCTGACACCCTCCTTTATTCAAATGGTCTGAGCAATATAATGAATTCAGAAGAGTTATAATCGGTCTGCACTTAACTTGACGTTTTCTGCCTTCATTTCAGATCAGCCAAGTCCTGTGTCCCTAAAAACATATCTGTTATTTCTAACACCATTGATCTAATAAATACATACAGCCTCCCTAAAATCCTTGACCTATGTTATTGAAAATGACAGCCTAAAGGAATCTGTAGGAGATCTATTCTTCTAAGCACGTCTGTAAGTTCTTTTTGGATATCTGTTAAGTATAGAGAGTTTTCTAAACTCTTTTTAAGATAAGGCATGAGCAATCCTATGTGGGAACTGTCATATAACACATTGTAAAACTTTTAAAAGTTTAAAATGTTTCACTGTATCAAGAGGTCAGAAATATAGGAGATTTGGGGAATGTGTTAGTTTTCTTTTAATAAAGACAAAAGGAATGGCGAGTAAGTAATGCATACTACAGCTACTAAAGGATTAAAAGGTGCAAAATTATAAATAAAATGATAATAATATTTAACAGTAATTATTATGTCCTCAGTCCTAATGATTTTGTATACTTTATGTTGTTTATGTGCACAACAACAATATATTTAATATTAAAAGTAATGTTGTTTTGATAAAAACTATTTCACAAAATTATAATTCAAGAATTATTCAATATTTAGAGATAATAAAAAAGATAAATGGTAATAGAATCTGTCCTAAATGGCTCATAAAACCAACATCTAAACAAAATAACAAACTTCAGTTCAAACTAATGGTAAAATTGAATTTGTTTGAATGTGAGGTCTTCAAGTAGCCCAATGAATGAGTAAAACTGAAATCAGCTATTGAATGTACATCAAGACAGCATCAAAATAATTTATGAGAACTAAAAGTGGAAAAAACTATCAGTGAATTCTGTTTAGGAGTGAATGATATAAACAGCAAGAAATCCAAGAAGAAATGTTATTTATTTTTCTTAATCAGTGTTAATCAGACACTGAGGAAGAATTTAAGACTGTTATTTCTCCAAATATATTCAGAATGAAATATTAAGGCAACCCATCCATCTGCATAATAGCATCTTTTTTTTTTCTTCTTTCTTGTTTGTACTGCACGAGGATCTTAGCCTAGCTCTTATTAAGTACTAGCCCAGACCACAATGCTCTTTTTCCTTTTTTCCTTAAGATGTGATAAAAAAAGGTCTAACAGTTACATTTCCAGTCATGTATCTGCAGTGGAAAAGCAAATAAAGGCACATGTGAGAGGGAGCAAAGAGAGCAGCCTTCTTGTCCTCACTTCCGTCAAATAAATGCCATTGTTTGGTAGACCAGAGGAGGGAATTCAGGCTGTATGTAAAATTTTCACCCAATCTCCTCTTCAAAAGCATTAACTTAGTTAGCAGGGTTGAACTCATTCTGCCAAAACACTGTGTATCTTTGGCATTCCCAGATAATCAGACACAGAATATATTCCTGTAGGTATAATTGAATTCTGAAATAAGTACTTACTGTAGTATAAAATACACCTGGGCATCATTTTCATCACAGCACTTAATCCAGTTGAAATCTGTATGAGTGCCTCAGAATTCCCCCAAAGAGTATCGTACTTGCAAAAATAGATTTGACAGATGTACAATAGGTCATGAAGTATTTAACAGAGATAACACCTCCAAAATATAATTACTTCTACAATGAAATGAATAAAAGAAAGGTGTAGATGCTTCAATAAAATAAGTCTTAAATGCTACCCATTTTATTGAAGTACCTAAGCGAGACCAATCTTTCCAAGAAGAGAACTGAACCTTATTACAAAGCAGAGGTGGAATATCTGCATTCAGGACATGGCTTCCAAAATACCAATTATTTTAATGTGACCGTAGGACTTTTAAGACATAGATTGGTAGGAGAATTATTTTAGTTGGGTTTTAAAATGAATTCCTAAAGTCTATGAAAAAGATTCTAATGATTTATTTTCAAAAACACTGCACCTCATTACAAGACATAACAGAAAAATTCTGAATAGGTTTTCAACTGCCAAACCGGTTTAAAAACTAAAATAAATCTGGAACTTTTGGAACTTTTACTGTCTTTCTGAGATTTCAAAATTTTGGAAAGCACTACTTATAGAGAGGCTTATTTCCATTTCATCACTTCAGATGGTGTTTCTGTCATCTTTGCCGAAGAGATTGTAAACTATGGAAAGTGTATTCAGATACCAGAAAATGTGCTAAAGAGACAGGCGCCTGATAAGATGTCTCATTAAGTATATATATATAAATTGCCCTATGTCCAAAAAGAAACATTTAATAATATAAGAAACAGATGTATTCAGAATGGACAACTATAAAGATTTTATACAATTACTAAAATTAAATGGCATAGTGTCCTTGCTCTGTTTACACAGTATCAAAATGCTTCAGTGCTAGGTGTCTGATCTGCATAACCACTAATAGTTATTTCTTAACTATGCAGTTTGTAAATCTGTTGGCTCTTACTGCCTAATAACAACTACCAACCGATCAGAACAGATTAATCTGCATGGTTATTACATATTTCTTCTTCAACAGCCATCAGCTGAATGCACAATCTCTACTCAGTGTGATGCCTCCTGTCCTGAAGCTTTTCAGAAATGTCCAGACCCTTGTCAGCAGTAAAGCTGCAGTTTCTCTCCTCCTCCTCTCTCAAGACAGGCAACCACCCCCAACCCAAACCAAACCCATGGTAGAATTTACATAAAAGAGAATTAAAGTCTTCCCCCCGCCCAGGCCCAGCTCTGCAGCAAGTGGAGTCAAGGGAAGTTTTGCCAATGACCTCAGTAGGAGCAACACTCTCCAAATTTCCTTTCTTCTAGCAGGCCAGTAAACTTCTTATCTACGCAACGACTGCCACATATTTGTACCACACATTTTTGCCTACAGTAAGACCAACTTAACACTGGGAAAAGTTACATAGCCATAAATTTTGAAAGCATTTAATAGGACTTTTAGGCATATAACCCCCTGCAAATCAGCAGAAGTTATGCAGCTGAAACCTGATGTTCGCTCTGGAAGTGCTATTGAGGTACCATTTTCTTGTACATGGTATGACTGTTAGCAGACATACAGGTTTGATATCAGAATAAAGACTGAAAACTAAACATTGTTTATCTGTGATATATACTATTGAGCATCTGAACTAATGAAATGGAATTTGTGGATAGATGGCATGTTCAGGGAACTAGAAAAACATTGCTGCTTATAATTCAACCTTTGATATTTATATTTAGGTGTGGCTGAGGTGGAAGTTTGAAGTGTTGCTGGTTTTGCTGTCTCTTACACATTTCAGTAATAATTTAAACTTTTGGAGGAGGGAGAGCAAATATCCATGTTTTGTGTATAATTATAATGTAGCCAAATTTAGGCAAAGCTTCTTTCCAAACATCGACCTACCTCAGTGCAGACAGGAAAGGACATTGTAGACTGAGATTCCAGTCGGATGTAGTTTTTTTCTGACTGGAGTAAGAAAAAAAGGATGCAACTGGATGGAGTTCTGGGATGATCATATCTGCCCATTAGGGGCTGGACATCTATCTCTCTTTACACAAAGCTACTGAGCAGCCACCATTTACATTAAAACTGTCAGTCCATTACCAACAGTTGACCTTGTGACCTTAGTTTAAATGCTTCACATCCCATTACTTGCCTCCTGTGTTATATATTTTCCTAATATTTTACAATAATGCACTTCAGCATTGTCACATGTTTCTGGCTCCAATTCTGGAAAATATTTCCGTTCAAGAAAACACTCCACTGTGTGCTTTATTTTACTTATCTCCTGAAATTAAAATGAAGCATGCTGTTACCATTTGCTCTCCATAGAGAGACTGAAAACACACTTATGTACTTCTCTGTCCTGGACTCTGAATGATGGCAGTTATTTTTTCTAGTCTGTTTCAAACAGAAGAACTAATGTAATCATAAATGCATTGAAACTAAATCCTAATAAAGGGTCTTCAGAAGAATGCATATATTCATGTTCCCGCTTAAAAAAAAGGTTTATTATACTTGAAAAAGATATTTGAAGCATTCCAACTTTCTAAAGCATTGCAGTATACTTTTGCAATAGCTTGTTACCCATTACTGAACAGATTTAATTATACTTTCTCTGTAGTAGAATTACAGTTACAGATGTTTTTTTGCTACTGATTGGAACGTCAGTAATAATTTAATTAGATATTATGACAGTTTCCATGGCTTATATGTTAACACAGTTAAATTCTCTCTGTAAACTAATTTTGAGAACAAATGTTTCTGTTCAAAACCTTTTACAGTGGAAATGTTTCAAAGGTAGAAAAAGTTAATTATAAGGCTTTTTTCCCCTTCTAAATCCTCTGAAGGAGCAAGAACATTTTCCATGGAAATATGGTCAGTCACTGAAATGTCAAAGAGGCTCTAACTGTAGAACACTGAATGGTATATGGAAAGTATATGAAATTTAAACTACCTTACAATCTAAGTTGAAATGGTACTATTTATTTATATAACTATAGTGACCCTCAGTGTGCAGAAGATATGCTTTTTACTGTGTGGTTTTCTTGTATGCGAGAACATTGAATGGCTGTATTATATTTAATTAAAAGCAAGAGTGGGCCTACCCAGATGTTAAAAGGGCTTGATCTGAACAGTGTGTTGACATCAGATGAATAGGAGAGGCCACCTGCTAGCTCCACTTTTGGCTTTGTGGATGATTTGCATTCCTGTGGCCTGTTGCTCTGCATGATTGCTCTCAGCACTTCACAGCCCCATGAACTGTTTAATATCATGGATACCTTCCAGCCATGCAGGCTATCTCCTTTTGTAACATCAGTGCAAAAGACAGAATGACCACTTGCATGATTCTGATGGGTAGAGCATGATGTTTTCACTTAGCATATACCACATCAAAGAGGAGGAAATGCTTTTCTATAAACCGGATTAAGATAAAAATTAATCCATTCTTGCCTAAGAGCGCTAACAGACCTTTTTTTTTCTCTTTTTGAAAGATAAGGCTCATCATTTGAATCTGAGTGCAATACAGTTCAGACTGTAAGTGGTATCCTTGTCTTTTCACTTGAGCACAGAATGTTTCTAGTGTAAATATGTAAAATTTAAATACTTTACTTAGTATGTGTATTGTCTGAACACTGAGAATCCCTGCAGTAGCATAAATGTATTTATGAATACAAATGGAAGACTGACAGTGCAGTCCTGATTTCTGTAATCTTTCTAAAAAACTATAAATATTTTAAAGTGAGGGGCAAGAAAAATGGAATCAAAAGGGAAAATAAATCATTATAGCATTTTCCAGTAGGTAACTTCGAAAGACAAAAGAAAAAATCAGATCCGTGTTTCCATATATCGTCCTCTCTCGAGGTTACACTTGCTGCATAATACTCAGTGAAAGTTTCTTATATGCTTCCAGCTTGAAGGTTATTGTATCATCACTCAAGGAATGGAAGGACGCCATTATCTAAAAATAGTCATAGTTATTTTCCAGGTTCCTTTGTATTTGCGATCTATACTTATTTTTGCAGTGATGAGTTGACTTCGTCCCAGCAAGCTCTCACTGACATGTCCTTGTAGTTTTATACTTCAGTATTAAATAATGTATTTAGCAGACATTAAAATGCATCCTGTTATAGTGTGATAAAAGTTACACATTCATTTATTTAAGTTCTAGAAGTAAAAGCTAACAGTTACTTTATGTTTTAGTAGACTGTTGAAAAATACATTTGCTTTTGTGTTTGATGTATCTTTTTCATTGTGCAATATGATGATTTAAGGTAGAATGCAGAAAACTAAAATATTAATGCACAGCAGATTTATATACGTGTGGAATAATTCAGTTTTAACTTGATGTTAAAAGATTTTTAAAACTTTGAACATTTTAAATCAACATCTTTTTATAACCAGACAATGGCCTTCTTGCCAAATTATTTAGTTACTTAAGAGCTGGGATAACTGAGATTAAAGCAGAATTTATACTAAATGCCTCTTTAGGAGCCTAACTCTAAAGCACAGATTTTCTCACTCCTTACTCAGCTCACTGCAGTATATAGAATTCCTATGTACTTAAGCTTACAGTTTCAAAGTTACTCCTGTATTGCAAATTTTATTTCTCAGCATACCCACAGATGACTTGGTCTTAATGCTTAGAGAGAGCAGAGGTTTCATTTTCAATTCCAGAAGCTAAAGTACAACTAGCACTGATGAGAAATGTGGTTTCAGTTCCATCATTTGGCTGAAAGGGTCTTAATCTGACACTGTTTTTAAACTACCGGACTTCAGAGGTTTCAGGGAATAGGAGCTGTCAGTTTCTTCTGGTTAATTAAACTTTTCGTTGCCCAATTAAATGTTTTCTAGTCAGTGGCTGTAATGAAGAAAGTCAGTAACTCCATGGCCTGCTGATTGGTATTACCCCTGGAAAAGCTGTCGTGATGGCTAGGGAACTTCTGCAGTTAAATACAAGGGCTCAGCTCAGTGCAGGCGGGATGTGGACCACTACCACTGGACTATTGGCTAAACAGAAGGTACTGTAAAGGAAATAGACATTCTTCAAGAAGGAAATCTTAAAGGTGCAGAATCGGGCAGTCCCCATGTGCCGTAAAATGAGCCAATGGGGAAGACGACTGGCCTGGCTGAACAGAGAGCTTTGGCTGGAACTCACGGAAAAAAGGAGAGTTTATGACCTTTGGAAGAAGGACCAGGCAACTCAGGAGGACTACAAGGATGTCATGAGGTTATGCAGGGAGAAAATTAGAAAGGCCAAAGCCCAACTAGAACTTAATCTGGCTACTGCCGTAAAAGACAATAAAAATATTTCTATAAATACATTAGCAAAAAAAGGAGGGATAAGGAGAATCTCCATCCTTTACTGGATGTGGGGGGAAACATAGTGACAAAGGATGAGGAAAAGGCTCAGGTACTTAATGCCTTCATTGCCTCAGTCTTTAATAGTAAGAACAGTTGTTCTCCAGGTACGCAGCCCCCTGAGGTGGAAGGCAGGGATGGGGAGCAGAATGAAGCCCCCATACTCCAAGGGGAAATGGTTAGTGACCTGCTGCACCACTTAGACACACACCAATCCATGGAGCCAGCTGGGATCCACCCACGGGTACTGAGGGAGCTGGTGGAAGTGCTCACCCAGCCACTTTACATCATTTATCAGCAGTCCTGGCTAACCGGGGAGGTCCCAGTTGACTGTAAGTTAGCAAATGTGATGTCCATCTACAATGAGGACTGGAAGAAGGACCTGGAGAACCACAGACCTGTCAGCCTGACCTCAGTTCCAGGGAAGGTTATGGAGCAAATCATCTTGAGCGTCACCATGCAGCACATACAGGACAACCAGGTGATGAGGCCCACTCAGCATGGGTTTATGAAAGACAGGTCCTGCTTGCCTAACCTGATCTCCTTCTGTGACAAGGTGACCCACTTAGTGGATGAGGGAAAGGCTGTGGATGTTGCCTACCTGGACTTCAGTAAAGCCTTTGATACTGTTTCCCGCAGCATCCTCCTGGAGAAACTGGCTGCTCACGGTTTAGACTGGTGTACTCTTCACTGGGTAAAAAATTGGCTGCATGGCTGGGCCCAGAGAATTGTGGTAAATGGAGTTAAATCCAGTTGGCAGCCAGTCACAAGTGGTGTTCCCCAGGGCTCAGTTTTGGGGCAAGTTCTGTTTAATATCTTTGTCAATGATCTGGACAAAGGGATCAAGTGCACCCTCAGTAAGTTTGCAGACACCACCAAGTTGGGTGGGAGTGTTGATGTGCTTGAAGATAAGAAGGTTGTGCAGAGGGATCTGGACAGGCTGAATCAATGAGCCAAGGCTATATGGGGTTCAACAACCTCATGCAGCGCTACAGGATTGGGGAGGAGTGGCTGGAGAGCTGCCTGGCGGAAAAGGACCTGGGGATGCTGGTTGACAGCTGGCTGAACATGAGCCGGCAGTGTGCCCAGGTGGCCAAGAAGGCCAACAGCGTCCTGGCCTGTATCAGAAATAGTGCAGCCAGCAGGAGTGGGGAAGTGATCGTGCCCCTGTACTCAGCACTGGTGAGGCTGCACCTTGAATATTGCGTTCAGTTTTAGGCCCCTCACTAGAAGAAAGACATCGAGGTGCTGGAGCGTGTCCAAAGAAGGACAACAAAGCTGGGGAAGGGTCTAGAGCACAAACCTTATGTGGAGAGACTGAGGGAACTGGGGTTGTTTAATCTGGAGAAGAGTAGGCTCAGAGGAGACCTTATTGCTCTCTACAACCACCTGAAAGGAGATGGTAGCAAGGTGGATGTTGGTGTCTTCTCTCAAGTAACTAGCAATAGTACCAGAGGAAACTGCACCAGGGAAGGTTTAGACTGGCTATTAGGAGAAATTTCTTCACCCAAAGGCTTGTCAAGTATTGGAACAGGCTGCCCAGGGAAGTGGTTGAGTCACCATCCCTGGAGGTAATTAAAAGACATGTAGATGTGGTGTTTGGGGACATGGTTTATTGGTGGACTTGGCAGTGTTAAATTAACAATTGGACTTGACGAACTTAAAGGTCTTTTCCCATGCAAATGATTCTATGATTGTACTTGACTGTTTTGGTTTTCTTGAAAGACAAATACTGGCCCCAGTTTCCAAATTGTGAAACACCATCGAAGAGAAGTATCTCTTTAATATGTAATTAAGCGTCCAAAACTTTAAATGGGATGAAGTTGAAAATAATCTCCCACTTAAAGCATTTTAATTTGAGGTGCTCAGGGGTGTCTAGGACATCTGCAGCGGGTTTGACAGATGTCTTGATGCCTGCAGGAGACCTATATTCCTCTAGATTGGCAGCCAGGGGATGATGGCATCTCAAATGGCACTGGGTTTTTGTATGCAGGCATTTTAAGCTTAGGCAACTAAATTCCAATAAGGGCGTTTCAGCTCCTGTGATAACAGTTATCTAATCAGCACAGTCTAGAGAGTGATTTAGTTGACTTTGTGCCTGGAGCTGGAAATAGCTTTTCCAGCTCCATGGACTGCACTGGCCAAGGCTTCACTGGCTGCCACTGGAGCTCATGTGTCTAGCACACATGGAGAAAATTGCATGTAGACACATAAATTAATGTATCTTAATAATGTACTGAATTAATTGTGATATTTTCCTGTACTTTCACTGTAATCAGTAAAACTATAGGGATTTAGAGATGCAAATGTTGTAAACCACTTAATTGTAAAGTGACCATGGAAGCTGGATATTGAACACTTGGGCTACCACAAAAACTGCAATTATTTATGCACATCTTCTCCATAGCATCAGGGAAGTGCAGAGAGAAGAGAACATGCTGGTATTATTCCCACAGTGAGCTGGCCTGCAGCATTGTGTTTAACTAGAAGCTAATATATCTCATGTCCACCATGCTGCTTCTGGAGGGGCCTTGCAAACCTAAAAAAGCTGAAGGACTTGAGACTGGCAACAAATTAAAGTTTAATATGTACTGCAATTTGTATCTTTTAGAATCCTACATCACTTCCCCATCATAACTGTGTGTTAACTACCATTACATCCAAGTATATGAAGTAATAAATAGGTCCCAACTGCCAAGTAAATGCTAAAAAAAATCTGAGGCATTTCTTCTCCATGTGGGAACCATCTCTAGTGAACTATACTTCTGTAAAAGGAAAGTTATTACTGTTGTTCTACAAGTGTTTTCCTTCACTAGAAAGCTGCTATGGAAAATGATAAAGAGTTTACTCTTTTGCTGAGTGCTCTGTAAATGCTGTATGCCTTCTCCAGATACAGCTTTGCAGATGGAAATGTTTGAGGTGAGGCTTTACTGAATTGTGACCTGCTAGAACATGAGTTTTCTTCTCAGCCTAATTCTCTCTGCTTTGCACTACTCAGGTGCTGCAAAACAGCTGTTGGACTAGCTGATCTATGCAGATTTAAATTCTCCTGCGTGCATAAATCCCCATGCCATGGTGATGGAAAAGGACTGAAAAGCTGTGTACCAACTGACTTTTAACCATGAAAAAGTGGGCTTTCCCTGAAGAGGTGATAGCCCAGAGCATTCCTGCACTCCACTGATCCCTCTATCTTTGGGTCTACGCACAGATTTGTGTAATTTTGAAGCACAGTTAAATTCTACCACAGTCAAAATAGTTTCTGCTGAACCTCAAGAACACTAAAAGTGACATAACGTCATCTTTGCCACTCATACATGACAGTCTTATGTTTAATCACCACTAAGTAAGGAATTTAAGTAAAAGAATAAGATTATATAAATTTAACTTTTAAAACAAACTAGATTATCATCCCTTTGACTATATCATGGAGACATTAAGGTAATATCTCCAAATATATCCAAAACACGATAAGGAATTGATAGTGGATGTTTTTGTTGTTATAGCAAATGGAGTGGTAAGGCATGATGATAACTGCTGCTATGTATTGCTATTGTGTATATAGTGATGGGGTTGTGGGGCACCACACTCTTTAGGGCTTATCTTTGTCTATTTTTAAGCAAAGTGTTAATTGAGTGCAAATGTGTCTGATTCTGTGATGTAAAGAACTGTTCTTTGTTGACAGTCCTTAGTCTCTTGATTGCTTGTTTGGTATTGGCCAGCTGTGGCCTTGAGTGATGAAATACCTTAAAATATGAACTGTGCTTTCTTCAAAGTATGCATTTGGCCTTCAATATGGTGAAGCAATCGAACACTTAGACTTAGCTTACAGGAAGAGAACAACTTCGCTGTAATAAGTACTGGGGGGCCTCAGTTCAAGGAAAGAGAGGATGCTGAGGAATGTTAAAAGCAGACTCTCTTATCACTCCCTTTGAGTACTGAGTTTACCTTCACCTATAGTTGCTTTGGATCCTCCTCCCTCTCAAGAAAGCCTTTCACAAGAATAGTGACATAATTTAAGGAAAGTGTAGCACTGGGGTAGGACAGAAAAGGGAATATCCCGTTCTTCTCTTAGCAGTTTTTTTACAGGAAATATATAGGTAACCCTCTGAATTACATGAACATTTTAAAAGATCTGTCTTCTTGGTAACAGTTTGAAAAGAAAATGAAATACACACAAAACCCCCCGCTAGTTACCTCCCTCCAGCCCTCAAATAAGATCAGAATAGTTTCATGTAAATTCCGGTGCTTGGAAAACTAGAAAATATACTTGTAATTCTTGACTGATGTGTATTGGTGACTTCACCCCTGCTAACTTAGTAGGGGATCAAACCGAGTTTCACCAATATTCTGACATGAGGTGTGTATCTTAAATGGACTAGTTTTGAGAAAGAGCCTCTTTGTGTCTTTCCACAATTAAGAATCTTAAAATCTCAGGACCTTCCTGCTTACAAAATAAAGAACTGGCCCCAACCTTGACAACAACACCTCCCCCCACCCGAAACCCTCATTCAGGTGGTGACTGAAAACCCTCTAAAGTCTATGGCTTCTCTGGATCTGGAACGAGGCCACTGGAGCATTGATTCCAACAGAGCTACTCAAAAGGGATGTGAATTCACAGAACTGAGTGCTACTTAGGCACTTGTCTCATGCAGAGAAAACATCTCTCCCTCCCTCCGAGTAAGAGCTTGTTACTTGTATTTTCTCTTTAGTGTATTCTCTGAAGTGTTTGTGAGGAGTGCCTCACAACATTCCTTCTGCTTCCTTGAAAAATAAATGTAACAATCATATTTGCAGCTCATGTTCACTCCAGTAGGATTCTTCCATCCTAGATCTTCTGAAATACTAGTCACTTATCCCCAGCTCTCAGACCTTCATTTCATGCCACTGGGAGAGACTGGTGTCTTCTGTGACTCTCCTTCTGAGAAGCATTTGGTTCCCTTATTCTCTGACTTGCATTTCTTACCTGCTGAAGGCGAGAAAGTTCTTCTCTCCTGACTTAATAATTTTACCGGCTACCCTTACTGCTGACTTCCTTCAGTAGAAAAGGCGGCCTCCTGCTCCCACACCTTGCTCACTAGTGTTTTGCAGAGGTTCACTGGTGTCGGCACAGTGCAGATCTCAACAGCTGGAAATGTATTGTTATGGGAAGAAATGAGGTCCAGCTCTTAAGTCCCTGACCTGTGAAAGACAAAAAAATTAGTCGATTATGCTTTTGAATAAAAAGGTTACTAGGCTATTGCCTTTTTATTTGCAGTGATCACATGAGTTGGTAAAACTTAAGTTGGATATGTTCAAGGCGCTGTCTTTCACATACACGATACGATACACATTTATACGCATATATGAGGCGCCACTTTTCACCTGGTAAGTTGGTAACAACAATAAAGGTAGAAAAAAGTAGTATTTGATACTTTTTTCTTGGTTTTCTGCAAGTCATCAGTTACGGCAGAAGATGGTTTAAGACATTGCGTAGGTAGTTCACTTGAGATCGTCATAACAAGTTTGTTTCTGCTGTTGCCGTTAAGAGCCAGTAGAAGACGGCATTTCAACAATGGGTATAGCTTGAGTAGGCCATACCCAAGTTTCTTGCAACTGGTGACTGGAAAGGGGCAAAGAAGGAAGGAAAAGGAGAAGGGGTTAGAAATGGAGCATACTGTTCCTTTTCTTTCCAAAATGAGCTCTGAAAAAACAAGACTCTGCTCTCACAACTGTGCTCTCAACCTTCAATAAAGAGCCTGGGCTGCCAAAATGAGGATCATTTTCCATCTTTAAGCCTCCTGTAATTTTTTAGTGAAACCAACACAGGAGAACACCCACTGAAAAAAGCAACTAGCACTGAGTTTGAAAAAAAAGAATTTAAAATTCTGTTACCAGAAAGAAATGTTATTTTTAAAGCACTATATTGTGTTTAATTACCCAGTAGAAATATGTTACCTTGGAGGATTTGATTTTTTTTTCCACTCTGGTACTTCTATGCACATTAGCAGGTATCCTGAATCTGGAATATCTCTTCTTGAAGCATGATTATGGTTATCTACAGTCCTGAAGCACTGCACTCTTCAGAGTTAAGAAGGCAGAGCAAAGGTCAATGGAAGCTTAGCTCATGACTTTTTACAATCCAGCTTTTTCTTCAGCACACAGTCTGAGGAAGTCCAAGCTGTGGTGTTTCAGTCTCATGAATGTCTTTTGGCTTTCACTTCAGCTTGTATTTAAAGCTGGATAACTGTTTTAAAGGGCACTTGAATTCAGTGTCCTTTGTAGCATACTGCTCTGCATCTGTTTAAGAGGTGTTCCATGTGCTTTTGGCAGATGATATTTCCAGCCATTCTGAAATGTTTAAAAAGGCCAGTTTTCTAAACTGCCTGCTGCTGTATATGCTATATTCAAATTTGGGCTTTTGAAGTTATGGATAAATTCAGTGTTTTAGATTTACCATGTTGTGAAAATAATAATAAAAATTAAATACACTTCCAAAATATAAATGGTGGAGGAAAAAATATAAAAATATAGGTTTAATATTTTTATGGTTTATCTTTTTAAATTTTGAAAATTATTTTTTTCTTTTTGACTCTGCTGGAAGCCATCAGAATCAGTTCTCACTGTAGCAATATGGGAGTCATCAGGCCCACAATATATCATTGCCAAAGAAAAACATCATTAAATTTGGGTAAACAAAAACACTGAAGATGATTCTCAGACTGAGAAGATTGAATTTTTATGAGCTTATAGATTTCGACACTCTCCACTGCCACATGGAAGACATGAAATCAAGACAGAAAAGCTGGTTTCATCTTGTATTATGCAAAATATATGTAGCTGAATAAGTGAGATGGGGTAATATGTATTGATGCCCTTTCCTTTCTGTTTTGCTCATTAGAAAATAAAAACAGAAGCTATTGTGACAGAGCATGAGACGGAGCTTAAAATTCGTGGGGCCTGGAGCTGCTTATCTTTCTGTTAACCTTAAACCAGTTGTTAGCAATTACAGCAGATGCACAACCATTCTAGAAAGGCAGGTCACAGTCCCATATGTCTGCCAATCCCATACAAAACATGCATCATCTCTTATTTCATATCTCTCAGCCTCATACAAATGCCCTGTTAACTACAGTGCCTAAAGGTATCAGGCATCCATGTTTATGAAACTGAATCACTGCCCAGATGAACTAGTTGTGAAGAAGCCACAAGAGAAACTGTTCTTTGCAAGTATTTATAAAGGACCGTACACTGGTTATGACTGGTGCTGCTTTCATGAGTAAACAAGTACCCTGCGTGTAATTTAGGTATAGTAGATGTAGATACATTAATATTTAAATACTGGTAGAAATATATGTGAATGCTGTGCAAGTTCATGTCTCAGTATTAATAGTAAAAGATACATCTCCACGTGTGTGTGTGTGCATGCACGCACATGTGCAAATTTTCTCCCTAGAAAATATATTCTTGGAAATCCTAAACTAGTACATTTTCACACATATAGAGAAGGAATTATTTCTTCTAACTTAACATACATTATTAATATGCATTACGCATCATCCTTCAACTCATACGCTTACAAAATCCAATTGGGATCAATAAGCATCCTTTCTATGTAGGAACTGCTACATTTATTTAGATTTCTAAATGTACGTTAAACAAGGCAGCTAATGCTTTTTTAGTGTAACATAGCATTGTTCTAAAGAACAAAATGGCAATAACACTGAATCTGCTCAGACTCTGGAGGTGTTGAGGGACCTATGGACTCGAGGCTTTTAAGTTTCAATAGCTTTCATAGAAAGTTGGCATATAGGATATCGGGGTGTTCACTGTTATTTTGGGTAATCAGACCTGATGACATAATGAAATGCCTTTCTTTTTGCCTTGTAATTTTAAAATACTATGTGTCTTGAGTTAAGAGTGCTGAGCACCTCACAAAACAGGGTCCTTAAGCAGCACAGTCATACAGTTGCATTTCATTATGCTAATGTTAAACATACACTTTTCAGACTTGGTATCAATTTTATACTGTTCACATGTTACGGCAGTTTGCTGTTTTCAGGTTTGTCACTTTTGCTTCACAGTAAGAGGCCAGTTTACAATATTGCACAACAGGCTGCACCTCAGTAAAAAGAAATATATTGCAGACATGTGCTAAGCAACCACCCCTGGTATTGCTTTCCCGTTGCACTTTGTTTCTGATCTGCCACACCAGGGTTATTACAAGCCTGAGCCTCTCTGGAGCGAAGCCTGCCAAATGTGCTGAGCTCTGTCAAACTTGTGCAGCAAGTCTCTGAAGTACTCACCCAATGTGAGGGAGGTTTCATCCATACGGAGGCTTTCGCCTAAACAAAATGGATCAAATTGAAAGCAGTTGTAATCTGGAGCATAAGTTGTACATCAAATAACAGAAATGCAGTCTGCCTGTCATTTTTCATGAGGAATGGTATTTTGCTGAGAAATAAGTAGAGTTTAAATATAAGAGAATGTTTGCTTTAAAGGAAGACTGGTGTTTCAGTTGAGAAAATATACTTTATCCTTAAGATTGATATAAATATCCAAAACAGTATGTGTCTGCAAAATTCCAGAATGATTTAAAATAAATTCCCTTTGGAGAGCTAGGCTCACCTCAGACCGGTTTCCACACTCTGTGACTTGCAGATCAGGGTCCAAAAAGTTTACATCTCAATGGGAAGTGTCCTTTATCTCCTTTCACAGCAGGTGAGCCTGTCAAAGGTGAAGAATGATACCAAGAAGACTCCTTCCAGCCCACTGTATCTTTCAGTCTTGTTTTGCTTTATTAAATTTTTTAAACAGTTCATCAGGTTAGTCACCAAGCTTTATTCTCTCTTATTGCACTAATTTTAAAATGATACTATTTTGTCTGCAGGAGTAATGAGAAAAAGTCATTGGGGATCAGCTGTGGATATATGGCCCCTCCTTTACTCACGCTCTCGTGGGGCAGATTAGTCATGTGTTGGTTTAACACATCCCTACAGGCAATGTCTTATTGCTTAAGGTTCAGAAATATGAATAATAAAACTAGACCATAAGCTATTTAGCTTGCTAGAAATTAAATTTAACAGCTTCAGCTCATGAATCCAGCTGTAAAAGTACATACAAGGCATTAAATTAACAGGAACACATGGAAATCTACAGGATCATATTCCAGAGGAACTAAGTTTTGTGTTTGTTTTACCAGATAATCTGGTAAAACTAGACAAAACAGATTTCTTTTTTTTCTAACATTAAACTACTCATTCCACTAACAAAATCCTTCTTTGAAGAAACTTTACCGCTGCAGAACAATATTCATAACCCTGATTTGTCCTTCTCATAAAAACACCAAATCTCTCAACCAGTCAACTTCCTTGTCCCTGTAGCAAAAAATTTGATGCATTTAGGAAAGATTAATGTGCTCAAAGGATTATCTGTTTTGTTTTTTTTCCAAATATACTGATTAATCTCACTAAAGATATTGCATCTGCCTACAAACTTCTTGTGGATATCCTTAGACCATCACAGTCACAGCAGTGCTTCGAGTGTTAGTATTTGAAAATATATCTATACAAACAAAAATTAATGACTAAAATCTTGCATCTCAAGAACAAACTCCAGTCCAAAGGGAATTTATTTTTTTCCAAAGTAGAGGCATTGCTGTTGTTGCTGATTTTATGTAGAAAGCATTCAAACACTGCAGTAATAAGCAGCAGTCTAAAATCCCAGGGTAGATACCAGGGGGCAGGGGGGTTAACTGATGTCATTGTAAAATATATTTGAGCCTTCTATGGCAGAAGAAGTTTCATGTAGGAAAGTCCTGTGTTAAATGCTATGACTGCTCTTAAGACAGTGATAAGTGAGGAAGTGTGGGTGACAGTGTAGTGGGCTTCATAGAAAGGTGAGTGTCATGGTTTAGCCCCAGCCGGCAACTAAGCACCACGCAGCCGCTCACTCACTCCCCCTCCCGCAGTGGGATGGGGGAGACAATTGGGAAAAAACTTCGTGGGTTGAGATAAACACAGTTTAATAGGACAGAAAGAGAGAAAGAAACAACAATGATAACAACAATAATAATACCAACAAAAGAATGTACAAGAACAAGCGATGCCCAATACAGAAATTGCTCACCACCCAGTGATCGACAGCCCGTCCCCGAGCAGTGATTTCTGCCCCCCAGCCAACTCCAGTTTATGTACTGGGCATGACGTTTTATGGTAGGGATTACCTCTTTGGCCAGCCTGGGTCAGCTGTCCTGGCTGTGTCCCCTCCCAGCTCCCCGTGCACCCCCAGCCTGCTCGCTGGCAGCCGAGCACGAGGAGCTGGACTGTCCTTGACTGCTCAGCAACAACCCAAAACATCAGCACATTATCAACAGTTTCTCATCCCAAATCCAAAACACAGCCTCACACTAGCTTCTGTGAAGAAAACCAGCTCTATCCTGGCTGAAACCAGGACAGTATCCACCCCTTATTCCATACCATTTACGTCATGCCCGGGTCCTATACTTTTCAATGCATTCCAATTATTCATTATTACTCTTCCTGTCTTTTAATATATACACAGAGATATCACTTTCTTAGTCCATGGACCATCACTTTAAAATGTCTGTGGAGTTCATTCAGTCCATGACTCTGGGCTTCATCCATCATAGCAGTCTCTCAGGGCAGGGGAGATGGTATGTGGTGTTGGATTGTCATCTGGCACAGTTCATGTCCGTGATCTGCAGGTCGAAGATGTCAATCTCGAGGTAATTGTTGGGCGCAAGCTGCTGAAACCAGTTCTGGTTCCATCACCGCTGCACGTTGCTTGGCCTCAGTGAAGCTCATTCTTCATCAGTGTGGGTGATTCTTACTGTAATACCATTGATATGGTAGATAGCAACCATAGTAGTAATGTCATACTGTATTGTGTAACAATTAACATAATACAATTCAAATCATTGACTGTTTTCACCCAAAATCAAGTCTCCTTGAGGTACACATCGGACTTCCCCATCCTTCCGCATTACCCACCAAGTGCACCCAGGTCCCTGGGCAAAGGCAATCCCGCAAATGTGTTTGCCTTTGCCTGAGGCAGGAGTAACCCAGACTGTCTTCCCCAGCATGTTTCTCACATGCACCACAGGGACTTTATCCCCTTCTACAGTACGTAAAAGTTTTGATTGGGCAGGGCCGGCTCTATTAGCAGATCCCCTAGTGTTGACTAACCAGGTGGCTTTGGCTAAATGTTTATCCCAATGTTTGAATGTCCCGTCACCCATTGCTCTCAGGGTAGTCTTTAACAGTCCGTTGTATCGTTCAATTTTTCCGGAAGCTGGTGCATGATAGGGGATATGATACACCCACTCAATGCCGTGCTCTTTGGCCCAGGTGTCTATGAGGTTGTTTTGGAAATGAGTCCCATTGTCTGACTCAATTCTTTTGGGGGTGCCATGTCGCCATAAGACTTGCTTTTCAAGGCCCAGGATAGAGTTCTGGGCGGTGGCAAGGGGCACAGGATATGTTTCCAGCCATCCGGTGGTTGCTTCCACCATGGTAAGCACATAGCGCTTGCCTTGGCAAGTTTGTGGAAGTGTGATATAGTCAATCTGCCAGGCCTCCCCATATTTATATTTCAACCATCGTCCTTCATACCAGAGGGGCTTTAACCACTTGGCTTGTTTGATCGCAGCGCACGTTTCACATTCATGGATAACCTGTGCAATAGCGTCCATGGTCAAGTGCACCCCTCGATCTTGAGCCCATCTATATGTTGCATCTCTTCCCTGATGGCCTGAGGTGTCATGGGCCCACCGAGCTATAAATAATTCACCCTTATGTTGCCAGTCCAGATCCACCTGAGCCACTTCAATCTTAGCAGCCCGATCCACCTGATGGTTGTTTTGATGTTCTTCGGTGGCCCGACTCTTGGGTACGTGATCATCTACATGGCGTACTTTTATGACTAGATTCTCTAGTCGGGCAGCAATATCTTGCCACAATTCAGCAGCCCAGATGGGCTTGCCTCTGCGTTGCCAGTTGCTCTGCTTCCATTGCTGTAGCCACCCCCACAGAGCATTTGCCACCATCCATGAGTCAGTATAAAGATAGAGTATTGGCCATTTTTCTCGTTCAGCAATATCTAAAGCCAGCTGGATGGCTTTCACCTCTGCAAACTGACTTGATTCACCTTGTCCTTCAACAGCTTCTGCGACTCGTCATACAGGGCTCCATACAGCAGCTTTCCACCTTCGATGTTTGCCTACAATACGACAGGACCCATCAGTAAATAGGGCATATTGCCTTTCATTCTCTGGCAGTTCATTATATGGTGGAGCCTCTTCAGCATGCACCACCTCTTCTTCTGATGATATTCCAAAATCTTTGCCTTCTGGCCAGTCCATGATCACTTCCAAGATTCCCGGGTGATTAAGATTTCCTGTTCGAGCCCGCTGTGTAATAAGCGTGACCCACTTACTCCACGTAGAATCAGTCGCATGATGTGTAGAGGGGACCCTCCCTTTGAACATCCAGCCCAGCACCGGCAGTCGGGGTGCCAGGAGGAGCTGTGCTTCAGTACCAACTACTTCTGAGGCAGCTCGAACTCCTTCATATGCTGCCAATATCTCCTTTTCAGTTGGAGTATAGCGGGACTCAGATCCCCTATATCCTCGACTCCAAAACCCTAGAGATCGACCTCGAGTCTCTCCTGGTGCCTTCTGCCAGAGACTCCAGGTAGGGCCATTCTCCCCAGCTGCCACGTAGAGCACATTTTTAACATCTTGTCCTGCCCGGCCTGGCCCGAGGGCTACGGCATGAACTATCTCCTGTTTGATTTGTTCGAAGGCTTGTCATTGCTCAGGGCCCCATTTAAAATTGTTCTTCTTCCGGGTCACTTGATAAAGAGGGCTTACAATCAGACTGTAATTTGGAATATGCATTCTCCAGAAACCCACAACACCCAGAAATGCTTGTGTTTCTTTTTTGCTAGTTGGTGGAGACATAGCTGTTATTTTGTTGATCACATCTGTTGGGATCTGTCGACGTCCATCTTGCCATTTTATTCCTAAAAACTGGATCTCCTGTGCAGGTCCTTTGACCTTACTTTCTTTTACGGCAAAACCAGCTTTCAGAAGGATTTGAATTATTTTCTTCCCTTTCTCGAAAACTTCTTCTGCTGTGTTGCCCCATACGATGATGTCGTCAATGTATTGCAGGTGCTCCAGAGCCCCACCCTGTTCCAGTGCAGTTTGTATCAGCCCATGGCAAATGGTAGGGCTGTGTTTCCATCCCTGGGGAAGTCAATTCCAGGTGTATTGGACACCCCTCCAAGTGAAAGCAAACTGTGGCCTGCACTCTGCCGCCAAAGGGATTGAGAAAAACGTGTTAGCAGTATCAGTGATGGCGTACCACTTGGTGCCTTTGACTCCATATTGAAGTTCTAGCATGTCCGGCACGGCAGCACTCAGTGGCGGCGTGACTTCATTCAGGCCACGATAGTCTACTGTCAGTCTCCACTCTCCATTAGACTTTCGCACTGGCCATATGGGGCTGTTAAAGGGTGAGCGAGTCTTGCTGATCACTCCTTGGCTCTCCAGCTGACGAATCAGCTCATGGATGGTTGCGATATTGCAACTGTTGGTGTGATATTGCTGCTGGTGCACTGTTGTGGTAGCGATTGGCACCTGTTGTTCTTCGACCCTGAGCAACCCCACCACAGAAGGGTCCTCTGAGAGACCAGGCAAGGTGGGCAGCTGTTTAATTTCTTCCGTCTCCAAGGCAGCTATACCAAAAGCCCACCGGTACCCTTTTGGGTCCTTGAAATACCCTCTGCTGAGGTAGTCTATGCCCAGGATTGGGCATACACACCCCACGTCGGGCGCCAAAAAGGACTGTCGCCGTTTAGCCCCAGCCGGCAACTAAGCACCACGGAGCCGCTCACTCACTCCCCCTCCCGCAGTGGGACGGGGGAGAGAATTAGAAAAAAAAACCTCGTGGGTTGAGATAAACACAGTTTAATAGGACAGAAAACAACAATGATAACAACAATAATAATGCTGACAAAGGAATGTACAAGAACAAGTGAGGCCCAATACAGCGGTTGCTCACCACCCAGTGATCGACAGCCCGTCCCCGAGCAGCGATTTCTGCCCCCCGGTCAACTCCAGTTTACGTACTGGGCATGACGTCGTATGGTAGGGAATATCTCTTTGGCCAGTCTGGGTCAGCTGTCCCGGCTGTGTCCCCTCCCAGCTCCCCGTGCACCCCCAGCCTGCTCGCTGGCAGCCGAGCACGAGGAGCTGGACTGTCCTTGACTGCTCAGCAACAACCCAAAACATCAGCACATTATCAACAGTTTCTCATCCCAAATCCAAAACACAGCCTCACACTAGCTTCTGTGAAGAAAACCGGCTCTATCCTGGCTGAAACCAGGACAGTCAGCTTTGCATCTATTATGAATATATCGGTGAGGACATAGGGGTAGGCCAGGTTAAGAGAAGAAGTGAACATCTGGCAACTTGCCTTCCTCCAGACCCTACATGTAACACCTGCACAAAGGTCAAATACTTCGTCAATACACAGGATTTCAGAATTTCTTATTGTATGAGGAAAATAAAGTGCTTTTTCTACCTTGGGGAAAAACCTAATTCTGCTTCTGAGGTCAAGATGAATCCTTCTGCATTGCAATTTATTTTGGCAGCACAAGTCAGGACAACAGACTTTGATGGTACGTCTCTGTACAGATCAGTGCACCAGTAACGGCTAAGAATGAGAGCCAGGCCAACGCCCAGATTTTAGCCAGCTCTCTTCCTTCTGTGGAGTACTGGCACCAGGAACAGGGTGCTCTGCTTACTTATCCCACAGCCCTCCAAAAAAGATGAATTGCTATCAAAGCCTTGGGTCATATCTTGCATGAAGTCAGTTGTCCCTTGTCACCCAGATATTCTTCATATAATTACTGCTAGGCAGCTTTTTTAGGAGAAAGTTGATTTCATCATAGCTACATATCCATCAACTTTATTGTCTTCTGACATCATCCCTCATGCCCCTATATTGCTGTTGCTAGGTGACATGCTACCTATTGTGAAATCACAGCTGAGTAAATGTTGTTCAAGTTATCATGGTTACTGTCTTTTTGGCTATTGTATACAGCCTTACCTTTTGTAGTGGTAGAGATGGAAGAGCTCAGTTATGGCTCTATAAAAGGGAGCAATTAAGTCTTCCTTTAAAATTCTGACCTGATTAGTATTCATATTAACCATAACATTGCATATTGGTGCGAACAATGTATTTTGTTTATATCAGAGATATGTATTAAGATACCTCTTTATGTACATATTAAGATACAACTACACCAGGTGCAAGGTCTAGCCTAGTAGGCAACCTGTCTCAGGATCTGCAATCCCTCTGTTACTATAAGATATCAGACAGTGCCAAATAATTAAATCTGCTTCTAAGTAAAACTCTTTAATTCCACCTAGTGTCAACTGGGTAAACACTTGTTACACTTTTTAATCTTTCCTTTATAGCTACCTTTTCATGCATATGGACACCAGTCCTTCTTAGAATTCTGCTAAGCTCTTAGCTTCCACGATATCTTATGCAAAGATAATAATCCATACTAGTTAAGAATTGCCTAAATATGTACTGAAATAAGAATATTTTTATCAGTTGGAAATGTTCCGCCTGCCATGAAATTCATCCTTGTTTTTATGTTATATAAGGGTAAAATGTGACATACTCAATTTTAACCTTGGTTAAAAAGTCATACTTTTCTGATTTGTCATGATGACATGTGTTAAGAATCAAAGGAATCATTTGCTTTCTTAATGGTATGGGAATATAATTTGCAGTTTGTTTTAAAAAGCTGAATCACTGTTTTCAGATATCATTCCTCAGGAAATATGTTTTTAATTATATGCCCCCTTTTTCTTTCAGACTAACTACACAATCTATTTAAGCAAGATATGTTAATTTTTTCATAAAGATATCTCTCAAACACCTCCTTTTCTAAGTCTCCATTTTTGTTGGAATTGCTTACATAATATATAGAATAATAGGCCACTTATTTTAATGATGCCCAGTTGATCCTGAATGTGCATCTCATGGATTTACTCTCACTTTGATTTGTGCTTTGAAAAGTCCAAATCATTGGTGTTATTCATAAAGACTGTTAAGAACTGTTGGCAGTAAAAATTTCATATTACTTTAATGCTTTAATTAATTCTTGTATTCCACATTTGTATATAGTACCAGCTGCACAGTAATTCATGACAGTACATTCCAGAAAAAACACATTTTGAATATAATACAATAATTACCACCCTTAACAGACCATTTATGCTTCTACAGAAGGATCCCAAATCTGTCTGAGCAGACTAGAGAATTAATAAGAATAAGGGTGGTGAATTATTCATCATGCAGTGAATCTGCTCCTTAATTTAGCTGATTGCTTCACATTTTCCAGCAGAAAAGATAGCCGGTTTTGCCTTTTCCACACAGTTCTTTTCTGGGTGGAGCCTTCATCAGTGTTAATATTTTGTTCCTTTTGGTTAGAATTTTACCTCCAACTTTGGAGAACCCACCTATTCCTGCTCCTATAGCCTGACTTTGATCTGCCTTCCATTTAAGAAGGGCTCGTCTTATTCCCTTTGTACCGCATCACTGTTCAAATGCCATAGCAATGATGCGCTCAGATATATAACCATGATGAATAAAGATTATTTCTTGGTTTTCTTAAAAAGTTTTCAGCAATGCAGCTGCTTCTTCATAGTTAATATGCTAATTCATAAAATCTAGTCACGACACTCACGACACAGATAAACAGAGAACAGCAAGAGATTCTATACTCTGCCTCCAGCATTTTCCTAGCTGTTTCTGTCTAAAAGAAACAGGACTGGCTATTTTGTATCATTTCTGATTATTTTCTGATTACCTTTCCCTTCCCATATTTCTGTTCTCTTTCATAATTTTGATAAATTGGGACAGGAAACATGTTTTATTTTATGTCTGGATACAGTCAAGCTCAAGATAAAAATGCAAGTATCGTTATGTATTCATATGCTCATAATTAGCATCTTATATGCATTAGCTGAATGATCTCTTGCTGGAAATTATTGTTTTAGTAGAAACAAAATAATCCACAGGTACAACTGAATTCCTTTAGAATTAACATTCTGGGAATTAGCATTCTGTGAACTTTCTATCCATACTATAAAAAACATATGAATCAGATGTGTAATCTCTGAAGTGCAGCATCCTGTCCATAATGGTAGCCAGGACCAGATGTTTTACAGAAAGGTGCAAAAAACCCTTACAGTAGGCAGATGTTGGATTATTTCTCTATTAAGGAGGTCTCACTCTAAGCCCTAATACTTAGAGATTGTCTGAAGCCCTAAAGGATGAAGTTTTATTTTCATTCCAGAACTCTTCTTTAGTGTCTCACTAAGTTTTGCTCTTTGAGAGTGTTTGTTGTGGAGCAGTGGCAGGAACTGAGTTGTGTGGGCTCCAGATGTAGGTTCAGTATTGTTTCCCATGCTGGAGCAACATGCAAGAGCAAAATCTGCTTGGAGCAACTGGAATATTAAACTGCTTAGCTGTTAGCCCCTGGCAAACATAAAGGAGCAAAACATAGCTAGAAAATGACATTTCTCAACATTTTAGAAATTAAATCGATATTCACTGGGACAACAGATGACATGTTTCTCACTCCAAGCTATCCTGCTGCTAAACTCCAAATTCTTGCTACAAGACGTAGAGATGTCTGTGCTTTCAGAAATAGTCGGACATACTTTTGTAATGGACAAGCTTTGGCAACTTAAATAAGGTGGTCACTACTTCAGGCACAGATGTACCATGGGTAAACACCACTGTGTTTACAATGGGAACACAAGTTCATTGTTTCAGGAACACGTTTCGTGACAACACTACTGCAAGGAGCAGGAAATGGATGTTAATGAGGCTGAAGAGCCAAAGTCTCTCTGGGACCAACTGTGAAAGAAAGTTAAAGTTTCCCTTCCTGGCTGTCATGCACTGGAGTAGTCCTACTGCCTCTGTGGCCACAATGCTGCCTCTTCTGTCTGTGTTGGGTCTTCTGGCACCCCATGGTGACCTGTCTCCCTTCTCTCCTCTTCTTCAAAAGGCCCACTAAAAGAGGAGCATAAGAACTTTTACTTTTACTTTACTCCATTAACACTATGGTACCTCACATCTTTGATGGCTCTCTCCTTGAGCTCCAAATTACAAATGTGATTTATAATAGTTGAAGCATTGGGTCAAATTATGTTCCTTAACATGTTTTAAAGCATCTCAAAAATTTTAATGGAAGTTCTGTATGTGCAGGAGAGGAAAAAGCTTTTTAAAAAAATAATAAAGGATAGTTTTACATCCAAAAGCCTATTTACATGTTGTCCTCAAGGGAAACTGTAGTTCTTTAAGCATCTCTCTGTAGTAGGAGCAGCAATACTGAAAGGTCAAAGAAAAGTCAGAACTGTAACACCAATGTATTACTATAGAAATTAAGGAAATATTCTATGCATTGTTTTTAATTCCTTATTACTCAAATTCCTGTCTGTACAGTGATCCAGTGTCAACATTTGATTTGGCATTTAGGATTCTCTCCTAGGAAATGGGAAGCGTAGGTTCAATACTCGGAATGCCTCTCAAATTCTGAGCCAGAAACTTCACGGCAATTCCTCTGTGCTTGGTGTTTCCTACTGGCCAGACTTCAGGGGCTACCTGTTCAACCTGCGGCCATCTGCACTGCCTAGAAGAGGCACCTAGGCTTCCTTCATTGCAGTGGAGAAGAAAGCTTAGCTGTAGCTAAGCTGCTCCAAATAGCTCCCCAAGGGTGAGGCAGACACCCAGCTCTCCCCACTGACCGCAGTAAAAATGCAGCTTAGGCAGCCCAAATCTCTCTAAAGGCTCATAAATGCTGCAATGCCTACTTTAAATGCCTAAAGTAGGAGGTTTGACTAGTGCTGTCTGTACTATTTTAATTCTTTGCAGTTTCATGCAGATAGACTGTTATATTGGTTTGTTGTGGGTTAACCCTGGTAGGCAGCTCAGCCCCACAGAGCTGCTCGCTCACTCCCCCGAAGTGGGGTGGAAAAGAGAATCACAAGGGTAAAAATGAGAAAACTCGTGGGTTGAAATGAAGACAGTTTAATAGGTAAAGCCAAGCTGTGCATGCAAGCAAGGCAAAATAAGTCATTACCTCACTATTTCCCATCGGCAGGCAGATGTTTAGCCATGTCCAGGAAAGCAGGGCTCCATCACAAGTAACTTGTTACTTGGAAGACAAGCACCATGACCCTGAATGTCCCCCCTTTTCCTCTGTCTTTCCCTCAGCTTTTATTGCCGAGCATGACACCACATGGCATGGGATATCCCTTTGGTCGTTGGGGTCAGCTGTCCCAGCTGTGTCCCCTCCCAGCTTCTTGCCCACCCCCAGCGTACTTGGGGAGAACATGACAAAAAACAGAGAAGGCCTTGATGCTGTTCAGCAATAGCTAAAACATGGGTGTGTTATCACCACTGTTTTCATAACAAATCCAAAACAAAGCACCATGCCAGATGTTATGAAAAAAATTAACACCATCCCAGCCAAAAACAGTACCTTGTTGTACTAGGCTCACACTGTCACATCTCAAAGCCATTCTTTGCAGTCAGAAACATGAGAAAATGGCTAATTTCCTTAAGAAAATTGCTAATTCTTGTGTTGTCCCATAATTCTATGAGCTGATACTTAGTCCTTAAAACCCTCAGATCCACTATGTGAAACAAATCCCTTCTTGTCCTGGTATACAAACATCAGCTTTGGAGGTAAATTGTGCTTTAAATTGATGAAAGAAATCATTAAGGGTAGAGTGGAACGGTTGATACTGCCAATGACATTCTTGTTATGAAAAAGAAGAATATTATTCTCTTTCACAGAATTTTTCTTGGGCAACACTGTGTGTCCCTAAAGGTAGCAACAATAACATGTGTTCTGCCTCACAGTATGGCATTAGTATTTTCATTTAAAGGTATTATTGGCTTTTTTCCCCCCACGTGAAGCTTACAGATATATTTTTGTTTGAGATGCTGTGGACTCAAGAAAGTGTTTATTATTGCAACAGTACCATGAAGTAATGAACATTATTTTTTATAATTACGTCCTGTATTAGTGATGAGGATAGAGAAAGTAGATATAAAAATCCTAGAGCTTTTCCAAGTGTTTTACTTTATCGTGGTATTGCTACCATTATGCTGAAAAGGGAATCTCTGAATGTCAATACCATTCCAGTATTTCCTATGTCAGCCTTTCCTCTAGAGTTACAGTATTCATTTGCTTGGTTCAGTCTTTGCTATTGAAGCCAAAGAACACAATCCTTTGTCCTAACTTATGCATGTTACCAAAGAGGATTTTAGATCACACGACACAGCTGAAAACAGCAATCTGACTCTGAAGTTAAATACAAACAGAAAAGGAAGAAAAAGGAGATGCATACATTTACTTGATGATCTCAGATTACTTTGTATTATGGTGCATGTGATATTTGGTTTTATTCCACATTACACATTATTTCAATTTATTTTTCATTATTCAGTAGTCTTTTGTCCAAAAGTTTTTGCTATGTTGATAATTTAACAACTGCATTCAGTTATTGTGGATATGCATTTTAATTATGCATTGTTCAGGCAAAAAGATACAAAGTCAACTGAAAAACATCAAAATGCCATATTAAACACAAGCAGACTACCTTGGCAAACACATCCTTTATGTGCAAATATAAACTTTGCTTTGTCTATTCTGTAGTAACTCTGCCTTTTTTAGTGTTTGGTTGCCAAATTAGGCAAGTTTATACTGCACCAGAAGGCTTCTCCTCCATTATTTTTGGTCCTAGGCTGAGTAATGTTGGTGACAGAAGAAATAAAAAAACTGTAGTGACAGACAGGTCACTATGCTAGAAATTGAACTATTACTGTTGCTCTGGAACAATTTACTGCCAGAGACATCGCAGTTGAGCACCCCAAGTCATTTCTAAAGGACAATTACATGGCAAATGCTTAAAAAAAATTTCAAACACTTACTCCTGGTATGCCTAGGACATATTTTTTGTACACTATCTTAGTAATTAAAAAAATAAAACCAAAAAGAACAGAGAAATCTAACTTTTGGATTCATATCATCTACATTTATTTGTGCTTTATTAGATAATGCCTAATTCATTTTCACTTGCTGGAAAAGTTTGAAATAGATAAATTGCCTATTAGGGATTAGTATATTAGATATTACTATATTAGATCCTAGGGTTTAGTAACAAAATCACCAACAAGCAAGTTAGCAACTAATCAATCTCTTTTTTTCTTCTGATTTCATTGTCTAAATACACAGTTCCTTGAACTGTCTGGGCTTCTCAGAAACACTCTAGTTCTACTCCATCTTCTTCTCTCCCCTTAATGCTGAAACTGCATCTTCTTCTGCTGAAGGGACATACCTGCCTCAAAGCTATTACCATGTAACCTTTAACAGATAAAAATTTTCTGCAGTATATAATGAGATTATATATTTGTAGATTACATCTCATTGTACTTTCCCTTTCAGTCCACTTCTAGCTTCCTTGGTGACCCTTTCTCTGAAGCCAGCAACAAGTTTGCTGAGTATACTGGTTTAAGACTTTCCTTGTCTGCACAAGTAGAAATTAGGTATAGAGTCAAATGAAATCACAATGTAATGGACATAATAATGTTAGCTGGAGTGGGACTCATTCAAGTAAACGTAGCTAATGCAGCTACCTACATCTGAGTAGTTACCATAGGCTCTCTATAGTCAGCGGGGAGACAAAGGCATACATTAGAATATGGTTCATTTGATCTTAAGATACGTCTTTAAAATAAATCTCAAGAATTGCTCCCTAAGAGAACATAGAAAAGGTGCAGGTCTTTCACTCTTTTTTCCTCTTTGGAAAGCACTATCCCCAGAATGCAGTGCAGGTACACTTGCCAGGTGGTTATTTTGTGCTGCTTTGGCTGAACTCTGATAAATGCTCTGTACTTGAGAAGAAACAGATATAGCATAAAAGTTGTCTCAGCAACTCCTTATTCAGTAAATATTTCCTAAGGATGATTTATAGTTTCTCTTTTACTAAGTGATGTAAAGGGGTCGCTTGCTAGAAAAGCAAGAAAACTGGCCCCACTGACAATCAATACTGTTTTGGTGACTCTTAGTAACGTACAGGGAGGAAGGAAATCAGAGGTTACTGCATATTGCACCTTATAATGCATATAAGAAATTACATGAGTATTTATGGGTAGAAAAGACTGGGTGGAGAGGAGAGGGAGACACTAACTGCATTTATGTGAAAAACAGAGTTGGCAAAGTAGTCTGTGTAATTGTAGGCAAAATACTTGCTCTTAAAAGGAAATATTTTCCTAAATATTGCAATAGCACCTTGAAAATCTGCTCAAGAACTGGCTCATTGTTGCTCCTGACAATGCTGAGTGGTAGGTCAGGCCACTGAGACGAAAAACTTACAATCTAAACAATGGAATCAGGCAAGGGACACATTTGGTTCATGGCAATTACGGTAGTTATGGAAATACCGCAAATGGAAAAATGTTATCCATGAATAAGCACTTTTTGCTACAATTCTCTGCTGTCTTTGATATACCTTATAACAATTACATGTAGATATTGTAGCGCTGGCACTTTGGAGATCACCCAAAGGGCTGCAGAGTACCATTCTTAGCAGTGTGAAAGGCAATGCCCTTTATAAATACAAATAACATAGCTTATGGTCCATCCCTTTCTTTTATGACGCTGTGTATAGGTGTATAACTGTTGTGATTATGAAACTAGGTTTAAGCTCACAGAATTTCTTTCTTTTCCTATTCTGGTAGTCTGAGAATAAAATTAAAATGTTTCAATTTTTTTGTTTGTATGTTTTAAATTGTGATCTAGTTGGTAAAAAACCTGCCATCTGACTGAATTAGTGAAAGAATAGAAAAGAACAGGATCCAACATCTGGCAAGACATAAGTTGGACTTTGTTCTTGATTGTGTCTGTTTCAAATGCCAGGTGTCTATCACCTGGGGTGTAGTCTTACTTTGGCAAAGTAAATCTATTACTAACTCTCTGAAGAATGCCGTCTCTGAATGATGCCGCTGCTAATGGAACACTGATTTACTGCCACAACTGTAAAGAATCTTTTTTAACATTGTGTTACACTTCCCATCAATTTAGATCAACCAGACCTACCATATGTGAGAAGTTATCTGCATTTTTCTCCAATAAAACTGAAATGATGAAAGCTTTGCTTTCCCTGAGGTATGATCCACTATTGGAAGCCCCATTGTTTTTTCTTTAGCCCTCATCTTCTTTGTCAGGGCTGGAGCATATTATTCCTGCAATCCTTGCCAGAATTCTATGGCTTATTTGTTGTTTGAGACTCACCATATGTGTCTTTGACCCCTGCCTAGTAGGCACCTTGGCTGCTTGCCAGTTTGGCACTTATGATTATCAGCAATATGAATAGCTCCCTTGCTTCTGATTCTGTCCTTCTTGCTGTCATCAAATCACTCTTTGAACAACTTTCTTATTTTCTTTTGGGTGCTTGTAAATGATCAACCTATTTTTACCATGTCTTTCTTGGCCAAGGTTTTGTGTCACACTGCAGGAAATCCAACAGCTTGGTGTTTCCACTCCTTAATGATCTGACTGCCAACTACCTGTGTAATTGCGTGGGAGCAATAAGCAGAACAGAAACACCTCTCATGGTAATATTTGAAGTTTCTCTGCATGTTACAGAAATTTGCCTGTTCTCCCCATCTGGTAGGCTTGGTGGCATGACTTTCATGAGAGATTATTTATTTTAGTGAAAAGCATTCCTTTTGATAAACGTTTTAAAACCTTTGACCAGAACACAGTGTGAGCCAATGACAATGGTAGAGTCAGAGGAGTATCAGAATGATAAATAGTTTTAAGAGACAGATGGAAAGCCAAAAGCCAGTCATGTGCAATTTCTATTCACTATCCTGATGTAGCACTAAACATATCTGAGCCCTTCCATGTGTTCTAGTAAACTGAAGTTGTTCCAAAATGCCATTGTTGAACAAAAAACATGCAGAATCAAAATAAGGAACAGCACAGGGCATACAAAGGTCCAGACCACAAGAGGCCCATGTGCTGTTACAGAAAGATCTGCCAGAAGTCTCCCTTATTCTTCGTGATTTTGCAAACATTTCAATCAGCAAATATACTGGTATATAGTAGGAAATAGACAAGGTTAAACAGCGTATTGTATCATGTACATTGCACCATGTTAACTGATGAAGTGGGGTGGAGTCAGTTTTTTAGTCCCTGCAAGCAAAGGACAGTATCAGCATGATTATGCCTGCCTAAGACGTGCTCTTCTTGGAGCTACTTTCACGCTGTGCTGTCCCACGTGTCTTGTTTAGGAATAACAGTTTGGTTTAGCTCTAAAGCTTTTAACACACAGTGTTTTTTCGATAGCTAACTTATCACATCCTTCTCCCAAGAAACATGGGAGTTTCAGATGAACACATTTTGTTTATATGTCTCTTGACTTTGAAGCAACTGTTTACATAGAATTAGAAGCACCGGTTGAAAAATTCAGTGCTAAATTGGCAAGGATGAAAAACAAATTCTGATTTCAGGGAGAATGAGAGGTACAATAGAAAAAAACAATGAGAAACTGTTGCATGAGAACCCCATTTATTTGAGATTACTTTATAATGTATCACTGATATATTTTCTTTCTCTGCCCAACAACACTGGGATTTCAGATAAAGATTCTCCTTTTCAACATATTTGGTGGCACTGAGTCTTAAAGCAGATTTCTGTCAGAAGACATTCACAGTGGACTTAGCCTGGAAGAGCACACTGAAGCTTTAAGCTCTACAAAAATGGCATTAAATTCTGGCATTATGTTTTTACGATTATGTTTATAACAACACTGACAGACAAAGAAACAATTATATGCAGAAGGGATTTAATGCGGAGAATATAGCAGTTTGACAGCTAAGCTACCTCCAGACAGTTATAATGAACCTAATCTCAGGGGTATTTGTAAGAAAAATTTGCCTTTGACACTGTCTCCCACGGAATTCTCCTAGGGAAGCTGGTGGCTCGTGGCTTAGACAGGTCAACTCTTTGCTGGGTAAAAAACTGTCTGGACAGTCAAGCCCAGAGAGTTGTGGTGAATGGTGTTAAATCCGGCTGGCGGCCGGTCACAAGCGGTGTTCCCCAGGGCTCGGTTCTGGGGCCAGTCTTGTTCAACATCTTTATTGACGATCTGGATGAGGGGATCGAGTGCTCCCTCAGTAAGTTTGCAGATGACACCAAGTTGGGTGGGAGTGTTGATCTGCTGGAGGGTAGGAGGGCTCTGCAGAGGGATCTGGACAGGCTGGATCGATGGGCCAAGGCCAACTGTATGAGGTTTAATAAGGCCAAGTGCAATATGAAGTTTGACTTCAGTATTGGAGTAACTTGAGAACAGGTCAGGTAGGCAGGAGGAGTATACTTTATAGACAGACATACTCTAACTTCCTCACAATTGCATTTTTCACCCTATTTCCAACTCACTATGAAATGTATATAAATGTAAAAGGAAATCATGTACCTCAGTAAAGTGCTTTTCTCTTCATATGTACCAAATCATAGATAAACTGTCTCTTATCATAGAATTGTCGTTTTTTTACTGAGAGACAAAAGAGAAAGGCTTGATTTTATGGCCAGTCTTTGTATATTTTATCCATAGGTTTTCAAGTAATAAGACCAAAGCGAGTATCCAGAGTCAGCAAAATTAGTGGAATTTTGAGCTGCAAAAATATAAGAACTCTGAATTCACAAATATTTTACTGGAAGAAGGCAGGAAGGATACTAACTGCCTCTGATGACAGTCAGCAGAGAACCCCTTGGCATTTTTCTTGTGGCTAGATTTGAAATTGCCGAGATGCCTGTCAGTGATATTTTAAAATAAATTCTAATATTGTATTTTAAATATTTTATTTGTAAAAAACTGTCACTATCCTTGAAAAACAAATATTTCCCAGCCAATCAGTCAGCATCCAGTTCTGGTTTACAATGGCCCTCAGAAACAGGGAGGGTTTTGGAACAGCGAGCTTGAAAGGCAAAAAAGCAAAAGAAAAAGAGGGTGCTTTGAGAGCGTCATGTCTATCTGTGAACGACTGAAACAGAGACTTGGCTGTAAACCTGATGATCTTTTGCAAAAAATGACCGAGGGAAAGGTTAGTGAATTTAACAAAAAATCCCTGATACCCCAGAAAAAGAACGATCCAGAAACAATTTCCAAATCATACGGTATTTCGCTTGAGAGTAGTTTGGAAAATTGGCTGACACACTGAATGCTGAAGAAGACGACAAAATATAACCTGCTGCTTCTGAGAGAGCTGTTAAAAGCTGAAAACTATTCCATTTGCTATGTTCTCAGTTTCTGCTACCCAAATGAAAAGCATAAATGCAAGCGTGTGCATAAAGCCTCTTGGCAAAGACCTGCTGCCACCTGAACGGCCCAGTGAGCGGGACAGGTTTTATTCCGCATGGTCTGGATGCAGCCCCAGCATCCCAAACAGGGCAAGCGGACTCGTTGTCGACGCAGCCCCGTCTCTTCTCCTCGCTCCTCTCCTTCCCCGCAAGCCTTCTGCCAAAAGCATTGAAAGCCCAGGCTGGGCCCCATTTCCTCCGGCTGTGGGGAGCGGTCAGGAGGGATGCGGGGCAGGACGGCCCGCTGTCCCCATGCCCGTGCCCCCCCGCCCCGAGCTCTGGGCCCGCCGGGTCCCCGGGTCTCCTCAGAGGTCTCTGCCCCGCCCGCGCCCCGCAGTGGCAGGCTGCTGTGGCGCCGGCCAAGCCCGCACCAAACGCGGGCTGCCACCGCCGCGGCTCCTCTGCCGGGCGCTGAGGAGGGGGAGGTGAGGAGAGGTGGCAGCCCCGCGGCCGTCTCCGGGCGGGACGCCCCCCGCTGGCGGGGCCTGCCGCGGCCGCCGGGGCGCGGCGGCAGCCGGCGGCGGTTGGCGGGCTGAGGCGGCGGCTGCCGCAGCAGCCGCGGGAGGGGGCGCGGCGGGGATGCCGGCGCGGCGGGCTCCCGCGCTCCGCCAATCGCAGGCGCTGCTCGGGGCCGGGCTGCAGCCAGTGACTGCGGCGGGGGCTGCGGCGGGCGCGGGGCCGGCGGGGCTCCCGCTGGCCGGGAGGCTGCGCCGACCTTGCGGCTGGCTGCCGGGCGCCATGGGCACGGTGCCGTCGGCGCTGAAGCACTGCCTCAGCTACCAGCACCTACTCAAGGAGCAGCTGTGGATCGGGGAGCCAGCCGCGCCACCGCCTGCGGCGCCGCACCCCGGGCAGGTATCGCCGGGCGGGGGTGCAGGGATGGGATGGTGCCGGCCCTGCGAGGCGCGGCCGCCACCAGGGGGAGGCCGGGGCCCGCCGGGCGCGGGGGGGCCGCCGCCCCCTCGCCGCCCCCTCGCCGCCCTCTCGCCGCCCCTCACGCACGTACCCGGCGTCCCCGCGGCCCTCTGCCTGCTGCCTGCGCCCGGCCCTCGCCCCCCGCCCTGCCTACCCCCCCCGGCCCTCCCGCCCTGTAACGGCGTGCACGGGGGGCTGGGGGCCTCTCGCATCCCCACAGGCCGCGGGGCCTTTCCTGGTCAGTATTTCAGAAGACGGCTGCATTTACAGCATCTGACCGGTAGTGCACACACAGGTGGGCATCTCTAGTGGCGTTGGGGGCAGGAGTGAGGCACTGTTAAAGAAATCCACTCATCTGTGTCCCCCTCACCTGTTACAATCCGCTACATGAAAAGTCATAACATATATTTTGGCGAGGCCACAGTATCGCCCTTGCACCCCGGAGTTTGTATTTCTCAAACTGGGTTGTTGGTGGGCCCATCTGCTGTCGGGTGGAAAGTCATTACAGCCATCAGGGTGCGGAGGCAGTGCTGCCAACCCCTCTGGAGCAGCTGTACCCTTCTTTTTGGCCTGGGGTGCTCTGAGTACCTATGGGATTGTCATGGAGGGATGAGTGAACGTGGTTGCTCACCTTCCTGTCTGTCAGCTGTGAACATGAGTGGAGAGTGGCTGGAGACAGTGGGGAGTGGGAGAGAAGGTTAGGTGAGGAGGCACGTGGGCAGGTGGCCAAATGAAGACCCATAGGCCATGGCTGTCCTAACCATGGCTTTGGAAGGAAAGAAACAAAAGGGAAAGCTATCTGTGATTTTTAGGGAGAGGTTGCATAAATCTGGAAGGACATTGGAGGAAGGTGTCAATATGAAGTACTCAAAGAAGGAAATAACTCTGAGCATGACATTGCCTTTACTAAAACAACGCACTTGTTGCGGCATATTGTGTCTGAACTGTCATTCATTCCGAGTCTAACTCCAGTAATCAGCCAGTACCTCAAACATTAAAAAACATGTGCCAAGCTTAGAACAAAAGTGGTTTAAAAATCATGTCTTTAAAAAAATGCATTTCTTGTTCATTGCATCTTTCTTCTGCTTTCTACACCTTTCAGATATACTGGGGGTACATCTTCTGTTTTTCTCCACCATCTGGAAGTGAAATTTAATTATTAGGTAATTAGTTAGCAATGTAACTTCAGAGGTGGGGAGATCAAGAAAAATACAATGTTCTGACTGCCATGAAAGCTGGCAGCATTGCAGTTTTCCTTCAGATGATCTGAGCTTGTTATATCAAAAGCTACATACATGGAATACCCAAAGAAATACTGTTGTGAGCACAGGGCTTTTCTAGGTAAGCTCCATACAACTTCCAGCTATCACAATTCCTTGAGAATAGTGTCTATCCAGCACTGAATTTTGGGGAAATAATCAAACATAATTCCTTCAGTTGTTTCTGTAAAAGTGGAAAAATATATTCTTACTGTAAAAAGAAATACAATAGAATTAAAGGACTTTTATGTATTAGGCGTGAAGCAAAGCACTATAATCCTCTTGATGTGCCCTTGCTACATTTTGGTCCATCATTTTCTTCGAAAAGTGTGAACTTTTTTTAAAATTTCTTTCAGAATACCTTGATATGCCACTTGATTGCATCAGTCTCTACCGCCTATCAGACAAAGCATCTGAAAGGTTCAAGGGCTTTGGCAACAGAGAGGGTTTGAAGCCAAAGACAAGCGATAATATCTTCCCAGAAAATCATAGATTAAAAAAAAAAAGGTTTCTTTATTGTAATGGATGCCTGTAACTTTTGCTTCATTTTTGCAGTGCTCTTCTTTCATTTTCATCACCATTTTTCTTCCTCCAAGGATACAGAAAGATGTCTTCCACAGTAAAGAGCAAACATGAGAATTTGCTGCTTATCCTACCTATACATATTGATGTGATTATAAGCTTCATAGTCTACTGAGCCCGTTGACACTAATTAAGTCCGGAGTTGGTCACTGTTAATGTTTTAACATTTGCTTCTGTATTACCTTGGTGTGATTTTTATTAGATGATTTTTCTTTACTTTACATGAATCTGTTCAAATTTCCATTTGTCTCATGTGAATGCTTAAACAACCCATAAAGGTTTTACTTATGCTTTTGTGCATTCTGTACCAATCTTGTTCAAGAAAAAATGTGTTCCTCTTTATGTGATCTAGAAACCATAGCTCAAGTTTATCAAAAGTGTTGGCTTTTTTTTGACCAGTGCATGCAAGACAGTTATGGAGGCACCACTATAATTACATTTATATGGGTACACCAAGAAATAAAATAGGGGAAGAACAGTTTCCCAGAAATAATTTAGTACTTTTATGGCTGATGAAAATAAGGAGTTGGTTTTCTTGCTGAAATCTTTTCAGGAGTTTTTCGGGATTTTTCTTTAAACACAAAGTAAAATGTAGGTGTTGGTAGAGTGTTGCTACCAGGGCTCTTGTAAAACTAAAATAGTTCAATTTTGTCTAAAAATTCCCAAATATATAAAAATTTGGTTTTATACTGTGCTGACTAATTTGTGAAGGTCCAGGTCCAACCACTTGGAACTATATCAGGGACAAAATGATATGTCCTAGAGTGAGTAGTGGGATGTCTTAGTCTTTGTTTTCCCTTAATTTTCCTGTTCCATTTAGCCAACAATTCTGAAGTATGTTTACAACTGTATTTGACTTTAAAACACAGGGTTGCTTGAGGAGCAACGTTATTGAAAAGGAGAGCTGAAAAGCAAAAGGTAATTGGGCTAATGGCTAGACAGAAATTAAATAGAATTTTCTACTATTTATTAGTAGAATTTATTAATATCTGTTTCACTCTTATTCAGACTAGTCTGTATTATGTAAAAAACTATCGAACACCTGACTAGTCAATGGGACATCTCATTCCTGTTGCAGTATCTTCATCTTATTCCACTTTTAAAAATCTCTTAATCTTGTTTGCTTCAGAAATACAATCTTATGTTTCATACCAGGGGATCCTAGTTCTATCATTCTCTTAGTATTATCCCAGTGACTACTGTTTTTATTAATATGTCTGATTAGTTTAATATTAAGGGTCTGATTAATTTTACTAAATAGGGAGGTATAGCTACATAAGAATTTGTTAAAGACGTGGATTTATATCAGAACTGTAAAATGTTCTGAGAGGAGGTGGCGGTAGATGTTGCAGTATTAGTGAGATGTCCGCAGTGATTGAGATTGCTACTGATGGTGACTCATAGCACTTGACTGGAATTTGTAATGTACGTTGTGTTCTGTTTTGTAAAACGTTCAGGCAGAGCAGCAGGGAGGAAGGCTGGCTGTTCATCTGCTGCTGATGGTTGTCCTCTAGCGTAGCAGGAACCCTCTGGCTGGAAGGAGAGGTGTTCTGAGTGCAACTGACATGGTCTTATCCTACAGGCTTAATGTTGTTTTCATATAAGTTAAAATGGAATTTTAATGCATTAGGGATATGCTAAGGACACAGCAGGGAAGAGCTGGATGGCTAATGAAGTGGTGTAAAAGGCTGAGATGAAATTCAAGGATACAGAATGATTAGGACTAATAATCCAAACTAGAAACTGTGACATTATCAGTTAGAAGCGATTGAAGAAGAGAAGAAACTTGGAATATTCATAGGAGGACTATGAGCTACCAATACAGTACAGCTGTTAAAAAATCTAATATAGTCCTCAGATAGATCAAGTATTCCCAGTCAAACAGGGAAATACAGTATCATTGCAAAAGACTGTATCCAAGGCTTGTTCAATTTTGGTTAGTCATGTTCAAGAAATTGAATTCCAGCTGGGACAAGTTAGGTCTTCCACCACTGGAATGGTCAGGAAAATGAAGATGAAATGTAAAATGACTTTGGTTTGTTTGATATTTACTGTTAAGACCTGGAGGATGAGCAGGCAGGGAAAGAAGAAAAGGAGAGAGCTAGTTAAAAATAAAGGAATATGTTGCCACACACAAACAAACACTTATAATCTGTCTATATATTAAATACAGAGTAGAAATCTAAAAGCTAAGTATCAAGTGGCAACGTTCTTTAATAGTTTTGTAATCAAAATAATGAGGGTGAATAATTTATGTGATAGTTGTGGTTTAAGTCCAGCCAGCAACTAAGCCCCACGCAGCCACTCGTTCACTCCCCCACGGTAGGATGGGGGAGAGAATTAGAAGGGTAAAAGTGAGAAAACTCGTGGGTTGAGATAAAGACAGTTTACTCAGCAAAGCAAAAGCCGCACATGCAAGCTGAGCAAAACAAGGAATTAATTCACTGCTTCCCATGGGCAGGCAGGTGTTCAGCCATCTCCAGGGAAGCAGGGCTCCATCACGCGTACTGGTTTCTTGGGAAGACAGACGCCATCACTCTGAACATTACCCCATCCCCTTCCTTCTTCTTCCCCCAACTTTATATACTGAGCATGACATGATATGGTATGGAATAACCCTTTGGCCAGCCTGGGTCAGCTGTCCTAGCTCTGTCCCCTCCCAGCGTCCTGTGCACCCCCAGCCTTCTCACTGGTAGGGCAGTGTGAGAAGCTGGACTGTCCTTGACTGCTTAGCAACGACTGAAAACATTAGTATATCAACCCTATTTTCATCCCAAACGCAAAACATAGCCTCATACTAGCTTCTGTGAAGAAAATTAATTCTATACCAGCTGAAAGCAGGATGATGATTTAGGTTTAGAAAAAGGATTATATGATGTGGTTTCCATAGTAGTGAAAATGATTGGATTCTTAAGAGATTTTGAAGTTTATGTAATAGGGGATAGGTGACTAGATATTTAAATGATGTAAAACAGAGACAATTCCAAATCCACTTTTTAATTACAGTGTATGGCCTACAATACTTTGGAAAAAATAGAATTAGTTAAGGTCAAAGTGTTAACTTCACTGTGAATATTCATCTTCTGCCACTTTAAATCAGTGTATCCTACTTACTCTACAACTGGGTAGTGGCTATACATAGTGAAGTAGTAAGCATCTTTCTCTTAGACCGTTGTGTTTTAATGTACCACTAGCTAGGTGTACTAAGAGGTATAGTATATTAGGAGTATGTTAGGAGTTATATGGTTTGGCTGCCTACATCTACCACAAGCAAAGCAAAAATGAGTCAAAAACAAAACTCTAGTCTCTTTCTCTGGTGGATGTGGCTGTGACTCTAGGAGGCGTAAATCTATCTAAATAATCCTAATGTGTGCTATGTTATCGTATAGGATTTCTGTCTCAGATTTAGGCTGTCATGTGGGATGCAATACCCAGAATTATTACCAGTTGTTCAGTATATTATCATTGGAAAGCACAGTGTACATTTTTGTCAGTTTTATAACTGGAGAGGAACACAAATTCTCCATGCTAAATACTTACAATAATGAACAAGAAGCTTGGGTCCTCTAAAGTAGACAGCTAACTTGTGTTTAAGTGCCTATGTTGCAATGCTTTATACGCTACATGCCTAAATATCCAGCCTAAGATTCCTTCATCTCCTCACTGCATGACACCCTTGGATCAAGAGATTCACACAAGTGTTTTACTTTTGCAGTTTTAATTTGCTAGTTTAGATTTTGCAATATACTATCATGCTTTAAACATATGCTAGAAACCTCTCAAATTTGTTTTTAAAGTAACTTAAGAATAACAATGAAAACCAAAGTTCATATGACAATTATATATATTTATCTTAGCCAGTTCTTGTATTTGATGGTGGACTCTTGATTCAAATTGCAGTATGAAAAATGAGGCATACGGTATTATGCTTACCTGGGAGGAGAAGTCATGTCTGTTTTGTTCTAAACTTTTAGCTGCACCTCAGAGCAACTGATTTGAGACATACTATATTTCATGTTCTTTTTATTTCCATGTAATTATATATTCCAGGAACAAATTCACATTTTCAGGCTCTCCTTAAATAACTGTTTAGGATATTTTCATTTTTTATGTAATTTATTTAGTTTAAGATGTGCTATAAAAATTAGCTGTCAAGAATATTGCAAATCATAGAATCATATCATAGAATCTTTGGGTTGGAAGGGACTTTTTAAGGTCAAATGTATTAATTTATTATGACAATTACAATATGCAAGAAGTACATCATAATTTACATTCAGTTTTTTTCTGATCTGCTGAAATTCGCATAAAATGCATTTTTAATAGAGAAAAAAGATGCTAGATGTCCTGAACTTTATATTGCACAATTCTTGTTTCTTGACTTTCTAAAAGGATGACAGTATTTAAAGACACTTAATGAAATCAGTATAAAGTATATTAATTGCATGGGGCAAAGATCTTGCATCCTTTTTTTTCTTTCTCCTTTACCCACCATTCTTACTGTGTTTTGTGTTTAGATCCTGAAGTGCCAAGGTATTTAGATTTTATGTTGTCTTTCATGTAATTTAAGACTAAATAACTGATCACTGAGAGACTTTGAAATTCCTGATTTCCTGCCCTTCATATTCTTCTGCATGTAGAGGCCTTGTCAATACAGAACTCAGTAGATGGATCTTTTTCTCACTGAATACATCACAAGAATGGGGCTTTTTTTTGTTTTGTTGAAGATTCCCAAGCAACATTTATTTTCTTAATGTTCATAAGACACAAAGCATGAAAAGTTATTAAAAATAAATAGAATAATAAAGTAGAAAGGATTACTATAACTATAAACTAAAACTAAATTATAAACTATTAGGTTCAAATCAGCATGCTGTATCTTTTCTTGATGACTTTGGAGATGATAAATGACATTTTTATGATACGTGCTGACACTGAAGGTAGTAAATAAAACACAAAAACACACTCCCACTGAATTTAACCAGAGTAGATAGAGTTCAATGCTGGGTTCTTTCCAGAATTTTCTTTGAAGTCAAGAGGAGTTTCCTTTTTAGAAGGTCCAGTCAGTAGACTTATGCCAATTTTTTCAGCCAGGTCTTCTTTGTGAATGAGAGAATAAGAGTTATCTTTATGAATGAGACAACACTGGTGGATAAAATGTTGGAGAAAGTCTAAAAAGACTAAGTAGTTGGTTTGCTAAAGGTGCCAAACAGGATATTAGAAGTTAAGAGGCTGATAATAAAGTGTAAGTTTGATCTAAGTGGAGTCACTGACTTTTAGTTCTTTTGTGCCATTGAATTGTAAATAGTGGAAAGATAACAGGAGCTTTTTAGTTGATACAGATTTATGCTATATTGGGATTATTATGTGCGTTTAGAACTTTATAATACAGCTGGAAATGTTGTAAAGGATTTTACAGATCTTGCTCTGCAAATTTGGGAATTAAAAAAACACACAGGAAATTTCTACTCAGACCCAACATCTGTTTTTTGGTGAGATCCCATTTTTGACTTGTCCCACCTCCACCTCCTTCAAAGCCTACATATGGGCACAGTGATATTCATTTCCTCTCTTGCCAGCTCAAGGAAAAAGATTAATTTCAGACACCCCATGTGTCAAATCATCATTTTAAAATTCATACATCTTGAGGTCATTCTTCTTAATTTATTTTCTCATTGCTTTGGCTGAGAGTGAAGATAAGTGACTTGCCTAAGATCAACTAGATCCAACTTTAATTCCTACTGAAATAAATGGGAATAATATCTTTGTCTCAGGTTTTAATAAGGATTTTATTTACAATTTGTGGATCTTCTAGCTTCTAGTTTGGGTAAGGAAATCTCACAAGTGCCTTATAAGACTACTATAAGACTTAACTAGTTGGTCAGACATAGCTTTCATAAATCAAAATATTTACTGCTCCTAATTAATCAAATTTTGTATCTTAGAACTGTCTGATGAGGTGACTAATAAATAGTAGTAACAATACTGTCTATAGTGGCTTGGATCACAAGGTAGTTTTTTTCACTTAGACTTGGCTTAAGGGTGGGATGCTGGGTACCCAGAATGAAGTTACACTTATTTTCTCTCAGTTTGATGATACAACCTTTTTTAGTGTTTTGGAGGAAAAAGATAGCTCCAATTCTTGCAGCATCTGGGTTGAAAGATTCACTTGTTTATGAAAGTGTGTTTGAATTTTAGTTTCTCTGTGAATATCACACAATGAGGAACTGGTGCAGTGTAGGTACAGTCCAGAGATAAAGCTGAAATGAGTTCTTGTCACCCTCTGCTCTTTCACAACATAAATATTTGAGGCATTTAACCAAGGTGATGATACTCTGAAATTTTAGGAATTGAAGGTTATTGAGATCCTTTGATGTGTCAAATGTGGAAGGAGTTATGTTTAAAGAAACTTTGGGGGACTTCAGAAAAGTAGTTATTTAGTACTTCAGGCCGTGTTGAATTCTCTTCTATTGTTTAGCGCTCTCATTCATCTAACAAAGGTGAAATATTTTCTTTAGCATTCTTCTTTCCCCCCCAAATGTATATTTAAAAAGACAGATGAAGTATGAAAGAGAAATGTGTGTTAAAGATGGTGTGTGGTGTTGTGAACTTGCTGGGGAATGTGTACCACCTTACAGTGTGTGCCAATGCACATCGTAATGCATACGTGAACTTTGATACGAAGTACTGTGCACTCTGTAAGGCTCATCAATTAACTGAACCTCAGAAAATACTGGAACAGAAAAATATTAATTTTAAGAATGGTAATAAAAAGCTATCAGGCACAAATTTATAGGGAAAGGTTCTCTCTGGCTATCAAATCCATCCATCTTCTGTCACATAGAAAAGCTCATCAGGATATTGAAACTCTGAGAAAAGTTTCTTTACTGGCTGATTTGGAATTTCTGAGATAAGAGTGTGTTATATGAGGCCTGTAGCTCTGTGATCAAAGTCAGGCTTTCATACTGTGCTAAATACCAGTAAAGTTCACTCAGCATTTTTGCTTGTCAGCAAAGGGGAAATATTTTATTACTGCTGTATTAATCAGCAGTATAGCTGATTTGCTATAGCTTGTATAGCCCTTTTGGGGCAGAAATGTCAAAATGGTGCACACACTTTAAGACTAGGTCGTGCAGTGGAGCTAAAAGGTTTTTTTCTATTTTGTAATATGTTTATTAGTGACATAAATTATAATGAATAATAAAGTTTATTAAATATGAGATTATGAATTAGATACAGACTTTATTTTTCTGACTAGCTAGTCTTTTAATCAATCTCTGACTCCAAAGGAACCAGGAAACTGATAAATGCATGATTTACATTTCAGGAAAATACTTTCATGGATAGTTTTAATGCTTGCTTTTCAACCTTAAGGTATTAGAGTTGGAAGTAATCAGCTCATGACTTTTCAGAGTTTTACTGGGTTAGGAATAATACTGATAATGAAGATCATACTTTGGGACAAAATGTTGCAAAAAATGAAAAAGATGCTGCAGGTGATAAGAAGGAAATTGTATGTCCTGTCAGAATGTCGTTGTAGCTGATATTATTTTTAGATAATTCCCTTGTTAAATGGAGATGTATTTTATGGTTTGATGTAAATGAATGAAAGTTACTTCAATTGTTATATTACATTTGAATTTGTTATTTGGATTAAATATATTTACGAGAGTGATTCTCAGCAGCTCTTATGACAAAAAACCCAGATTTATTACATGCACAAACATGCGTTGGTAAAAAACTGTGCTGGCTAGACGTTTCTTCTTTGTTTGGCTGTTTTTTTTCATACACAGATGTTAGCTGTTTTGTATGGGAATAAAGGTGTTAGTTTATGAGTTTCTTGGAAAAAAAAGTTTAAAGGCTTTGAATACATGAGATGTGTGGACTGAAGCGCCAGAGGACATTGGTGGAATGTTAGGTGAAACCCGTGGGGAAATAATTCAACAGCAGCATCTGGAAAGGAACTGTATGTGGCTTTAGGGTTTACTTTTAATGCAAGTAGTTAAGATGAGATTAAATATAGGTGTTAGTATGTGAGAAATGGGGGAGCAAGGTAAGTGATGAAGGTATATCATGTGGAATACTGGGATTAGGAAAAAGATATAACAGAATCCACAGCGGATCACAGCTGAATTTTTAAAAGCCTGGAAACGTAATTTGAATTGAAGCAAAACAGCTTACATGAAGAATTTATTGGGGAAAGAGAAGAGAGAGGGTAGGCAAGTTCCTTGGCCCAGCTGTGTCTCACTTTTGCCTGAATGGTATGAAGAAGACAGAAAGCTAAGCTACTAAGCCAGCTGTCTGTCGGCTATACAGAGAGGAATCAACTGGTGATAGAGAATTTTCGCTTGTGTCTCTGCCATTTTTTGATATTTAGGACTTGATTCAATTGCCTAAGCACAGTTGTCTGGTGCTGTGTGAGATGCCCTAAGGTAGCTGAGATGGCTTGTAGAGTTGGCAGATATCAAACAGGACTTATGGGAGACCTGTGCCCTCTGGTGCAATAGCTGGAAGTGGGGTGTTATCTCAAGTGCACTAGGTGCCTGTAATTAGCCATCTGACTTGTGACCTTACTACTCAACTGAGTTGTTTCATATGCTTTTGACCATTGCTGACAGTCCTGAGAAGTGGCTTGATTCAGCCGGCCAGGCTTCATTGCTGATGCCATTTAAGATGCCGTATAATATCCTATTTTACCTCCAGCTGCCAAAAAAGGCACAGGTCCTGTGTCCTACATGCTGTGTTTAGGGAACCTTAAGACATTACATGTGATTGTATAAATTCGCTGTACTGGGATACCTAGCACACCTGTAGACATAAATGTGGAGATACCCAAGTTCAAATGTCTTAAAAGTCCAATTGAATCCTGCCACTAAGAACATTTCAGGACATTTTGAGCTTAGTGAGTGGTATGGCTGGATTGCCATTTAGTCCCTAAGTATTATTATCTACCATCAGAATTTAGAACAATCCTTTGGTCAAGATTATGTGTCACGGTAAATGAAAGTCCAGCTAACGGTAATACTATTAGATTTTTTTTACTTCTTTTGTGATAACCCAGTGTTACCTGTTTTACAATTTCCTTCTCAACTGTTGTACAACTTATTATCCAGAATATGGAGGCTGAAAAAATCCTCCTAAATGTGCAAAGTCTAGAAGTGGAAGCAATAAAAAATTAGGAAATCTCATTATTTATTTTGCCATGACAACCTTTAATCTTCTCAAATAGTCTGAAGTGATATGATCCCATTTTGGTTTTGTCTTTGTCATAATTTCTCCAGTACCAGTCCATTTTCTTCTGCTTGTTCCACTCCACTGTTTTCAGGTTTGCACAATTGGAACATGTTAAAATCTTATTACATTACTATTTAATGTAATAAATTGAAAATTTAACCAGTTCAGTAGAAGCTGTGACATATCCTTATGAGTACTTTTTAATAAGCTCATAAAAACTGATAAAATTTTTGAAATATTTGTTTTAAAAACAAGGCAGTAGATCTATCTTTTTTCTAAATTTCATATAAGGAAAATTTTCAATAGCTTTCATTTTTGTGAGTTAAATGGGCAGAAAATTATATTCTTTAAGTATGCTCACATTTGACTGATTCCATTGTGAAAATGGAACATTGTTATAACATCAAGAATGGTGGAGAGTTCAAGATACCATAATTTCCTTCCTACTATTGGGAAGTTATTATGGTAACACTTTGCAGATGTTATTTTTCTAAAAAGCTTTATAAATTTTAAATTCTCCTGAAGGATGAGTTGCCAACAGTGGCTAAATAAATAACCATTAAACTACTGTCATTTTTATCAGTGTCTTGTGGGAAGAGTGCTGTGGAAAACATAGTGGTGGGCCAGCTGTACTTGAATTAAAGATTTTCTTGATCTTTTAGGCACTGCCTTTGGACACAGAAGGTGATTTTGATGACAATAATAATTGAGAATAGTTGATTTACTTCCAACTTTTTACTTCAGTTCTTAAAGATCTATGCATAACTCACTTTTATTGACAATGAGGTATTTAAAGAGACTTTACCTGATAGGGTGGATGGGCTGGCTTGTCAATGTATTCATTTCCCCCCCACCATTGATATCCCAAATTATTATAAAGGGCAAATTACTTTCACATGTTGGTCTTGTAAGGGTGATCATGCCTCTGCTTTTTCAATGTGTGTGGAAAAACACCACTCTTTCTGCCTTCTAGAATTCGGTCTTCAGTCTTGCCTGTAAAACACCATACACACCATAATACTATTACCATAAATAATAGTAAAGGAAAGTGTGGGAGGTTTTGGCTCCAGTGTCATCAATATGCTGTTGATCTCAGTTCTCCGTATCCTTTTCATCCAGCCCAGATGGCAGAGTATAATTGCTTTTCCAGGCTTTGACCAAGATAGGGATATGGATGAAAGTGAGTTGGCTGCAAATCAACTTGGTTAATGGAGAATGCTGCTTGTTAGCCAAGGGAAGCATTTAGGGAAATAGAAAAAGGTAATGTATATGCCATGTCCTGAAAATACATTTTTAATTTTTGCTAAAGTGACTGGCTGTGTTGGCCTCTTACTAACAACAGAGGCCTCTAGTACCATTTATTATTAATGATTCCATTGTAAGACAAGTCTAACTGTGGTTGTCTATGCCTCTGCTACCACCTGACTCTAGTAATCCATTTATTTTCAAGTTATTAAAAATTATCTGTGACTACAGCACATCCCTCTGCTTTTAGGTTGCATGAACTGCTAGCTGTAATTGACACTTGTATTCAAACCTCTGCAATTCCACGTGCACTACATTTGTTGAAAATAGCAACAAATATTTTTTAGAAGATGGCAAGTCATCAGTGATAATTCAGAAAGTTCAGAGTCATCTAGGAGACTGTTACTTGACAGATTTGATCTATTTTTTTGTTCTGTCAGGTTATGAATGTTTTTATGTAAAATACAGACATGAATATGAAAGCAGGGCTTTTGTTTTGTTTTGTTTTAAAGATTGTGGAAAGTCTTTGGGCTTGATTTTATCCTTTTGAGTATTTGTCCTGTAATGCTACTATTTTTTTTCAGAGCATCCAACATCATGGCAGAGAATTGGTCATGGTTTGCAGTTGTTCTTAGAACTAGCTGCTCCTTCTGTTAGACATACAGTCCCTAGTTCCTGAGATTTCCTTTTTGAAGGGATGTCAGAACAGCAGTTTCAGTAGCTGTCTGTGGAATTTTCTGATCCACTGGAGCTCGCATTGAGCAAATTTTAAGCCATGACCACCAGAAATGCTTGCATGACTCTCTACTGACATGTAATAAAGTGTTGTCCTTGGCAGTATATTTTGAATGTAGCATGGACTGTCATGATTTTGATGATCACAATTTAAAACTTTATGCAATTCAAGTGTTCACATTTCTTACCTTTGCTTCCTAAGGGGAAAGGCTTCTAGGGATCTGGAACTATCTTCACATCACAGTAATTTTTGTACGTATTTTCCCAGTATATTTTCACTGGCTTTGTTTAAATTGAGATACCAAAATATTTGAAGAACAATAAGATTCAAAACCCTGAAAATATGTAAATTATTAAAAAATCTATAAGGTTGATATTTATATGCCTGTATTTCCCCATAATATTTATTTCTAATATTTGAAATAATATTAGTAATTGTATTAATGTAATAATGATATTATGTGTGTTTCTTCATGAATGCTTGTATTTTGAATAGGTGGTCTTAATAGGTTTTGCTCTTTACCATTATGTAAGATGGGAAATAGAGTTTTTATTCATTTTCTAATCAGTATAGACATTACTGTGTACCTGAGATTATAACCCGATAGATATATCTATCATTTCACTGTATCTGTGCTTTGCACAGTTTGGGGGGTTAAAAGCAATATATGAAAAGTTACAGAGCAAGGACTTAATCAGAACTGAAGCTAAAGAATATAGGCTAGCAATTCATGGTTTTATATACTGCTACTTGGAAAAGCACATGCCCAGTGTAGTAGTTCAGTGTAGCTCTCCAATCATGGAATAAATACTGTTACATTTTGTGTTCTCTTCAAATAATGGAGAGATGAAGAAGGAAATTTAGTTTATGAAGAAACTGAGACGGCCATAAAGAAATACAGGACAATATTGTTGCAAGATCAGTATGGTAACCCATGTAATTTGTTTGACTAAGAGTAGTAGTTTCAGAATGCATTCCAAACACACAACATGATAAAAAAATAATGAGGAATCTTTAAGCCTGTTTATTACTTCTGAACTTGGCACTTCCTCATGAAAGGGCAAGATGAGTAGTCTAGGAATGAATGTGAGTTTAGTCTTTGATGTGATATGAAAAGTAAAACAGAAAACAACTTTCATCCTTTCATGTATTTCAAAATGTATTAATAAATTATTACAGCTTGTTCTTACACTTTTAAAATAAAAGTGAAAGTAGACACCTCCAAACAGTATTCAAATATATGACTATCCTTTCAATTAAACCAAGCGGAAAGGGACAGGGTTTCAGTGTATGTGTATTCATAGGTCAAGCTGAGTTCACTTGAATTGGTTATACAAGGCAAATTACATGTTGGAGGGAGCTGCAGGTTTTGTTTGCACCTCTGGGCAGCTAAGCACATTCACTGTAAGCGAAAGGGTAAACTCCAAATCATGGAAAACAATATTCAGCAGGTGTTTCACACAAAGTATGTGGGAGTTGACCTTTTCTGATCTAGTATAAAGGAAAGTAGTCTGAGAAGTGAGGAATTCCTTCTCTTATTCCCTCTGATAGACTCCTGCAGACAGAGATTATATTGATTTATTAACTCTGTAGCTCTTTTGGAAAATGTGCTATTTTGTGTTGGCGTGAAAGAAATGTCCTTTCCTGTAGAAAGGACTTGCTTATTTGATTTGCTACATCTTGTTACATTTTGCTAAGACCTGGGAGATACTGTGATGTGAAATGAATTTACACACTTAGTACCCCTCCAGTGATTCTCTGTGCAGTGATTTAGCAAAACTGCATATCATGCCTCAGTTTTCTCTTTTATGAGCGGAGTTGTATTTGTGTATCAGACAGAGCTCTTTTACTGTTAGTTGGACTTTGGTGTACTTTTTTGTGTCAAACCCTTGTTTGTTGCTAGAACAAGATGTTCTTTGGGATTACTCTCATAGCATCTGACAGCAGTAGCTTCCACTGGGTAAGGAGCTGGTGCACCAGGATCAGAGAGAGTTAATGTACAAAGCACTAACTTTGACATGTTTATGATTGCTGCTGCTCTAATCTGGAGCATGTGATATTACTGGCCTCTATCAACAAAACTTCTGCTTACAGCACTAACCATTAACAACTACTGCACTTTCTTTTAGGTACAACTGATAGAAAGGGGCAGAGAGGGAGAAATAGGCTGCATTTTACTCCCAGCATGTATGACTTGGGATAAAGAAATGTTCAAGGAGATTTGAACTGGATGTCAGGGAGCAAGGATCAGATATTGTAATGAACTCTAGAATAAAGAAATTGCTCTCCGTTTGACTGTCAGGGAGCGGCAAGGGCCAGCAGCTCCCTAAGGGAAGAAGCTGATGGTAACAGGGATGGCAGGTCACCAGCCAGGGCCCAGATCTGCAGCAGCTGAGGTGAGCAGCATAGGCCTAGAAGTGGTAGCCAGGCTGAAGAGTCCAGGTCATCAGGCAAGTCTTGGCCTGTTCCAACTTTAATGATTCTATGATTCCATTATATAGATGATATTTTGTGTACTGTATGTCCATGAGTAGTGTAGTTAAGGGTGTGACTTGAATTTTCTAGTTTTGTGAAAGAACATTACTCTTAACACAGCAACATTTTTTAATAATGTCTAGAGCATTCCTTATTAATATAATTTGTTACCTTTTGACTTGTCAGTTCTTCAGAATTCTTCTCACTTGATAGAAGTCTTTTTATGAAATATTAATTTCTAGATAAAAGTCATAGTTTTTTCTTATTATTTGTTAGTTAATATTATTTGCACTTTATGACCTTTGTCTTTACTATTAAAGTCCTTTTTGTAAACAGGATTAGATCAAACAACTGGCCACTCCAGCAGCATAAGCATTTACAGTTTAGTTGAATTCCCTTGTGTTTAGACTCATATTTCTTCTGTTTTCATATGAGTGACTTGTATTTTATTGTAAACAGTCCTGCAACAATTTAATAAGTGTACTAGCAGATTATATTAGAATTTAATAATTAATGCAAATGACAGTAGAAATGTTAGAGCTATTACTTTACAATAGAAATCCATACACCGAATTCTCAGTCAGTTCAGATGATCTCCTGATATATGTCAATCACTACGCTTTCATGAGCTCACAGAAGCCCTCTAATAAAAGTTGTAAGCACACTCAAATTAAATTTCAAGAGGTGAGCTAAAGTAATACCTGTGGGTTTAATCCCCAGTACAAAATAGATGTAGACATACTGGATCAGGTCCAGCAAAGGGCCATGAGGATGATTAATGGATTTGAGCACCCATCATGTGAGGAGAGGCTGAGAGAGCTGAAAGTGTTTTAGCCTGGAGAAAAGAAGGGTCAGGGGGATCTTATCAATATGTATGAATACCTAGTGGGGTGAATAAAGAAGGCAAAGTCACTGGCAGGACAAGAGGCGATGGGCACAAACTGAAGTACAATAAATTCCATTTAAAGATCAGAGAAGTCTTTTTTTTACTGTGAGGGTGGTCAACACTGGAATAAGTTGCCCAGGAGTCTCCATCCTTAGAGGTACTCAAGACCCAGCTGAACATGGTTCTGGGCAACCTGCTTTAGTTGAGCCTGCTCTGAGCAGGGGTGGTTGATCTCCAGAGGTCCCTTCTGACCAAAATGATTGGTTTATTCCATGTAAGTTAACTCTGCATTTGACTAAATTCATTCTGTGATGGTTTACTTGCATTTTATATTTTGCACTCCTATGGACGGTCTCCAGTTGATTGCATTCTTTTTTGAAACAGGAGTCCAAAACTAGATACAGTACTTCTACTCATTAAGTGGCAGGCTACTTTTTTATCTATGACATCCCTACTTACAGCCTACAATTAGATTTGCCATTTCATTTTCTTTTTTTTTTTTCCTTGAGAGCATGATATTGTTGACTTATATTCAGTTTGTTATTCGTTTTAATATCCCAGTCCTTTTCCGTAGAACTGTTTAGTCAGGTACTCTCTGTCATCTGTTTTACAAAAATCTTTTTTGGGGGGGCTTAAAATTATTAAAATGGAGAAATAAGCATCATAGAATTTGTAAAGGACAACATACAAAAATTCTTTTAATTAGTCAGTCAGCGTCAGATAACAATAAGGATAGTCCTAAGTGTTGTGTTATGTATTGCTTTTATTGAAATGCATCATATTTATTTCTCCAGCATGTCAATGAAAGTTTGAATTCCAGTGCTGTTGTCTAAAGCACTTGCAACTGCTTTGTTTGTTGTATTTCTATGTTATCATTCAGGTCGTGAATATGCAGTGCTATCGTAAGAAAAAATCACTTAATGAAAGCTTCTCAAGGGTTGATGAGGTTTTTTGCTAGTCTTGGACTGTTCCTGGATACTGTTCTCTCAGTGGTCATGTCAGCAGCATATGGCAAAAGTTCTAGGACGAATACTCAGTTTATCTTTAATGAGGGATATTCACCAGGTGTATCCCACTATTTTCTGAGTATCTGTATTGTTTATATCTCACAGGTGAATCTTTTCCATGTTCCCCCTAGTTAACTTGGGAATGAATATGGTTTCTATCTGCCTTCCAGTGGTGTGAACTATATAAACAAGCCTCTGTAATACCACTTCAATCATTATTTGTTTACATACTAAGAGTTTAATTTCTTCCTGTTTATTTTGTCTATGCCTTCTAAAGTTTAGAGACGTCTATGTGTTCAGAAGATCGGCCACTGTTTTCTTTGTTCTCCTTCCAGCAATTGTATTATTTATCTCAGAGCCTTCTCCCATTTTTTGGGCATTTGTCCATGTCACTGCACATATACATATGGAGTTATGATGCCACCTCCCTGCTGATCCTTGTTGAACACTGCTCTCCTGAATAATTCTTCCTTGTACAAGATGGACCTACCTTTGTTCAGTTGTCCTCTGTGCCAGAACACCACCTTGTGGAAAAGGAAAGCAGAGCTCCATCTTTGCTTGGTCAGAAAGACCGAAAATACCTGAACCTCCAGATTCCTCTCCCTTACTATTGGGTCCTTTCAGTTACTTTTGAGCAGTTCTGGGTAAATATTTGCCAGTGCTATTAGTACCCATATGAATGAGCTGCATGGAATAAAAATGAGAAGGCTGAAGGAACCTCAGCCTCTTTACTAGATGTAGTGAAGCGGTGACAGAGCTTAAAAAAAGTGTTTGTTTAATTTGATTACATTTATAGTTATATTAAGAGGATTATACTGCTCTAATTAAGGGTTACTAGGATTTTCTATAATAAACTTGAATTTTCAGCTATTTATAGATCTGGGAAAACGTTCCCATACAGAAATTTGGCATTTGGTGTCTCAAGCTGAATGGTATAGCTTTCCTTTTTCTAATTTTTTTAAAAAAGACTCTTTGGCTGTATTCTGTTTTAAGGGAGGCAATTTTTTGTGGTTTTATATGCTTTTTGTTTTCCCTTGGCAAGGCTTGATACATGATGGAAAAAACAAATTTTCCAGGCTCTTAGTCTTTTATGTCAACTATTTCCTTTTTGATAGTTCAAACATTGTACTTTGGTAGTCATTAATTTTTAACAGAGTCGTTATATTATTCAATAAGCAGTCGCCTCTAAATATCTACTATAGCTACTTTTCATACTTTGTTACATGAAAATACTTCATATAATACAATCTAGTAAATATTTTTGTCTGAAACAGAATTATTTACCTGACATGTTTAGTATCTAATGTAAGTACTTGTGCATTTCTGTAAAGTTAACCTTTTTTGGATTCTCTTAAAATATAAAAACTATTTTTAATTTTTCTATTTATTTCTGTTTATATTGTCTATTTATTATCTGTAGACCACTTAACGCCATACTTGAAGGTGTTGAAATTCTCTGAGTTTGTCTCATTGTTGATTCTGAAAATCCTTCCAAGGTGATGGTGCACATTGGGAATCCTCCAGTTAGAGTTTGGGGAACTCAATCCCTCAATATATGAAGCCTGAGTCCTGGTTAGGGTCTAATGACATCCAGATAGTAAACAGAGAAATGTTTAAACTCTGCATAAGTTCTTAAAGACTTCAGTCTGTTCTGTGGATTTGAAGCTTGCCTAGTGAATGCAGATGGCGTTGAGCCTGGCACAGACTGTGACTGGTGGCTCAGGTGACTTCTTCAGCTGTTTCAAGTGATGTCCAAATATTCTGCAAGTGTGACACTGTGGTAAGAAGACTTCACAAGGAAGCAGGGAGTCTCTTTTTTTCTTCCGGGCAACATTGTCAAGTACATGTCTCCAACATCTTGGAAGAATTTCCTAACAGGTAGTTACTGAGTATTCATAGCACAGGTGAGATTAAGGTGAAGAGGTACTCCTTTGGCCACAGAATGGAAAAATGCTACAGTCATCTTAGCAGAAGATGGTACATGTACTCTTATAGTCTCTAATTTGTTTCTCAGTTTTATCCAGTGATTATGCACAGTAAAATGCATAAATAGTACATGGGGGCCTGAAGATAAGTATTCTGTCTCCCTTTTACTTGCTTGGTATCTGACCTTCTGCAGTGCAGCACAAGAGAAATTATTAGTTATACTGGGGAGAGAAATGATCAGAACAGAGTTTGCAAGATTAGTGAGAAACTGGCTGAGGACTAAATAAGAGATAATGTTGAAAGCAGATTAGACCAAAGAGACATTGGTGTTGGTGTTCCTCAGGTCTTTTTTAAAAAATATGTTTCTTCTATAGCACTAACCCCATTTTTTTGAGATAATATATGTTTGTGTTAAAATAAGGTAATCATGTTAGTCCAAATGTTTTCACCAGAAAATATCAAGGTGGTAAGATCTGCTGATGACAGAAAGATAGGAGACATTATCAGTATGACACTGGATGCGACACAGGAGGAACTGAGTGACCTTGAAGACAGTAGCAATCAATGTACTATAGATGAAACTAGATGAAATTCAATGCAAAGCAGGACTTCTGGACTCAGAGCCAAGATGTTTACTCGAAGTTGTTAGTTCATCAGCTCAAAAAGTTTAAGGATTTGTCTGTAGTATTGCCTTGAGTTTCCACTATGTAGCCCTTTTGAGAGTGGTCCCGGGAGTACATAATTCTCAGTGTTGTGTTCAAGAACAGTAAATTCAAGTTGGGACTAACTAGTGGACAGGAAGGCTATAGAGAAAATCAGGGCATGAGAGACTTGGACTGTGGCTCAAAGAGATTGTATACCTGTAGTATCACAGATGGAGAAGAAAAATCAGTACTTGAATGCCTTTCTGCAATGTCCCTTCCAAACTTCTGTCCCCTATGAAATCCACAGGCTGCAGACGTCCCCTGAAGAGTTGTGTGAATGGCTATTGCACGTGCTGTAGCTGTGTGAATTGATCTGTAAAGATGGGTACAGCACTTCGATTTCAGCACAAGTTTTACCACAGTAAGGACTGAATAGGATTTACAGGATTTGGCCTAGAAATTGAACATTTTTGCCACCGAGGTTTTATGGACATTTTTCATGCTCTAAATTAAGCTTTGGTTCACATAATCTATTTTAGCTCCTTTTTTTTTTTCAGTCACAGCTTTACTCATAGTGCAGCTGTGGCATTTGTCTTGTAACAAGAAGGATCTGATAATCATGAAATAACCCAGATTTATGCCTGTAGTGCTGAAGTGGTGCCATATTTGTGAAAATAACTTAAAAAAAGTAGAAACACTATGCAGCAGATGTGAAGGTTTTACCTTCACATTTCAGTAGGTTTATACTGTCAGCGAGTGTGGGCTTAGCACAGCCTGACAGAATTTTAACTTACCACATGTTCCACGTGATCAAATAGATGCTATACAGCTGTTTCCCATTCTTTTTACTGGGCTCAGATAAATACACAGTAAATGATCTGAAATATGTTTATTGTATTTTGGGTAGCGTTGCGGCTGTTGCTGCAGAGATCTTACTTTTACCCACGGGCACCGAGAATGTGGGGAGAAACAAAAGGTGCTGTAGGAATGCTCATTTTCCATTCCCATGAGGAGAAATTAGTGGCCGTTCGGTTGAAACAACGCCAGTGATACTAGCCAGGGAGGGATGGAAAATGGGTTTTTCATCTAGTTGTGGATGATGCGAGATTAGTGGCCATATTTACACACTGCAGAAGTGACTTCTGGTCTCTGGGAGAGCTGTGACTCGCGCGGGTGGAAACTGTCCCCCTGGGCTGACAGCGTCATCCTTCCCGCGGAGTTTAACTCTCAGGGAGGGTGGTGGGTGCAGCAGGAGCAGCCATCCCACAGGTACCTCACGCTAATCCCAGTATGGGCTTTCAACGCTGGAATAGACACACTGATTCTGTATTCAGTGCAATACAGAAAACAGGGCATCTCCAGAGCTCCTGGTGGGGCTGCCTGCATCCCCCCTGTCTGTTCCTTGGCATCATGCCCCAAGTTGGCCATTTGATTTGTTTTTTACAGACAGACACAGCTTTTTTGGAGTCAGTCTTAAAGCAACTGCTCTGAACAGTTTCAGGACTTAAAGGGCCAGGTTATGTTAACTGCCACACCTGCCAACTTGATTCAATAACAGAGCAGCTAAATAATAAAGAAGGAAGTTTCATTTCCCTTCACCTGCTTTTCTGCTCTTGTTTCTCCTTCCACCCGCCCCAACTCCCCATGCTCTCCTTAGCCCTTTGACCTTACTGCTGTCTTCCTTCCCTCCTTTCACTGTCAGCCTCCTACCTTTCCAGATCTTTCTTTACACCTGGAAAATTCTTCTTCTTGTCTACCAGGGGCCTTTCTTGTTCTCCTTTAAATCCTTCTTTAAAACCTTCATCTTCAAGCAGAGGAATTACTTTCATCTTTCATTAATAAACTCATCAACATTTCTTGACTGCTCTGTTCTTTTCAGATTTATAGCCTGGTCTTGCAGTCATTTACTGAGAAGCAACTGTTCAGTTAAATTGAGAACATTCAGTTGGAAGTTTGGAGGACTCGATTGTTCATTTGTGAAGCTTCAAAATGGGAATATTTCTCACTCTGTAAAATACAATGTTTATTTTATGGTTTTATGTACATTTTTATAAAAAAAATTGGGGCCCCAGAGGAGCAGTGAAACATGCATGCAGATAACTTCTGCTTTTAACTTTTATTCCCTAACTCAAGGTGTGGAACATGTTCTCACAGATTTTTAAAGGCCGTGAGCAAAGTTACTGTTGACAGTATGACTTTATACCCAGAATCATATGAGAGGGCAAGTACAAGGTGTACCTTTGATTTTAGTGACCTTTATTGTTTTGTGTTTCAGTATTGATTTGTATTTCAGGAATCTCAAGCATCTGGACTGCCTGAGTACATAAAGATTGTAGAAGTTGGGCCAAGAGATGGATTACAAAATGAAAAGGTAATTTTTCTCTTTTTTTGGGGTGTGTTTTGACATGGACATCGGCATTATTTTCATTGTGTAAAATGCATATATCATGCTAATTCTGTTTCTTCATTTTGTACTATAAACATATTTATTGATTTCTGTGTTAATAAGTGTCTTGTATATTAGAATAAAGGTATATTACTATTTAGCCAGATGTTAAATCACATAATTTCTTGCTATACTTGGTTAACTAGCTTTTCTGTTACTCTGCTGCCATTTTTCTCTCTGGTATTTTTCTTATCAATCAATCAATCACATTTTGTAATGACATAACTGGTAAATGCCATGAAACACTGGCTATCTTCATAATATGTGTTTGTGCTACGTGTGCTACTATAGTAGGAATAGTATAATAGGCTTTGTCACACTTCTTGCTGAACAGGCATGGAAAGAAAAGAAATTACTCTTTTGACAATATTTGCCTGAAGAGTTGGTAGGGAAGCATGGAAGAAGATTGAAAGAGACTAGGTAAAATAGGGTACGTGTATCAAAATCATCATCTTTTTCCGCAAACAGGAGGATAAGCTTATGTATATCGTTGTTACTGATATCAAAGGTGTTACCAGTATAAACAGAATAGGAGAATTACTCTGCCTCAGCTGTGGACCTTTTTTTGATTTTTCTCTGGTTGAACTATTCTGTGTTACTATTTTCTTTGTCACTTCTTTGCTAGGTTGGTGTTACTACCAATTAGTTGGTTACTAACAATTAGTGAGGCTAGATCTATACCAAATTACATGGAAGTGCTTCCTCGTTCTTTTGTGTGGACAAAAAATGGAGTAGGATCGTACATGCCACCTAGTGGTTTCCTTGTGCAGTACCTTCCTACTGTCATGAAACAGTGTAGTTATGGCATAATATATGAGTATAGTTCATTATTAAAAAAAAAAGTATTGATTATGTGCTAGGAATATTTCACTTAAAAAAGTTTCTTTCCACATTAAATACTTTACTACAGTGTATCTCCATGTCTGTAGGTGATAGTCCCAACTGATATCAAAATTGAGTTAATCAACCGGCTTTCCAGAACAGGCCTGCCTGCAATAGAAGTGACCAGTTTCGTTTCATCCAAATGGGTGCCTCAGGTATGTAAAATTATTACCATTCAGAACTATTTCAATTTAAATGCCATTCCATGCAGTGGAGTTTTCCAGTAGTATAGCCTGTATAATTATACAAGAAAATGGAACATAAATAATATGTTGTTTATTCATAAAATTGGATGCTTTTATCAGCACCATTTACACAATTTTTAAGTTTTATGCTTTTATTCAAGTCAGCTGAAATTTGGCTACTTATTAAAAAGTAGTCAAACTTGAAGAAAAGCCAGCAAGCTGCTCAGAAAGCTGGTTAAATCCCTAACTCAGCAGAGTTAGGGAGCAGGTTGCTCCAGAAGGGAAGGGGAACTGGAATCCTAGAATCATTAAGGTTGGAAAAGACCTCTAAGATCATCAAGTCTAACCGTTAACCTAGCACTACCAAGCCCACTAATAAACTGTGTCCTTAAGAACCGCATCTACACATCTTTTAAATACCTCCAGGGATGGTGACTCAACCACTTCCCTGGGCAGCCTGTTCCAATGCTTGACAACCCTCTCGGTGAAGAAATTTTTCCTAATATCCAATCTAAACCTCCCCTGGCGCAACTTGAGGCCATTTCCTCTCGTCCTTTCGCTAGTTACTTGGGAGAAGAGACCAACACCCACCTCACCACAACCCCCTTTCAGGTAGTTGTAGAGAGCGATGAGGTCTCCCCTCAGCCTCTTCTTCTCCAGACTGAACCATCCCAGTTCCCTCAGCTGCTCCTCATAAGACTTGTTCTCCAGACCCCTCACCAGCTTCGTTGCCCTTCTCTGGACACGCTCCAGCAACTCAATGTCCTTCTTGTAGCGAGGGGCCCAAAACTGAACACAGGATTCAAGGTGCGGCCTCACCAAGTACAGGGGCATGATCACTTCCCTACTCCTGCTGGCCACACTATTTCTGATACAGGCCAGGACTCTGTGGGCCTTCTTGTCCACCTGGGCACACTGCAGGCTCATGTTCAGCTGGCTGTCGACTAGCACTCCCAGGTCCTTTTCTACTGGGAAGCCAAGCACGTTAACAAGGGGAGCCGAGCTTGTAGCCTTGTTGACTAAAGGGCAGTCCAACAGTCTGTGAGAGCAGAGAAAGTCTGGTGAGGGTAACCAGGGCAGCCAGGAGTACCGAGGTGAGTCTGCAGTGATGCAGCAGGTCCAGGGTCGAGCTGAGAGGTCAACTATGTGAGATAGATAGTCAGGATGCAATCAGTAAGGTACATGGCCAAGTACAGGCTTGGCTGCTGCTGTGCAGCTGCACTGTTTCTCAGGCAGGGTGGAAGCATTATTGTGTCTCAGCTTAAAAGTTTCTTCTGAGTGAAAGAGATGGTAGGCCACATTAAGACTTCCTTAACAGAGCTGTTTGGGGGAGCCTCTGCTAATCTGCTTTATGGCTTTTATTGATGAGCTCCAAGGCTGATTGATGCCTCTCTATTTGCTATCTTCTTATCAACGAGCTGGCCTTGAATGTAAGCAGCTGAACTCTAAGAAGGGGAGCACTCTGGGCCCTGATCAATAGAAGTGCTAGGAGTACAATTTGCTGTGGTTACTACATAGGGTGTGAGAAATCTTGAATATTGTAATTGCTCTCCAAATGTAAATAAATTAGCAGGTGATTCCCTATTTCCCCCTTGCAGCAGGAGGGTGGGAATTTGTATGAGTGTGTATGTGCAAGGGACAGCAGTAAATGGGGAGTGAGAGAACTGGGTCACAGGATGCTGAGTGGGCATAACATTTGTGGGACGATGTATCAGTCCTCTGAGTAAAGGGCAGCTGGGATATAGGATGCTGAGTGTGGACATATTCATAAACATTTGAGAATATGAAGCTGTTGGGCTTGTGCAAACTGGGGAAACTTCTGTAGGGAGCTCCCTAGCACCAAACCAAGGGAGCAGACTCCCCAGGCCTAGGGTTTGTGTGGACTGTCATGGGAGCTTGACTCTTCCATTTCTTATCTGCTGCACTTGGTATGTTTCCATGTATCTATCCACCTTGCAGTCCTCCTTTTCCAAATGCTAACATTATAAACATACACACACATACAATCACACATGCACTTACGTGTTAAGGGTTCTAATTAAGGAGAGATGTTGCAGATTCTATCCTGATTTTGAATGTGCTCACAAAGAGGCAGTGACTTTCTGCAGTTAATAATATGGAAAAAGTTCTTTACAATCAGTATTAATATTGTACTGTGGAATGGAGACAAAGAAAGTACTTGTGCATTTTATTTTGCTCTTTATTTATGTAAATATTCAGTTGTACCTAAAGAGTTAGGATAGTGACACATTATTAATATAATTTAATATTGTTTCTATTTCTTTTCTACTCTTCCAAGAACTAATAGTCATCAATGTAAAAAAGAAGGGTAGCATGCCTTTTTTTCTTTTCCCCTAAATGAAATTTCATTTTCCACATTTGGAAGTCTGTTTGGAAGACCTAAGTTTAGGACTTCTGTGTATGTAGTAGTAGTTAAGCACATCAGTTATTTTGCAGATCTAGCACTCTATCAGCAGCCATACTCTGTTTTGATGAATTGTAATAATTTGCTTATTATTTTTCCAAAACTAATTTTACCTTTGGTACAATTCAGCAGAAATCTCAGCCTTTCTGAAGCCGGCAGCAAAACTACATTGTCATTAGGAGTGCCAGGTTTTCGTTTGAGATTTAACACTGCAAATTCAGGCTTAGTCCTGAAGTATACTGTGTATCTCCTGTTTGTGCAAACTTAATCATTCTCTGCAAGTAAGGAAATAAATCAATACTTGCCTATATGATTTAAACTCATTTTCAAGAAATTAAGCACTTGTTTGCACAGAAGCATTTGAGTACTTACATGTTTAGTAAGGACCACAAAGTATTTAATACAAAGTAAAACATGAAATTAATTGATTTGAGAAAATACTTCAGTTTTTAACATTGTTTGTTGCACCTCTTCTGTCAAAATGTATATAAAGTTTCTCCTTTTTAAACTGAGAATGCATCCTGGGCCTGAACTGTATTCTGGGCTTTCCTCTGAGAAAAAAATGGTATGATCACACTTTCTTTTATTCATGATTTAACAGAGCAAACTGGCTGTACAGCACTCTCTATGTGACTCCTTTGATTTATTTCAGTGTTCCTGGGATTACCAGGGAAGAGCCTAAAGGAAGGGTAATAGGAAAGGGGAAGAGAAAGCAACAATACAGAATTTCTTTGGTATCAATGTAGGGGCAATGTGTTTTCAGGTTGTGTCTGTTAAAAGCGGCTAGGCTAAGTTTTTCCAAGTGCCATCAAACTTTGGCAGTTACAGCAACAGAAAATAATGTAAGGGCTTTTAAAAAATAGAAGGAAAATTCTAAAGCAAACGTGGATTTCTTCTTTTCTTGTTTAATTATTTCCTTTTCCTGTGAGCCATTAGGAGCACCAAATTTAGCACAGGTTTGTCAGTTTTGGAAAAAATGAATGATCCCTTCTTATCTTAAATTCATGTCTGAATACTTTATTTTAATGCCTTAATCTGTGTTTAAAATGTTTTCTTGTTTAAAAGATAAGATTGTGTTGCTTTGATAGGGAGTGCAGTCTTAACTTTGTCTTTTCTTTGCTCCATTCTTTTTTCTTTTCATAGGTCATGGGAATAGAATTCACCGTTATGTTTAGATCACTCATTCACTTATTTCTTTTTTTAGTATTTTAAAGCTCTTTTATGGCTTCCTATCCACTGTTTTTTTTGGCAGAGATTTTTTTACTGAAAAAAGCTAAAAGAAAAAGTTCCACAGTAGCAAGGTGCCATATAAAACAGGATCCCACACCTATAACCTAAATGGCCAAAAATTATAAATACCTACCATTAGAAAGCTTATTTTTAAAGAAATTTGGAAAAGAAATATTTTATTACAATTTAAAATCTTATAACATGCAGTATGTGTTAAAATGGGATTTTACTTACAGGAAAAATAGTAATGGGACAAATGTAATACATATAATATTATTTGGACCTGGCAGCTTTATGCTGGTTGAAAAAGTGTCATTTTGGTTTTCTAGTATATTTTATGTCAGGCTATAATTTTAAAGTGTGGAATTAGTTCCAGCATTTGCCATTTAATTAATCATTTGGTTTCAAACATTATTCCTTGCCCTGAGAAATGTAGCTACTATTTATATTAAATTAAGGAATGAAAAAATTGTTCTTAAAAAACTAGGGCATTACCAAATTTTTTTTGTGAGCTTATCAGATCTGTTAGGTGGCCTAATTTAGTTTATGTAGAAACGATTACAAAAAGTTGCTTTGTGCCATCACTTGTTTCCTCGTGAGAAATGAATTGTGTCCGGCTATCAGACATTTTTCGTACCATACGTCCACTTCCTTATAGATACATGTTCTGCTTATATTTGAGGAGGGATACATGTATTTTTCTGATATTTTTAATCCATTGGTTTTCATAGTAGGAAAGGTTGCCAGTAGTATTATACTCTCCTGTAAGGACAGGCTGAGAGAATTGGAGTTCAGCCTGGAGAAGAGAAGGCTCCAGGGAGACCTTACTGCAACCTTCCAGTACTTAAAGGGGGCCTATAAGAAAGATGGGAACAAACTTTTTAGCAGGGCCTGTTGCAGTAGGTTAAGGGGTAATGGTTTTAAACTAAAAGATGATAGGTTTAGACTAGATATAAGGAAGAAATTTTTCACAGTGAGGGTGGTGAAACACTGGCACAGGTTGCCCAGAGAGGTGGTAGATGCCCCATCCCTGGAAACATTCCAGGTCAGGTTGGACGGGGCTCTGAGCAACATGATCTAGTTGAAGATGTCCTTGCTCACTGCAGGGGGGTTGGCCTAGATGACTTTTAATGGTCCCTTTCAACCCAAAGATTCTATGATGGTCACTTAATAATCTGGTATAATTTAATATCACTTATTTAAAATTGTGGTACTGCAAAGCTATTGACAAAGTATCTGTTAAAAATAAGGAGTAACAAAAGCTTTGTAGTTCATATATTTTTTAATACAGTATTCCTCAAATGACTTTTCATCATTGTGTAAGGAATCAGAAATCCAACTTAATATTGTTCACTTGCAAGGTTTGCTTTTATGGGAGATGATTTAAAAAGCATTTAAAATACACTATTCTTTTTTAAAACTCAAAATCTGTAAGATGTGAAATATAAGCGATATGTTTTGTTAACTGTATTGTTTTCAAGCAGGCACACCATTAAAAAATAAACGAATTTTTCCTCCATTTCTTTCAAGAGAATGTGCTTGTCTAAATAATCTACAGTTTATTACACGAATAAGTCTTTGATTCATCTTCTTGATTAGTATGTGGAGTATATTTAATCTAGAGTGAGAAAAATGTAAGAATTTCTTAAAAAGGTAGAGTTTCTTTTGTGAGAGAAGACTAAGGAAAACAAATGCCTGAATAAAGTAATGGTCTTTGACCTTTGTATAATAAAGAAGAATTTTCTTCTTTTGAAAGAAAATTCTAAGTATATTAAAATATTACACTACACAGAGAACTGGAATTTACTATATTTTTAAAGATAGACTTGTGCTTAGTCTTTTCAAATATGCTGATTACAGTGTTGAGTAATTCAGGTTCACTTATGCTTAAGATTGTGAAGTTGCATTTATCAGAGTGCTGAAGTTTTCAAGATTTGGATGGTTTTAAAATGTCAGTTATTCTGTTAATTCCACCTATTTCGTCCATTGAGGTAAGCTTAAAGTTGCAATGATCAACATGGTCATAAGTCTATCAATTTATAATGTAAATTATGTTTTTACAGATATACACAAAAAGAAACACTGTTGAAATCTTAGCCCCAATTCTATATTCATATAGAACTGGAGAGCTTGCAACTCAAATACTCAAAAGTTAAGAAATAAAAAAAAGAGTGCTTATATAACCTCCATTTAATTCCTTTGTTGTTACCCTTTTTGTATGAACTCTATACCTAACGAAGGAAGAAACAGAGTCTGAACCAATTTCTGCTTAGTTATGTAAAATCAGAAAATAACTGCTGATCAATACCAATTATTTATATATTTTAGATGGCAGATCACAAAGAGGTAATGAGGGGCATTGAGCGGCATCCTGGAGTCCAATATCCTGTTCTCACACCTAATCTTCAAGGTTTTCATTCTGCTGTAAGTGACTTCATAGAAGATTATTCTTTCATGTTCAGAGACACTTTCAGTTCAGTACCATAAACTAGCTATTTAATGTCATATAACCTGTCCTGTTAGAACTAAGCTGTAGTTTTTAAAATTAAAAACTCTCAGTTTTCATTGTGAAAAATGGGCAAATTCACAGAGTGATGTTAAGCTCTATATATTCATACTTTAATGGAAGTATTGATCAAAAAGTCTTTGCAAGCTCCTATAAATGATGCTTGTGTATAAAGAGAAAGACAATTCCTTCACCACCTTTGACTTGTTGGCCCTAGAAAAGTTTCTGTAGAGTGTCTTCTTATTGGAAAGTAGTGAAGAAGAATGAGGGAAGAGTCAATTAAATGAAAATGCTTTATAGGAATGTATTAGATTTCTTAAATTTTGCATTTCATTTTGGTAGGGCTTGAAAGTTTAAATTTTTTCAGTTCATACAAAATAAATATTCAAAATTATAGACTTGAAGTGTTTGGAATTGTGAAAATGGAGCAGCTCAGTCTTCTTAAAACATACACATTGAGAGTCAAAACTTTACAATTTTTTGTTTTCTGAAAATTTTTCATGCTTCTATGCTTTTGTCTTGATATAGGACAGGCTGTGTTTGGATAGCATACTGCTTGATGGTCATTTATGGTGTAGTTTATCATTCAGTTTTTATACCGCATATGAAAACTCTATTAAAAAAGAATCCTGTACATAGGCAAGTTAACTATCAATAGTCAGCTTTATAGTGCCACAGCATTGTCTGCAATGGTAGCTTGTATGAGTTGAATTAAATCTGCTATATTTCTATACCATATTTAGTGATATAATGAAAGGAAAACAATGCAAAAAAAGTTGTAGGTTATTGCTGAGTTCTTTCTTGCTAATGTTTTTCTTTTCTTCCCTCTATTTGAAAGGATATTCGTTTTTATGAGTTGCTGAAGCTTAGACATTAACCTGCAGAATCAGAGAGAAAAGGGAAAAGCTCTATTCTTTTTCATAGAACAAGAGTATTACTCTCACTGGAGAATGAGAATTAATTAACTAGCTATTCTCCTAAGCTTAAATGTTTTATTCTCCTTTCATTTGGCTTTCAGCATCCTAGTTTGCCTCATGTTAGTGAGTACTGAGGTACTGAGTACAAGATCAGGGTAATTGCCCCTTCAGTGAAGTCACCACATTTACACATTTTCTAGACTGGTATTTGCTCTGAGAATTTTTCTCAGCAGACTCTCACATACACATCTTCCATATTATCCATATCAACTATGACACCAAGACCAATGGAGTCCTTGATCCTAGAGTTGGCTCTAACAAGGAAATCCCTGTTGGTTATTGTTCCTGCTCTACGCACATGCAGGCAGAGAGCTTTCCTAAGCGTCCTGCGTTCATGAGGAACAGGCTTTTTACAGAGGATGAATATTTCAGAGTTGTTATATGATCTTTTCCTTCTCTGAAAAATGAATATAACTATCAATCATTGTTATTTTCATAGTTGGTTCATATGATTTCCTACATCTTAGTACCTTTATCATTTATCACTTTAAAAATATGTTTACCTAATTGCTAAGAAGAGGAAGGAAATAAAAGTGCCATAGTGAATAAATTCAAAGTTTGATTCCATCTGTTTTTATGCAATAGATTTTAAAAAAATTGGAATGCAACTTATATTTTAAATATGGATGATATAATGTACTTTAAAATTCAAGAATGTTGTAGAGAAGTAAGTGCTTAATCTAACCTTTTAATATAATGTTATGATCCTGTTTTATTGAAATGTATTTTTCAGATTGCGGCAGGGGCTACAGAAGTCTCAGTATTTGGTGCAGCATCTGAATCTTTTAGCAAAATGAATATTAATTGTTCAATTGAAGAAAGCATAGAAAAATTTGAAGAAGTTGCTAAATCTGCAAGGAATATGAATATTCCAGTGCGTGGGTAAATATAAAGATTCTTAAGTAATACAGAGTTATCTGAGTCGCTGTTATAGGGGGTTTTTTTGTACCAATAGAGAAGTAGACTACCAAATTTTTACCTTGTAGATTAATTGAAATAATAGTCTTTACTGTCATTTTTGTAAAAAGATTGAATATATTTAACCATTTTGCTCTATGTTTTGTAACTGTTAATGGTGGCTAGTTTCCTCTGGAAATTGAAAAAAATAAGCTGTATGTATAAACATACCCATTTTATTATACAAATTTATTTTTATCATCACAGATGACAGAATAAAATTTATTTTGTGCTGCTGAGAACTCATAACACTGTTGTCTGCACCTTAAAAAATACCATGCATACTTTTATTTTATTATAGTATTGGTAATATGTCACTTCATAGACTGTAGAATCAAGGTATAGAAATGACAGAACGAATTTACTCCTAAGAAAAAAATATTCTTGATATAAGTTATTCTGAAAACTCCAGACATTGAAGTTTGGAGTCTCTAGTTCACGAAACTCAGGAATTGTCCAGTATTTATCTTTCTCTAGAGTACCTTCTTTTAAACTTAAAATAATCATGAATGGTACCCGCCCTTGAACAGTCTTTCTTTTTAATTTCCATTTTCTTTTGCATTACACAGAGCTACTTGTTTAAGATTATTTGTGAAGGTCCTTGTGAATGCAAGAAGGCTTACATATGTTCAAGGAGAAACTCAACAGTGAGATTCATTGAGGATTACTAGTAGTACAAAGTATATCATGATAGTACAAAGTATATCGTGATCAGAGAATACCTGGACTTGAAAATAGATAGAGGTAGATACCTCAGAGAATAACTGCTGAAAATCTGTCTGGGAATAAATACTGGGATCTCTCTTTCCTCCAGAAATAATGATGAGGTAATGCTACTGCTCACTTTTTGCACAGTAGTGTGGTAGTTTGAGCATTTGCCTTGAGAAAGGGAGATCTGACTTCTAGTTATACCTCAGCCTCAAAGGATCACAGAATAACAGAATGGTTTAGGTTGAGAGAGACCTCTGGAGGTCATTTTGTCCAACCCAAGGATTTTAACACACACACTTCCAGCCAAGGATAGCTCATAAATGCTTGGGTCCTTATTCCCTAGCTTGGTTATATGTTTCAGATGGAAAATCACTGAATAAAGAAGTAAGAACTTTCACTGTATTAAGAGACAATAACTTGTACCAGAGTTTAAATACTCTACCTAGCTGCTAATCTGTCAGGTACAGTCAGGGTTGCCTTCCTGAGCAACTTCTCTTATAAGAGGTCTGTTTGTATTGAAGGTCTGTACCACCTCTGTTTGCTACGTTTTTCTGGAACTAAATTCTGAGCTGAGAACGTAACTAGCAATTTGAGGGATGCCTGAATTTTAGTCCCAGATAGGTGTGGATAAGGGAATAAGCGGTCAATTCAGAAAAGGCAGCATGTGTATGGCAACAAACCTTAGGCACTGGTAAATATTTTTACACTAAACTTTTGGGTTTTGGTTTTCTCAGATGTCTAGACATGTCAGACAATAGTTTCTGTTTCATATTCCTGTATTTCACTAACAAAATTCAAACAAATGGCACAACAGAGGCAACCAACCATCAAGGGAGTCCTCAAAGCTTATGCATTGTATATGTTTCTGGATAGCTCTGGGTGTCAGCAAATGGACTTTCCAACTGGTCCAGAAGACGTAAGCTGCAGGTGATGAAGAAGTCCCTATGGTGTACTCTAGATTGATGTTGGAGCTTAAAATGTTAACTTACCTTCTGTGCATTAGTTTTCACGTGTTTAAGAAAGTGGCAACCTGCTGCTTTTTTTCCACAGATTGTATGTCTAAGGCATTTGTAATACGCCAGTAGCAGTTATTCTGGCACTGATAGAGTGATGTGATGGAAATGGCCGTTCCCTTGATAGGATTCTACAACATTCCCATGCATTTATTGTCTACTATCTGATGAACTGTGTGTGGCAGGTTTTTTTATGCACACAGCAGAAAAAAAATGAGAAAGCAGCAGGATGGGAAGGCATGTTCAAGAAAGGAAGAAGCAAGAGGCAGAAAATGGTCAAACTGAAGCAGACCACAAAAAAAAAAAGAATATTATAATAATTAAGAATAAAAAGAAGGAAAATAAAGCAAAGATGTACAAAGAGAGGGGTATCAAGAACCAGGTAATGAAGCAAACAAAAAAAACAACAGTACAGAGATGAAGAGAAATAGAAAATACAGACAGATTATGTTTTAAAAATACTTACTTTTTTGCATCCAGTACAAGGATATGTAATTTCACTTCAATATGCAAACCTAGGCAAACTCTACACAGTACATGCCGTATTTTTATTGAGTATGTCGTGCCAGGTGCAGTATGTTACACGACACTTCAACAGTGGGCTGCTTAATGTCAGAAATGCGACAAAGTGAACAGATTCGAAATGGTGAACGAAAATGATGTCAGTTCATTCCAGCTATAGCTTTCTTCCTTAGGCTTACAGGTCTAAGAAAAGTGAATCATTCAGAAGTAGGAAGCCATTGGCAGAATCATTTGATTTGTGGGACTATAACCAAGTAAAGAATCCAATTAGAGAGGATAAGCATATTGACGAGAAACTACATTTATAGTTATGTTACAGCTGTCTTCATCACAGGATATTAGCTTGGGAACTAATTTATCCAGTGAAAATTATATGTTGAGGCATCAGAAGATAAGATGCTGGACTAACATTACACTTCAACAAATCAAAAATTTTAGGAGAGAACTGTCTGGTATTTGTTCCAGGGGGATCTAATATAACTCAATTATAAAGTAGCTCATCTGCTCAAAATTTGCTGAGAATCTAAATTGCAGAATATTGAGCCTTATTTCATAACAAAAAAACCTAACTGAGGTATTAATTCTGAGTATCTAAAACATCCATTGAACATGGATTTCAGTATATGAAAATATTGAAAAGAAAGTTTTGAGCATGCTAGTAAGTTAGAAGATAAAAGAGAACTGGTTAGCAGAATCCATTTGGACTTTGAGTGCACTTTTAAAAAGTCCCTTCCAGGGAGATTTTGAGGAGGAAAAATAGTAATTAATGAGAAATAAAATGTTGCTATGGATCAGAGTCTAGACAAAGACTTTTTCAAGAGAATAATTACCAAGTATTGTGATAGATTGAGTCTCGTTCCTGCATGTTCATACTTATTCAGATGCACTCGGCATGGGTTGCAGAGTTACAGGAATCTGTAGGAAGCATTGAGGTTGAATGATTGCTCAGAAATTATAAAAAAATGGATTGTTTAGTGTCCATCTATCTCAGTACTTTATTTTAGGCTCCAGTGTACTGTCTTTTGTTGAGTAGGATTCTGAAGACTGGAACAATAATAGCAGGAGCATAAGCATAGAAATGCAGAATTCAGAAGGACTTTTTTTTAATGGTAGATCTCTGAGCAGTTGAACAAAGCTCTAGAAGGTGCACTTAAATCTTTTAATCAGTTAAAAAAATTAAAAAATACACATAAAGAAGAAGCAGCAGTTTTGAATGCCAAATCCAGGAAGCAAATAAATCTGTTTACAACATGTCAGCTGCTTGTGAGGGGGAAGATTATGGAAGCAGACCATCATTTCCAACTTAATTCTAGAAGAAGAAACCATAATTTTCTCTGGTACTAACACACAACGAAAGCCTGCACTACTATAGGGAATTCATTAGGACTTGAGTGGAAGTAGTTAATTTGTTCCCAAATATTGCAGTATATTTAGAAGATTTGTGGAGTTTTACATTGTATTTAATGATATAAAACACAAGGCTTCTCTTCCACAATAAATAAAGGTGTGGAAAAGATAATCAGAAAGTAATACTTAAACAGAGATTTCATAGAAATATGCAGTGCAATCAAGGTGACTTTTTCCTGGAGGTAAAACACTCAAAAAAGTATTAGCTATCAAAGCCTGTGATTTATAATCCTGTATTTAGCTGCTACTGAAGAAGCTGCTTTTAGTGACAGATAAAATAAATGGCATTTTTGTATCCCAATTCCATGCAAAATTCTCTAAAGGCCGAGACAGTCAAGGCTTTATGGCAAGTTGTTCTTTATGCCAAGTTGGTTTTTATGCCATGTTCTCTATGCTTTATATCCTGAACTGTAAGTATCACATAGACAAGTCAAGCAGGGGCAGAAACTGACAGTTTCAGAAATTGTAATTTGGGAGTTTCTGTTGCATGACCTCAAACCCAGCATTTTGGAAACAAAAGGATGGGTTGGTACATAATTCATCATTGACATTCAGTATTTAGAATTGGTGCTCATGGTTTGGCTGGTTGTTATTTAATTTCAAGGAGAAGATCAGTTTCAGATTTTATTTTGTTTTGTGGCTTCTATTTACTGAAAATAACTGTATATTATTTGCAATTATTGTAACATGAGGCAAATCTGAGCATGACCACACAACAAGGCTGAGCTTTTCATCCTGAATTTCCTTGTTACTAGAGTGAAATAGGCAGCCTTCAGGCTATAATTTGTCGTATGTGCTTTTTAAGGTACCTGCTGTAGGGTAAGATGCACTGCTCTCCAGATGATCCATCCTTTGGCTGCAAAGGAGCTTGCGTTTTATCCTGTGTTAGTCATCCTATAGATGTCCTGTCTCAGGTATAGGCTGTAGTTTATTATCTTTGGTATCACAAGTGAGAACAGATGAATCCCATCCTACCTGTGCATAGGCTAAGGTTAGCACCTTGTAATTTATGTAAATTACAATAGATATAAGAAATGTACTAATAGGCTTTGTGCTGCAAGGTAACAAAATGAAGCTGTGGACTATATGGACGAAGATTTGTGCTCTGTGCACTGGGAATCAACATTTTGCTTTTAATCACCCTTATAGAGACTGGCTGTTTTTAAAGAACCATGGCCAAAACCTGCAGCGTTTGCTCAAGCAAGCTCCCAGGACTACATTTTTTGGCTTCTAATATAAATTTTGTAGGCTTGAATTACTTCGGTAATAAAAGTATTAATATGCAGAAATTGTAATTATATTAATTTCAATATAGACATTGTTTCCTTTCTAAAGCACTATTATTATTTAAAGTGTTATTTATTTGCAGGAAATGGATAATTTAGTGCCTTTCCCTAACTCCTTGTTTGTGCAGTTGAAAAATACCTCCAAAAATAATTTTAAGGGGTTCAAATTTTATTTCCTATTTTTACTGGCAATTTAGAATTTATGTAGTGAGCATAAATCATTGGCAATCCTTGAATCTTATGAAAAATGCACTCGAACAATTGAAACTAAACTTTCAGCTTTTGCATGTCTTACTGTTGCTACAGCTGCACTAACATTGACTTGATCATCATTCATAAAATTTATGTTGTCAGCTGTCACATTTAAAATCTGTAGCACAGTACACAATTTTCTAAATGTTTACTAAATTAGTTCAAATATTTATGAAGAATTGAAATCTTGCGTATGGTCTTAGAAGTTAGACTATTTATTAGCATCGTAAAGGGCTTTTTATTTTTGTTTTTTTGTACATGCATAAAAACTTTACAGTAACATCTGGGACACATTCTGTAAAGACACTGAGCCAAATCAGTCATAAACTATGTGGTCAGCTAATTACTACTATGCATATTTTGCATGTGAAATGACACAAAATACTGCTGGTTTTAGAATTGCATCTTTTAATGTGTAATGCAGGTACTATTAAAAATATCACATCTTTTTTAGTGATTAAAGATTAAGCCTAGCAGCCAGGATTGATGAAAAACTGTGGCAAATGGTAATTGCAAGTAGTCACTTGGATTGTGTTTTAATTTAAATGTATTTTTAATGTACGTATGAAGAGAATGTTAAGTAAATTCTGCTTGAGCTAGATTCTTCCAAGTTAATGTATTCCAAAATTTAAAAAGACATAGAAATAAATTGCAATTAGTACCATAGAACAGTAAGAAGGTAAGGACTTGTGTTTCCCCCTTTTCCACAAATGGTACTTCACTACCCACTTTGTGTCCTGTGACAGTGAAATGAAGTCAGACGATCTCCCTCTGAAACATTCATTTCTCTATAGGGCTGTCTTAATCTTGAAAAAAATTAACTGGGAATATAAGAGCTGAAAGGTTGTAAGTTTTTTTTCTCTACTAAAAAACCCTTCTCCAGGACCAGCAATTAAAAGCTGTATTTATGTCCCAGTCCTGAAAAAGGCCATTTGGACTATTTGCATGTGCAAATGTGAATGTGTATGCAAATATTTAGAGCTTCAGCGTTAGAAAAACAGATGCAAATGTTTGCTGTAAAATAACTCTAGAAGCATTTCCTTACAAAGCTGCTGCTTCATAAATTAAAGCATATGTAATCACACATTAATTTTAAACTGGTGTATGTAATTCCTTTGTTCATAGTCTTATGTCTTTTAAGAATGAGCAGTGTGGTGAAGTTCACAATACATAAAAGCATATTGAAATGTATCAATATTTGGCTTACATCTGTGTTTGTATAGAATTCATATACTGGCTGATATACTTGAAATATAACAATATTTTTTGCTATGAAAAATAGATACCAAACAAACCATTGTATGCAGTATTATTATTACCTTTTAGATTGTGTCATAATAAAGATTACAGTTCACAACAGATATAATTCCTTGTTGATTATAGGAAATAATTATCGTTTTACTTTGATGCTAATACACAAGGTAAGACACAAAATAGTGTCTTAAAGAGAAAGAATTGATTTTAGTTATCTTTATCATGTGCTAGTGATATTTGCATTTATTTTGACAAAAAATTATGTGTGGAAGAACACATCAGTTTTATTTTAATGTACTTTATAACAAGTAATTCTGGAAACTGATAATGAAGTCTGTTTTGTTTATAAAGAAACATCCTGATTATCTGAAACTTCTGATTATCAAGGTAATCTGATCTTTATAATTCAATTCGATAATCCTCTTTTTTATTACAGTTCATCTTAAATACCTTAATTCATGATATTTGGATGGCCTTACAATACTGTATTTTATATACCTAATTAGAAGTACCATGAGATAAATTCCAACAATTCAGTTTTGCACAGATCAATACAGTTTAAAGCTGCATATGTTTTACGAATGCAGACAGAAACTTAGAACTCCTATTTTCTGGTATTCTGGAATATTTAGGGCCAGAGTACACATGTTTTTTTGCATTGCTTTAAGCCTCCATTTTTGGACTATACCATGTAGTTTAGCATAGTCACAATTATATAGATAATAGGTTGATTTATACCATTATCACTTCTTTAGATAGTAAAAGCAATTTAACACCTTCATGTCACTATAACTGAGCTTATATTTGAGATTATGGGAACAAGAAAATGTAGATGAACATTTAATAGACTTGGAAGCGACACATTTTAGTATGCGGATGGTAAAGAAATCTACAGGGTTACACAGTATTAACCCAGCTGGTCACAGTCCCCTGGAGAAGTTTGAGAAGTTGGAGACTGCTGGGATGTGGGGACTTGCTGCATTTCTCTGTAGTGAGGACAGGTTAAGAAAAATATGTAGGAGCCATTGTACTAACGCTGTCATACTGGATGATTGCACTATGTAAGAGGAGACATTTTCCTTAGGAATAACTTTATACCAACTTTTACCCATTTTTTTCGTGCCTGCAGATAGAAAATATTATTAGTAGGCCAGGAGAGCTGCTTTTAAAAAAACAAAACAATCCCTGTTTCTTCTTAAAGGGTAGTGTAAAAGCAGACTTAAAATGTTAGTATGAAATTATAAGGTAACAATGCAATGTGTTTGCTAGTATGTTACCGATTGCTCCATGGATAATTCAATATAGTTACTAGAAGTCAAGTGGTTAAGTGTCCCTTCATTATAGTAACAGTTTTGTTCTTTTGAAAGAATAAGTTATTTTCTAGAACATTTTTTATGATTTAACAGTGTTTTCTAGGCATTCTAAAAATAATAAAAAATATTAGTATAGGATTCACTTTGAATAGCATATATATTACTCGCAACTGGGCACTAAAGACATGTAGAGGAGGGGTTTTTTTTCTTTTTTTTTTCCAAATCAAACGCGGAAAAATAATTTTGGCCTCATTTACAAATTTTGGACTTGGCTTAGAGATTCTGTTTCTGGAAGAATCTCCTTTTTCTCTTCTCTTCTTTGTATTTCCTCTCTCCTTACAGTAAAGATGGCCTGTTTTTTAACAAATGGCTTCCTTTGCAAAGAGACAGAATATATCAACCTTAATATTATGAATTCACCAAATGATAGGCATATACAGTTTAGCACGAACATCCAATAAAAATAAATACATCTGCAGTGAACATGGTAAATTATATGCAAACTTACACTATAATAATAAACAGGAAACAGCAGCATCTGAGTCTGCAACTGGCTTCTCAGGAGGCTCTGTGCTTCCAGCTGTGGTAGCAGCTGTGGATCTGGCTCTGGAACTCTTGCTGAAACAAGCTGACAAAGGGCTGATTACAATGTGGAGTTCAGTTTCTGCTTGGATTCATTTTCCTTTTAACACACTTTGGTTATGAAAAGTTTGCTCATTTACCCTGTTTGTGGTTTTATATCCTGCACTTCACAGTCATTGGGCTGGTGTGGTGATTATCACCATTCCTAGTGACCTTGATCGTGGGGACCTTACACTGTCTATACCATTTGTGGAACATTGCAATTTAGTTTTGGCTTACTGGAAGAAATTGAAAACTCTCTTCCTCTTCCTTCTCCCTCCCCATCCCCAGAGGCTGTTCAGCATTTTTGTCCAAAATATTACACAGTAAAGTTGTTGGGGTTTATTTTTTTGATTGTTTTTATATGCTTAGAAAACAATTTAGGAGAAGATCAAATGATACTCACCTGCAGTGAATTCTGCAGAACAGGCAAGAGGCTTGGTACACTCTGCCAGGTGAAACAAGTAGAGAACCTCTTTTTATTGCTTTTTATTAAAGGGAGGAATTCTGTTTTCACAGAACCTAAGTGAGCAAACCAGCATTTACCTGTGTGTTCCTAAAGCAGCTGTATAGATATGTTCACTTATTGCAGGTCCTTCTTTCCACCTCTGGTTGCATGGGCTCTTTTCTTGATTGCATACTAAAGACATAGTCAAGCTACTAAAACGTCTGGCCTTGATTTAGCAAAGTTTTAAGCACATACTTAGAATTAAACACTTCCATCACAGAGTCTGCTTTGTGAACTCCCAGATATTTGCTTCTGCTCTCATACTGTGGAGTGTCTCTGGTGAATATCCTGAGACCAAGACAGTCTTTTTCATTACAAAGTCTTTTTTTCTTTCAGTCCTGCCATGTTTTTAGAAAACAGCTGTATTCTCCAACTTAATTGAATCCCCAAATTAAATCCCAGTTGCCTCTGTAACTCATTGCTCAAACTCTTCACTCTTTTTCCCTCTGCTGCTTTTCTTTGCATAGGATCTTGCTTTTTCTCCTAAGGAAAAATAGATACAGTATGCTTTTCCTTCTGTTACTGTCTTCTCCCTTCCCTCCCCTAATCTTTTCTCTTTCTACTCCACTGTCAGAGCAGCAGGAGTTTCTTGTCTCCTTTCCATCTGTACCCCTTCCACTTGCCCCGGTGACCCCATGTTCTGTTCTTCCTCTTATTTCTCCCCTCCCTTATTCTCTTTCTTAACCTCTCACTGTCCTCTGGCTCTTTTCCACTGCAACATAAGCAAGCATTTGCCTCTTAAAAATTGCACCTTTGACCCTACTTGGTTCTTCATATCATACCTCATCGCCTATCTCTTCTTCGTTCCTAAACTCATTGAAGGCGCTGTTTATAATTACTGTCTGGAGACCCTCTTCTGTGATTCCCTCCTAGAACTCCTACACTTTGGCTTCTGTTCCTTCCTTGCAACTGCAACAGCTCTCACCAAACTCCCTGATGACAAGATCTCAGAAACAGTAGTCTATCCTCATTCTTCTTGACTTGTCAGTAGTGTTTGCAGTTGACCAGACTCCTCTTTAAAGTTGTGGGTTTTGTTGCTTTCTATGGCTCTGTCTTGTTAATTTTCTTCTTTTTAAGCAGTTCTTCAGCATGTTCTTCAAAGTTGCCTCCCATTTTGGAGGGGTGTGAGTGGAGGTCTTAGGACTCTTTTTTTGGCTGGATTCCCTTGTGTTTTTAATGCCTTATGGGTTATTTCATACACGAAAATGTAGCAGCCAAATGTATCTGTAGATAACAGATCTACCTTCCTATTGAAACATTTCCTCTCACTAGGTTTATTAATCTGGAACCACACAGATGCAATTACAAAGCATCCCACCTGAAGTCTAGATGTCTTGGCAAATGATCAAACCAGACACCTGATTATCTTCCCTCTTTCACATAGACATGCATATTTTTTCCTTTCATATGCTAGGCTCTCTGTACCCCTTGCTAGCTGTACTCAGCCCTTGCCTGCATCTGTTCCAGCTTGCATTACTTTTTCCAATAAGAATATAGCAAGACCTTGTCAAATGGAATTTATATGTTATGTCCTCTATTGAAAATTATTATCCTGGTATATGTTTGGAGTGCATTTTACTCTTACAGCCTCATTTTAAGCATTTCACTTTCTTTGTCATTGCCATCAACTGAGTCCCATTTCTATTGCTCCTGTCCTTTCTGCATGGAACCTCAGTGCTTTTTTTTGGTATTGACAGTATCAATAAATTAAATTTATCACCACATCTCTACTTTTAATGGCAATTCATTAAATGAAAATATTAGATAAAATTCTCCCAAGCTCATCCTTGATGAACTCTACTGAAAAACAGTTCTTTCATTCCCCACAGGACTTTGTTCTCTCTCTGGTAGGAAGTTCTTTACCTGTCAAATTCTTTTTTCTCCAGTTTAATATTGCATATCAGATGCCCAGATAGATTATCTCTATCATATTTTCCTTGTTTAAAATGTCAGTCTAGTCGCAATGGTATAAGCATGCAGAGAGTTCATAATCTCAAACAGATTTGTACATGTAGTAGGCAGATTCCTCAGGTCACCACATACTTTCATACCCCAGCAGGCCCAGCTGAATTATGTGAGCTTGAGCGAGTTTCTGCTCACTGGTGTGAACCACAGGGAGTATTCCCTTGTTCTCTAGATACCTTTTGGCCTGCTTTTACTTTTGTTTGCCCTACTCCATTCCAGATGTCATTCATGTCCCATTATCACTACCAAATGCATGTCTTCTTGATCTGACATATGTAGCCGTTAGGAACATGTAAGGATATATGTAATTAAAGGGAACATGTGCATATACGTACTGTATGTTTTGCATTTACTTTGTATTTAACACTGTTCTTGCTCACTCCGTAATAAGTGCTGTGGGTGATGTTGCAAAATAATTTCAGTAGAAGTCTGTGTATTCACTAGTTCTAAGGACTCTAGTGTTATGGAAATAGCAATCCTTTGGGACTGAAATTTTTCATGCTTGGTTTTATTTGAAAAACTGTGTATGCATAAAAAATATAAGGAAATTATCCTGAATTGTTTTTGAGTTATGTGTCACTGAAAAGCAGGGCAGTGTTTAACTGTTAACAGTAGCTACTTTAATGTAGATAAGAAAATTTAGAATTTTGAAACTTAAACAATGACATCTAAATTGGGGTGATATTTAATGAAGTCCGTGACCAAGTTTCAAAAACCTGGTTTTCATAATGACACACAGATAATTGAAATCATGCCTAGTAGGCATCTGGACTAAAATTATGAGCAGAGAATGTAATGGACCCAACCACTTTTGTGGAAACAAAAGTCATTTCCATTTCTTTGTCAGGGCTAATCAAGTTCTTTTTAGGTTCAGGGTTTACTTCATTCTTACTGCTACTTCCACTGTGCCAACGCTGTACCTTCTTATAGGGGATGGAATATGTTCTATGCATTAAAATGTTGACTTTTTTTCACAATTTATTTTTGCCTGTTACTCATCCTAATTTCACATTCTATCAATCTGTTTCTCCTTCGACTGCAAAGAAACAATACATACTTTACCCTATGGACCTTGGCTACATACAAACTGGCATCTGTTCAATTCTGTTTGCATTAAACAGTATATAATTTTACATTATATCCTTTAGTGTTAAGGGAAAGGGAATGATGGGGGATTGATGAAGGCTCTTGTTCTTTTATTAAGCAGTTGAGCAACCTCCCACTGGGACTGGGACTCTGCCTGCCTCTGTTGTAAAACCGTCTACAGTCACACTTGTTTTGAATGGCTCTTTCTGGTTAGTTTAATCCTATTCCTAAACAATTTGAAGTTTAATCGGCATTTCATGGCTCTTAATTGTCATTAAAAAATAAATTTAAACCAAATTCTATGCTAACACAACATTAAGACTGAACAATAGAGGCTTGGTGGTAGCTTTCAATTTTTGTGCTTTGTGGAGCTGGTAGCTGCTGGGAGACACAGTCTGGCTTCTCAGTTTCTTCTTGTCCCAAGGCATACCTAAACTACAACTTGCAATGGAGCTATAAGTCTTCTGGGGCATGGGGACAGGCATGCCAGTACAGAGATAGAGGGTGAAAGCTACCCCATTCATCACAATTCTAATGACTTTTGAGATGGTGGGGTTGCTGTAAGTTGCTTGTGTCTATGTGTTGCTCTCTATGATCCAGGTAGCTGGCACAAGGAAGAAAATGCTGTCCTCCCTGAATACCTTGTGTGGGCCAGGCAAGGCAAAACTTGAGCTGGGTCTTATAAGTTCAGAAGGAAATACCAAGAAAAATTGAAGTCTTCTGCAGCAGCATTAGCTTAGCTGCATTGCCAGTTCTTTTACCACTTCTGACGGACACTGACCATAAATAAAGCTATAAATCTCTGTTCTGTGATTTAAAAAGAAAATTGATAAACCTGTTATTTTCATCTGATGAAATTTTAACCTTTCATTCAAATATTTATTCTACATTGGCTTAAATATTCAAAATTATATTTAACCTTTTTTATATATAACATGGATGAATACAGATACGCATATATAAAACAGAAGTATCTTTGTGTGTTCTTTTTATTGTAGGTATGTGTCATGTGCATTGGGATGCCCATATGAAGGAAACATCATACCAGCTAAAGTGGCAGAAGTAAGAGTGAACTTCTGGCTTGTCTTTTTAGTGAATCAAAAATACATTTTAAAATGTCTATATGTAATGTTCTCTACTTAATCCTAATAAGTTTTTTACCGGATAAATTTTAAGGAAAACAAATAGAAAACATAGCTAATACTAAAACTGAGTGCATAACCTCATTCAACCATATGCAGTCAAATCTCAGGAAAATAATATGTTTTGATTGTTATCAGTCATGAGGAAAAATATTATGTGCTGTTTCCTTCAACAAGGTAAGGAAATACTTAAGGGAATAGACTCAAACACATATGTCAGTGCACCATGTTGTACGAGGTGATTTCCAGCACAGCCTCTTGCAAAAGGGTATCTGCTTTTAAATCCATTTTATGCTGGCGTAAGCATACTGCGCTGTCAGCTGCTAGAGCCACTGCTACAACATTGTGCTTCTGGCGAGTGTCACGTGAGTGACACATGAACCAGAACTCATCCCCAACATGATTTCCTACTTACTTATTTCCTACAACTAAGTGGTTCTGCTGCTATGGTGGAATAAGCTGCACCTTCCCTCCCCACCCCCTTTTCCCATTTAGGATAAAGGAGAAGAAAGATGGTGTCTTCGTCCAGCCTTTTTTTCCAGCAGAGGAAGAGAGGAGTGAATGAGTGAAACACAAGTGTTAAATTTTGCAGGAAGGCAAAGAGGGCACAAAAACTGAAATGGGCAGTAGAGAAGAAAGTGGAGAGAATTAAAGAGGCACAAGGCAGAACACGCTGGCCTTCCTTCTGGAGAAAGACTTGTCTTCCTGTTACACTTGATCACCTACTTTTGGTGATCTAGCAGAATCTCCAAACCTTTTTTTTTTTTTTTTTCTTTATAGCACTAGCAGCTAGTCAATGTTTGTCTGATATATTATGTTCTGCATGTGTGGCTTTCAGGTTGTGTTCTTGTGCATCTTCTTCTAGTATACATTCCAGATGGAACTTGTGCCAATACTTCTCCAGCAGCAGCCACATATACTCACACTCTGAAAAAAGTAGCTAAATTGGAAGGTACTCAGTATTTCTAAGTTAATTTTGTTTAATATGAAGTGAAAGTTAGAAGTGACACAGCTTTGGTTAGACTGGTGCTGACAGGTTCTGCTGTGCTGTTGGTAAATTGCTTACTGCAATATCATGTTCCCCAACAGGCTTCTGTCCACGTGTTGCTTGTTTTTTAACTACTCTCCTTGCACAGAAGAGCTCCTTTTCAGTTTGCTAGTTGGGAGTGCTACTTAATATTCAAAACTTCTACTGACACAGAAATTTTATTTTCAGTCTTCATCCAAGTATCTTCCTGTGTCCCTGAACACCACTGTGTATGTTTTTAAGAATAAAAGCTGCCTCATTAAAGTTATTGAGGCCCTGATGCAGCAAGCACTGATGTTTATATAGAAGCATCTGATTAGCTGTTAATGGCTTTTACATAAACACAAGCACTTATCATTTGCTGAATCCGAATTATCAAAATTACTGGCCGAGTGGTGAATGCTTTCAAAGCGCTGCCTCTCTGGTCATCCTCTTTCTCGGGATGGGAGTGTGTGACTCCCTTGACTGTGCATTGCAATCAGCAGCTATGATTGAAAGGTTTAGGCTTTCTTCTGCAGACAATGACTGTGACCAATTTTTTTACTGTTTTTTTAAACAAAAGATTTTTTAACTGAAGCAAAACCAATTAGGAGAGGTGGCTCATTAACCAGACTACATGCATTTCTGATTTACTAGGTACATAACTGTTTTACACATAGTTATCTAGTGAATGCAAACTTCAGATGCCTTCAGACTTATAGAATCCATCTGGTATATCCATACGGTTCTTTATTTCAAAAACCCCACGTTTCATATCTATTAAAATAAACTGTATAATCCTTTTTATCACTCTGCTTTTTCTTGAAATGGAGTCAGTGTTTAACTATTTATCATCCGGTGGTTTGTGAATTTTAACCTTAGGCAAATAAGGCTTGATAGTTGTTGGAAGCACCGTATAACATCCTTGAAGCCAGTTGTGTTATCCATTGTCTTCCAGTCATATACTTGGCTGGTTTTACCTTTCTGCCTGCTTCTTTCTCTCCTTAACTTCTTTTTAGCCTAGAGCAGTGAATTCATTCTAAGTATTATTCAGCATACGGGCTGATCAAGCTACAGAAAATGTGCCTATTCCTCTTTGAATGCTGTTGGATTTTTACATAGTTTCCCTTACAGCACAAGGACTGCAATGTGGTTTTATGTTGTTATTTGCTTAAAATAATCTGTAACTCAATTATGACCTTTTGTATTCAGTTTAAGAGTATAGATTTAGATATTATTTCCAGCAGTAGGATTGTTTACATGCCCAAGGGGTTGCAGTGTTGGGTCACCAACTCCCATTTTGATCAATGCTTGGTGTCAGGGCAGCGCTCCCAAGGGGAGTAGCACAAGACTCATGCATAGTAAAACTGCTCAGTGGTGCAGAACACAACCCTGTTCAATCAAGAAAGCTGCAAGCTCGTAATCACATTCTGATTACACTGACAAAACAGTGTGTTCTCTTCTCCCCCCCCCTCCTCCCAAAAATCCACATTGAAAACTTACAAAACTCTAACTAATGGGCCGCCTCCTACTGTGGTACGATAGAAAATCCAATATGAAAAACTCCCATTCAGCTTTCAAGCATGCACATTCTTCTTGAAATTAAATAAAGATTTCTTTTTAAGGGTCAGTTTAAGGTTAGATCATGACAAGTCAGTGATGATGCTCAGCTTGTTAGCAGAGTTTGCCCTTCTCTTCTTTCATCTTTCAGAACTTTATTTTCAGAAGCTGAAAGACCTAAGGACTGACCATGGGAAAGAAGTGAATGCAACAGGATTTCTAGCAGTTTGTGTAATGTCTTTGTCATCACTAAAATGCTTATCTAGAAAAACTTAGAATCATGAATGAAAAAGAACATGAGAAAAAAATGCAGTCTGCTTCTTTTACTGTGATCTTAAACAAAACCTGAAATTTGGGGATTAACTAGAAGTAATCCACCTCTAACTGCACATGATCTTTCTTTTTCTTACAACAGTAGTCCAGTTAAAACACCTGCCATGTGTTGATGGTATAAAAATATGGTGCAAGATAGAATCATTTTTGCAATCTGGTGAATGTCCCTTCCATAAAGAATATATTGAATTTATGTTGATGCGAACCAGGGGCTCTTTGACTTTAAAGCACAGAGTTTTACTACCTTTGCAGTAGTCACAGGACTTCCAAGCTTTAAGCAGAACGATTGAGATCACTTGAAGTTCTTTTTCAGCTGTTCTTTGAATTAAGTCAACAGCAATATTAATCCAGCACTTCTGAGACTGCTGGTGCAGCACTTTGTCAGTCGGATTGCTGTGAATATATCTGAGGAAGCTGACAAAGTCCTGGAATTGCTTTAACAGCAGAGTGCAGTGCAACTGAAGATGTCTTGGAAAAAGGTCATATTTTTTCATTTCTAAACAGTTAATTTCCAGACTGGGATTCCGTTCCAGTGGAGTGGCCTTTTGGGATCGTTGATACACAGTGGGGAATGCTAAAGGTGACAAACATACTCAGGAACTGAAAATAAGGTGAAACCTCTTCCAAATAAATTCAGTGTATCTCAGAGAGGAAGTTCCTACATTCAGTTTCTAAAGCAGAATTTCTGGTGCAAAAATAATTTTGTGCTTCCTAGTGTATGTCTCTCTCCGTAAAAACGTTATGGGGCCAGACCTCAAATCTCTTACTCATACAGAGAACTCCTCAAAGACATAATTCCAGAAACATTTAAGGCTCTACTTACATAAGTAGGAACTATTTGTTTAGGATTTTGTTTGGTATTAAGAAAAAATTTAAAACTTAAATGCTAGAATGTTAATTAAGTTACGGTTTTGCTTTGTTAGTGTTTTAATGTTTGATTTCATGAAAAGCAAGCAAAATTAGTATTAACTACAACGTGTTAAAACTTCAGTTTTCATTGATGTTTTCAGTGCCAAGCTAAATTGGGATTCTTGTTAATTATTTATTGTCTCAGTTCAGCCATGTGCTTGGCTCCGTGCAATGAGCAAAGGGACAGGTCTTTACCCTGCACAACTTGTAAGCTGAAAATCACACTGAGAAAACCAAATAGCTGAGAAATACCCAAAGAAAGGAAAATGTTGGGAAAGGACTTGACAGAAACTTAATTCATAGTGTAAAATCTTGCTTATTTGGATTCTCTGGGAGAGTCAAAAGCAAGTTTTTGACGGCTTTGGCTTGGTTGGTTATTCCATGTACAGAAGCAGAACTATAAATTTAAAATAAGAGGTTGTATGGGATGTTCTTCTTGGGTGACAGTTTTCAAGAATGAATAGAGTTTCTGGTACATAAGTCCACCTTGGTGGATCAAAACCTGAAACCTGTACAGAAGTATGTCCTTTTTAATGTATGTTCTTGAGCCTATTTTATGTTCTTTCACCTTGACCTCTTTGTGTTTTTCTGTTTTTAATCAGGTATCTAAGCGGCTGTACAGTATGGGCTGTTATGAAATCTCTCTGGGGGACACAATTGGTGTGGGGACTCCTGGAAGTATGAAAAGAATGTTGGAAGCTGTTATGAAAGAAATTCCTCTGAGTGCTCTTGCTGTTCACTGTCATGACACGTATGGCCAGGCGTTAGCCAATATTCTCACAGCCATACAGGTAACTCAGGTTCTCATTTTATAGATACGATAGTAGTAGTCCTAGTTTAATTAAAATGCACAATTAAAAAAAATTCCATCCTTACAGAAATTATTAGAAAATTGAAGAGGCACTCACTAAACTTTCAGAAAGTATTGCTCACACATCAGATTTATACAGGTATTACTGCTGTTGTTTTTGCAAGAAAATTTCAGTTCTTATCTACTTATTACCTTAAATTCCGTACAAAATCACTCAGAAACAGTGGTGATTATTATATTCCATTGATTTTGGATGAATGAAGGAGATAAAATATAATTTTTTTCTGATGTCTCAGATTCCACTTTTCTTAGGAACATCTGTTTTCTATTTTACAGAGGTGTATAAATATAAAATAGAATAATGCATAATTACATCTTGATTTCAGATGGATAAATCTAAATTACCGGTAATTATGTGCACACAGAGAGTGGTCTAGATAATTTTATCACTGTTAACATGCCTTCAGTATGCTTTTTTATTTATCAGTTGTACCTTCCAGATAAGGTTAGTAATGATTTTATATCCTATTTAATCTTCTTTCAAATCTGTGGCTAAATAATCAGAATTAGTTAATTTCCATAACAGATATTTTTCCCTTTGTGTTTAGCTATTTTTAAGAATAGGACACAATACACAAAACAGACTACAAGTTCTAATGTAGCTTTTGTAAGGATAAAATCTTGAAAAATTTCTTAATGCATTCCTAAGGAGATCTCTTTTTACTAAATGTCACAGAACCAAAAGCTGTTTACAAATTGTAGGCCTTTATTGTTCTATTTTATACTTAATGGCATCTTCTGCTTCCTTGCAATTCAGGCAGGCCTTTTTAAAGTCAACTTTCCTTTGTCCTGACTTGTTATTTTGGCAGAGTTTGTATTATTTTGTTTAGAAATAACAGCGGTGTGTTAACAGTATTAGTGATATAAGCAACAAGGACCAGGGAAATGTGTCAATATGGGAATCTCTGCAGGTATTTGATTAAATACTGAATGAGAAGATCTGGTAAAAAAGGCTCTAACTTTTGCTCACCCTGTTCATTATTGACCTTTACTCACTTTTACTGTTGCAAATGTGTGTGTATGTACCATGGGATAAATAAACTGCTAATTTCACAGTTAACTTCAGTTGCAGATATAATAGCTAAAAGCATGAAAACCCCTGAGCATGGGAGGAGTGCGCCATAAAAATACTTGAAGCATTGTTTTTCAAATCTGTCCTTAAAATAGTTGCTGTCATGGTGCCTACTAAACACTGAAAGACAGCTCTGCTTTGTTCAAACCTCAATATTTGTTGTGATTCTTGTTTCAAGTTTACCTCCTGCTCCTAACTTTTTACTTACTTCTTAAATCAACTGTGTAAGAGTTAAACGGGAAAAAAGCTCTTAAGTACCTAATGTGCAGTTCAGGCCAATTAACATGTAAATTCAAGAGAGCAATAGACCTAAAAATATCCCTATGCAGCCTTCTCAGATTTCTGGGAAGGTGGGAGTGCCTGAGACCCACCAGAAAACTTCCCTATGTGCTCAAGTTCTGCTACAGTGCATGTCTAAAGGTGCGGTGTTTTTGGCTGAGCTGAACTTGTCATAGATTTTGCCAAAAGTCCTTGATGAAGCAGGCATTACACAGTCTCTCTGACTGAGGTAGGTCCCCAGGCTCTCGGATCCTCAAACTGGGCCGGTACGTCACAACATCCTCTCCTGTCTGTGGTCAAAGAAACGAGGCAGCTAGCGGTGAATTACAGCTAAGCAATACTATTTCTAAAACAGGGCAATTTTACAGGTTAGACCGATGGCAAAGTGCCAAAGCCAGTGGATCAGAGTGCCCAGGTAATTTCTAACCCCTGCTGTTAGGCTTGCCTATGCTTTCCTCTCTGCCAAAGAAACACAAATGGGCAACGTACTGGAGTAAAACCCCTTGTCTTCAGCTCAGCAGTTCCTTTCATAGACAAGACTCTCCACGGACGCAATTCCCTACCCTTCCTCCTTCATGGGTCTGTGCGATCGACACCGTATTTCGTCGGGAGTGAAATGTTTGAGGGGTTATAGTAATAATGGGCTACGGTTATTGTTTGAAAACAATTTTAAAGAACTTTCAGCAGACAAATTACACTCTTCTTAAAACATTGCAGACTACAACCTCAGTCTGAGTACTATTGTATTGTATATTGTATTTCCTAAGAATTAATGAATGACAGCTGGAAAGCCACAAATCACTCTACACTAATTCAGGCATTGCTTCGATGGGAGGTCTCCTAGGAGTAAAAAGAGGTGCTGGTGATTCAGTAAGTGATTTTTTATACAGATCACATTGTTCCATGCAGTATTATACTACCCAGAATATTTTCTTTTGTTTGGGGCTGATCCAAAGTCATCTAGAACTGACAGGCTGTATCTGTATAAGAAATTAGCAGGGAAGTAGTCTTGTAATTTTAGTACTCGATTTTATGTGTGTTGTTTTAGCAAAAGGATAGGTAGTGAAAGATGGGAGAGAGATTAGGCAACTTCTAAAGGATAAGTAATTTTTAAAGTTGTTGAAGTGAATAATATAGATAGAAAGCCTTGCCTGGAGAAAGGAAATTCACTTTCTTTTAGAAGAGGATCTGTGTAAAAATGTGAGGAACATTAAGTGATGCTTCAGAACCAAATATTAAACATTGTAAGTAGAAATATGACTGGCTCTTGGTTACCTGGTTTAATATTAAAATATCAGAGTATACAATTTACCAAAGGGACAAATTCAGAAGATGGTAGGTGATGTAATGATCTAGTTAGAGGTTGTGGTATTTTAAGTAAAGTTACATATGCGGGTTAGCTAATGTGACAAACACAGAATATAGCTAAAAGAAGTAGTAAAACATTTATAGGAAATTGTTACAGACCTCCAAGGAAGGATAAAAAGATGGAACGGGAAACTTCTGTGCTGGAGAGGCCCCAATAAGGTAGATTGTTGATCTGGTGAGATATGAGTTACCTTGACGATTGACTCCTGTAGTGTGTACAGAAATTGGTAAAGAAGAGAAATTTTTTTAATAGAAGTGATACAGAACTCTCTTGCATAGCTGGTGTAGTTGCCAGAAGTAGCTTTGTCTGTTTTCGTAGCAAATAGCTGAACACAAGAAAGAATATGCAAAGAGGCAAAGAAGTGTTCTGGCCAGCAGTGATACCTCAATGAATGAAACAATCGCATGGTAATTCCATAGAAATTTATTAAATTCAAATTGCCGTCGTAATTCATTAGTATAAACTGATCCCTACACTACTGGGATCAAATCCTGACTTAGAGAAAACAAACATAAATGTCTAATGACTTACAGGAAGCAGGGTTTTTTACCAGCTTGTGTAATCATTTCCACCTTATTGGACACAATGAGATGAATGAGTTTGATGATTTGCCAAATGAAATTACGTTTTATTAGTCCTTTCTTTTTCCAGAAGACAAGAATTTTGAAATAAAATCCACACTTTAGTACCATAAACAGAATTTAGCAAGCCTCTAATGAAACTTTCAAGGTTCACACTGCAAAATCCGAATTTGTGAATACAGGTTTTCATTACAGACATTATAATATAAATATATACCCTTACAGAGAGTTTAAAATATTTAATAATATTCCATTAATGTCTTCAAAATCCTTTAATTTTAAAGATTAAATAATTTTTTTTTTTACATCCAAATAGAGATGGCTTCTGACCTCTTCTCTTCGTCACTTAATAGATTCTAGTCCCTTTGGTGCATGCTGGAGACGCTAACCAACTTGCATATTTTTGTGGCTCCAGTTTACTTATGTAGTAAGGACTAGATTCACACAAAGGCAGTCAATGTTGATATGGCTAAGTTTTAAGTGCAAGAGCCAAGAGAAGAATGTGAATATAGATGCTGAAGTTCATGGTTTATTAATTTGCAAGGATCACTGTGTTACAGGAACAGACATCACAACGGCCAGCAGCCTGAAATGGTAGAGCCTCAGTTAAGCAGTGTGTGTTTAAAATTCCTCTTTTCCATGATTCTTATGAGCTTACATGTGAAGCCTTAGGCAAGATGACTTTTCCACCCAAAACCATCTCCTAGTTAGTACTTAGCTTGTCCTTTTTTTTTTTTTTTCAAATACAGGATTTGCTGATTGAGCTTGCCTGCAGTAACTGGCTCTCAAGACTTCTTTCAGCTGGTGGTTAGAGGCCAGCTCACTGCTCAGATCACTTGTCCAGGAGCTCCTTGCTTCTAAGGACCCTCAGGGGGGCTCCTCCTCCTTCACTTGGGGGTAGCTTTAAACCTGAAGCTCTTGTACTTGGCCCCCACCTGAGCTACCCTGCAGAAGCATTTTAATTGTGCTTGCTCCCAGTCTTGTACGTTCCTGATTGTCACCCTCTTGCTCACCCACTGGCTTGACTTACTAGCTTAACTTCAGACCTGGCTCATCTCTAGCGACCTGCTGGATGATCACTGAACTGTGACTGTTCTTGGTTACAGTCTCCAGACCTGATTCTGACCTTGAATTGCTGACTCAACTTCCTGACTGCTTTTTGGTGAGGTTGCCGCCGCTGCTTGCCTAGCTGTGACTCTTGCCTCCTCGCTTGCCTGCCTTTCTGGAGCAGTCTGTCCTTGCTGCTGCCTGAGACAATCGAGTATTTAGAGGAGCAACTAGCAACCAATATCTTGAGCTTTAAGGATTGCTCTGAATGGCAGGTAGTGGAGTTGGTGCTAAGCTGGAGGATACAGCAGCTGTGAGAGTTAGCAGGTCTCGTGCTTTGATCTTGGAGCTCAGCTGGAGGCTTTGTCTTGCAGAGAGGCAAGATGTTGACACTCAGTTAAATTTAGAAAGCGTTTATTGGTGTCTGGGTGTACACAAAGCCCTAAGAGTTCTACACTGGGAATGCTGCTGGGGAAAAAAGAGAGCCCAAAAATTCAGCCTGAGGAATTGGTGTCTGTTTCTGAAGGGGTATCATGAACTTCATCTCTTTTAGGTGCCAGACTACTTTCTCTGCCATTCTCCTCTTAAGTTTTTAGACCTGTATTTCTGGGACTAACTGACCTGAAAGAATATACCCATAATGATGAATTTCCAAATAAATATAGAATCTGTAAGAATATTTCTGTACTAGAAAAGTCACTTTTAGCATTTGTATCCGGCAGTCAGTTCTTTCACCTTTGATTTGTCCAACTTATTTTAGTAAATGTGTGCAAGGATGCAGGGCTCATGCTAGTTTATCCCAGTGAATGACTAGTACGTACAGCCAGAAGCCATGCAAGTTGGAGTTGCTGAATAGAATAGAGAAGTAATAAAAAAGAATAATAGTAAAATAGCGTGAAGGTATGGATAGCAATGGTGGGAGGTCAAATAAGAAGGCGGCAAATACATGTGTATACTAGTTACATATAAATTGTTCTAGGGTTTCTGGTGGTGATTTGTTACCTTTTTATGGAATTATGCCTATAAGCATGCATACAACCACATTTTAATCTCTTGGTTTAAAAAGAAGCAACAGGATAATTTTTTGAAATACATTTTATGAAACTTAACATTGTAAAAACTCATAAGCACATTTTCCTTTGGTTTAGTTTTCCTGAGGTTTATGTACCGATTTCTTCTCTGGATTTCATTTCAAAACCGACACAAAGTTAAAACCAACAGGTTTCTCCTGGGTTTATGTTGAAATTCCCTCTTTTTCATAATCTTAATGCAAAGCCGTATCTGGGCTGTGATCTTTTGTATGGTTGCTTGGACAAAATTATGAGAGATTTTAAAACTAGATGAGCTTTGTGGCAAAATACTGTGTTTGAGAGAGCAATGAGGACATGATAGAAGTAAAAATTAAACAGTAAGACTAAAAATGCTTGATTCCCTGATTTTCTAAGTATGAAACAGCAACCAAAAAAATCCATAGCATGCTGGGTAACAAAACAAAGACTTTGAAAGAGAACAAAGAAAGCAGGATTAATTCAAAGCATCTTTAATTTAGGTATGCACATTTATTTATTTGCTGATATAAGTGGTCCATTTTAGAGGGTCAAAATTTAGGACTGTTTTTTATCTGCCTACAGTCTAGGTTTGACCAATATCTGAATTCCTTCACTTTCTCACTGTAAAACAGAGAGCAAAGTGTATGCACAAGCCTTGAATAAAGAATTTAAATCTTCTGTCCTGTCTCCCAGTTTTATCTACCATTGACTCTTATGCATTATGTTCATCATTAGTAGTTCAACTTCTTCATAATGACTATTGGCTACAGTTATGGTAGGATTATGGTTTTTTTATACATCTACATCTCTCAACTGCTGTCTAACTCATTAGCAACTGAAAACTGGACATTCAAGAGGATGTCAAGAAAGAGAGAAAAAAAAAGACACTAAAAATTCTTTATTTGCAATAAATGCTCTCTTTTTCATTTTCTGCAAAGTACCATCATTCAGTGCTGTAGTGTAGTAGAATAAATTGACACTTCTGTTATAGGGTAAGGAAGCAACCTTGAAAAATGCAAAGCCTTGCATATATTCATTGTACTAGACTTGAGCTAGGAATTTCTCATGTAATAGTGAATATGAACTTTCTAGCTATATAGAAAGCAGTCTAGCCGTATTTGTGTGTTGCTTCACAAATCAAAAAATACTGGTTTTGGGGAGTTATATAGTAATTGAGGAAATGAACTTGTATGTAGTGGGCTGCCAAAGTTCTTGCTTGAATAATACATTAAATACCACTAGGATTTTGTTTTATTATCAGCAGTGTGCTGGGCTACCCACTGCCTGGCAATGAAGTTATTTACATCTAAGCTATTTTTTAACAGAGCAAAAATAGTTATGATAGTTTAGTTAAAATTTTGACACTGTACTAAATTCAGGATTTTTTAAGCCAATAGGGAGGCATTGTATGAAATTAATGACGTACAGGAGGCAGGAACCACAGCATCTTGGCTTGTCTTTTCCTGATTCAACATGTCACTGTGCACATCACTTTTCTTCAATTTTTTATTTGTAAAACAGGAATAAGGCTCATCTCTTTTAGTTTGTGAAATGCTAAAAAAACTACAGAAGAAGAGCACTGGACAAGTACAAATTATATTTCTGTAGTCCAGATTTAATTTTTTTTTTTAAATTGAAGTTTAGAAACTGAATAAATTTTAAGTTTGGCATAGAATGTAATTTTTAGATTAAAACCAGTAAGGTATATGAATGGGCAAGTGATTCAAATACATACATGCCCATTCAAATGAGTTCTGTAACACTCCATGTCCTTTCCCCTGCACAGCCTGGCACTCTGAAGAATTTATGTAGCACAATGTGAGGGTGGGAAAGACTTGCCATATGAAGCATGCACATGTTTTGGGATCTTAAAAAATGTTAATATTTCTGCATTCCTATTTTGAGTAATACTTAGAAATTGAGAGGTTTCAGCAGACCTCACAAGTTTACTTTCCTCTGCTGTTTACAAAGATATGCTAGGAAACTGCAGAAGACTTAACAGAGATCTCCAGAAACTAATTTCAAGGTTCAGATGGGGAAACATTACAAAAAAACCCCACAACTTGACTGAGAATAGCTGTACAGGATTCAGGAAGGGCTGGTCATGCTTCAATATTTCACTGGAATTCTTTGAGGCAGTGCCTGCCAAAGAAGACAAAGGATATACAGTGGATATCATATGCTTTGATTTTTCAGAAAACAATTTACAGTGTTCTGTACTGGAAGTTAGTATTAAGGCGTGGAGGCATGTAATAAGTGGAAAGTTGGCTAAATGGCAGGAAACAAATGGACTTAGAAAAACGGAATTTCTTCAAACTGGAAAGCACCCATCAGCAGGCTTGTGGAAGTATTAGCCTGCGGGTTCCGGGTTTTCCTGCTTAAATGAATAATTTGCACTACCATAATGCTCATGTTAAGGGCAATTGTTCTAACTTGTAGAAATTAAACTTCTGAAACTTTAGACTTCCATTGTGAGAAACAAGAGAGCTAGCACTCTAACTGTAAGTGTAAATCTGTCTAATATTCTAAAACATGCAAAAGAAAACGTTGAAAGTAACGGTATAGTAATACACATAGTTTTAGGTAAAGCAAGAGATTATTTATTACAACGTGCCTGTCCTTTTAAAAAAGGGTCATCTTAGAGCTTTCTACCTTTGAATTTCTCCAGGAACTAATTTATCCTAGACATTTACCAGGTACTTTCTGGGTTTGAAAGTGTAAACAATACTTTTGAATTATTTGTCAGCAAACTAAATGAGCCATTAGCAATAACACAAAATTCTTTAAAAACTATCAGTTTGCTTTTTTTTTTTCTGTTTCCCTTTATTCCCTTTTCCTCAAAGAAACAACATTCCACTTTGGTAAAGCTAGCAATTAAAAATTTCAGATGTTTGAGCTGAAGGAATATGTGGTATTAGGAAAGAAAAAAGTGAGTAGAATTGTGTAAGATTGAAAGCTAATAAAACAGAGGTGAATAAGACTGTATTTGAAAGCAGATAAGGGGAAAATGGCAGGTGAATTGTGAAAAGGTACCAGGCTGCAAGGTTTCTGTGAAGAAAACTTAAAAAGAGGGTGTGCATTTTAGGAAGGTAGAAAAACACTTACATTTTATCAATTAATATTATTACTATGAGCAGTCAGCTAGTTACTTTTGTAAATGAAAAAACATACTGCACGCATGAATAAATCAGACCAACATGTGGGAAGAAAATGAAAACATAGGAATTCATACCAAAAATCTGAGAGATGTTTTCCAGGATTTTCTTTCTTTTTTTTTTTTTTTAAATAGGTACTAGTTTTACATTGTTGCCTGTAATTTCAGCAAAATAGAAAAAAAAGCAAGGAAATGAACAGACAGTACTGCTCCTGCTCTTTTCTCAGATCAGTACCAAAGAAATAGCAACTCTGTTTTTATTGCTTTCTGCTGCTTTTTGCAGGATGTGCATAGTATGCAATTTCTGAGGAACTGAAAGTTTTTGACCTTTCTCCCTGTGCTTCAGAAAAACTTTGTAGCCTCATAGTTCACAAATAAATCCCTCATTGATATTATTACAACTGTGATTGTACTGTGAACTTTTTGCTAGGAAAAAAGGTTAAACAGTAGACTTTGTTTCAAGACTTTTATTTTTTGTACTTTTTAGGATAGGAAGGAGAATATATCTGTTATTGTGTACTGAAATAGCAGCCGGAGTACCTGAGGCAAAGGTGTATTTACATGCATATACCAGTAGGTAACCTGTGTGTTCTTGTGGGTTTTGTTTTTTATTTTAAATGAAACTTGGTATTTTGTAAATGATTAACAAATAATAGAAATCTACATTGTTCTAGCTGCCTCTAATATGATGATTGAATTTCAGAAGCTTTCAACGCTAGTTAGTGAACCAACAAACCTCAAGTTTAAGTCTGTTTCAGGATGCTAATCGGACCAAGAGATCCTTCATCACTTATAGACTATTCTCATCTCCAAATTGCCTCACTGGAGTTGACTTGGAGTGGTAGACACAACTTCCCTTTGGTTTAAAATCACACTTCAACTGTTTTTTAAACATTTTTATACCTTGAATTTCTCATGCAAATCTACCCATCTCTCTCTATATCTCTGCAAGTTCACATAGATTTACCTCTATAGGTCTAAACGGAATACGAATGGAGAATTCACTGCAGCAGCTAGAGAAATAAAATCTGAAGTGGTTTTAGTTTTCCATCTTAAAGCCAAAGATAATTTCTGTACTAATAGCACCAAAGCTGTGGATTTATAGAAAGAATGAATTTGGCCCAAAAATTCTATGCTCCTTTCTCTGTTTCTGTGCTTGCATCCTCCTTGCCTCCTTCTTCTTTTTTCTTGGAGTGATGTTTTATTGTAGCTTCCTAATCACATCTTAAATGCTTTCATTTCTGAGTTTTACACCCTCTAAGTGACGTTCATTTGTGTATTTCATTCTTCAGTGTCAGTGGTATGTTTTCAGCTGCATGATCATTTTCTGATTCATTAATCTAGAAGCATTAAGGCCAAACTGATTTGGTGGACCAGTACCTAAAAGGCATTCTAGTATTGCTTCCACTACTGTGCATCTTTCTCTGCTTGTGAATGAATTTCTTCCCATGCCAAAAATAAACAGCCTCAGAGAATTTCCTTGAAATTGTTCACAGAATCACAGAATCATTAAGGTTGGAAAAGACCTTCAAGATCATCAGATCCAACCATCAAGTCAACACCACCATGCCCACTAAACCATATCCCCAAGTGCCACGTCCACACTTTTTTTGAACACTTCCAGAGATGGTGACTCCACCACCTCCCTGGGCAGCCTGTTCCAATGCTTGACCACTCTCTCGGTGAAGAATGTTTTCCTAATATCCAATCTAAACCTCCCCTGGCACAACTTGACGCCATTTCCTCTCATCCTATCACTAGTTACTTGGGAGAGGAGACCAACACCCTCGTCGCCACAACCCCCTTTCAGGTAGTTGTAGAGAGCGATAAGGTCTCCCCTCAGCCTCCTCTTCTCCAGACTAAACAACCCCAGTTCCCTCAGCCGCTCCTCATAAGACTTGTGCTCCAGACCCCTCACCAGCTTCGTTGCCCTTCTCTGGACATGCTTCAGCACCTCAATGTCTTTTTTGTAGTGAGGGGCCCAAAACTGAACACAGTATTCGAGGTGCGGCCTCACCAGTGCCGAGTACAGGGTCACAATCACTTCCCTACTCCTGCTGGCCACACTATTCCTGATACAGGCAACAACAAGAAAGGCAGAAAGCTCTTAACACAGAGGTGCTAATCTTCAGGGCACTCATCTGGAGTATTGATACTCCAGACTGATCCAGGTTCCTTTCTGTGCTCAGCTCAAAGCAAATAATTTCCTATGCGTCAGGCAAGTGTTGCTATTAGCTGTTCATTCTGGGACGAATCTCTTCTCTCTTGTCCTTTGTTTAAAACATTTTCAGGAATACTTTACCATCTTCCAGGGAAGTTCCCTAGATATTGAATTAGTCTCTCATTTGACTTTTTGATACAAATTTTTGAAAACCCTTAAGTAAGGGTATGCAAAAAGAGAGTGTCTGCTCTTTTAAGGGTGTCTGGTCAAGGACCATTTTCAGTGCAACAAGGAGTAATAAGATGCACTGATTTTGGCTGCAATAGAGTTAAATTTCTTCATAGTAGCTTGTATGGTGCTATATTTTGGATTTGTGATGAAAACAGCGTTGATAACACACCAAAGTTTTAGTTACTGCTGAGCAGTGCTTGCACAGCAGCAAGGCCTTTTTTGATTCGCACCCTGCCCCACCAGCAAGTCTGCTGGGGGTGCACAGGAGTTGGGAGGGGACACATCTGGGACAGCTGACCCCAACTGACCAAACACATATTCCAGATCATATGACATTGTGCTTAGCAATAAAAGCTGTTGGGAAGAATGAGGAAGGGGGGAATGTTCAGAGTTAAGGTGTTTGTCTTCCCAAGTAACTGTCATATGTGATGGAGCCCTGCTTTCCTGGAGATGGCTGAACATCTGCCTGTTGATGGGACATAGTGAATGAATTCCTCATTTTGCTTTACTTGCATGTGCAGCTTTTGCTTTCCCTATTAAAATGTTTTTATCTCAACCCATGAGTTTTCTGTCACCCTTTCGATTCTCTCCCCCATCCCACTGACGGGGGGGAAGTAAGAACGATTCTTAGGTCTTCATCAGATTCTGTTCTGCTGCATCATTCTTTACTTGTCATATCTGGAACTGTAGTTTGGAAAAGGAAAAGAATCAGTATTAATAGAGTACAAGAAGACAATGTTGTCTTATTTTACCTAGCTTCTATGAAGAAAATTAACTCTGTGCCAGCTGAAACCAGGCTTGCAAAGTTCTGCTTGCAAACAAGGTTCACACAAAATAGCACAGAATGTAATGTAGATACAAACCCAGCGCAGATTATAGGCCCATTTGAGGATAATACTCTGTACAGACAGTGTCTACTTCCCGTCTGTTCTCCTTTTTTGTCATTCTTTGCCTCCATCAATGCTTAAGCAGAGTAAATATGCTGCTAGCAGCTCACTGACAAGAAGAGAGGATATGAACAGATACCATGCTCCTACATTTACCTAATCCTAATATTTTCCCTGGCACTTATCTTATTTTTTTCTGCTCTTTCATTATTTTCCTAGTCATTGTTTGATAGTTGTAAGTCCACATGGCCAGAGCAATAGTCTTTTTACAGACCTCCTTTTATCATCCCAACTGTGTCTTGTTTAACTTGACTATTTAAATGGCTAAGAGTCAGCATCATCCAGTTCTGAAGTGGACTGGGCAGTAATCCAGCTCTTTCTGTTACAGACAGACATTCATTTTTTTGGACTAGAAACAAATTACTTCCAAATGCTGGAAATGTAAGAAGGCTTTTCAAAAAAGGTTTTCAGGTGTTTATAGAACAAATTAGTATAAAATAGTTTTCAAAATGCTAAGCCCAATTTAAAATAAATATTTAGTACTTTTAGGAGTTGTGAAAATATAGCACTAGAAAACTGAAGTTACTGATCTGTAGCATGCATAAAAAATATGGTGAGGGCACACTGGTGTCAAATTCCCCATGCATTTTTCTATTGTGCCTCAACTGGATTGCATGCATAAAAAAGGTGTGATTTTTTTTTTTTCACATGAGACTACATGGCTGGCTGTAGGTTTGATGAGATGGCTGCCTGTAATAATCAGAAATTGGACTGATAACTGTTATTTTACAACAGCTTTTGATTCAATTCCTGAAAATCAGAGTCTAGATTATCAAGGTGACTGGAAAATGAAGAATTTCATTGGTCTGAAGGCTGGGTTTTGTGCCTCATTCAGTATCACATAGACACTCTCTCATTCACAGAAAGACAAGGTAGTTTTCCGCAGCTGTTACCTATCTTTTTTGGTTTTATGGTGTCTTGCTTGTCTCTCACACACACCTTTCAACTTTTGCAACACATGAAATGGGATTTCCACAGGTAAGTGTCCTACACAACTGGCTCATCTCATAACTGCTCCATCCTTGCAAGCCTGTCCCATTCTCCCTTCTCAGCAGCCCTCCCACAGCATGCTTTTCTTCATCAATTTCTATCTCATCAGCTGTCACATTAATTTTAGATCTGAGACTGCATGTCTGAATAGACTTTGGACTCCTACAGTTGCTACATCGCTCCTTTAAAGTGTTCCCAGTCTCAGTACCTCCTGGACCTCTCTGGCACTAAGGCCAATTGATATGAAAAGCTTACATCCATAAAATCAAGTTCTTATCCTCCAAAACAAGGTCAGCACTTCCAGACTGCCAACTATGAATGATCCCTAAATAGTGCTAGTTCCCAAACTGTGACAGAAATAGTTCGGTGGAGTGCTACCTGGCCCAGGCCAAAGCTGTGCCACAGGGACTGTGGCAAGAGTTACACACGGTGGACAATTGACTTCCAGTCCTGATGCTATTTATTTTACTGGTCATATATAGCCACAAAAGAGCACACATTCCTGTGTATTAATAGCACACAAAAAAGAAAAAAAAAAAGAGCGAGTTTTGTTGTTGTTCCTAGTTGCCATTTGAGGATGTCTCCAGAGCCAAGACTTCAGAGGTTCTGGTCAGCCCTGAGGGTGCTGCTGGCCCCCCTGGGGATTTCACTGCAGAGCTGTTACAGGTCTTCCTTAAGCATCTGTACACTACATCCATCTTTACAGCTGAGGTGGGACTCCCCACATTACACATCTTTGATTGAAGGCATGGGAGCATGAGAATTTGGGAATCTATCACTGTTTACTAGCATGACATATTTAAGTGTCTATTTTTTGTTCGGAGAAGCTGAACTATTTTGGCTGAATTTTTCCAGAGCACTGTAGTTCAGGGCAGATGTCGTCCCCACAGGATACCAGCTTGATTAGTAAAAGATTGGCAGAGCTCTATGGAAGGTGTTGGCCGGTTTTCGTAACTGACATGGCTAACATGCCAATGTAAATTGAATTTCTAATTTAAATATACCACAAAAATCAATGTCTGTATTTAAAAAATAGGAATCTAAAACATATTCTAGATGGATACTAGGTTTATGTTCATTAGGCCACCTATTTGTTCCTGTGATTAACATGTACTTATGATGATGATTCTACGATATATAGTTTTAGATATTTTCTAATCTAGAACATATGAGTATGCCAGTAGTTGTGTATCTAGCTTTGTGTTTTCAGCTAGTCTCCTTCTAGACTGACTGTGGTTAAGTCTTATTCCCTTTTCTTTGTTTTGAGCTTACACTAAAAAAGCGTGTGGTGCAGTGACAGAAATAACTTACAGTATTTCACTATAATTTTAAAAACAATTTTGAAAGAAAAAATTCAAAAGTTTGGTGGGGATACAATTATTTTATGTACCTTTAAAGATAGGTTTTTATTCACAGTTTAACTCCTCATTCGATTTTCATGGTATTAATGAATTCATTAATTCTTTTTTCTTTCTTTTTGAAAAGAAATCATTTCTGTAGCAGTTTCTTGACTTGTTTTTAGAAATTTTCCTTATAATCATACTGCACTTTAATCAGGCTGTGACTGTACATATTAGCTAGAAGAAGATAAATGGCTTTTAGACATGTGTATTTTTCTACTCAGGGGAAATAACTGCCCCTCCCTTTTTACCCTGAAGTAGTTTTTCTTACAGTTTAACAGCAAGTGTAAAATAAGAACAGAATCACCACAGCGCTTCCCACTTGGAAATGATCGTTTCTTTTCTTTTGTTATTTGTGAGTGCCTCTATTCTAGTTTCTGCCTGGAAAAGAGGGTATTGCATGGAAGCTGACCCAGACCCAAGCAAGGGTCAGAGGCAGGAACCAGAGCCATGGCAGGAAGAGCCCTGGGAAATCATAAATCCCAGTGTCTCCAGTAGGGAAGCGCAATGTTTACAGCATGATGCTTCCTTCCTTTTTGGGCAGCTCTACAGACAGCTGTGCTGAGGGGGTAGAACTAAACCTCTGGTCATTCTTGCATATTTATGGCTCCTCGGAACCAATTTTGTTATTATCCAGCAAACAATGAAGGAGGGAGAGATCCTTCCTATTGCTGAGATACATCAGGTGGCTTTAAACAAGCTCTTGGGGTGTTTCCTAAGGTAAATTGAACGGCAGAAAATCCGCAGATACTATGGTCAGACAGACTGAAGTTCCTGCGCTCCAAATGAGTGTGTTGGGTGGATCTTTGTAGCCATATGAGAACAAGTGACCATTTGCATAAGTGGAATAAGTCGAAGATGACTCTTCAGTTAAGACAGAAACCAAAGCTGATGCAATACTTAAAGTATGACCATCATCTTTGCTTTCTGTGCTGTGCAGAAGCGACACTGAGCCAGTCTCCTGAGTCGATTCATTTGGCATTTATCTTTTTTTTCCTTTTGAACTATTACACTACCAATTGAAACAGCCAGGCTTTCAGAAATAAAAATTCTTTGATCATTTTTAAAGATAAATAAATGACGGTTTTATATACTCTGTAATTTTTGCCAGCTTGTGTATTTTCCTCTTTATTTAATTTTTCCTCCTTTGTTGTTTAGTGCAAGTTCTATATGGTGACAGATTGTCAGACAAATTATGCAATTTGCTTAACAGCGTCTTTTCAAATGCATAAAGTAAACAGTTATAGAAAGGTTTTTCTTTGATATTTGTTCATAACAGATTTTGCTTGCACTAATAGTTGCAACAATGGGTAAGAATTTTTAATTTGATGTAGTATATTTTCCTCTAAAGAATGAACTGAGTGAACAGAATAAAAGTAGACTTAGCAAGGCAATATCATGTGTTCTATAGCAAAAGATAGGATGCTAAGTTGAATGCCTTTTTAAACAAAAGAAGCATTCTGGCTTTACTGTTGGCGGATATATCGGATGAGCAATTTGCAACTGTCTTTTTTTAAAAAGGAACTTTAACCAGAATAAGGGAAAAAAAATTTGCAAGACAGATTACATTTTGTGGCTCCCCACCTTAATGCTACCGCTTAATTAGTCAATGTATTGGAAAGGAAGATTCTTTTGGAGTTATTGTAATGTGATGAATATTACAAAATCGTTTCACTTATAATGGAATAGTAGAAGCTGAGAAACTCTCACACTTTTTTTTTTAAAGTTTCCTGCATTATGATGAATATTGTGGTGAAAACTTTATTTGAAATAAAGATTCAGTCTGCCTATGGTGCCCAGAAAGATGCACTATTGAATTGTGTCTTTTTTTGGCCACACTACTGTAATTATTAACTGTTTAATCCCTTCCTGGAATTCTACTCAAGACATCATATTTTAGCACAAAATGTAAAGTTCTACTTCCTTGAAATTTTATTGATGAATGACTCAAACATATTCCAGAGTTCTTAAAAGGAGGTTACTCCTTGGTTCTGGATCTTTGCAGTAGATGCTGTATTTTCCAACAAGTCCTTAGTAGTTCCATTTGTTAAACACATTTGTCTGAGTCTTGAATCAAATTAAGCATGTGCATAGCTGTTTGCAAGTTCAGGGACTATTTAGTGAGAATGAATTTAAGAAAAAAAATACTAATAGAAATAATATATTTTTTTTTTGTTACAAAAGATGTAATAAAATTGAAAGAAAAAAGAAATACAGAATACTTTATTATCCTGTAATGTCTACGGCAATATTGCCATAACGTTTGTGTAACTGATTTGGAACCTAGTCTTTAGTTCCTCTAGAGAATGAGGTGTGCAAGAATGAATACATTTGGTTTTGTTGTTGGGTTTTGTTTTATGTTTTTTGATGTATTTTTTTCCCTTGCAATGATTTTCAGAACACAGATACCAGTGAAGAAAAAAAGAAGTAGTATAACTACTGTAAATATTTTATAAAATGACCATCTGAAGGCCCTCAACCTCTGGTAATTAGAGGCCATACTGTGGAGATTGACAGGGTAAATTACCAGTTAATGTTTACACAACAAAACATATGCCCAGTACAATATCCTACACTGATGTTACTGAAACCAGAGTCCGGAAATGTACAGTGGAAACAAGACGTGGTACTTTTCTCGTGCCAACACAAACAGCAATTACAGCACAGTGTGAGAGAAGTCACAAGAAATACTACTGCATATCAGTAGTTCAACAAAGTCAGCACTTTTGTGTAATTGCAGGGGAAAAGGGCTGAAAAACATTACAGATCTCAGCAAGAAATGGCCCTTTATGCTTTTAAACTGATCCTTGATAAAACAATGCTGGGGTCATGAGAAGGCTACTCTGCCAATTTTGCTTCACTGTGGGATCCATTGACATCTGGCTGAGCTGCGGAAGCTGGAAAACTTCTTTAATATTCTCTTGACAGTAAAATGGACATGTGGAAAACATTCTAATCTGTTAATCTTTGGTGCTTCTGAAGAAAAAGGACATTTGGCTTTATACTTTGTGATGATAAATATTAAGTCTCCAGATCTAGCTGTAAATAAGTTAAAAGCATTTGAATGGAGAATGCAGTTCTTATTTTCCCAATATGGGAGAAGATGGATATGCACCTGTGTAATCCAGATGATGTAATAAATGCCAGGAGGTTTCTTCTAAGGGTAGTTTACCATACATCTTGGCAATCCGCTTTTCTTTATGCTCAGTATGTTTTGTCAATGAATCTTAGGGAGCAGAATCTCTAACTTACTTCCTCCATACTAAAATAGAATAAAGTATTGTTTCGCTCAGGGGATTATGAAAATAGAATTGAGAGAGATTCAAAATAGTAGTTATGCCCGAATAAAAAGTGCAGCTTTTTATTTAATAGCATTAACTGTACAAATGATTTTTAGCCTGGATTTTAAATCTAACATGGAGTGATAGTCAATGGTGGAGATATACATGTTTGGCTTGCGAGAGTATGCACAATTCTTTGTTTCTGTCGTGAGATATAGCTACAGAAATTACAAGAAAGAGGAATCTCTCACACTAGAAAATAACTGCTATGAGCATATACTGTGTATTGTAACTATGAAGTACATATTATGTATGTTAACATAAAATGCAAAAGGTACCATGGATTGTGGAAAAACTAAACTAGAATTCAAAATTCTCTACATCCTTGTAGTACATTTGAATGAATCTGAAAAACTGAAATAATGCATAAAAGTAACACTTTCATACACTTGATGAAAGTTAAAGTGGTTTCCCAGTTTTAAGTAGCAAATTACATCATTATAACACATGCACCCTGTTGGAAATATGTGACTTCCTTTAGAAAACTTCAAGTATCTTCATTTGCAAAATAAGTACCCTCAGGAATTAACAGAGCTGTTGCTTTCACCCCCGCCCCAAAATATGAAAACCTTAACAGTTAAAAAGATGAAAACAGACTTTTGTTCTCTGATACAACAGGTCATTTTGTTTCTGCCTGCTGATGAATAAATTCTGATATTTCATTGATTGAGATCTGCCAGAGGAGTCAAATCTATGAACTCCAACTGCACGTTAGAACTACTACTACTACTAATGATACAGTCTTCAAGTCCATGTCCTTGCTCAAGCAAGCTCCCAGTGAATAATGATTTCAGTAAAGTTAGAATTAGTCCAATTCACTTTTATACAGTTGAGGAGTTTCAAGAGATCCGGGTCTGTATAAAATACCAGACTTTTCTACGGAGTTGAACTGTGCTGTTAGGGCTTTAAATCTTGATGTTGCATAAGGAGATTGAAAGTGCAGCAAAATCTGATTGAAAAGTGGAGGGACAAAGATGAAGTTAGGCATTAGGTTTCTCAGGGACATGCACAGAATCCACCACCATCATGGTGTTTCTGAAGTAGCTGAAAACTTAAGCTTCAGCAGGATCTTCCAGGTAGATGGTGCCATGTATTTGTGAAGCACAGGGCAGTTTGGCTCTCAAATGAGAAAAATCCGTAGGCAAGAGTTTTCTGGTTCACTGCCTGCGTGTCCCACATTACCCAATAATTAGGGTATTTATTTAGAGGGCAGGTGAAGAGAAAACCTGAGCCCCAGGTAGGATAGTACTGCTGCTAGACTATTGGATGCATTTGTGTTTGGATGCACGTGGATGGTTTTTTTTAGCTCCACTGGTGAATCTGCTCCATTTATAAGTCAGCTAAATCTTTCTGGGATGATTATTGGTGAGAGGAGGGGAAGTCTGATTCTAGCCTAGCTTGATTCCTATTAAATAGGTGAAATGGGAAAGAAGATGTTATAATAGTTACGACAGCAACCTGAGCAACTTTCTGGAAACCATAGGTACTGACATCAGAGGAAAAGCCTTGGAAGCATGAGGTAGGAGTAGTTGTATAATTTAAATTGTAATGTCCAACAGATCGTTTAATAAGTCGTTGCTGCCATCATGTTTGGGATAGTAACCACAACATTCAGCAGACATTCTGGTATTTGGCAGAGATAAGGGAGACTTGGATTGAAGGATATTTATCAACCTCTCCCTTGCTTTGTATATAACGACCTCCAGGAGAAACAAGTGTAGGTCTAGTTATCAAGGTGTGAGTGGGACCAATACCAAAAGTCACTAATATCTCAAAAGGTCTTTTTACTCTAAATGTGGAAGCTCATTATGCAGTTGAGATGGGAAGCACTGGGTGAAGCTGAATTAGTTGTGGAAGCAAATGTCCTTGTATTAGAATTAACAGGCATCAATCTTAACTACACAAAGGAAGACGGGGAAGAGGCTGACCTTAGCACATATTTTCAGATCCCTGAAGAACATAACAGCATTAAAATTCCTCATGTCATGTTGGGGTCCCCTCCGTCCTTGTTGGTCCATTGGACTTCCCCAGCTTCCATGCTAAGGAGCCGGTGGTGGTTTTCATGCTGTGAAGACCACACATGTTGTATGGGTGATCAGCCCAAGACAAGGAACTGATAACTTCTGTAGGATGCCACAGCACATCTGGAGGTGAGCCCCAGGCACACATGGGAGGTCCCAATTTTTACTGACTGGGTGGCAGGTGGGTGTGATTTCAGAGATAATATGGGGAATGAAAGTCAAAACAAAGTGGCTTTTGTGGGTGAGTGATGTTCCTGGCTCTAGGGGAGTCAGGTGCTGCTGTGTGAGGGCTCTGGCTGAATTGAAGTCAGATGGGATTTTAAATGCTATTACCATTTTGTTCCTTTAGATACCCTGATGCTGACATACCACAATACTACTTCTTATAAATTACATCATTGCTACAAATTTATTTAAAAAAAAATAGATGTTTTCTGCCACCCACCTGTTTTGTTTGCTCACGAGCTAGTATCCTCTGCCACTTCGTGCATCATGCTGAAAGTGTTCTTTTTAAACAAAGTGAGGGAAATTAGACCTCCAGGAATGGTTTTGGCCACCCAGCTTAGGCCGCAGAGTGAATCAGCAGAAATTGGTCTTCCAGTAACTAGAAAGGTTGGGAGTTGGCAGAAGTTAACCAGGACTGAAGAACAAGAGCAAAAGAATTTGTAGTTCCTTTATAAGGCATAGATACCAGTAAAAGGAGCACCTATGACAGATGAACTAGATTGCATGTTCCCTGAAGGCCGGAAAAAGTAGCCTTTTCAGACACTGTGATGCTCAGGTCCGATTTGCCATTGTCATTGATGGATTTACATGTTCTGCTTTTGCCATGTACACTTCAAATTCTAGATCAGTGCCTATCCCTAATTCTCCATTCTCTGTCCTTTTTCAGTACTGTAACTCACAGTGGAGTGCACTCCCCGCAGTCTGCATCTCAAACATTGATTTTTACCTGTGGTTCCGTTTTTCATTTTAACCATTCTGAGCTGATGTCCTTTATGATAATTCAGCCATTTTATTTTAGTGGGTATGTCTCTACTCGACTTGTTCTCTGTAAGCCATCCCTTGCAAAGAGAGTGGATTTTGTTTCTTCATTGGACCTCCAGCATCAGCAGTTCCAAATATACTTTCTTCAGTCCCAGGAAAATTTTCCCTCCCAGAGCAACCCTCAGTAACTTTACCATCAAGTTAAGTAATCTTTTTGTCTCCTCTGTCCATTCGAAGCCCTCAGTTTATTTTCAGGTTTATTTTTATTCATTTATACCGGCATGTAGCACGTGACAAAAACCTGGTTGTCACCTGGCTGCACGTGGGGCACAGACAACCTGGCACAGTTGTTGCATCTCTGGACTAGAGAGTTGTTGCATCTCTCTCCCTGCCTACGCTGAAGCTGCCCTTTACCTTTCCTCTCTGGTTCCCCCTCTCCCTCCAGATCCCGAGTTTATTACCTTCTCTGCTCTACCTGTTTAAACGGTCTTCTGACTGTGCCCAGACTTAAATCCATAAAATTAGTATCCTGCATTTTTAGATCAGATTATTTCACAACACACAGCAAGCAAACCACTAGAGCTTTACTTGAGAGCAGCAACTTCTGCTGAGAGCATCCGGGGCGATAATACTTACTTATTTCAAGTCATCAGCAGCTGAACTGGGAAATCTGGCAATGCCCGGGGTTGCTTGGGGAGGGAAAGAAGGGAGACTGGAAAGTCACTCAGTGCTTTGACGGTCATCGCATCTTCGTGGGTTTTGACAAGACCTTGAAATGTGTCTCCTGCTCCCCCTGCAGGTTCTCTGATCCTTAGCAAGGGAACAGATCGAATTGTGTACAACCCCAAATTAGCAAACCCCTCGTGTCTCATAAAAATGAGTGCACATATGCAAAAAGGGGGCAAAAATATGCCTCACAGGCAATACTAAAAGTGGTCTGTGAACATCTACTTCCCAGTATTAATTTTTTTTTGATGGCATAGGGTTTTGATTAGGACTTTCTAAGCTTTCCAAAATCTCAAAACCAGTCTCATGTTTAATGGCATTGATTCCCCCTAAACATCTATGAACGTTCTCTGAGTAACTAGTTCCACAACACAGATCTCAGCTGCCCAAGCCCGCAGATGAGAGGCTTTCTGTGCAGGTGATGCACTGTCAGAGACACAGATTTTCCAACTCAGTTTCAGAGAAATTACTTCATGGTTCTTTGTTGAGGTTAAGGGAAAGAGCACAGTTAGCTGCTGCTCTCTTGATCCTCAGGCATTTTAGCTACAAGGCTGACCAGTTCCTGACAATGAGGTGGAACTTTCATAAACTCGTAACTAAGTCCAGACCATGTGATCTCTTAAAATCAGTATTCCTCCTGTGCCAAATTTGAGAGTGCAAAGCTACAAGAGTATCTCAAAGAAGCTCATGTTAGAAGTCTTGAATATTAGCATAACAAAGCATTTTTCTTACCCTAGACTTGTTCTCGGAAGTGGCCAACTCCATTTTTCACTAAAACTTTCCAAAACAGTCCAGCCGGAGGCAGAGACAAGGCATGGAAAATATAAGATCCAGCAGTTAAAGGCTGACAAAGTAATAAACAACTGAAAGTAGGGCCTTATGATGGAAAGTGTTAGGGAACTTTAACTCTAGATGTCATTGCCAGCTTTGCTTATAATAAATGTGTCAGTAGCAATATGAAAAGATGTGTGCAATAAGTTAAAGGAATGCTGTATTAACCTATTTTATGCAGCATGTCTGCCCACAAATTACTTGCATCTCAATACGATTCGGGAGAAAAAGATTTTTTTTTTTTTGCTGAATGTATTAATTTTCTAACTAAACAAACTGGGAAGTTATAGATTTTAATGTAATAGTGACACCCTGTGGTCAGTAGTGATGGAGTTTACTCTGAAAAATAATGTTTTCTTTTGTGATGCATTAATCTTTAGCAAGACTGGAGAGAAAAAGAAACAAGAAGGAAATGCAGCTAATTTTCAGGGTTCTCCACAGAGAGATGTTGTCCCATTTTATTGCCTTATATGGAGAAATATATGCTTTTAATTGCAGAAATACTAAAATATTATTTATTTATATACATAGTATATAATAAAGGGGAGCCTACAAGCCTTGATTGTAGAAAACTTTATATTATAACTCACAGAAGGGTCTCTGTGGGCACAGCCACTTTGCAAAGCGTTGCTGGCATAGTTTTTTATATTTCTGTGGTTATCTGTAACTCTATAGGAGAAGTTTTTCCTGATGGCATACCAAGTAGTGGTGGGACACAGGGTGATGCCAGAGAGACACAATAATAGGACAGTACCCACCATGCCAGGAGTGCCAGCTAGGCACTGGCAGGGCTGCAGGATTAAACAGTTGGAAGTATCAGTCATGTGCTGCCTTCTGTGTTGATGGTCTTCGACCTAACACGTGTAGGTCCTCCTTTTACTTTTTACTCCCTCCCTTCTCCCTTCCTTGAACAAATGCTGAACTAATATCCTGACATTTTGTCATATCTATGTGCACCTATCTTTAAGGCAGTGTGGTACTGACCTTTACAACACTGTGGCCCTTGAACTTTCTGGGACAACGAATCTTTTCCTATTTAATACCTATTTTATGCATTCCTGTGATCCTTGATATTATGTTTTCAACATCTCATAGTTTTAAAAAATCCCAATTTATGAGAGACACATTTTATAATGTCTGATTTATACCTCCTGCATCCCTGGGGTTACTGATGCTGACCTTGCCATTTTTAAGAGAGGGACAAAGTTAATTTTCTGTCAGATGAAGACAGGTTTAAAGATCAGTAAGGAAGGAGACTGACTGTCCCAACAAAAAGTTATGAGGAGGTAGTAAAGCAAACTGAGAAACATGAAGCATTTATTATTTGCTGGCAATAATGGTTTCCTGTTAAAACTGGCTATTTGACAAAGGTGATGAGTTTAATTCCTTGCTCTCTCATTGGGGAATTAGGAAGTTAGCATGGGACAGGAGCAAAAAGTCTTCTGCCTTCTCTACAGAATAAGCTAAAGCTGGCCAAAGCTGAAGTTTGGAAAACATTCAGGAACCACTGTCAGGAATTTAGTGATTATCAAAACCCTGCAAGAGTCAAAAAAGATTGGAGAACTTAAGTTGTCCTGGAAGAAGCCAAGCCGTTGTTCACCCCCCGCACACATCCATACGTAAGCAGCTTGATGAGTGCTTGTCTAGGACATATCCTACAAAATTGCTGCAGTGCAATTCTCGTGAATCTCAGCACAATTTAGTGTCTGTCAGGAAGTGACAACGAGACTGTGGGATTTTTAAAGATCTCATGTTGACAGTGAATGTTTTGCAAGCTCAGATTGCTGAAAGGGTTGAAACTCATTATCTCCTGTAAAAGCCTGACAAATATTGGACATGTGATGAAGGAAGAGGCCTTGTTTTACACATTATGTCAAGTTTTAGCTTTTCTTTTAGAGCCCCTTATGCTTTTAATGGCTGCAAAAGCAAAACAGCTTCATAGCTGCTCAAACTTGCAGAGAAGTTATTTATTAGGTGCTATTTCAGACTCTGTGCTGGGACAGGCTGAGCTGTAATATTAATCTCCAAATTAGTAGAGCTGCTGAAGGATGTTTTCCAACATCTGTTTTTAGCACTGTTAGAATGGAACTTGGAGTATGGATTATTCAAGGACTTTTTGAATGGGGCCACACTGGACATGAACTGCAGTGATTCTGCACGAATCAGAAAACACATTATATTGGCCCATACAACATGCAAGAGCAGACAGATGCAGCTGAGTCTGCTGCTGAAATAGCAGTATGTTGCAGTAGACATCTTATCAGAAGCATTGTGAAGAGAACTTTAAAGGACAGTATCATAAAGTCAGAGACACCCATCCACTGCATATTAAGAGCACTGATTTGAAGACATGTCAGATTTAGAGGTCAGTCAGAGCTTGCTGTATTATATACACCGTGTCAAGACCTTGTCTACAACTGGCTGAATGTTAAAATGGCAAATCCATCCTGATGCAGATACAATTATAGAGACATAAACATGTTTATACACTGCTTCTGAGAAGTAATGGTTTAAGTGTCCTGTACTAAGATGAAAACCGCCACATCGAGGATGTTACCAATGTAAAGCTGTGACTAGACTTTCTGCTTTTTCTGTTTAGCCATAATTGCTAGTTTAAAGACAGAGCAGTTATCACTGTCCGCCATCTGGAGGTTACTGCTCCCATTGCTTAGCCAGCTGAAGGCATTGGGTTTTATGCTCTTGCATCTACATTAAACTAAATTGACTGAGTTTAATCCAGCTTCCAGTGGACATAGTTTGAAATAACTCAGGCAAGGCTGCCTAAGAATACTAGGATGTGCTTAGACAAAGATATGTATTTCATGTTACCTTCATGTTGCTGTGGTATCCCATACTCCTCCATCGTATTCGCAAACACTTTCAACAAACTGTATTAAGCAACATATACGTCAGTGTTACGAGACTTGCACTGCAAATGTGGAATTATGGTGGCATCACAACTGTTTGTACAAGCCTATCAAGAAATTATATATATTCAATGCCTTTAGAAGACACACTCTTTTAATGCTGGCAGTATAGTTTCTTGGTTTTTCTCACAGTGAGAGCCCTGTAAAGGACTAGAGCAGGCTACTGATACTGAGAGCACCTCACATGAGGAGGTTCTCCCCAACTTTGACCTGGCAAACTTTTCTGGCTGTTTTCACCAAATACAATTTAGTTGATATTTTTCCCATTTTTGCACAAGGACAAGCATTTCATGAGATAATTCACTGGGGTTAGAAAGTGACTGCTTATATGCTTCTAAAGCTGTTTCTGAATCTGTTGATCTTCCTTGGGAATTTAACAGCTGTGAGGTACCTCAGCACATTATTTCCCTATAGCTTTTATGCCCATGTAAAAGTTACTGAAAATAAGTACATCAAGAAGAATGCTCTAGCAGTTATGACATAACCTTAAGCTGGGGGAAGACTCCATGAAAGACACATTCTTCTACCTTTTTACCTCTGAAACAGTAATTTCTGATGGAAATCTTAAAATCAGACTGAGAGAGCAGGCATGGTAGTGGGTATGCTTGTATCATACCAGCACATCTACATGTTAGTCTCCCTTTCCTTTTCCCCAGACCTTCACCATACCCTAAGTCTTTCCACTAAGAGGCCTTTGGTTTGTTTCTGGAAGGACACTTGCAAGCCTGAAAGTTGCCACTATGGAGGTTGAAGCAATGACTTCCACAGTAAATGTTTGAATCTTAGCAGCTAGTGCAAAAAGAGACAGAATTTCCGGTTGAAAGCTATCATAAACGCATATCCTCCGTGTATTGGATGCAGATGTGTTGTATAACGCATTTTCTGGCTGGTGGGCTACACAAACAAAGTGTGTGACAAGTCACTGAAATGTGAAACGTACTTTGGTGATTCACTCCAACAGATTAGTATACTTTAAAGTACAATATCCCTTCTTAGAGAGTCTCATTGTGTGAGCAATATTAAACAGTACTGTCTTGCCTGTCACAGTTATGCACCTCGGCTCCTTTGAGGTCTTTATTACAGGCTTTGAGCAGCTACCTAGCTCAAGATAATGATCCCCATCTGGGAACAGGACCTGGGACAACACTTCATTGGATGACTCTCTATTATCATCCTCCAGAAATGTTGGAACTTCAAAGAGCCTGTAAGGCCAATGATAAAACTATGGAAAGCGCTGTTAAAACTAGAAGCAAATACAACAAAATATTAGGGATGTTTATTTCAGAATGAAAAAACCCCACACCAATGGGTATACTCAGAAAGTGGACTTAGCAACTGCAACATGCAGGACATCATCTTTTGCCTACCTTACCAGCTAGTTGTGTGCAAGGCTGTGAAGGAGAACCTCAGGCTCCCAGGCTAGCTTGGGGAACAGGTAGGTCCCTTGGAAGGAGAGCAACAGAAATCAGCTCTCTGTGCAGCCAGGCCTCTAAGCTGATCTTACTGACTTGCAACTGTGAGTAACAGGCATGGTTTAACTTCTGAATCTCTCTGGACACAAAGTCAAAGTTGGAGTTTTGAAGACGTATCTCTGCACAGGAACTCCTGTCCTGAATTTAGGCTAAGATTGCACTCTGATTCAGTCTGCCTAACTTCTCCTTATAAACTTTTGGTGCATGTCTGCCTAAATTAACCCTAGGGGAAGGAGAACCCTCTAGTTTGCTTAAGGTAGAGAGAAGCTGGTGTCTTTGAAGACCTGAGGACCTTTCTGCCTAATACCATTGCCTGCCTCTCATTATCTCTAGAGCCTGAACACCTCCAAAGATACCTACTCTTCTTCAAGGGGAAGACTGAAGAGCTTTCTCTGAGAAGTGAGACCCAGTGTCCTGGATCCCATACCTAACATGTTATAACAGAAAAAAATGGTTCCCAGTTTCAGCTTTATTTTAAAATCTAATCACAGGAAGAAGAGGGTGCAAGAGCTCACTGAACAAAGCAGTGGAAATCACAGGCTCAGCTTTTATCCCTCCCTGACCTATTATCTCTGAGGGAAGGCTGTATCCCATACAAAATTTAATATTATCTGTTGGACAGATTTACTATTTTGGGGGTTGTGTTTTCTTCTAGACTGGTGAATACGATAAGCAATGGGTCAGATTCACCAGGATAAAGTTCTTTAAAGTTTTATTTCCAGTTGATTTGAACCGATGGACTCTTTAACAGATCTACCAAAATTTAATTCTTCCTCACATTGTGGTGTTCAATTTGGGTGAAAATACCATGTAGTCTTCCTTTAAAACATGAATAAAAAATTACTTACATGGTGGCTTCATGATCTCTAATAAAAAGGAAAGGAAAGAAAATTAGAAGAGAAACAATGCTCGGGAAGTTCTTTGTGGAAGAATAGCCATTAATACAAAATATATTTTAGAGGGTAGATGTCCCAAAATCTTTTGGATGACACATAAGTCAGATGCTAATATTAAGACTTCCAACTTGCAAAGACTTATACATATGCTTAAAATTATACATTTGTTTAAATGCATTGATTGTGTTTGGTTGCATGTAAGCCTTTGCAGGGATAGATGCAGGCTATTTAAAAACAACATGTAGAGAGATAAAGAGAGAAAAAACATAAACCTCTGTTTGGCTCTAAACCAGCAATCATCTTATCTGCCAAAATCACATGTAATAGACTGTTCTCTGTTCCACATCCTGTGTTTGAAGAGCCTAACCTTATAAAGATGTTAGGACTAAGGCCATTATAAGGAATTTCCCCCAAGGAACACATCCATTTGTGGAGAAATGTGTATTTTATCCACAGTAACTAATATGTATAGCCTGCTATTTATGAATAATTATAAATAATACTCTGTGCTGATGTTGCATTTTCTCATTGTTATCTTTCAGATGGGAGTTGCTGTAGTGGATTCATCTGTTGCAGGACTGGGTGGGTGTCCCTATGCAAAAGGTGCTACTGGAAATGTAGCCACAGAGGATGTGATATACATGCTTCATGGTCTGGGGATCAATACAGTAAGATATTTTTGCTTTCTACTTAAGACTTTAGGAAAAACAAAAATATTTTTCTAGAAAACATATGATACATACATACCTGGCAATTACTTGTGCTGTACAATAAAATATTGGGAGCAAATAGTAGTTTTTGCAAACTCAATGCTTTAACACGGCTTGACACATAACATGAATGATGTTGTCTTCACTAACAATTTAGAGTATTTGACAGGAATTTGCACAGTAGCAACTGCTTTGAGTCATTGCTCTGCCTCAGTAACCACAAAAAAATCACTACTGTAGACATTGCTCCAGAAGGCTGATCAGCTCTTCAGCAGAAAGACTGAGCAGACCTCAGCTTTTTTCACAGAGCTTTGGATTTGGTTCATAGTGCTTATTAATTTGTTGTCAATTTTTCTGGCTTCAAAGTAGAAAAAAATTGTGGTGTTTGGAACCCAAGCACAGGACACTGCTATTTCTGAGGTATCCATTTAATACATTTCAAAATTGTACAAAATTTGTTACCGGCTAGTAGGCTTCACAGTCATTTTTATTTCCAGCCCTGTTCTTGGAGGAGAGGGCAAAGCATCTTATTTATCTGCACTGCGCTGCCCTTTAATGAACCTTACCAGTGAGCATCTGCACTTCCACTTTAGTATCCCTGGCTTGGTTGGCACGTTAATTATTTCTGGGAACAAAGTAATGCTGCCTTCTCCAGAAAATGTGCTCTTTGGTCTTTCTGTTGGTCATCATTGTTCTGGAAATGTGGCATAATGAGTTTTTACTAGCTCAAACAATACAGTGACTTCACCTTTAACATAGAAATAGACTTTGAGAGTCAAGTTCAAAGGACAACATATAAAGAGCTGCCAGAACTGCAACGTGTGTGGTTTGTATTTAAACTACTGCAAAAAGAAACTGAAAAGCCTGATGTCTGAAAAGATCTGAGTTATTGGGGAACTTATCATTTGTTTGTAGGTTGCAGTTCAGTGTGGCATACATGCCGGTGGAGTTCCTTGACCTAAAAGGATCATGGAACTTGTTTCTGAATCGTACATCCCCTGAACACTGTTAAAGCATATTCAGTCCCTTACAGAGTTCACTATAATGCTTATCTGCTTTCATGTGCTGCTTAGGGAGTTCTGTGTAGATGTCAGATATCTGTTTAGAAAAGGTTTAATCACAAGTGTCCGTTGTACAAGTGGACTCTGTTTCGAAATGTTCATACATGTTTTGGGATAGCTTTTTTCATTAAGAAGGCGTTTATTCTTTTGAAACAACACAGTTCTTTGGAATAAGGAGGAGAAATAATGCATTTCACTTTACATTGCTGGGCACTTTAGACTTTGGCTTTCCGTATAGTCTTCCCTTGGGCAAAATACCCATTGACTTTTCCAAATGACTCATAGCAAAAAGAATAAATTAAATAAAAATTATCACGATTAAATGAAATATACCTTTTTCCAGGCTTCTTGGTAAGATTTATTAATCTGTTAATGATCTGGTGTCCAAGCAGGAATATAACTTGTCCTAAAGGTTGATACCAAATGCCACGGAGGTAAGAATCTTGCCATCAAATACTTACTTCTCCTTTTGTTTTTGTTTTTGTTTTTTTTTAATTATAGATTATACAATAGCAAAACACAAGACTTTGCTTCTTGGCCCTTTTCTGGCCCATTAAGAAATGAGTAGTTTACTGGATGAGAAATGTGGATCCTCAAAATTATTACCTTAATATCTGAGCTTTGATCTTTGCAGTGTTGGCTGGTTTTGGTACCGTGGCGGATTCTGTAAAATCGCTATTACAAAATTCTTTTCATATGTCCCTTTTTGTGTAATGGCACAAAATGAAATTATAATTACTAATGCTGTCCATTTGCAAAGAGCGCTTTCTCCTGTTCCTCAGCTATGCACTAAAGCTTTCATTTTGTTAACTGAAGTCACTTAAAGTGTCAGCCAAAGGATGGACAGTATTTAAGTGTACGTTATTGAGTCCAGATTGACTAGGTACATCAAAATAATAATTGGGGCTTGTTCTGTACTGTTCTTCAGAACATGTAATCAAGAAGTGATGCATGAAATGAATCTCCAGCAGATTAAATTTGAAATAATTTTCTAGCAGAGCCCATCTACAAAGAGATTTATTGGTTGTTCCATGGTAATGGATAGATAATTATGTCATAGATCATTAATGCTTATGAAACTTCATAGGGAGACATGTACTTTCTATAAAAAACAGTTTCTATATGGTTCCTGTGTAATTACAGTAATAGTACTTGTGCTTATGATGCCTTCAAAGTGCTTGGCAAACAATAAGCATTTCTGAGAAGTGACTAAGTACTGTTTGCCTTGCATTACTGACACTGAAACTGAAGTACAGAGAGATAATAGACTTGGTATTTATGAATGCTGAATGAGAACTGATTAACTGAAGTCAATGGGAGTTAAAGGACTTTGCCTTCTAGCAGAATCTTTTCTGACTTTTAAGGCACTTATCCAAGTTCATAGATACTATGGAGGTACCTGTCTTTGTGTTTCATGGTATCATTCCTTGGCGTCAAGCAATAATTCTGGATATATGGAGTGGTTAACAAATGCACTTAAGTACATTTCTGAGTATCTGTCTGAAGACATTATTTTCACTCTACAACCTTACAACTCTACAACCTTACAAACACCTGTCACTACTCTTCCCAACTCCACGTGTGAGTCATGCTGGGTTTTGTGCCCTTATGGTAATCCTCTTTGGTTCACACTTACATAAGAAAGACAATTTAAAAGGCAGAGATGCTTGTATTTAATTAAATGAATTAAATTAAATAATAAGTTTGCATTTAATGTAATTTAAATAATAAGTCCACATTTAATGAATGAACTGTGAACATATGTATCTTATCAACACATATCACATTATGCAGTGTTAAAGTGCTGAAAATGTGAATTTTGTGTAGTTTGGGGATTTTATTTTGCCATCTTTCATAGTCTAACTACCAAGTATGTTTATGGTGGTATGTTTCTCATTTCTTCCTAGTAAAAAGCACAAATGCTTTAAGAATTTTTTAGATTATGTTATGTGCAATAGCACTCTACAAACTGAACCTAAGTAATGATCAATAAAGGATAAACAGAATAAGCTGAAATCACCCTTGTTATAACTGTATTAAAATTAAACACTTATAAAAGGATGTCTTTGAACAATATGTTTTAGATCGTGCTAAATACTATAGCTGATTGGAAACTTTGAAACATTTTTTTTCAAATTAAAAATGTTTTTTATTACATTTCTGTGAAGTAATTTCTATTCTTATCAACATTTTTAGTGAATTCCAAGAATGAAAAATGCAAAGCTTGCTATAAAACATGGAAATAAGTGCTAGATCCAATTAAAGGACTAAGCATCTAAATCAGGTCTTGGTCTGAACTTTAGTGCATAAATCCGTAAGTGTTATGGCAGTGCATTTCTGTTGCAATATATCTTGTACTCTTTAATGTTGAGTGACACACTTCTTCCAGTTTTATGTGACTGCTCAGTGTATTGGTAGTTCAAAGACCCCTTTTGCATTCCTTGTACAGGAGCTTTATTGGCTTCTAAATTCCAGTCGCTGGAGCAAGTACTTCCATCACTTATACGCTCTAACTTTAAAACTGTTACTATATGACTGCTACTATATGTGAGTAATCCAGGAGACTAATAATGAACTGGTTTTTTCCTATTTAATTAGTGATCTGATTCCATTTTAGCAATTGATATGTATCTTATGTCAGTTAAAAAATGGTTGCTCAAGGAACATTTTTTTAGCATGGGCAGATCAGGAAGCCACAATTTTTTGCTCAGTTGTGCTAGCAATGTAAATTGTAATTTGGCATTAAAAGGAACTTCTTCAAGAAGGAGATTATATTTATTCAAGAGAATGCAGGATCCTGATTCTCACTGAACTAATTTGCCAGTACAAGTGTGTTTCCTCCATTTTCCAGAGCTACAAATGGTATACTTATAAGCATGAAGTTTCTTAGCACTGGGTGATAAATAAGTACAGCACATATGCAGACACTATATTTCTATTCCAACTTCTTCTAGTTGTTATTCCAGTTCTTTACTCCAGACTCTTTTGAGTTGGAAAGATATTATTACTCAAGTATTTGTTCCACTGCTGTTAGGATAAGAAATCACTCTCAAAGTGGTAGAACCTTCCAAAGAACTGAAAGCTGTGACTATTGTGTAAGTAAGTCACTGTAACTCTGCTGATCTCTATTATGACATGAATCAGGTCCTTTGTTTGCAAAAATTAGACCCTGGAGCAAAAAACTTGGAGTTTAAGCATTTTCAACATGTGCATTTATTATTCTTAACATTTTTCACTTCTTTTTTAGGGAGTAAATCTTTATAAAGTGATGGAAGCTGGAAACTTCATCTGTACAGCTTTGAACAAGAAAACAAACTCGAAGGTTGCACAAGCTTCCTTCAATACTGGAACTATCAATTAAATGGATTTTTTTGCAGCTTAATTACATTTGTCATCTATCTTGACCAAGAGCATTTATATCAAGAAAACAAATATAAGAAAACCATTTCAGCAAATGACCAAAATAGAACCCATATATAACTTTTTATTATGGGAAGAGTTATTGTACTGTACTGTCTTGTCAAGAATTGTCTGATTTGCAAGTAACAAATAAATGGCCATAGTACAGAGCCCTGTGCTTGGTACTTCCACAGATAAGAAAAATGTATAAACGCCAGGACATTTTAACATGTTTTAAATTTAATTTTAGTTCTTTTCAGGAAGACTGGATAGGAGCAGCGAATACATAGTTAATTTTTAATCAAGATGGCTTTTAGAACAGTACAAATATTTGCAGTAGTTTATGACATCCCACACTCTGTGTGGCCTTTCTAATATGTGTTTTATTTATCTGAATCTTTACTTTTCATTTGTCAAGTCAGTTGTGTTATGAACATGGAGCCAAATCTGAATTCACCATAAGAATTTTTTAGAAATAGCACTTTTTTATTTTTGTTTTGTTTAGCATCTGTTAAGTTATGGATGACTTTATCTTGTTCCAAGACTTTGTGGTGAATGGCAGTCTGCCAGATCCTCTAAATCTAATGCAAATTTCCTTATTTGTTACATATGTTAAATTTGTTGTAGTTGCTTTTTTTTTTGTCAACTGTATTAAAACCTAATTATATGAAGAAATTAAAAATTGGCAAGGTTTTCCACCACCATTCAGGGAAGCAGTAGTGTAGAAGGGGCTAAATTTTTGTCCAAGGTCTTATCAAACAATTTGATTTTATATTCTATAGTCTATGGATTGACATTCTCACTTAGAAGTCACGAGTTTTTGAGGATAATAATATTGTGCTGGACTAGCTTACACGAAGGGAATCACTTACAATTTTTCTCTGTGCTCTACTGATAGTGATAATGTTCTTTTACATGTCTCAGTTCAGCAAGATGCCAGTGAACTGCATTGTTATTTTTAGATCAATAATGGACAAACTCAAAGAAGAGCCTTATCCTATCTATAAACTGTTCAAATGTGCCATGAAAATATTGTCATTTTTTCAGCCTGACCATTAGGGTTTTGGAGCTGGGGGTTTTGAGAATCAGAAGCCCACTACACCCTGACTGAAAAAGAGATACTAGCTGCATATGAGGGGGTTCAAGACGCTTCAGCAGTTGTTGGTACCAGCTATTGGTTGTTGGTGTAGGATCCTTCTGTAATTCTCTGTATACTTAACCTTGGTCTATATTGTTTCTGAACATAGCCTGTTAACATGAAAATTTAGAAGCCTGGACTATGATCTTTTTCAATATTCTCCATTTTCTTCCAAAATATGAAAGGTTGGGAAAAGGTAAGATGAAAGAAAGTTAAAGGTAATGTTCGAAGAAGGAAAAGGCTGAATCATTTTTGTCTGGAACTCAACTCTGCCAAGTTACAGCTGAGTCTCAGTTTGCCTTTGAAATTTTGAAGTGAACTTTTTCTGAGATCTATTAGCCAGTATTGTAGTTTAGAATTGGCACAGCTTTAGAAAGTGAAATTTTGCATGCTAGGTAACTCAAAGCTATAAATTTAATATAAAACCTCTATACTGTTTATGCTGTAATGATACTCAAAATGACCACTTTTTAATATAATAATAAACAATCGACCTGAGATTAGCTTGCTAGTCAGCCTGGGGAGATTCAAATGAACATATTTTGGCATCCTAATCAATGGATCTAACCATCTGGCTATATACAGAACTGAAAAAGAAAGCACTTTCTAGTAAATCTGGATGAAGTTGTGCCACTGGGTAGGATAGAATTCTACCTGAGTAGAATTCCTGAGAACAGAAAGATCACAAGAAAGAAATGTCTCTGCAACAGATAAGAGTTTTTTCCTTGAAGAAGGAAAAGGTGAGGACTTCCGCTGCAGGCCAGGTTAGGAACTGAATTGATACTGTCCTCTTTTTTGGTAAGTGTACTATATACAAGATCTTAGATAAAAGTGAGTGGTTTCACTACTACAACTTGTGTGTTAAATAAAATACCTACACAGAACAGAGACTACAGAATGAAAGAGCTAGCTCTGCTCAGTTCTTTGGGAGTTCTAGATGCTTACATTCCTAACTACCATGAAGGATTGCTAACTTTGGCACGAGGAGACCCTTACACTCCAGAGGAGTTTTCAAATATGCCTCTGTGCATAGTGCATCCTAGGCTTCTCAGCATCAGGGCTGTCCAGTTTGCAATTCTAAGGCTCTTAACTCTCCCTATGCACTGAAACAGGGTACCTATTAAATCACCGGGGTGAACAACCTAAAATACCTCAGTCCTTTATTGGGTCTGTTTTAGAAACTACTTGGGAGCTTGTGGAAAGCCTTAAATGCAGGTCTGTTATTCTATAATGATGTGAGCATTGGAAAAGATGAGCAGTCACATCTGGAGCCCGTTCTTTACTCTCACGTTCAGCTTCAACCGCATAGTGAGTTATAGTAATCCAGGGTGGAGGTCACAGACAAATAGATTGTTTGTCAGGATTGTTACAAGGGAGGAAGAAACGCAGAGCCAGATTAAAAAAAATCCCCAACATTTATGTGCCAAAATTACCACCTGGGATGAATTTGGGCCTGTGGGTCCAGGTGAACAATTCCCACAAAATACTTCTTTACTTGTAGTGTGACTGAGAATTCTGAGACACCTCATGTTCTTGCTACTAAAATTTGTTAGGCACTTAAAGTGCTGCTGCTCCGCTTTCCTGGGCTGGCAGCGTTTTGACTGTGCGGAGCATTTTAACGCCTAATTTTTGGCTTCACAAAATAGGCATGCATTGCCCTTAAGATCAGGGGTTAATCCAGTAGCTATGCCAGGAGCATGCATCACATAGGCATCTTTGAGTTCAGCACATAATAAAGCAGTTGACTACATCCCTTCAAAAACATGGCAAGAACTCTACGTGATGTGATGACTCTGCTGCTCTCCAGTGCTTCTGAACTTCTAAATGTTTATTCTTATATTCAGAGTGAACCACCACTGGTGGTTCCTGCTCTGTTAGTCCCTGTCAGCGTCCCCCACTGGGTACATTGCTGTCACCTCACCCTGAAGTAACCCTCTGGCTGCAGAAGGCTTGAATCCTGGTGTTTGTCTTCCATGAGCGGGTGTTCCTATTACTATGCCATTATAAAAATTATATATATATATATATTTGTTGAAAGGTATCAAGAAAAAGCAACAGAGTGCTGGATATCGTGATCACACTGTTGGAATATGGGAACATGCTGTCTCCCTGTCTTTTTGCTGATGGTCCTCTGTAAATGCTGAGAAGGGGATGCGTAGATTCTGAGAGCGTGTGGGAGAGAAGTAGTTACTGACTACCCTCTCTGAGTCTTATCGGAGACAAATTAGGTATACCAAGATATTTACTTCTGTGCTTTGGAGACTTTCTTCTGTAGCTCTCTGTATCAAAGTCACTGCAGAGATCTCGCAGAACATCTTAGAACATGATGGAGATCATCTTAGTTTTGCCAGGGCCATGGAATATGTAAACTGGAATTCCCAGGGCAGTCTTTGGTCTGTGTATTGGTCTGAACTTGTGAAGGTTCAACAGATGACCAGTGCCACGTTGCTGAAATTTTCTTTAATATTTTCATAGTAGTTTTGCTTTTTCCCATGTTATTGGCAATAGAAAGTCAAATACCAGCTGCTTTGGCTGCTCAAGATATTTCATTGTTCTAAAGGCATGGCTGGTGGGATTTTTTGCAGAAGTTGATTAGTTCCTTTAGTTATGCGCATAACTGTTCTTCAGTGCCTTTCACAAGACAGCAATGACATGGATCCCATACATGGATAGTGCTAATGTCTTCCAGCAGCTGCTTGCTTTGTAGTTTAGACTTTTATGTTTTAGGGCAACTTGGCTCTGGACCAGAACTTTAATGTTTCGTTTTCATGTATAAACAGAGTTTATGGAAAAAATAAGTGAATATTCTGGTCTTGTGAATAAGTCCAGAGAGGCTTTGACTACTTTTCCTTTCTTAATAGCATCATTTCAGTTCATAAAACTTTTATTATTGTAATAAGGAGTCACAAAATGAAGACTGCAAGTCTGTGAGGTAAAATTCCTATGTTTAGGATCAGTGCAATGAAATAACACTTTTCCAAAGAGTTAGTGTGAATGTATAAGATCTGCCTATTTTTTCACAGAGTTATTTTTAAGGAGTAGAAATATTATTTAATTACTGTGATATCTGAAAATGAGGATTCTCTGCCACTGAATTTTTGTATGATATTTCAGACTGCCTTAAGTTCTCTATTGATTATGAAATGTCTAGAGAACTGACTAAACAGAAGAATCTGTCTGGAGAACTGAATGAAAGACACTTGCTTTCCCGTTCTTGACTTGCTGATCAATGCTTTTCTTTTGTTATGTCATATTCTTGAGGATTATTTTTCTCTATGGTCCTGCTGTAACACAGTGTTGATCTTCATTGCTGCAATAACACAGCAGGCAGAAGGACTACAGCCAAAGTCAACTTAGTCCTTTGAAACTGATGTCAAAGAGATATGTTTGTTAAGGAATTGTCATGTACCCTCTTGGTTAAATGCATTTGTGATTTTGCAATAAGTGGTGTTAAAGCTGAAATAAAATCTGTCTCAGTGTTTACTGAAGCTGATATACTCATGTATTATGACAGATTCAGCAGCTCTGACTAACCAGCTCACACAAATATCATTAGTAAATACAAGCTGTCACTCTAACATGTGTGCCTGTGTTGACTTTGTTACCTTGTAATCCATTTGGAGTGCATTTTCTTAGGATTACCTTTTTATCAGTTTTCCTGTGTGCTTTTATAGCTGACAAATCTCTTCTAAGTTACTAGGGAAACATTTCTTCCCTCCATTAACTAAACATTAAAAGCTATAGCCAGGAATGGAGGTAGGAGTCGAAAAATTCAATGAGGCATTACCTAACTTCAGATGTTCCACTGCAGACTAGAAATCTGTGCCCTTTAAGTGAACATCTAAGACCCCCTACACACTTCATAGGAGACTGAACGACTTCAGCATGTGGTCTGAAACACCACCGTGTCAATCAGGGAACTTTCTTGGAAAAGTCAACAGTAAAATTCCCTACCCCATGCTACCGTTGAAGTGCCTCAACATGAGGTGCCAACGGTTATCTTCACCAGCTTGAATCCAAGCATTTTCCCTGGTGGAAAGACACCCACAGTAATTTTTTTGAAAGACCTGAATGGTGTTCACTCTTTTAAGGCACCATCTTGGGATGGTGTTGGTGCTGCTTCCATCCATCTAGTGTAACTAGCTTGATCTGACATCTATCTCAGAGTACCAGGATGTGATTCCCACAACAGCCTGGAAAGGCTGAGTCCACGCCTGTCTCTCCAAGCAGCCCATTCTTTCACCGCACAAACAGGTGAGACGGCTGAGGAAAATCTTCCTTTTGAAGAATTCAAGACTCGCTGTGGCAAGACAGACTTGGACTTTACAGCTTTGTACCTTCAATACTGCATAAGGAACAGCTAGTCCTGCGTATTTGTCTCAAAAACTCTACATGCTTAATTCTAAACAATCAAATAAACTGCATAAACAATCTTGAAAGTAAAAACTGGAATCCAGTATGCCACCTTTCAGATAAGAGTGTTTTAAGGCTAATTTATGCTTTCTCCCTCTAGCCCAATTAATCTTCATTTCTTCACTCTGTGATGTCCTAGCTCCAATGGAAGAAGGATAAACACCACCTCCTCACCCAAAATAACATATGTCCTGGGAATCCCAAGTCATCAGTGAGACTTAATTTTCCTCAGCTGGGAATTCGGTGCAGATGTCTCTCTTCAGACGAAAAGATTTTAATGATGAGGCTATTACAAAGATACTACTTCTTCCATCATGAAACTGTTCATGAAGCAGTTAGAGTCTAATCATGATCACCAGAATACAGATAATCCCAGCAGAAATTCTTTTATTTAATAATTAATGTCTAGATACAATTGACAAAACACAGTGCCACTAGCAAATATAAATCAAAAGAATATGTTTTACATTGATAATGGAGGAAATGTATTGTCCATTAAGCAATAAAGTCAGCCCTAATGAAGAGAGCCTGTAAAATTACAGAAGCAACACAATAGCCACTAAATATCTTGCTGTCTTGCAGAGTAACTCACATACTTACCTGCTTCTTCAAATACGTTTTACATACTTGTGTGTGTGTATCTAAGCACATATATGAGGAGAGATCCTAGCAACTAAATAAAAGATAATAAGAAAACAAAAAGTTCATAAGACAGAAAGTTACAAGAGATATTTTTATGATTGAGGTTTAGTTATATCAGAATATAAATAGCTTTCTTCAAATTTTGTGACACAAAGGGTTCAGCATCTTTTTTTTTAAAGTCAGACTGAAAACCAACTCAGGGTTCTCTTCATAAATATATTTCCTATATAAAGAAATGTTTTTATCCAACACTGATGAGAACATATTATCAGCAGTGTTTTCAGTTTGAACTTTTTCCTTTTTATGGTTTTAAGATGAAGAATAACAATATACTACTTTCAAAACACCTACATGATGGAAGGTAAACGAAATGCTGCAAATTGCTGGACTGATAAAGGAGATTGTTTTGATGAACAAACTAACCAACTTTCTACTTTTCTGTTCTATTTTCATATCAAGGCTGATTTGGTAATGAGAGAGTATTTGACTACAAGACAAGGATTAATTTCTGGGTTTATGCAGATCCTAAATAAAGAGGAAATGCATGTTGCAATAGTTGTTAAAAAGCTCTAATCTCTCCCCAGTAGAATTGCACACGTAAGATTTTGGTCACACACTGTATCATTTAACAAGCACCAAAACCAGAAGCAAAAGTCACACAGAAAAGCAGATAATCCTGCTCTTCTGGTCACACCATAAATTTCTAGCCCTACATCTGAATCAGTCATGGTCAAAACTGGAACTGAATTCAGTGGAAGCAGTGTTTCATTCCTCATGCTGTTCATCATGTGAGTTATGTTTAGTAGGAATTCAGACAAAATTCAAATTAATCAAATTGAAAATAAAATTAATTCATCAGATGCTATCATAACAAGACAATACGTATGCTTCTTATGGTAACAGCTGTATAAGAAATGCCAGTCCATTAGCCTGTGCTGACCAGAACCAGTTTGTGACAAAGATATAGCAAAGACAACAAATTGCTAGTAAATAGAAGCTTAAATCTAGCAAAACAACTCAGCTACTGGGAGAAATCCAGAACTCATAGCCAGAAAGTTGGGATCCAGATTGATGTGTTAGGGACCATGACTCCCAGTACAGTGCACGGGGAGAATTAGGCACTTCGGGTATTGCCTAGAGACAATGAATAGGAAACACAGATGATGAGATGGGTTGTAACTTCTCTCTCTGAGAAATAGGCACTTCACTTCAGCCCCAGGCAAGTGGCTCTCTCCACAGGGCATTCAGACCACAAAACGCTTTCTAAAATTACTGTGTTGGGGTTGGAAAGGTTCACTAATTTCTCCTTGAAGGAGGAGAAAGAATAACCCGTTTCAGTAACAACATACTGGAGTCAAAGCATTAGCTCAGATAGTCAGTTTAACTCCTTTTGATACTGAAAATGGTCTGATCTCCTCCTACCCCACTAAGTGCTCCACCGTCAAACTACAGGCAGCCTACCTCCGAGTGCTGGCTTACAAAATGGCATTAGGTACTTGGGAACCTAGTGTACAAAACTACCGCATATGTACTTTTTAACAGCTCTCTAAAATATCTCTGAGTAGGTTTTTTTCCTTTCTGCCAGATGTGTTCAGATCAGAAGGGCGAGTTTCAAAGATTGCCGCTGCTAGGCAGATTCATGCTGATGCAGCATTTATACCAGTCACGTGCATCTAAAGATGTAGGAAATGTGCCGCTCAGAACACATCTGTGAATCTACGCAAATGAGAGAGAGCACAGTTCTACTTTTCTTTAGCTTGTGAAAGGTTTAGTATGTATTAATAAACATAAAAATCTTTTGTATGCTCAACTACAAAATTCCATAATTTATAGTAGTTTTTCTAATATATATTTTATTATCGCATATGTACAACAGGCTGGCTTTCAGGAATAGCCTTAGAAAGCATAAGCAACAGAGTAGTTCATCTGTGACTTTTATAGTGGACCATAAATGTTTCAGAAGAATGGTCTGGCAAGGGGCTTCTTGACTCATGTTTTGTTCTGCAGGCTCTGAAAACAAAGAATGTGCATGCATTTAACAATAAACTATACAGCTTTTGGTTTGAACTTTGGCTTAATTGAAATCAGTGGCAAAACTCCCCTCTTTTTATGATGAACACTGTGGTATAAAATAATTCCCTTCCCCATTATTAATGTACTGTTCTTTCTTCCATCCCCTGTATTCTTTAAATCTGAGTTTTATTTATATGCTGATATTCCTGTAACTACAAACCTAAAGAGAAAGCCTCTGTTCCCATATATCCTTGACTTGCCTTTTGCATTTTTCTGCATGATCCCTCTTTGATCTGCCTCTGAATTTAATAATGAAATTTGACTCAATATCCCTCCCGCTATATATAGCTCCTGCTACATCATGTTCTGTTACCTATCGTCTGACAGTGTAATTCTTGAAATCTGGCCATTTAATTTGGTCCAAGAAAATGTATCATTTAAGAAAAGGCCATGTTCATTTGACTAAGTGAATACACATTTTTGTTTTCTTACCAAGCATTGGTGTATGGGCATTTTCTCATACTGGGGGGGGGGGAATGTTTACAGACTCCTATCAGAAAAAATGGCATTTGGCAAGAATATTAACTACAGCAGCATTCACGGTTCAGTTTCTAAATATGTTATAATGCTGAATATTCTCATTTCCTTTCTGCATTACCTCTGCTTGCTACAGGGCTAGGAAGGTAGCCTTGCAGAATTTTTGAATTCAGATTTCACCTTCCCCTGCCATGGGACAGGAAATGAAACCTTCTGAAGCCTGGGATCTCTGCATGAATGGAGGGCATTGTAGATACGCATCGTATTTCACTCCTCCCTGCTGACACCCGCAATGTCAGTTCTTTCCATCACTGGGGCATGGTGGACTGTTTTTAAAGACAATTGCAGTGCCAACCTCTTAACTAAGCCAAAACATTTTATTTTCTGCTTTTCCAATTTTCTAGAACCAATGATTAATATCCCTATCAAATTACCTGATCTTTAGGAGAGTCAACAGGACTATTCCTAGGATGAGAACTATGCAGGAGGAATAGGCAATAATGTAGACCGTTTCACCTAGAAGTAAAAAACAGAAAGCAGACATGAAACATTTACTTCTTCAGTAATAAGAATCAGATTTGCAATCTGACTTGGAATGCATGCATATGTAAGCTAAGTTAGCTATCAATTCTGACATAAGTAATTAAAAGGAGGGAAAAGACCTAGATGGTATGCCAATGGTTGGAATAACTCTTCCTTCACCAGTTGGTGCAAAATTTTTAGACTCCTTTTAGTAAATACCAGCTCCACTAGCACTTCATATGTGCAGTACTACCTTTCATTCTACTCCAGGGGAACAGCTTGTTACTCTGATTTGTGTTTTGGAGTGTTCTCCCAATTGCTTTTAAGGTGTTAATTTTATTCTGTGTTTCAGAGGAGACCTGGCTCCCACTTACCTGCTAGATGCCTTTTCCTTTTTCACATATTACCATAATTGCAGTGTGCAGTAATATTTGATCTAGAATAAAATTAATGTAAAATGGGATCTAACACTGTGTTTCTGGGCGCTGTGCCCATGGAGTTTCCTCCTTCTTCTAGGCTTCTCACCAAAAAGTCACTTAGGCGGCTTATGTGCTAGAAGTTCCAACTGTTGAAAAACTTCAATCTTTGTTTTCCAAATGAGGAGAAACTTATTTTTCCTGGAGGAATGAATCCATCAGTTTTGATAAATATTCTGGAGGAAAAGTTTCAGTTGACAATGAAACGTAAGCCCTGAACTTGGGATGGAGATGTGTGGAGGTTAGATGACTTGACAAGAGGCAATCCAGAGCCACAAGCATAAAACATGAGACTTTTTTCTGTTACTTCTCTGTTGCACTGATTCTGTCATGTTTACACAAATAAATAAGTTTTGTTTACATACGAACTCAAATGCAGAGGGCATCAGCTGTTCCCAAGCTGCTCCACCTTACACAAGCAGAGAAATATTCACCAAGGAAGAGATGGAGTCCCAGCCCCATCACCGGGCTGCTTATCTGGGCTGAGAGAAAGCCAAATTCTGGTCTCTGAGTCAGTTGTCAGTTATTACATGTTCTGTGTGCCTGTGCGTTTGTGCATATGCACACACAGATCCTAAATGAGACATTTCTGTATACACTATGTATATGCAACAGAGGTAGGGTATAGTGTAATACAAACACAGGCAGTATGGATACTGGAGCAGCTCCAGTATGAGTGGATATACATTCTACAAGGCAAATAACGGGCAAGAGCTGAGCAGGGAGTTGGACCTGCCTGGTTTTTATTGCAGGTTGACGTTTACTTTTTCTCAAAAAGCTATCCAAAAGCCAAGTTTTCCAATAAAAGAAAAATGTAAGCAATGATTGAACCATCACAAGTTGCACAGAATGAGCATGCCACTTAATGCAGCAAGCTACTGAAAGTTATATAATGTAGTGAATTTTTGAATGAAGAGGGATGAGGTCTATCTTAGACTCAGTGCAGGACTGCTAATATCATACATTTAAAAATAGATCAGCAGTTGGCCCTCCTCTCAAGTTACAATGTTTATTTAAGGTTATGGTCTTTAGGAAAAGAATAATTTTTAATCTTTTTTGCAGTTTCTGAATCTTAATTGTACACTCGGTCATCTTTTAAAACTTCCTACAATGCAGGAGCAAAAATTTCCTATTTTTTTGAAGTGGAAAGTGAGATTCACACATATTTAAGGCAAACCAAGGTCTTTAAAGTACATAACTTACCACAAGACTAGGAAAATTATTAGGAGCAACAGTCATGGATAGTTAAAAATAGGCTAATATAATTTCACCAAAACACTGTAATACTTTTTGTTAAAAAATTGGAAAAAATTGTTTCATTTTGATAAAACAAAACACTTGGAAATAATCAAATGAAATAAAAATGTTCTATTTTTTCTCAAAATCTTATAAAATGCTATGGTTTTGGTGAAGTAATTGCTGGTAAAAAAGATGTTGATGATAACATTTTCAGTTCTGGGGGGAACACAAGAAACATGTTAATGATGAGATCATGCTGGAAGCCATATATTTTCTCCTACCTTCTGAGAAGTGAGGGAATTTGTAAGGCTAGGAGAGGGCACAGTTTTGTGGCTGAAGAGCTAGTTCTTCATTTTATGTATTCTTTGTGGTTTAACTGCTTGAATGTACTTACTCATCTTCCCTTAAAAATGTTTTTGGGGTGTGTGTTTCTTGATAGGCACTCTGTTCTTCTTTAAATATCCAAAGAATATTTTATAGAAATTTTCACAATTGTTCTCTATCCAATCAGTTCTTGAAATGTGAAATAGTGCCAGGGAAGTTAAGAAGTACAGATATGAAATTTTGGCTCTGTTCATCCCAAATCTTGTCCATGAAAACTACCAGAATCCACATTTCAATTCCTGTATGACATAACAGGCTGTATTATCTCAATTTGATCTCTGTATACATGGTATTGATCATCTGAACGTGATCTAACTAACAACGAGTTAAGGCTTAAAAAACAGTACCCTAAACGACTGTGATCTAACTAACAATGAGCTAAGGCTCAAAAAACAGTACCCTAAACGAACAATAAAAACACCTACTGGATTAGGCACATTAGTAGTTAGGGATCAGTGAACAACCTTAGCTCTCATGCTGTGAGCCCATTCACAGTTCGTTGGAATCATAGAATCGGAGAATCATTTAGGTTGGAAAAGACCTTTGAAATCATCGAATCCAACTGTCCAACCTGCTCTGGAGTGCAGATAGATCCATCACAAACATTAAAAATATGATTAAAAGTTAGAAAAATTTCCTATTCTTAGCAGAAGTGGTAAAAAAAAGTAGTGTACATTATTTTCTAAGAAACAGCTGTCCCTATTTCAGTACTTCTCTTCAACTCTGAGGTATAGAAGAGCAAACCTGGTTTGGTTTCTCGGACTAAATGGAGAAAGTGATACAAATATCTGCATGTACCATGAAGAAAGAAAGTCACATGGGGTGTCTAAAGACTTATAATAGGATGTGGCTAAAACACGGGATGTTTCCATCTCGGTCCTGCAGAGAGGGAATTGACACAACTGGAAGGCAGTCATTTCCATTGCAAGGGGAAGGGCTGTGAGGCACTGGGAGGGCTGCTCTGTCCTGTGGAGGTGACCTGTAGTCATGAGAAGCTTGTGGGCCTTCTCATCTCAGGGCAGGTCTATAGCAGGGCCACCACGGCTGCATGATGCGTGTCTTGTCCTTCCTAGGATGGGCTGCAAAACTCAGGGACACAACTTGGGCTGCAGGTGCTACTGAAGCACCAGCTTCAGCTGTCTACATAGACACATGGACATTTCCAGTGATGAAGTTCAGTAGAGAATAGCTGTGGGCTCAGCAGCTGGAACAATTAGTGGGATTACACTCCTGTGTAAATCTACCTGCTTATGTATGCATACATAATGAAATGGCTGTGAATATTCATCGAACATATTAATTCCGGCTGGCGCTCAGACATTCTTGGCTACTCCCAACTTGTCACAGGCTTTTTTTCTACATTTATAAACCAATCAGATTGACAATGTTTCATACCTTACAAATTAAAGTCACTGGAGCTGAACTAATCTCGGTTCCCATGGCAGCTGGCATAATTATAGATAAACCTTGGCAATTACTTGTTTATCTAGATTCTCAGCACAGTAAAACACCTCAGTAGGAAATATATGATAACTCTACAATTTAAGATGAAATTAGATTAATTTCAACAGTTTTGGGTCAAGCCCAATTTTATAGTATTTCACAAGGACAGGATGAGAGTTCTGTATTTCTGACTTTCTTTTCCAGTCAAAAAGTACTTTAGCTCCAAAGCTCTACGCTGATGAAAGTAAATGCTTATCTTCATACATGAATCATTTTTCAAATTAAAGTGTGGGAAGCAATCTTTTAAATTATGGGGATCTATAAAATCATGGAGATAATTTGCATAGAGACTGAAAGTGCATAACTAGGTAGGCAATAACAATATTTTTGAAGTTTGGAGAATTTTTGTTTGGTTTAACACTTGGCGCTGTTTCCAAAATGTCATAAAATTCTGGCCCCATCTAAGCTTACAGCAAAAGTCTCATTAACTTTTGTATGTTAGGACTCTGCCCACATCACATCTTGTTAACGGGGTTGTATCAGCCCACAGACGACTGGGTTGGCCCGTACCCTCCTGGGTATGTGAATGAGTGTAAATCCAGTCAAGATTTTTACACAATCCCATTATTATATGGTTACACCAAAAGCTGGAATAATATTCTTCCAGTTGAATAGGGTTATATTTATTTGCAAATATATATGAACATATGTTTAGATTTACTATTTATTATTAAAGACTTCTTTTATTAAAATATATGATATGCATGTCACTGAATAGAATGGAGAAATCTTACTGTTTTTCAAACAGGAGGTGGTTTTTTGCATTATAAAATTAAGAAAAAGTTGAAGAAATACTGAGTTTCTTCTGAGCATGTTCATCTGTAGATGGTCATTAGTTTGAACTGGTGAAAGACATCCTTGTATCTTTCAATGACAAGCTAACTAATGGATTCTTCTGAGGTTTTCATGTAGGAACAAGAAATCAGCAAATTGTATCTCCAAGCAGAAAATAGCCAAGCAGCAAATACCTTCAAATATCTTCACACACACAAGAGGCCATATTTGACAACTTAACCATTTTGCCTCTGCACCCTGGGATTCTTCTTGGGATTTGATTTCAGTAAAGATAAATATTTTGTAAAGATAATAACTCCCTTTGCAGCTTGAGTAATGCACATTTACTAACATACAAATCTACGATACTGGGTTAGATTTTTGGCAGTGGGATTTATAAAACAATTTGCAATATGGTTTTTATCATCAGGTGGATATCCTGAATCAGATTCTTCTCCTTGACCTGGCTTCCTATGAGACATTCAGAGCTTAGAGAGTTCCCATCTAATGTACATGACAGCTCCAATAGAAGGAATATTTTATCGTATGGTTTAGGCTGGTCAGCATTCTTTTTATTTTTCTAAGGCCATACAAAATTCTGTTAAGAGTTCAAGGACAGTTTTTTGGAAAGTATTCAGACATCAGTGGGAACAGAATTAACTGGGTGCAGGCTGCTTTCTGCAAACATTTATCTGAATCGCTGAGGAAAATGTATAATACATTTTACACACTGAAAGGGTCTGCAGTTAGAACTAGTCACAGGGGTGAAATATCTCACATTTTACATTTTTTCACTTAAAGCAGGACTTCTTGCATTGTAACTTGCATTTTTTAACCAATGAAGTCTCATTTCAGCCAGAGATTCAGGCTCCCTCTGTACCTGGCCAAGAGAAGCCAACACTTCCAGCAAAGACAATCTGAAAAGGTGGGATTAATCTTCATCTGAGGGTCCCCGACTTTCTTCTCTGAGTACACAGAGCACTTGGATGACATGCATGATTCTCAAGTAATTTTAATGCTAAAATTACAGCTGAATGCTTAATTAGTCACATACAGAGTCTCAGGAATCCCTTTCCCATTAATCTATTTTTATACTTCCCAAGTTGTCCACTTCAGCAATAGTTGAAGGATGGAGCTGATAGAAGTCCCTTCATTTTGTACTGCATGCAGAACTTGAATTATTTTTTCACTGTTAAAGGTGTTCAGTATGAACAGTTCTGGGAACTAATTCACAGTAATATCTGGAGTATTGTAATCTGCCCCACACAGGGTAGAACAGGTCATTCTCATTAGAGTCGCTATTTGTGCATTAAGCTCTTTAGTGTTCTCACTCTGCAATTGTGTCCTTCAAAAAGAATATAAAATTAATATTATTTCAGCCATGAGAAAATTTGTATATTAATTTAATATCCTTTAACTTTATGTTGCTTAATTGCATACTGTAAATGCATGGAAATAAAACCAGATGCAGCTCTTCAGCCCATGGGATATCATGATCCGCAATTTGGTGCCTTTCTGTTGCATGAGAAGGTAAAGTCTTATGGAGTGTAATGTAAGCCCCTACTCAGACCACTTCCTATGGCTTCCTAATTTTGTTGTTGTAACTACTATAGCACAAAAACTCAAGAGAGATAGGAGACGAGTAGGTGTGACATCAAAGATAGTAATTTGTATTACACATTATGACTACTACTCTTCAATGACTGTATGGAGAGCCAGGCTCTGGCAGGTTTAATAGCTTAATTTTCCCCAATTATGAGGTAGTGGTTGTGAGACATCTATTTCAAAACCACATATCAGAGAAATTGGTTCAGTCTCATTATCTTTATTTTGTGGTTATATAAGCTAAGCCAAACAGGTAGAGAGATTTTTCCACATTATATTGAATGGGGGAGCAACAGGTAGACTTCACTTGCCTGAACCCACCCAAAGGACCCAACCTTTAGTCTTCCCTATCATACCTGCCAGAGATTTCAAGAGTACTTCTGTTAAAATCATGGAGTAGTTTGCCCAAGCTCACCATTAATTGAAGAAGAATGGAACTGTGCTCTGGAAAGCTTTTCTCTTGGCATTTCTGTATTTACCCAATGAAAACCTTTCTTCTTAATGGAAATTTGACCTGAATATTGGAAAGAAAATATCCATTCAAAATATTAGTTTAAAAAAATATTTTGAACTAATATTGCCATTTAGTGTTTTCATAAGAGTCACAGAATTTCTAAAAGTAGCTCTTTAAAAATATTGTTTAATGACACTCAGTGAACAAAGTGAATGAGTGAATGACTGTTCTTCCTTTGACATCTCTGTTAAACCTCCCCCGTAGTTTGTCTTATAGCGGACAAGTGTGCTTTCAAAATATTCTCTGCCTCAAAACAATTTAAATTCTCTTTTCACAAAATCTGTTTTAGAAATAGGCCCACCAAAAGAACTGGGCCCACCAAACCAGTATAGAAGTGTTGAGAAATGGGTAGTAGTTTGAAGTAATTTCCAAAAGGCAGAGTTTATTCTCCAAATGAATTGCTAGACCTCAATCAACTCTTTCACAAAGGTCTGGCTTCTTAGTGGGCATGATTTCATTAATGTATCTGAAAATATGTATCTTCTGTTGAAATGAAAAATAAAAGGTTTACCTAAGTAGAAGAGTTTACAGAGCAAGAGTCTAAGCCATACAAGACTATGCATGGTCACTGACATGAATTGTAAGGTGAGAAATTTTTATTCTCTAGAGGAATGAAAACAGTATGACAAAGGCTCAGGTTTGCAGCCTGGAACATTGTCTAAGTAGCAGTGGACTAAATGTCCTTGTAATGTATTTGTTCTGTGAGACCCAAAAGTACAATCCAGAGCAAAAATATTTTTGAAATGTAACTTTTTACTTTCTGTCACTGGTATTTTTGCTTATTCCTGTTTGTGACACTGATCCTACATTGGCACTGATCCATGCTGTGCTTGTGTCTCATACAGCAGACAGTTACTCTCAGTGCTTGCCTTTCACTGAATCTGCAGCAAGCTTTAATCCTATAAGCACAGCCCCAAGAGCAAACACGTGTAGCAAGTCAATGCCATACAAGAGTAGGAAAATGTGATGGTGTAAACACCACTTCTTCACACCAGTTTTAGAGGCAAAGATCCCTTTTGTTAGCCTTGAGTGTTTGCCTATTCAGAAAGGCTTCAATGTTAAAAATCTTCACCACTGTACGAGTGAAAGGTATCCAAAGTTCACACCCAGGCCAGATGAATGAGTTAGCAGGAGTTGGATGAGGTCTGCAACAGAACACTCACTCCGTGTCTCTGAACTCATAATGGCATTTAACACTGTGCCTTATAATCAAACCCATAATCATGTCTCTCTTCAGTTTAGCTTCATTACAACTAGACATCTAGAAAAAACAGAAGCAAGATTCACAAGACTCTGCACACGTTCTGCAGAGTAGGTGCCAATCATTTACTTAGTCAAAGGCCCTGGATCCCCCAACTCTTTTTGTTTAACTAGCAGGAATTCGTTGCACCACAGGAGCAAGCAAGCTTCTGTTCTTCAATCCCAATTAGGTTAGGGAAGTTTCCATCACAAACAAAAAACAAAAACAAAACCAAAAACAAATTATCCTTAGACAGCTTTAGGGAATAGCAAAAGCTCATGAGCAATTATTTGATTATGACACGAGAATCATTTTTTTGCTTTGTAGGTAAAGAATAACTAAAACAATGATGTGATCATTCATTTGGACCATTATTTAATGCAGCCATAGAACAAGCAAACAAATAAATAACATTCATCAGCAAAACCACCGCCAGTAGTTTCAAATCTAAGTGTGTTATGGCATCACCTTTACAGGGGAGTTGTTATATGATTTTTAATCTTCTCTCAGAGTCTGAATTTTAGTAGTGATTAAGTAAGCTTAAGGGCAGAGTTTTGGCAACTTGGTTTTAATTTCTGGGTAGACTTTGAGTGACAAGAAAAAAATTATACTCTTATCAGTGGTAACATTTTGGCTGCTAAAACGAAAAAATTAGATAATTCATTCAATGAAATGCATGTATGGAATTAATAAGGCAGTTTTTAAAAGACAGTCCATCAGGTAGAACTATGAAACAGTCATTGTTTTTCATTGAAATGCTTAGATATCTAATTATCTCTCCCAAGCTAGGTCGAAAATATATATAATTGCATATAGAAGATGACTGGCATAGGGTATGATATAGCACGTAGTATATGCTAAGACGATTTATATAGCAAAATAATGAGTGCAATAGATCAGAGATTTGTGGAGAAGGGGGTACATTGGTCTTTATTCTGGTCCATGGACCAGATGCCTGGATGTAGCTGGAGCGTTGCAGAGGTGGCAGGTTCAATTTTAGGCTGCAGAAGTCCAGGAACCACCCTGTGATGTGACCCACAGCACAATAAATGGGGGCAAACAGGGGGTTTGCTTCAAAGGCACAACCCAGATTCAGAATAAAACATTAATATTTGCTCCCATATTGCCATTCATTGCACTAACAATTCTCCCTTAAACAGAGACATGGGAAGGACTTTTATATTTTACAAAAATAGGCAGCTGATTTAGCACATGAAAGGCTTTAGTGGTTCTGACAGAAGGTACATACTTTTCATCTGAGTTAACCCGTGTTTTTACTTGAAGGCCAAATCCTGAAGCCTCCATTCACAGCAACTTTTTTTTTGAGAGGTTCTATTTAAATCATTGAAGTTATTTTCTGTGGAATGAAGTCTGTTGCTAAATGTGTAAGCTATACTAATACTTGGACTCCAAGAAGAAAAGAAAGAAAAAACAACATAATATATCACATTATTTGTAAAATCAGTGTACTGAAGTACAACATTAAGCCAATGACAGGAAGGCTTAGGACTTTTCTAATCCATGTAATAGTATAGGCCCCAGAAATTATTCTTTTATTGTTATTCCAGAAAATTCATGTAATGAGACATGTAGTCAATTTTATTGATTTACAACTAAAATAAATCTTCCCCAAAACCAGAGGAAAAAACTGCACATGCAATTTGTATTTTGATTTGGATTTAAAAAATGCAGATATAAACCTTGCTGAAATCAGTGGTCTAAGTCACCATTTTAATACTCTTTAAAACTAATTATTCTTAAAGGTTTTATGTGTTACTCACGTAACTCACTGAAGCAGGACTTGCTGTGAAGCATATGATGGAAGAGCTCACACAAAGACTGCTCTGTGGGAGGCAAACTCTGGCAGGTACACTCCACGCGCAGCATCGTGCCCCAGTTGCTAATGTAGGCTGCTTTGCAATCAGCATTTGCAGAACAGGGCATGTCACCTTTCATTAAAGTTTCAAGACAAGCTTCATCATCATAGCATTTTTTGGTCACATGTCTCCAACACTTCGACTGAAAAGTTGTGTATTTTTTCCTGGTGGAGGAAAAGGAGGTATACAATGACGGTGTAAAAACTCTCTGATTTCAGAAAAAGGCATTTAAGGATCGTTATGAAAAGAGAGTGTATTCCTGAGGTACCACTTAAATCTTAGAAATCACAATATTCAATGATTGCTGGCCAAAATTCTGCTCTGATTTGCACCTAATTGGTTTGAATGAAATCTGCAAAATTGTAATTTGTGGAAAAACTTGGGTTAACTGAAAAAGTTTCTGAGAAAAAACAAATGCACTTCTAATCAGCACCTGCGAGATTTTCCCAGGGTCCAGCAAAAATTAGTATGAATACCAACCATCTCAGATCTTCAGAGAAGAAATGTGGACAGAGGAATAAGAGCAGTCATCATAATGAAACCAAAACAGGTGCCATTCTAGCGGGTCAATTTGTTGGGCAGTGTGAAGACAGAATGAATATTCAATTTATTTTACATATAATAATCTACATCCAATGCCAATCCCTCCTCCCACATACTGCTAACAAAATACAAAATGTCTAAGGCTCATGCAAAATTAGAAGTAATTCAGTAATTAAAGGTTAATTGATAGCGGAGATAAATTATGAGAAGAATTAAATTGTTTCTCAGCTCAATAATCTCAAATTATTTCAGTTTATTTGCTCTTAAGATAGAATAAAATTGGCCTTTAATGCACTATGTGTGACAATAGAAAACATCTACTAGAAGTTAACTAAGAAATCCGCAGATATTAATTAGAAATCAATTTATCACATTAAATGTTAGGGGACAATAAAGGTAAATGTTGTATATTGTACATTAAGATATTACAACCTTTTTTCCCTAATCATAAAATTAGGTTATTAATTTAGTGTTGATATTGTGTAGCTCTTACAAGCAAGTCACATGGAAAAGCATGGACTGTTACAATACCAGCTAGGATATTATTGTAAATATTTACATTACACAAGCAAAGGTTTCAAAGCAGATGCCACCTCTGTGCTAATGGAATTCTTTATTCACCTCCTGGTATGACTAGCTATAACTCACAGACTAATTTTGCTAATTATATCCATTTATTGTGAGTGCCAGGAAACATTACTTTTCCCAAAATAATGGGTAATTCAGCAAGCCTCCGTTATGATATTACATGTGTACACATGCACATGCACAGACATACATTTGTAGCCCAATTCTTCTTGACATAAAAAGGGGCAATTCCCACTGCCATCAGTCTGAATAGCCTGCACAGAACTGAAAGTGTCTCTTGGCCTCCTGGTTTGTTGACTGAAGGTTAATTTGAGCACAGTTTTGAGGTAAAATTCAGGTTTAATCCACAACGGAACCGGTGACTACACTGAAAATCAAAGTGGGCCAATTGACCATCCACAAATGGTGGCAATTAAGTAGAACAATGAATATGGGCTAATCCTGTTGGCATGTTTTCTAAAATAAAATCCTATCTGTAAAGGGCATTATTTTTCATGAGTTTGGTGGTCTGTGCATGTTTCAGGGAAGCTTTTTTCAAGTACCAGTATGCTGGAGATGAAAAGAATAAGACAAGTTTTCTGAACAGGCCTAGTTGGCTGTAGGGCCGTTGGGTACAAAGGGTCAGACTCTACAGTGGAAGAGGTAATTACTTTAACCAAACAAGCTTTGTCCGGTCTGCTGCACAATTTGTGCAAACTGCTAGAGGACAAAGGTGCACACTGGCAAGAGTTATCTGAAGAAAGTGGTAATGAAAATACACAGTGGCCTAGTTTGTCCAGCAGAAATAGTGTTAAGAGTAATGAAAAAGGCAGAAGCAAAGCCCACATTAGATTCTAGACCTTTCTGAAAATGAACCTTTTCAGTTTACTTGTGGAATTACTTGTGGAACTACCACAGCTGATGCAGACATCTGTGAAGTTGTCAAACACAAGTGATAATATAGAATCAGGGAATTACAGAGTAGTTTGGGTTGGAAGGGACCTTCCAAGGTCATCTAACCTAACCCCCCTGCAAGGAGTAGGGACATCTTCAACTAGATCAGGTTGCTCAGAGCCCCATCCAAGATGACCTGGAATGTTTCCAGAGATGGGGCATCTACCACCTCTCTGGGAAACCTGTGCCAGTGTTTCACCACTCTCACTATGAAAAATTTCTTCCTTATATCTAGTCTAAAATAACCTATATACAATAGATACAGTGCAGAACAAAATTATGCTGTAGATGAGATATATGGCATATATGTAAAAAATATTTGATCAAATCTTTATTTACAGGCACATTGCTAAGCAAAATCTTTCTTCTACTCTACCTGCACAATTCATTCTCTTCACACATGTGGATTACTTTCAGACATGATGGGGGTGGAACTGCAGTAACTGCACAGGGTTTGCCATGGAGAAGTTCTTTGGCTCTGTGGCAGGATTCATCAGGCTCAGTACAATCACAAAATGTCATCATTTGGGCAACTTCAAAGGGCATGTTTCGGTAGAAGAACCTTATGGCTGCTTGACATTCTTCCATGTTGCACTTCTTATTGACTGAGCAAACCTTAAGGTACAGGGACAACTGTTTGTTACATACTTCATCTTCAACACACTCCTTGTTCACATCCAAACAGGTTCTGTTTGCTGCGTATGCTAAAAAGAATAACAGTTTTTAAAATGAAATCACAAGAAAACCTTCCTCGAGTGATAATTGGTAGTCATCCTGCCTGCAACGTTCTCATTAAAAACAAATTTGAGTCACAAAACCTCTGATGCTCTTCCAGCATTGCCTCTTTTAAGCTTATTGTGTGATCTTCATATTTCTCCCTTCCACTGCTTGGCCCTTATAAGAAACCCTCCTGCAAGTTTCTGGCCCTGTCAGATAAGTGAGGGAAGAGAAGGTGAAAACTGACAAGATGGAAGTTTCTTCATAGTATGTGACCGTTTCTGGGAGCTAGGGGCTACCTGGAACTGCTGGAATCTCCCATCTCTAGTCTTATGCTAGGCCACATAATAACTAATGGAAAAGAGAACATAAATGGCATTTCCATGCTTTTAAAACTAGTTCAGGCATTTCTAGCTTATGTTATAAACCTTCCAAAAAGACCTAGATAATGTTGACCCTAAAATGTTTATGGGGTAAGATTTGCTTTTGTAAATTTAACAGGATCAGGATTGTTACCTGACATTTTTGGATTCCTATGTACCCAGTAGCTTAACTGAAAATATGTTGGACCTATTGACTCCCTGCTCTTCAGTAATTTGAATGAAAATTATTCATCTGAATCTCAAGATACTTTGTATGCTCTCTGAAAACAGAGCTAAAACCAGTTGTTAGGATTCATAAGTAAATTCAGGCTTACCTTGTTTGGAGAGAGCAGATAAGCTCCATTGTAATTTTGTTTCTGTATTAATATTGTCTAGAACAAAAAGATATGGATACAGGCATAAGTGATAAATCATGTCTTAGCTTGGTTTTTAACTTTAAAGTATTGGCTGTGTTGCTGGCATAGCGCCAGTGGTAAAAATAAACAAGAATAAAACAAATTATCTTGACAAAATAGAACCTGTCAGCTTGTTAACAAACTCTGAAAGTGTTACATATATTCATAAGTTTGGGGGTGAAAGGACGGTTTATCAATGGCTGATGATAACTTTCTCTACCTAATTATTGTGAGCTCAAGAAGAGTTTTTAGAGCTGCTCAGCGCAATACAAAGTCAGGTTTACTGTGAATAAATAAAGGCCAGAGGCATTAATGTGTTCATCAGTGCACCCAGTTTTCAAGCTCAACTGCTTGTCAAGGCAGGCAGACAAATTCTGCTATTACAAAATAGTTGTTATTGGTGTTATATTGTTTCTAGTTATAGTGTAATACTAAAAGGGACTGATTTGGATCATATTGTATCAAATTTACACATTGAAGGATGATAGTATTTGCACTCAGGCTACCATTTTTCTACCAGATTATTCATTTGCATCTAAAATAAGCCTCTTAAAATGATCCTGTTTCCCACATTAAACAACAAATTATTAAGAAAACTTTTTGCAGAGACACGTGCACAGTGCTGTACATATAAAAGCATTCAGACTGCTGGAATACCACTAACCTGTGTCAGTGTCCTGATTTCTCTCATCATCAACATCATCGTCATCATTGTCACCACCATCATCATTTTCACTAGCTGCTGAAGCTTGGCTTTCTTCTGAATATTGTAAACAATGGTTTTTAAATATTCCCTTCCATATTTTAACACATCTCATCTGAAGGGGCTCTGAGCACTTGCACTCTCCCAGAACTGTTTTCCTCAGTTCTTTCCACACTGACAAACACTCCTGGTTGACCATCGGGAGCCGGCATTTTGCTGCATCCGCCTGGCATGCTCGCTGGAAGCTCTTATACACTAGAAAACAGTAAGGGTCCTCTCGACAGCGTTGTTTTGCAATACTGCAGTCGTTCTCTAATTCTTCTGGGTGTCTTTGGTCTTTGGGGTTTCTGTGTTGCCTAAAACTCAGTTCAGTATTGGATCTTGAGGAAGTTTCCAAATATTCTGTAAAAATAGGTAGAAACAGAGATATAAATCAGGACATCTACCAGACTGGCAGACTGGTAACAATGGATGAGGAGAGGCTGAAGTGCTCAGCAACTTCTTTCCTCAGTCTTCACTGGCAGTCTCTCTTCCCACACCTCTCAAGAAGATGGACTGCAAGATGGGGACTGAAGGAGCAAAGTCCCTCCCACTGTAAGAGAAGATCAAGTTCAAGACCACCTGAGGAACCTGAACATACATAAGTCTATGGGACCTGATGAGGTGCATCCCAGAGTCCTGAGGGAATTGGCTGATGTAGCTGCCAAGCCACTCTCCATGATATTTGAAAAGTCACGGCAGTCAAGTGAAGTCCCTGGAGACTAGAAAAAGGGTAACATTGCACCCATTTTTCAAAAGGTAACAAGGAGGACCCTGGGAACTACTGACCTGTCAGCCTCACCTCTGTGCCTGGGAAGATCATGGAACAGGTCCTCCTAGAAGCTATGCTAAGGCACATGGAGGACCAGGAGGTGATTCGAGACAGCCAGCATGGCTTCACCAAGGGCAAGTCCTGCCTGACCAACCTCATGGCCTACTGTGATAGAGTGACCACACCAGTGGACAAAGGAAGGGCTACCTATATCATCTATCTGGACTTGCGTAAGGCCTTTGACACAGTCCCCCAAAACACCCTTCTCTCTAAATTGTGGAGATACGGATTTGATGCATGGACTGTTTGGTAGATGACGAATTGGTTGGATGATTGCACCCAGAGGGTAGTAGTCAACGGCTCAATGTCCACATGGAGATCAGTGATGAGTGATGTCCCTCAGGGGTCCGTACTGGGACCAGTACTCGTTAATATCTTCATCAATGACCTAGACAGTGGAATTGAGTGCACCCTCAGCAAGTTTGCAGATGACACCAGGCTGAGGGGTGTGGAAGACACACCTGAGCGACGGGTTGCCATCCAGAGGGACCTGGACAAGGTCAAGGAACGAGCCCATGTGAATCTCTTGAGATTCAACAAGGCCAAGTGCAGGGTCCTGCACCTGGGTTGGGGCAACCCCTGGTATCAGTTCAGGCTAGTGGATGAAGGGATCGAGAGTAGCCCGGCCGAGAAGGACTTGGGGCTACTGGTGGATGAAAAGCTGGACATGAGCTGTCAATGTGTGCTCACAGCCCAGAAGGACAACCATCTCCTGGGCTGCATCCAAAGCAGCATGGCCAGCAGGCCGAGGGAGGTGATTCCGCCCCTCTACTCTGCTCTCATGAGCCCCCACCTGGAGTCCTGTGTCCAGCTCTGGAGCCCTCAGGACAGGAAAGACATGGACCTGTTGGAGTGGGTCTAGAGGAGAGCTGCCAAAATGATCCGAGGGCTGGAACACCTCTGCTGTGAGGACAGGCTGAGAGGGTTGGGGTTGTTCAGCCTGGAGAAGAGAAGGCTCCAGGGAGACCTTATTGCAGCCTCCCAGTACTTAAAGGGGGCCTATAAGAAAGACGGGGACAGATTTTTATCAGGTCCTGTTGTGATAGGACAAGGGGTAATGGTTTTAAACTAGAAGAGGGCAGTTTTAGGCTAGATAGAAGGAAGAAATTCTTGACAACGAGGGTGGTAAAGTACTGGCACAGGTTGCCCAGAGAAGTGCTAGATACCCCATCCCTGGCAACATTCAAGGTCAGGTTGGATGGGGCTCTGAGCAATCTGATCTAGTTGCAGATGTCCCTGCTCACTGCAGGGGTGTTGGACTAGATGACCTTTAAAGGTCCCTTCCAACATAAAGATTTTATGATTTATGATTCTATGATATAAATCAAATGGAAGATGGATCATGATTGGTCAGCTCAAAACAAACTCAGGGAAAGAATAATTGTCTTAATGTAATAAAATGAATGAAGCAGCATTAGTTTCATGCTGAGCTGTATGTAAATGCATAATAATTTCAGAGTCTTGCAGACTAATGAATCTTCCTCATGCTTGCTGTGTCCTGGTAGCTGTATAACACAGTCTACTTTAAAAATTCAGCTGCTAACAGTAATACGAGAAACCCTCACTAAAATTACTGCATAAAAGGATTTACTTCACATAATCTTGACCATCTACAGATTGGACATATTATGGATTATAATCTTAATTGAGTGCATAATTTGTAAAGATAGAATGGCAATTCCAGAAGGTGGTTCATTCATTGCCTAAAACAGTGATTTAAGATAAAGAGGGACAATTACTCCTGAAAGTAGCTACCAGCTCCATAAGCTATCACCTGTAGGTAAAACCAATACTCATGTAACTCCAGCCAAACATTTTGCTACACTGGAGAGAAATGCAATCTCTATCAGCAAAATATATAAAATTACTTCATTTTGCTAGAAGCAAAAGCACCTGTTCCAATGACATAAATATCAGGTTTTAGATAGTCACTCTTCTTGTCTGGGGCAAGGACTAATGGATCAGGATGTAATTATTTCCTCTGCAGTAAAGCTCTATATTCTACTACTATACGATGTACGTTAATTGATGCCAGTGGGGAGTGATGGATCAGAGCTGGGAATCAACCTCAGGGCTCACCTTCCAGATTCTCATTCACTGGCTGATTTTACCTCTTTTGTGTCAGCTTTGCTAATCACTAATCTAGGAGACATTGGATCAGAAACTGCAAGCCTTTCACGCACCAAGTAATTCTCAATTATAGAAATAGGTTTTCTGAAGGGAAAAGAGTTCTCAGGATAATAAAAAATAAATTTAAAGGAGCTGGGCCCATTGATTACAATGGAATTTTAAAAAGGATGCACTTTATGTATTAAGTACAGGTTTATGAAGGCAGTAACTGTGTTTCCCACACCCAGTAACCCCCCCTAGATGCAGTGAAGATGCTCCTGTAACACAATGTGACACAACTGCACAGCTGTGCATCCCTGTTCACCCACGCTCCCATTCACAGTAGCGCTCAAGCCTCCTTGGGCAACAAGTAGCCTTCAACACACATAGCATTTTCACTCTTGCTTCCCATTGGATTGAGCAAAAGCTTTAAAAAAATTTGAATTTCTCACATGCCTTTTATTGATTTGGTTATTTTAAAGCAGATATGGCATTGCTTTCATATGCATGTTGGTGTGTGAATATCACATGAAAAAAAGAAGTAATTTTGGGGGGGAATAATCAGATTTGAGAAATATGCAAAGAAACTTGAATCCAGTTAAAGCAAGGGTTACAAAATTATATATTTCTTTTTGTTCTTCATAATTAAATCTTTATGTTAAGTTACCTTTATCAATGCTGCACTGTTTCCCAAGCAAAGTCGTGATGCTACAGAAATTGTCTGTAGTGCAGACACAGTTTTTCAATTCTGGGTATTCTTCAGCCAGGACTTGCATGATTCTATTACATCCAATAGCATCTTCTGCCTTGCATCTATTACCTAGAACTTACCATTAAAATTATGATGTTGTTAATGTTTATGAACCCTTAAGGGATATAGTTACACCAAACAATTCAACTGAAGCACAAAAATAATACATTTAGCCAAGAGAAGATGGTTTGAACTTAGTTTTGTTTGAAAACCTGTCACAATTTGCAAATTTTAAATAATATTCAGAGTGGTATAATAAAGTTGTGGGTATGATATTGCTTTCTTTTACTCAATCTCACCCATTGCCAGAAGGTCTGTTTCTGTTCTCATTTCCAAAGTACATAAAACCTTAAACTCATACCTTTTATTCTAGGTAGATGAGGTACAGATACCAGACTAAAAAGGTGCCCAGGAGTCAAGGGGCACATCCTGAACTGAGGCACTGAAACACTTAACTTGGTCCTGTGTAGAAATGAGGAGCCTGGTACAGGGACAGGAATTCACAGTGCAGGCTATGGACTGCCACGCAATGGAGTAAGAGAGGGGACGCAGGAGGGCAGGCGCAGTCCTGAGATAATGATATTGCCAACCCCATGCCGAGAGATGTCAGCGCTGGTTCAGATCCCTCACCCATGCGAGGATGGCATGAGCCGGTCCCTTTGGGTATGCCCTTGGACTGCTACCCTATAGAGCAACTTCACTGCCTAAGTTTGGCAATGACAACAAATACAAAGTAGTCCAAAAAATATCCTGACTTTTAATTTTTCAATAATAAAAAGAGACATTAACATTAAAAAAAGCAGAAACTTTAGTTTACCAATCCAGTTTCAATCCTGTTGCTTGTGTGTCCACTTTGACTCAATGATGAAGACGCTCACCCAGGCTGTCAGACAATATTTTCCTTGTATGTGTAGCAAAAATGAAGAGCGTGTACTAGTTTGTAGTACAAAGATAAATCAATCAACCTATTTAGTACCTTTATGGACTAATGGTTTTAAAAGTATTTCACTAATTATTATTGCTTAAGAAAGTTACAGAAGCAGCAGTTTAATATCATTTAAGAAAGTTTATTTTGTGAAAGCCATGGTCTACCTTGTCAAAACAGATATGCAGGTCCTAAACCCAGCACTTTTCCTCTCTTTGCCTCATGGATATTAAGTATCTTGCAATATGTAGCATAAGGAGTATGCAGCTCACCAGCTCCAGGCTGATCACGGGGCAGCATGAGGATCGGTTTTAATCTACCGAGCACATATGCTATTGTCTCTGCCCTGTTGACGGTGGTGTCTGGCCTCCTGCCTTGCTGCTCCTCAGGTGACTAGCGTGGAGCAATAGAGACCGGGTGCTCTAGTAAAACTGCAAAGGTAGCAGCTACGTGTCATTGCTGCCACGGACAAGCTGTAATGTGATTAGAGCTTTCATGTCATTCATGTGTTGTTGACACAAATAGCAGCGGAAGGCAGTCTAGGCAAAGGCCTGCAAGAGGAAACAGTGCACTTTGCCTGGGCCTGGAGGAATGAGTATTAGCTGCTCCAGAGCCTACAGGCCCATCCTGCCACCCCAAAACCCTTTTTCAAACAGCGTCTGCATTGCCCTTTCTACAGTTGCTGTTGCTGACTAAGGAGGGTTTGGGGATGTATTAAAATGTGCACCGCTACAGGGGGATGTCACATTCCAGCAAGAGCTACAGCTCCCGGCCTCTGCTCCTACTTCACCTCTTGTATCAGCAAAGGAGGAAGTCATGGTTTCCAGGCTTGCCTGTATCTCTCCAACCCCATCTCCGACTTGCCTTCTGCATTTTTAGAAGTAGATTCATGACCATGACCCTTAACCCTCATATTTCTTTCCTTTTTCAGTAGACAAGAAGCTCAGGAGATCTAAATAGGAGCTACTGAAGGTCATAGACATAGGACATTCCCTGATCATAACAATAGGATGGAAAGTACGTGGTGACATGAGAACTATGGAGGTCCATGGAGTTGGGTGAGTGGATAATCTACTCTATATTTTATCAAGTCAGTAAGGGATAATAAAGGTATTTCAGCCGACAGTTTCAGGAGGGCAGATTCCAGGGGTAGAAAAAGAGCAACAAAGATCAGGAGGGGCTTGTGTAAGAATTAGCTAATTTAGAGAATTTATGATTGCCTTCTTCAAGACCCTGAAGACATTCAAGGGTGGAGGTAGTAGATACAGGAAAATAAGAAACACAGAACACACTATATTTTATGCAGCACCCGAGCCTCACTTAGCTCATCTATCTTGATGGCACTCACAAGCTGTGGTTAGGAGTTGGGTACAGGGGCTGTGTTCAGAGTGGCCCTCTGAGCTGTGAACACACTGTGCTAAATCACAGCAGCTGACAACCAGGCTGTGCGACATAGCTTGTGGGGATATGAACACACAAAGGGCATAGAGAGAATCAGGAAGCACATCAGATTTATGGGGTTCACCTGCCTGGCCTCTTGAAAGCTGCGTAGAAATAACCTATTATCAATATCGGTCTATTTGTGCACTGTGTTGATTCAGCTGTGTTGAACAGAAGAAAATATTTTATTGCTGGTTTTCAATTATTTTTGCTTTATCATTGATTAGCTCTAGGTAATATATTTTAGGTTATACATATGTTTTCAAGGCATTTGCAAAAAATGCTCTCTGACCTAATGCTTGGCAGCCATTATTCATAATTTGATTTATTGATATGTACACAATTTATGTACATGGGACCACAGGTAGAAGCATGACAGATTACAAAATGACACTTCCAGGGTGATAATCTCTGTTCTTGCTGTCAGTTCTTCAGTCATCTCAGTGGGAATTGCACCTGAAGACTGCAGAGAAGACTATTGGGTTTTCCCCTCTAGCACTGATACGACCACATCTGGAGTGCTGTGTCCAGTGCTGGGCTCCTTGAGGACAAGAAGGACATGGGCATACTGGAGCGAGTCCTGCAATGTGCCACAAATGTGATTTATGAACTGGAGCATCTGTCTTATGAGGAGAGGCTGGGAGCTGGGATCGCTCAGCCTGGAGGAGAGAAGTCTCAGGGGCGTACTGATACACTGTGTATAAATACTTGATAGGAGGGGGTTGAATAAAGCAGGGACATACCCCCTCAGTGGTATCCAGTGACAGGACAAGAGGTACAAACTGAAGTACAAGAAATTCAATTTAAAGGTCAGAAAATACTTTTTTACTATGAGTGTCATCTAACAGTGAAAGATGTTGCCCAGAGGGGTTTTGGTGACTCCGTCGTTGGAGATATTAAAAATCCAACTGGACACAGTCCTGGAAGACAGCCTGCAATTGACCCTGCCTGAGCAGGGGAGTTGCACTAGATCTTCAGAGATCCCTTCCAACCTCAGTGGTCCTGTTTCTCTAAGAAAAATAAACTCTTACTTCCAAATCTAATTCAAAATGTGATTCCTTAATATTCGAGCAATCTGAGATTTTTTTTCTTTTGAACCCAGATGTTTCCAGTTCTGAAAAATCAAGAAAATGTATACTCATGGTTAAATCAAAGCTCAGAAATTTCTATTTTTTTAATCAGTTAACTAAAAGAAAAAAAACCAAAACAAAACGAAACAGCAAAACCCCAACGTTAAAATCTTCATTCTGCAGTGATGAAATATTTCTGACATATTCAAAGTGAAAGTTTTTGATTCCATCAAAATTAAATATTTCAGTCTTTTCCATCCTGATCTGGAAAGTGACTCATAGACACTTTCACCCCTTTTTTTTTCCATGTATCTTGGAACAGAAAAAGAAGAAGGATTGGACTCAGGGGACTATAAGCTGAGACACTGAAAATGCTGCTGTAGTAGTAGGGGAGCAGTGATGGACCATTTGACAGAGAAAAGAGTGACTTGGGCAATGATTTGGAGAGTGCCCCCAAACCTGCTCTGAAGAACAAAAAATGGAGGTCCTGATAATGCACACATTTAACTTGGAGGTTACAGCCTGAGGGACTGAGCTATTCCACGAAGTAGGAGTATAATTATCATTTGTAGTTAGGTTTTTCATAAAGAAACTAGCAAAAGAAATATTTACCCCACTGCCTGTTGCCTCCAACTGACAGACTCCTGCTCAGCCTTTTCCATTCATACAGCTCATCCATGAAGGTTTTAGTCCTGCAGATGTAGAGTACATTCGACACATAGTATAATGCTATTCTGACTAATAATGCTGCTGGTAGATTTTCTGCCGCTGTTTCTGTGGGCTCTCTGACAGGCACCATCAGCTCTCTGACTGCAGGTTTACACCCTCTGGGGTCCTGGCACCTAATAACCACATTGTGACTAATTTGTCCTCGACCCAATGCAATATCTGAGTGCCCTGCAATGCTAGAGAGTCCTTGCCGAAGGTTATTATCCTAAGGAAATATACAGATGCAAAACCAAACAAGCAATCACAAGAAGAGTTTATTCACAGCAGGTTTCTCTGACCCAGTTACAAATACCATTAATATCAGTGAATAAGCACACAGGACAATAAGAGAGACATCGCACATTATGGGACAATACAAGGAATCCAAACGGGAGACCACAGAAGTCATCACGCTGGCTCACTTCCTCTGGGAAGTGCTTTTGTGAATGATGTGAGAGAAGCAAATTCAGCTTCTGATCTGGGGAAGAGGTTTGGTTCTACAGAGCTCATCTTCACTGCATGTTCCAATACTTTTTTTCAAACAACAACCATATCTTTTGAAACTGTCCCACTTCACATAAAATATTTAAAAACTCAATAGAACATGAGCTGAAAGCCAATTCCTTTGGGGATTGTTGTAACCATTACGTTATCATGTATTTTTCATTTACTCTATCTGTTCTTAAAAGTATTCAGCCATTCTATGCAAAGCTCGGATAATTTTCTGCTCCAAATATTTAGAATACTGCCTTGTGACTTCTGACACTTGGGTTCAAATCTCTGCAACAAATCAGACAGAGGCATTCAGGTAGCTCACACTGCAGGTGAATGTTCTAGCAACGGGCTATTGAGGGTGAAGTCAAGCAGCATCTGCTGCTGCCTGGCTTCCCACACAGACCAAACGTGAGGCTGGGTCTTAATGTCAAGACAGAAAGAGAGACGCTCACTTTAACAACTCTACTGCAGCTGAGGCTCAGAACAGATTATGGTTGGTTTTGTTCAGATAATGTCAATATAAGGAGAAGGGAAGTTTCCATGGAGATGTAGATACCTCTGATCCCCAGTGACAGAGAACCTGTCTTATGTAATAAAGTTGCTAGCAACAGCAGTTATGTACCTAAATACCCTTGGCTGCGTTGATGAACAGGCATGGGCTAGGCTAATGGCAAGTGACTGTGTCTCTACTGCTGCACTTTTGCATGGCACCTAGTCTGGACTAAGCCAGCTAGACTGTGAAGATAACGTGGGCCTGGAATCACTCCCAAAAGGCGGTTTTGTTCAGCTAGCACGGAGGTAAGACAGGTTAGTTGTATAGACACATGCTGCCCCATGACAGTTGAAGTTAGGTCCAGAAAATAGTCCCTGGCCCATTTTATTTGCAAGGACTGAGGGAGCTTTGGCACATCAAGGCCCTTGACATTTATCAGTCAACAAAGGTGTCATTACTAGCTTGATCTAATGACACTACGCTCTTCTTCCTTATCCACAACACCTGGCAGGTGCTCAACATTTAACAGCACGGTCTTGGAGGGATATAGAGAGAGATGGTAACTGATAGCCAAGACAGGAAAGACATGGACCTCTTGGAGCAGGTCCAGAGGAGGGCCACAAAAATGGGATGGAACACCTCTGCTCTGAGGACAGGCTCAGTGAGTTGGGGTTGTTCAGCCTGGAGAAGAGAAGGCTCCAGGGAGACCTTATTGCAGCCTTTCAGTGCTTAAAGGGGGCCTATAACAAGGATGAGGACAGACTTTTTAGCAGGGCCTGTTGCAATAGGACAAGGGGTAATGGTTTTAAACTAAAAGAGGGCAAATTTAGACTAGATATGAGGAAGAAATTTTTGACAATGAGGGTGGTAAAGTACTGGCACGGGTTGCCCAGAGAGGTGGTAGATGCCCCATCCCTGGAAACATTCAAGGTCAGGTTGGACGGGGCTCTGAGCAACCTGATCTAGTTGCAGATGTCCCTGCTCACTGCAGGGGTGTTGGACTAGATGACCTTTAAAGGTCCCTTCCAACATAAAGATTCTGTGTTTCTATGATTTGTTCAAGAAGATAATAGGCCTTTGGAGAAAAGAACATTTTCATCTGAATGACAACAGAGATTAGGATGAGTTTCAGGTCAGGCTTATAATACCTGGTCTTCCCCCACTTAAAACATACTTTACTTGGAAATAATGCATCAAGCGTTGGAATTGCAATAAACAGACAGAGACTGGTTTTCTGCTTTCATTTATGTGAGTATCTGTTTAACAATTCAAGGAGGCTTAGTCACATCGTAACCTACACTTTATTGTACCATTATTCCCCGCAAGTGAATCACTCTGACATGGAGGTACTATTCACTGAATAAATACAGAGTGCCTCCCTACAACACAACTTTCTTTGAGGCATGCTTTATTTCATTTGCTTCTTATTCTAATACAGTATTTGAGAATTACTTTAAGTAAGTACTACATTGTTTGAGGTGTCGTGCGAGATCATAGATCACAAAATCATAGAATTGTTTGGGTTGGAAGGGACCTTACAGATCATCTAGTTCCAACCCTCCTGCCATGGGCAGGGATACCTTCTGCTAGATCAGGTTGCTCAAAGCTTCATCCATCCTGGCCTTGAACACTTCCAGGGAGGGGGCAGATCAAGTCCTCAGAATTATGGAAAGCAAGGTTTGAACTTTTTTCCAGCTGCATGCTGGCTTTGTTTAATAGGATCCCACAAGAGCATAGTTTCTGCTGGATTCAGACTTCTTGAGTTGGATCAGACTCTGACTTTGTTAATAGTCCAGAAATTTCATTTATTACCTCATTGAAGAGACAGCGTGACTGTTGCTGAAAACAATATTGGCCATTGTCAAGGATTTCAGAAGTTGACTGACTCCTGCAATCATTTTCTCTTTGAAATCTCACTGACTTCATTCAGTTACCACAGCAATATTATGATCAACTATGAGTATGCAACCATTCAGCAATTCAAAATAAAGTTGTGTACACCATAAAGAATTACCTGAAATATTGCAGACATCTTCAAAAACATTCCAGACATTATCACATCCATTTGCAGCATTTATACATTGCTCCCTCAAGTGCAGACAGTCAGTAGTCTGGGCAGTAGATATACTTGTGAAGTACATGAAAATCACTGTAAAAACAGAATATAATGACTACTTTTTACAATAGATATTGTACTGAGCTTTTTTCATTTACACTTAGATTATAACAATATAATTTACTGTAGTTTATCTATAGATTAAAATTTTCTACCAAGGTAATTTTTAACAGAATAGAACTTTTCCTTAGTTTTGCAACTCAAAAATTAAATTTAAATCTTAAATTTTCAAAGTTACAGTGTGGTGTATTTTGGATTGTTTTTACCCCAGCATTAGAACATCAACCATAGCTATATATGACATCAGTCTACAGATATATAGAAATGATTGCAGTTCTGAGATCCTTGATAAATTATAGAAAGGAAGACAGTATAAATGTCAGAGAAATAGCATTCTATTTGTACTGCCGTTTGATCAAGCTAGAGATTACACAGGAATTACTATCAATCGACTATGTGAAAGAGATTTGACAGCTACACAACTGTTAGATAATAAATAAGATTTTTTTCCATAATATAGTACTCTTCACTCTGTTTTTACTTCACTCTGTTTTTACTTCACAGATGCATAAGTTCTAAAAAGCAACCCCCACATGTATGTCTTTGTCTGCTTCCCTGAGTGCACTGAACCTAAAGGCCATGTTAATTGCATTAAAAAATTCTGAAGCTGAAGACTGATACTGAGGTTTCAAGGTAAAGAATTTTAAATCAGCATCACCTCTGGCTTATCAGTAGAAAATTAAATTCCCTTGCTAAGAAAAGACAAATCAGCTGGGGTTTAGCTCTTTCATCACATTCCCATGGTAACACAACCTCTAATTTGTAACCATGTGTCTTAATTTTCTATAAAATTAAGTTTCAGACACTGATTTCAGGCCTTATCAAACTAGCTGCTGAGCACCTGATGGGAGTGTTTTCCTTAGGTATTGAAGGACACAGTATCTCCCAGACCAGGTCTCCTTTTTTTCCTTATGTTCAGGTAAGTTCATATGGAATTTGAGGAATTTCCAGCAATACTCAAGTACTTAAACATCATCTGCAAGAGGGATGAAATATTCCCTCAGGACTTGTCCAGACCCTATCCAGAGAAATTAGATATTTCAAATGATACATTTGAGAAATAAGAAATGAAATCTTAAATCTCTCTCTTAATAATCTTAAAGAGCGATAGAAACAGCTCCTGACCCTTGACATTGAGGAATATGCGGCTGGCCCATCCAAAGGGACGATTTTGTCTCATTATGACAACATTTTAGTCCTGGGATCATCTCCAAAAGTTTTTTCTAATTGTGAAATTACTCACTATCTATTCAGATGATAGAGGGAAAAAAGGTTGCCATACACATTACAGGTTAAAATGACTGTATATATAAGACAATGCAAAATTACAAACCCAGGAACTTTTTAAGAAAGGGTATTTTACTGCATGACTATTTACCTATTTTGCAGGTACTAGCATGACAGAGGATTTACACATCTGATTAGTATCTGCAGCACAAAGACTCTCCCTCCGGTTAAGACAGCTTTTCAGAACCAGTGGCTGAAAATTAATAGTCAAAGTAGGACCGGTTAAAGAGCCTATTAGCAGCTCCGGCTCCTTTGTAAGGATTATTTCAGAGCGTGTTTATTTTGAACCCACCTGGAAACTGTGCCCACAAAAAAGGAGATTCTTTTGCAAGATAAAGGGCTGAGTGACATAATCTATGATTGAAGCTAATTCGGTCTAAGAAAGGGATTCTCCAAATCTAATGACATATTATGGATGGGTCTTTTGTTTCTTCAGCAGTACACAGGGGGCATACTGTGGCAAGCCTACATGAAAAAAAACCTGGCCTATATGATTTTAGAATCCAGTGCACTGTAGCTTATACAATTGCTTAAATTGGCAGTTAATCCTTTAGTCATTCACTTTAGCTATTTACTCTGGTGTTTGGAGTACTCAGCGACCGTTTTCTACTCAGAAGAGTTCAGGGCATCTAAGAGTTAGTTTGTAGCTAAAACTTTTAGAGGCATCCATTTTGATATGATATAAATTTAGATTTCTACAGGTGTCTGTATTTTTGTATGTGTCTATTGATTGACTGGGTGGTGTAAAATTCAATGTTCTGAAGAATTTGGTGTCTAAAGTGAAAAGAGGGGGGGAAAGGACAATTTAGCACCTTCATTTTGCAAATTGGGAACTGAGGAATGGAGGAATTATAGCATCTCTCACAATATTGCAGAATTATTATCTAGCAGATAATAATGCATACTGGGAAACCAAGCTGTGGTTTCTATCCAACTGCAAGGGCAGCAAGATAGCTAGCTCCAAAGGAGAAAGGCAAACTATAGTTGAATATAGTTGAAAAGTGATAAAGGACAACTTTATTCTAACAAAACCTGGGGCAGAACTGCCTACAAAATGTTTTTAACAGTGGAATATAAGTTTAGAGTAGTGCGATGTTAGAGAGAAGCAGCATGTATACAATACATAGAGAGGGCAAAAGGAGAATAAAAGAAACGGAAATATACTTGTCTCAATGTATTCTCTTCTACCAATTCGTTCTGTGCCAGCTTTGTTGATTTTCCCTCTTTCTCCATGCAGACCCGAAGAGAAATGTCAATAGCCCCCTGCGTAGCACTGACAGCACTCAACGCTTTCCACCTGGCAAACAAGTGGCTCTTTATTCAGACAAGGCATCCCATTTGTGGGTCTCCTCGCCGGTTCAACTTCTAATCAGTCCTGGCGCTGCCACCCTGCCTTACCTCCCGCCTCAGACACGCTACCCGGAGCCGGGCTGAAGAAGCCTGCGCCGAGCCGCCGGGCCCGGACGTCGCAGGCTGGTGCGAACCCCCGCCAGGTTCCTGCTCGCCCCCGCCGTGAGGCTCCCCCGGAGAAGGAGGAAGGGGAGGGACCTGTAAGGGGAACGCGTGGAGAGGAGAGGCCAGGCGGCGCGGGGAGAAGCCAGGGTCCTGGCGAGGCTGGGGGCTGCCTCCCTCCCCGCCTCCCGCGGCACTTACCGAGGCAGAGGAGCGCGGCCATGGCCGGCCGCTGGCGGCTACAGCTCCGCGCCGAGCGGGTGGCGCCGGGCGGCGGCTGCGGCTGCGGCACCGCCCCTTCAGCACCCTCCGCGGGGACAGCGCCCCGCCCGCCCGGCCCCCACCCGCGGCGGCCCCCACCCGCGGCGGCCCGTGGGTATGGGCGAAGGGCGGGAGGGGGCAGGTCTGTCGCCCTCCGGTGTCCACCGTGTACCTTCCCCTGCCCACCTCTTTCGGCCAGGAGCAGCCGATGACGCTTCCCCCCTCGCCCCCCACGCCCGCGGCCATCCTTTGCTGCCCAGTTACACCCTCTTTTTGCCCTAATCGCTCAGGTGGACTGCATCTAGATGAGACACGGTTCTTGGGCGTTTTTCATGCAACCCGGCACTCCGTCTGCATTCACTTGATTTCCAGAGAAACTAACAGAAGAAGTCTTTGGCTGCTGCCTATAACCTCCCCGGAAATTGCCTGTTGCTATGTCTGATCATCCTCCGTAAGCATTTCGATACATTTTGCTCTGGACTATGGGTCTAACTTCAGGAGTTTCCCTAAAATACATCAAAAAACAGTTTGCTGTACAAAAGTCAGCAGCTGACTTAGGTACTTAATAAAAAAGAAATAATACACTATAAATCATACAAGCATACACCTGCTGGCTTCACTGGATGCCCTTTGCTTTTGCACTGGAAGCAGGAGGAAACAACAGATCCCTATTGATTCCTCCATGCTAGTTGTGAGTCTTGTTTTCACAAGTTGCTTATCCCATACAGAACATTTTTAATTGGATTTGGTCCTTGAATGCTTAAAACAAAAAGGCATCATAAAACTTCCAGCATAGCTAGCAGAGATAGCGATACAGTAGGTGAAATCAGATCCTTATTGGTGAAGCAAAACCTAAGCCAACTGCAAATTTTGCTTATGTTTTGTTTAGCTCAGGAAAATTCAACCTTGTATATAATTTCTTTTTTTTTTTGAACTCAGATTTTAACTTAGTTTATTTACTAAATTCTTTATTTAAAATTTTAATGCCAGCATTGCTAAATACTTGGCAGTTTGGTGGGGGTTTTTTGGGGGGAAGTGTATTGAATAAAATAAACTATTATTTTATCCAATATATCCAACAGCCAGAAAAAAACTTTTTGTCAGGTAAAAGGAATAGCCTGAGAAATGAATGAGGGCTGAGTTAAGCTAGTGTTTAATGTACTCTCCTTCCTATAATGCACTCTCCAAGTTAATGACATGCATCAGTTTTTCTAGTATCAAACAATAAGATAGGGCCCTCTATGCAGTCCAAAAGAAAAGTAAAAAAAAAAAAACCAAACCTTTTTTGAGCTGGAGAGGGGGTGAAATTATCTTGCAGTCACTGTGACTGCTGGGTACAAGCTTATTGCTGCAGTGACAACAGGAAAGGAGAAGGACGAGAGGGCAGTCAGGATATCAGACCTCCAAGATGGTGAAATATGTTGAGAAGCGAAATACCAGAATGATGGTGGCACAACAGTTTATGTATGCAGCAACAAATATGTTATGACTTAAACTCTATGTCTAATGATGCTATGACCAAGCAGAAACAATGGCATGAGAACCTCATTTCTATGCTCCTGAGTTGCTAGTGGAAATATTAGAATACCAAAGCAGCTAGAGGTAACAAAACCTGATTAAAGCTCAGTTTTAATTTACCAGCTTTCAGATAATTTTCAATATTTATAGACTGGATGAGAAATGCCCATTCTTCACCAGACTTTTTTGACAGATAAGAAGCACATTAAGATTCTTTAAGATGTTTCAATTTGTCACATGCAAAAGGCATTAGATTCTATATTGCTCTTAAAATCTTACCCTGTCTTCTAACAGCCATATCTATCTCCATTAATAGCCACTGCTCACTATTGGGTTTATCGCTACTGAAAACTCCCAGTGATTATTTTCATTCAAAAATAAATCCATCTGGATAATATTTTGAATGTGTCCAAGTATTTGGCTCGTTCTGGAGTAAAAGGTCCTAGAACTGACAAAAACCCCTCACGAATTTACACAGGTAGACAACAGATTTTTAAATGCTTATGGAGTTTCTGTGATGAAATGGTGCCTCTGAAAACATACCTGAGCTAAAGAAGAGAATGGCTAGATATTTCTCAAATTTTGTAAAACTAAAGAAATAAATACATATGAATATTTTCATCAAAAATATTTATTTTAAAAACCCAGAAATTTTTGAATGAAAAATCTTTTCATCAAAATAACCAAAACTTTAGCTTGATAACCATATTTAAGGAATCTTTAGCTTGATAAACATATTCTCTGGCAAGAATTAGTTAATAGTTTCTACCTATACTTAGAACTTCAAAACTTAGATAAACTCTGATTATATCACTTGTGTCTCAAAGATATGCTATCTACTCAAAAAAAAATCTGGCCAGAGAAAAACTCAGAATAATTTGTCAATGAATGTCTCATCTTTTATTTATATTCTCCACACAAAAAGTACTGTTAAGTTTAAGTTACGGATAAAAGAAGTTCCTAGGAATGTTGGAATATTTTAATTGTGGGGATCTAAGTGAAAATAAGAAAAGAGAACAAAAGATAAATTTTTCTCTTATAAGAGAAAACATTTAAGCCAGAACTTCCACTTCTAACATTTCATAAGAGACCTGCAGGAGCCAAAAACTGCCACTGACCCTCAGTGGTGTTCTTACCTCAGATTAACTAACACAATTTATCCCACTGGCATAGAGGTAGCAGCAAAAGAAGATAATTTGTGTTAGCAGGTGGTATTCAGCCCCACTTTAGAAAGATGCTACTTATATTTTTTCCATGAGCATCACTAACATTGCTATTTTAGTTCTTGGCTCTCCCAAGTCAGAAATACTGTACCCTTTCCCTCCCTGCTCATCTCACAGGGATCTGGGCACCACACCTGACAAGGCATGAGAATTTTGCTGGTCTTCCACAGTCACTCGTCACCTTTTATGTTTGAAAAGTATACATACTCCCCTTTTATACTGACAAGAATTTCTCAAATAAACATTTACTTTCTACATTCTTGCCTTCTCTTCGAAGAAACGCTAAATATACATTTTCTGAAATGAAATTATATGTTTGCAAAATTTTGATGTAATTGACATTTTTCAGCAGTGGGTTAAGGCAACATTTTATGGCACAATTAAATGATTACCGATAGTTATTTTGCAGCTGGATTACTATACTAGTTTTTAACTTTTTGACTTTTTATTTACTTATATTAAAAAAAGAGAAAAAAATAAAAGACTTTTCAAATACTATTCTCCCATTTCTGTAATGTTTTAATTCAGCACCTGTTTGTCCAATCATTTTAAATTATATAGAAAAATTATAACTTGTTCCACACAGTTTAAGAATACTACTTTTTTCTGTGGTTGAAGAGTGCAAATAACCTTATAATGGCAAAGAAATTACGACAGCTATGAAATCAAATCCTGCTGTACTCCTTATAATTATTTGGGTTTTCTTTTCTTAGAAGAGATGAAGTAAAATAATTTCTTCAAATAACAATGACATAATAGCTATACTAAAAAATTAAGCTTACATACAGGAATATGGGAATTCCTATGATTTTATTTGATGTTTAAATATTCTTTTCATGTAGGTATTTCTCATTATTTTTTAATAGAAAAAGACTATTCTTCTTCTTTTTTAATAGAAAAAGAAAACTTTAATATACAAACAAATGGAAAATTTTGTCTCTCACTTTACACCAGTCTAAACTAGGAGTAATTGCAACAGTGTCAAGTAAAACAGCTGTTGGGGAAGGTTAAAGCATAAAGTGATTAAGCACTTCATAAAACTATAGCTGTCATGGTAGGCAGTACATCACATGTCATTCAGTCAAAGTAAAACCTAGAAAAAATATTTACATAAGTTAATCAAATAACACCTTGCCTATGAATAATTTGCTTTTCAGAAACATTTGAATGTGTGAGAACGTCTCCTTTTTGTGTCAAATGCTTTTTACTGAGAAACAAGTCCTCCCTCCCATCTCACCCTTCCTTTTGAAAAATCTTGACTGAAATGCAAGAGGAGTGTCACAGGGAGAATGTAGCTGAGGTTCTTCTAGATTAGCCTCTTTCTAACCAATAGGCCATGTTTCCCTAGTAGACTATGTCTCCAGTGATGCATCACCTTTATTCTTTAAGAAGAAAAATTACAATGCATGGTAGGAAGCCCCAGGCCAGGGAGCTTATCCCATAAATGGAAAATGGATAAGTGAGCACTTGATCTACTGGTCCAATGAGATATCACCTCTATAATTTCCAGAAAGAAACATTTTATTTTAATTATTGAAAAGTCAATATTTTCTTGGCATATAAATCTGTTAATTGTTTGTATCATTAGTATTAAATAACAGCTGAGAGAGAAATTGTAAAAGCAAGCAAAATAACCAATATTTTCTATTTTAAAGATCCTCAGAGATCTTCTGGAGCAACATTTGCAGATATTATAGACTAAATTGAGCTACCAAAGTTAAAATGTCCTATCCTTCAGGGGTGCTGACACTTGTTATTCCTATTGGCCTGAGTAGGAATTTTGAGCCTATAGCACCTTTGAGCATGACATAAGTTTTATTTAAATAGTTATTTTTTAGGCACTCAAGTCTGAAGGAAAAAATTACTGGCTATTTAGTGTAATCTTACGAAAACACGTGTGACTTGCAGCAGTTTGTGTTCCCATCTTAGAAGCATGTCTGTGCTTAGAAAAGTAGCCTGGAATCTCCCCAAGTCAATCTGAAGTGAAAGTTCCAAAATGAATGCAGAATTTACTACAAGTGAATTAGCAGAAAAAGAAGTGCAAAGTAATTTGAGAATATCACTAGTGCATAAGTAAGCATACCTTGTAAATAAGTCACTCACTTATAGAAACAGGATATAAATAAATTATGTTTGACAGTCTTTCAAATACTTACAGTGCTTTATATGATACATTTTAGAACATTCCACAGCATCTAAAATATATAAAAATAAATATCTACAATATTTACAAAGTATGATACAATCCAATCTTTAAAAAGACTTCTAAAGACATGTTCTTTAGCTCATGCTGAGGTAAGTAGGTTTCTGTAAGACTGAGAAGAAATAGGAGAGGCAGTCGTTTTGAAGGAATCCCTTTGTCCAGTTGTTGTAGTCTGTAACACAGCTAAAAGCACGTGCCATTCTCTGGTGGTCTTACATGCATTGAACCAAAGTCATCCTTGCTGTAACTCCATTGAGGTAAGTTTAGTTATGCTAGGGACGAATTTGTCCCACTCTACGTTCTCTGTGTTGCCAGTGTCTTCTGCAGAAACCCTCACAGCTTCATCTAAACTTGAAGTCACGTTCATCCCTGGTATGCGGAGATGCAGTTCCACTGATTTCAATGGGCTGAGTGTAGCTGGGATACCTGTAAGATAAAATAAAGATTTTAAGATGATTTTACTGTTTGTATCAGGTAGCTGACTGGCTCACCCTGTGATTGTCACTCTCTGAACGCTGTGTAGAGAATTATTAACAAAATGGTCTATTAACAAAAACACTATTAACAAAATGGTCTGCCAGAAAATGTTCCAAATTACACTTGCAAATTTTAAGTGAAGACTTCTTGACTGAAGTCTAAGGGGATTTCTGATGCATAAACCTTGATTTTCTTGCTCTTGAACATCTTTAATGTGTTCTACTACTTATTTAATATGCATTACTTTGTAAATTGCCCTGTGATACCTTATCCAGATGTGAGCGTGACCAGCAAAACACTACGGCTTCCTGTGTACAAGTCAATAATAGAATCATAGAACGGTTTGAGTTGGAAGAGATCTTTAAAGATCATCTAGTGCAAGACCCCTGCCATGAGCACAGGACAGGCAGGGAGAAGAGTGTAATAACAAATAATCGATATAGAGTAAAACATCGTCTTACAGCCACACTGTCATCTGGATTTCATGGCTGTAACCTTGCTTGTGCTCTGCATATGGGAATGGCAACACTACTGGAAAAGAACAAGCTGAATGCCAGAAAAAAAACATTGCCTCTATAGTGAGTGAAAATACCAAATGTCTTTAGAGGTAATTTAACAAATTCTTTTTAGATATATATTTTAGGAACAGATCAGCTGTTCTTGGAGATACCAATTTCTCTGTTATCAATATATAGCTTATATAGTCCTAGCCTATAGTGTCTGAGATAACTTCTAGACAACCAATGTGCACATCCCTAGGAAAGGAGGGATGAATCCTATACTTTCAGTCCCTTGCAAAGTCCTGCTGGGATATAACATATAATGTAATGAGAAATATCAAGTAATAAATTATATGCCATTTTCCAGCTATTCACAAAGCTAGGGAGTTGCACAATCATTTCAGTGTTTACTCAGAATTGGGAAAGCTTCAACAACTTCTGCCTTTCATTTCAGAGTGTGTTAATTTGTTTATCAACCTGTATTGGAGTAAAATCAAAAGTAGTTTCCCAGCTGTTCCTGAATACACAAAATAACCCACTCAACAGGAAAAAGAACAGAAAACATGAGAAAAGAAATTAATGTGAATTTCTTATTTGATCAGTCCAACTCAAACCAGAATGCATGGTAAGCAGATCATTTGAAAGGGTCAAGGACATTCAGTTCAATCTGTACACCCAATTTTGGTTATAATATTTGTTATAATATAGACCACAACTTCAGAGAATTAGCTTGGAGTAGAATATAGCTGTTCATAAACACATTGCAACTCCAGGGAAAATTATTTTCACACTTTCAGGTATCTGTTCTTTATTTACTTAGGAGTCTAAAGGAAGTAGGGATCCGAAGAAAACATTTATATAAAATATGATTACCTAACCCTCTCCCCAATTGCAGCTCAACTTTTGAATAAATGAGATGAAATTTTGTTTCATCAATATGTAACCAAAGTTGTAGCATATTCTATAAAATATTTCTTTTAAGCTACTTTTCTTATAGTCAGTTCCTAATTGTAAACACCTTCCTCTCATTGCATTGTTCTCAGATTCAAATATTGTTGCATGCACAATTAAGTTTTACTTCCCCAGCATCAAAAGACTGAAGGACAAATATACTACCAGTGGGTAATAGGTATAGTACCATTTGCTGGAATTGTGTTTATGTTGGTCAATACAACGTGTTCTGAAAGTTTTGAAACGTTATCAAAATTGCTGATCTGGGTGGTCAAGGATTTCCGACTCTCTGTACTGGCACGACCTCTGGTGAGACGTTCATCATGGTGACTGCGAATGCCAAAGATGCAACAAGAAAATGCTGCTTTAAATTCTTCTCTAAATTTCCCTGTCAAACACAAAAGAGACTCATGAAAAAACTTGTAATATAAACTGCGTTTCAACAAACTTTATGTATTAGAAAAAAGCAGCTATCTAAAGCAAAATTAACCCAAAATACCCAGATGTTCTTCTAATGCAGAAGTGGGAAATCACAGTTTCAACACCTTGGAGAAAGACAGAAAAAATATAACCTTTGTAAGAAGATATGTGAGGTATGGTATGAAACCTAAATTATTCTTGGCTAGACAGAATGGGCAAACTAGAATGATTTATTAAAACATGTCATGAATAGTCTGTTGATTAATAACATATCTAACAAAACCAAGTAATTGAGCGATGGTAGGCTTAAATGACTGAATCATTACTTGACATGTGAAATGAGAGGGCATGGTTAATTTGTATTTCATCTTGAATACATTTTAAAAGAAGATTCAAAGTGTTTGACAGCCCATTAGTCTGCTTTTGGGGCTCAGAGCAAATTGTTCAAATCATCCTCATGCTACACACCACAAAAAAACTACAGTGGGGAAACATGTAGTGAGGATCAATATATTTTTGCCTCCCTGTATTTAGCTGTAATATCACCAGTTTAGGTCCTGATTCTGCTGTCTCTAGCCAAATACGACAAACTAAGACAAATCTATACTAGTAAGTAAACAGCATCCTGGCTGGTTCTTTGGCCTTGAACTTAGTTGGCACAGTCTGATCATGCAAGTACTCACAGTCTCCAAAACCCAATACCTGCATATAAAATGCCAACTGGGGACAGCCCCTGGCCTGTGCTACCTCCCAGACGGTATCTGGGGAGTGTTTAGGGGAACGGTAATTGTTTCATACCAAAGTCATGCCAGGGACTTCTCTACCAAATTAATGACATGGACAGTCAAATTCAAACACTTGGACTCAGGCCCTGGCACTGTTTATTTTAATTATAGGTAGATAGCCTGAAGGTAATGGGATACCTCAGGCAACTTGTTCCAAGAAGAGGATCTAGCTCCCACCTGGAACTGGGCTGATGTTACAGAGTCATTAATCTTATTTGCTATGGCTCATTACATTCAAACTATACATTAAACTTGAATTCTAGGTAACTGTAACTTACCACTGAGGAAGTTATAAATAATAGGATTGGCTGCACTGTTTGCATATACAAGCCAGTGTGAGAATGTGAACCAGGCATATACAGTTTCTCTGTCATCGGCATGATTAAACATCCCAAAAACCCTACAGAAAAAGAAATGCAAACCTGAAAGATGGCAAAATTAGAAATCATATAAAAGTATTTGGCAACTTCTAGCCTAATTTTATCTCTCATGACCTATTTGCAGTATCACAAAAAAGCTGATTCAACAGTGCTTGCTTTCTTGAGAGAATAGAGTCCTCTCCCCATCCCTCAGCCTCCTGTCTCAGTGGTTTAGCACAACGGAGACCATCGGTACTTTACTTTGCAATGGTGCAGATGCGTGGCTTTTGTGCTAAGTAACCAAAGACATCTGGTGTAAGATAAGTCAAGAAAAGATGGGAAAAGTTGCTTTTGACCTATTAATGTCATTGAGATTCCCAGCTCTAGGTCTAGTCTCCAACAAAGAGGGGCTCTGGAATTGAAAAGGCACTGAATTGGCACAAAACCTGAGGCTGCAGTAGCAACTTCTGTCCTTCAGAGAAACACGCTTTGTCCAGATTCCTTACACGTAACTTTTGCTAACACTTGCATTTAAGTGAAAATCTAACTATGGGCCTACTCTGCTATTGCAGTCGAGGCAGCCTCTGTAGTTCCTCTGTGGTTCAGATCATAGGTGGCCTGAAACTGTCTTCTGGAAATACTTCTTTCTCTGCACTTTGACTACCAAGGGACCTGAAAAGTACTTAAATTAGGCCTCAGGAAAGTGCCAGAATTGAGTGGGATGTATTTAAGTTTTCATATCCAACTTGAAACTATTCCTTAAAAAGTAAAATGTTCCTCAAGCATCAATAAAAGGCTTGTCAATTTTTAGGATATTCAAGTCTTCTGCTGTATGCATTATTTATTGGTATTCCAGAGGTCTCACGAGATATCAAAGCCTTAACCTGTCAGGTACTGTACAAAAACTAGAGTGTAAACCATTATGTCTCCAATGAAGAGAAAAGGGTAAATAAGTAAAACAAAGATTCATATGCAAGCTGAAGGGTTAGCCTAAGGTCTCAAGATTGTAAATGATGGGACTTGGGTTTGAACCCAGCATTTCACAGTCCTTAGGGCCAAGCCACAACACGACACTCTCCTGATAACCTTCAGCTGCTGCTTTAGGTAAATGCATTTCCATGGGTGCATTTACAGCAAGCAAGCTGTAATCCCATATAAATGATAGGTTTTAATGAGGAGATAGGCTAGATCATTTTCATGAGGAAGAGCTTGCTAATAAGGGTTCCACAATATGGCCTTTAGTTTAAATACTACAGATAATTCTTTTTTTTCTTACAAGTGTATGATTATTTTCAATTTCTTTATCAGGAAATAAGTTAGCTTCTCCTTCCAAAGTATCTGCCAGAATAAGAGGAATTTAGTAACAGAGGATTCGTTTTGGATGGAAAGCTTTACCAATTGTTTATATTTTGGGACAAACTTTACCTTTTCAAGACATTGAGGATGCTAATTGGTAGATAGCAAAGTGCAAAAACCAGGAGGACGACCATTAGCATACGTGCTGTTTTCCTTCTTGCACGAATCTGTTTTATTTCAGCTGCCACAGCACTAATCTTTGACTTCGTTGATTGTCCCAGCCCTCGGGGCTGTGCCGAGGACTGCAGAGGCTTCCATTTTTTCTGAACAACAGAAGAAGTTCCTGGGATCTAAAAATGACAAAATAAGAGGCACTTTGAAAAACTAGCACTGTGGGTAGCTGTAACAAGGAAAATAGACGTGTTGACGTACATAACGTAATCTTGCAGGGAGAAGTATTCTTTTTTATTAAATTAATCGATGTAGCTGGAAGGAACAAACCAGATTTCAGACACACCTGAAGGTCTGCATAGACCAGTGTTTTATCCAAGTATATCAACTGATGTATTAAAATTATCTTTACTTCCCAAATACCTTGCTTTGCTTGTCTCTTCAGACTATCACATTTACCAACCCTACTACTGCAATTACGTTGCTGTAAAGTTCTACATTAAAAGTTTTCTGGTATGACAGAGTAGTTCATCCCATTAATATGCCGCTAATTTAAGACACTAAACAGCTTTTCAGCTGGAAAACAAGGATTTAAAGTGTACACAGTTTTAAGTACCATAAAACTTCCAAATATGCAATCTAGATGATCAGGAAGCAGCTAAAAAAATCACAGCTGAAGTGTGGATCTCCCTGCAAGCCTCTTCAAAACTGAATGTATGTACAGTGATTAATAGAAGGGAATCATGGAAGAGTGCCAGGATGTCAGAAGAATTAGATTAGCCAAAATACCTTGCAAAAGGTAGATGCAACACCTTGCTATTAAAAAAAAAATCTCAGTTTTTGTTTTCTGTGCCCTCACATAAACCAAGAAAAATAAAATAATTTTGCTTCAGTTCTTCAAAAGTGCTGGTCTGCATCCAAAGGTGAAAGACTACAGATGGAAGACTTTCTCAGAGAGCTCTGTTACAATGACATTAATAATGTTTTCAGTGTTATACATTTAAAAAACTTTTGGGTAGAAATATGGTTTTATTCATGCATAGTGTGATTGTTTGCAGGGTGACTAGTCTCATGAGTGTAAAATAATTCATATTTAAAAGTAATTGCAAAATTCAAATTATCTATTGTAACATTTTAAAAATTAGGGCTTATCCACATGAACTGACAAGAAAAGAATGAAATTCTGGGTATTTATTTCAGAAAAAAGTAATCTATAAAGGGAATACTTGGTCTAAAATAAAAGCATGAACATTCATAATTGTTCCAGAAAAGCTATAATGTTGAGTTTTGGTGGGGGGTTTTTTTGTGAATAGCTTCCTTGCACAGACAAGCCCTTAATTTAGAGTTTATGTGCATCATCAAAACTGATTTACAACTATTGGGACATTTTGGCAAAGCTGTGTTCTAATGAACAGGAAATCAATGAAGCAGAACAGGAGATGCATTATAACATTTATTTCTTTACTAATGTCTCTATGGACATAAAGCAAAAATAACAAAACCCCTTGCACTTACTTCTACTGTGGGTTCCCACTCATTCAGCTGAAATCAGCAGTATCATTTTCATACTTGGACATGTCTGTCCTATTGCAAGGGATTTACCCTACTTAGCTGTGGGGTGTAGTACTGCGACACTCCTTTGGCATGCACTACTGAGATAATACACTCTCTAAGGTTCTGATTCTGGCTTATCAGGAGTGCTTTTATATTCTGTTCTTCTAACTTTGAAACCGAAGCTCTTCCTTCCTTTTCAGTCATACTGCGTGGCCATATTGTAGCAAGAACGAGAGACGGAAGCAGAGAAATTCAGCCAAATCTCTCCCTCCTGATTATGCCAAAGATTCACTTGAAGAAATCAGTGACCAGCTTCTACTGTAGCTAGATGCAATTTAGATGAAGATAAACATTATCTTGGCTCAAAACTGTGAATGGCTATTTCTACAATAATGTTAGAGATGACTGTGTACGTGGTTTGTACCTGTGCGTGCAGGTAGACGGGTCTTTTCTGGTATTTAAGCAGTCTTTTATAGCAAGAGGTGATCAAAGGTAGGACTGTATACAATGTACAGTCTCAGTGTACTATGTATTAAATTGCTAAATCTTCAGGAGTTTGCATTGAGAACCTTTGTAAAGACCCCTCAGTCTTTACCCGGCATAAACCTGGGCTTTGCTACTGTGACATCAATAGCCAATAATACAGCAAGAATTTTATCAGGAGAAAAAAAAAGCTATACATGCCCAGATGCATAGCTGAACCAGTACCATCTAAGGAGCATAACACTTCAGAAGTGTGTGTGTATACAGAGACATTTACAAATACGCATTTATGTAAACACACATACATGAATTACAAGTGATTGGATGAGAGGAAATGGCCTCCAGCTGAGCTGGGGAAGTTTGGATTGGATATTAGGAAAAACTTCTTCACTGAAAGGGTTCAGGGAATTGGTGGAGTCACCATACCTGGAGGTATTTAAAAAACATGTAGATGTGGCACTTAAGGACATAGTTTAGTGGTGGAGTTCGCAGCGTTAGCATTGCAGTTGGACTCAATGATCTTAAGGGTCTTTTCCAACATAAACAATTCTGTGATTCTATGATTATGTATGTACAAGTATACACATGCCAACATAATGCATAGATATGCTTTTCAGTAATGAAACCGTATAGAGATAATTGTGGAGAATTTGTGTAATTCCAATGATTCGCTAGAAGCCCACCAGCGGTGTCCAAACAGGTGCTAAAAGTTGCAGTTGTACGGACCTTTCCTCTATCCCCTCATATTATTATCAAGGGGTTTCTAACCAAAGTAAATCTCTCCAAATGTAATAACAAATTGCAAAGATTGGAAAGCTGACAAAATGAAAATGGGTAGGGTTCCTAGTTATTAATATGAGTGGGCTTTAGTGTCAATGCATTTGTACATCGGTAAATTGAAGCCTACGGTATGGAACTTGATAATACAAATTATGTACCAATGCTTTCATCATAAATCCATCCAGTCCTATTTATTTGTTCAGAAGTTACTTTTAATCTACTTAAAATCCCCAAGAGAACATAGCCTTCTAAGTCACTACTTCCTTGATAATAATTAAAATAAATTACCCCAAATCCCTGGCTTTTGTGGCATGACTGTTCTTGTCTTTACAAAGATGAATAATTAATTCAAAGATCTGCCTCAAAGACACTATTAGTAATTTTAAGAGCTATTGCACAAAGTATGGTAAGGATAGCTTGTAAACCTATCTGACCTTTAGTCATCTGAAAATTTGCATGCACAACACACACCATTTTAAAAAAGAACCATTAGAAAAAGTGTGAGGCATAGAAAGCATCTACTGTTTGCTGTGTTTTATCTATCACGTACATCAGGAAGCCTTATTGTACCTTGCAATAGGATCACTGTATTTAACTGAAGTTCTGGTAAACAGCATGATTTCTTAATTGAAAGTATTATCAAATAATACATTTAGAGCAGTGCATTCATTTGCTCTACATGACTGATTACGGCACACCTGTTGCACTTAGAAAGATGCCTCATGTCTGCAGCCAAGTCACGGTTAATAATAGATGTGCAGTGTTTTTAATTTCACTTAGTGCAGCCTCTTATACGTAGTGCTATGTATAATCTATGCACATACATTATATCATCTATATTAGCAAGAGACATCTGTAATTTCGCGTCATTGATAGCACTAAGCCTATAGCACTATTTGCCTTTTTGCCACTGGAAAAAAAAAAAGGATCATCCTAACCTTGTCAGCATGCAAGATGTATAGGGAGAAGAAATATTGTGAAGAAGAAGTCGGCCAGCTAATACAATTGGGGGGAAAAAAACCCAACAAACCCAGTTGGTTTCCAGTCATTCAACATCTGCTCTGAATCTGTACCAGCATTTTCAATCTACATACAGGTTAAGAACAATTTTTTTGCATTAACGTAATTAACAAAAAGTTTGAGAGACTAGGTAGATTGTAAAGAAAGTACAGAAGAGAAGGTTAAGAAGGCATATGGTGATAAGGTAGTTAAGTAAGTTAAAGATAAACAGCAAGATGAAGAGCAACTCTGCTTTAATTTAATCTGATTAGAAGTGACAATAATTGCTATTATGATGTATGGATGATAACAAAATGCCTTAAAGTGTATTTGGTTTTTCCTATATTTTAGTTATTTGCAAGAGATATGTTTTTTGTCAGTATAAGATTCGATTTTTACTTTTAACATAAGTATATTTAGAAATCTAAAGTCTACTTGTGATTTCTCTGATGGATCATTTTGAACCGCATAAAAAATGTTCCTGTTGTGGCAGATATTATGCCCTGGCCAGGACAGCCTCACATTTGGATGGTGTCAGATGTAATGGTGAGAGGGAAATGATTCATGGCCATATCCTGATGGAAATGTCAGCCATTATTACAGACATTTGACAGGGCAGGAGAGGGAATATCTTGCATCATGTCTTCAATGGGATGAGTTTATTGTCCTTTACAGAATGACAGGGCAGGGGGTGGCAGAAGACTACAGCTATAGATAAATCCCAGACAAAGCAGAAGACAGCAGAGAGAACCATAAACTGATGCATGACAGATTATTGTTCACACCCAGAAAATGATTCTCAGGCTGACACCACTTCAAATTGTTGGAGGGGGAAAAACGTTCCTGAAAAAATTCACATCATTATTGCCACTTCAGTTCAAATGTTCTTTGTGTGCTTGCTTGCTTGGGGTGTTTTGTTTAGTATTTCTGTTTCCTTTCTGGTATTTTTAATTTTAAAATTGAAAAAAAAGATGTTCACATTACAAATCATGCCAATTATTTGTCAGTAATTCACATCAAAAGTTACTGATAACAGCCAGCTTCACATCAGGCAATTCCAGTCTCGCAGTTCTGATAGTTGGATGTTCTAATCTAACTTTTGTTCAGATTGGACCTGCTATGAACCTGAGACTTTGAAGAATGAAAAATAAAAATAAAAAATTGTACAGACTGCTAACAAAATGAAAAGGTCAATCCTAACTCTTGGCTGTTACAGGAGATTTTAGCAGCATAAATAAGGTCATCTAAGGTATTTTGGTAAACATTTCAGATACAATGAGAGGGATCTTTCTCCTGCCTATAATCAATCTTTCTGTTGCCTTTTTCTCTCTTTCTCTCCATCTAAGCCCTTCATAGACATGAGCAAGAAGGGGTTTACATTCAGCCTGACTGCCTTCTTTCTTTAGTGCATCTCAGTGCCTACCCAAGGTGGCTGTAAGCCAGCAGTGCCTCTGAACCTGGAAACAGTGCTGGATGTAAAAATCCATGTGACAACATGGAGCATATAGAGAAGAAGATTGTACATAGGAATCCGCATATAGTCACAACAGCAAGCAAATAGAACTAGTGTTAAGTGACTTACCTGGCGACACCACAGCTTTCGAAATATTTGCAAATAGGCCAACACCATAAGACACAGTGGTGCCATGTATGTCACCAGAAAAAAGCATGTGTGATACATTTTGGGGTAAACCTCAGCTGGAAAGAGAATTAAAATAGGAAAAGTGCATTTAAATATACATACATTTCAAAATCACTTAAAGCCAAATTATCCATATAGATATGCACGTGTTTTTCAAATGTAATAGCCTATAAGGAAAGATGCATCCAATAATATTATGATCAGGATTGATTTTTTTAATCAATTCTATGTACATTCTGTTGCTATTATAAACGTGCTTTTATCTCAAGCATCACATATCACATTATTGCTTTCATATCACATTATTGCTTTAGGTATGAAGTCTTAAGATTTGCTCTTTATTAAATCAGTGAAAGATAGAAAATTTCATTATCTAACAATAGTTAACTAATTATCCAACCTACCTCATCTTTGACGTATTTAACAGATTGTGTAATTGTCTTTATTTTTAATTCTGCAAAGGTTGCTATGTATCCCTGAGTAAATTGCACAGTCTCTCACCTATAGAGAATGTAGACGAGAGCACACAGGATGCTGATTGGAGGAGGGAGAGATATGTCTTAAATCACTTTTTGGTGGCAGAATAAATGTGATTAAGACTCAATGATTTATTATTCTGATTACATTTGTAAAAAATAGACTTAATTAAATAAATTTAGAGTTAAGTGCTCTGAACTTAGGAAATTACCAAGATTATTTTTGACTCAGCTTTAACAATAATGAGTTTGCTACCACTGTGTTCTAGTTTCCTGTGTATCTCTTTCAAAAGACAACTTATGAATGTTACTTGCTTAGAGCCAAATATCTGTCTGTGCACTGTGTTTTAAGAGTGTTGTGTCATATACTTCATCATTAGATTATAGCAGAATGTGCAGTGGGTGCCTGGAAAACTTGCTTTCACTTTTGTAACATAAAATGTAGTTTGGTATTACCAAATGTTGATACTAATTAGAACTTAACATTTATGGATGGTCTCAGAAAAGGAATGAACATTATGGAGAGAGACGTTATGTAGCAGAAGAGAAACTGTGCACTCCATGAGCAGTTAGATTGCATGGTAATCCTAAGGATTGCGTTTTGACTAGAGTAAAGAAGGAATGTTTATGTTAATTTCCAGAATTTCTGAATGTTTCAGGATGATAAGATCTGTAACTGAAACTCTGTATTGATTGTAGTTTTAATAATTAAAAAAAAAAAAAGAATTGCATGAGATCAAAATGTTGCTGAGTCAAACTTATTTTCTGCTTCTTAAAGTAGTTGAGATTGTGGACCCTATGAAACAAGAGGTCCCTTTGCATGCCAGGAGAATCCCTTACACTTTGATTAGACAAGGAGGTACGAAGACTTGGCCCATAATTCTCATAGCAGGGAGGAGTACACCGTCGTGTTAACTCCAGGCTCACCCTCAAACCCAGACTCGACTCAGTGTTGGGCCTGAAAGCACCAACTGGTTCACCAGTCAGAAAAACTTCAGTAACAGAGAAATAGAAACTTGCTTAGCAAAATCCAGCCCATGCTCATTGCTAGCAAAGGTAACAGAGATGTTGCCATTGACATTTGACAGCTTTTATGGATCAGGGTTCAAAAAATTCAGATGAGCAGCATTTAGCTCCTTACTTGCTCTAAGATCCTGGAGCAGACCAACTTACCAACTCTTAACTAGCAGCTGCAGCTACTAGCTCTTGTCAATGTTCCTGGGGGAAGCAGACCATTTGGGGCAGGTTTTTTATAAGTGGTGATAACCTGGGTTTGTATATTGACTGATGATCTCAAACTCATTTTTGCGTTCCAGAAAATGCAGCCTCACAGCAGCCCTGTCAGACAGGAAAATACCGACATGCATGCTTCACGGGTGGAGAGATTAAGGAGAAACTGGAGTAATGTGACTTACTGGGATCACGGGAGGTCAGAGCTGAAAGTACATTCTTTCTGCTCAGAAGGAGGTGCCACCTGCCTCATCAATGTTCTGCAGGCAGCCAGGCCCCTTTCAGGTAGAAGGTCAGTACATATTTAAAAGGCCATGTGGGGTTTATGGCTTCAAATTCAGCATTCCAAGTAAAGTGAAACATTAAATGAGCCTAGCTATCTACAAAGAACTGAGGGACCAGGTTGGAGGAAGATCCTAACACTTGCCTTTGAAGTTTAGCCACCTGGAAAGCGCCAGCTGCTAAACATCAAAGGAAACCTGTCCCTCCTCCACCCAGGGCAAAGCCCTTTGTAGAACATTTCCCTAAGAAGCATGACTCTGTTTAGCTTCTCAAGCCAAAGAAAAGCTTTAAAGCTGTTTGACAATCACAACAGCAAGAAGGAGGAAGGGCTGGTTTGGGATACCGTACATTTATCAAGTAAGTGAGTTCCAGGCTTCTTGAATGAGAACATCAATCAGTCTATGGTCCTGGTGATATATAAGCTGCCTGACTGGGACTGCTGAACCTCTTACTGCCAAGCAGAAAAGGAGAAAAGTGTCTTTGCCTTCCATGGTCACTTAATGGGCTTCAGGACAGGGGGAGATCATTCTTAGCTGGAGTAACCATCTCTTTAAGAAGAAATTAATGATTCTCACATCACTGGCTGCTGTTTTATTGACAAGAGAGGAGGGGACAAAAAGCAAACAGGTGGTCATGGGGTTTGGACTGGGGTGAGATTGGCATTCCTACTCATCACCAGCCATACAGTATGATTACTCCACCTGATGAAGGATCAGTATGCTAAAACAAGCCGCCTTCTGTCTGTTGCAGGGGTTATTAAACAAGTTTTAAAACTTTTCTAAAGCTTCCTTCTTGACACTGTGTTCCAGTCCCAGACTGATTTCAATGAAGCAAGGAAGTAGAAGATTGAAACTACAGATTCTGGATTTTTGCCAGAATTTTATTATATTTGTGTAAATACATCTATACATACAGGTATACGTATACATATGTATACAAACTGAAAACAACACAGACTCAAAAGTTCTGATATGTCTAGCAAATGAAATACTTCCTTAAGCCATAGCTGCATAATGAAATTGGTACTCTTGACAGCTTCCCTAAGAACAGGGAAACACAACAAGACTATCAAGTTTGTTGAGCATCAGTAGAGAGTTCCCAGGTTCCCTAGTCTCAGGAAGACACCTCTGAGGTTTGGAGTTACCAATATGAAGAAGCAATGCAGCTAAAAGAGTATACTTTTAGATTAAAGCTTAATAAATAGGGATGTTATGAAGTGGGTGCCCAGAATAGAGAAAATTCGACTACATGACATGGTCTATGTTCCTATGTCAGAGTACTTACAGTTAGCTAATACTAAAATTATGTTTTCAAACCTGATATATTATGCTTGAGTTATGAATTCATGACAACACCAAGCATAATTTTAGTATTAGCAATATTCTAACTTCTTTCTGCATTAAAATATCCCAGAAGTTTTTCCTTAAATTCTGAACACTTCAATAAACAGGATGGATAAACCTTCATGTAATAATGCAATTTCCAGCTATTTGTTTTTCAGAATTAAGACAGTATGTTTTTGTACTATTTTATGAGTAGTCTACGAGGAAATGGAACACAAAGTCTTCCCTTTGTTTCCATTCAACCATGTCATTTTGGGAAAGGATTATCTCCACATTCTTTTTATCATTTGCAAAGGGGTTGGCTAATGCACTTTGGCTAATGCTTCTCGTGAACAGCTCTAAGAGCATGTATTTAGCTGACTTGGACACATGGTGAACTCATTTTAATATATGTTTCTTTTAGTTTGGCACTTTATCATCAAATTCAGCACATAGCAATTACACACTATTATAGAACTGTGTCCAACACTGGCTCCTTAAGTGAGCCTGCATAGGTCACATGTTGGATCCTTCTGCATTCCCAAATAAAATATTGTTATTAGACAGTACTCGAAATGAAAAACCCTCAGCCTAGAATTGGCAATGAATTTTATATTCAGGAATGCCAGAAGCAATTAAAACGAAATTGAGCCCTGGTTTAGGCTGAACTATTGCTCCATTTGCAGTCACTGGCAGGTCTCCAACAGCACGCTTGAAATCTTATTAGTCAGGGTGGCCACTATTTGTTCACTGTTAAGGACCCCAAGTGTCACAGTGCTGATCAGACCTTCCTTCCAGACACTCATCAGACTTGTATGGATTTCAGCAGCTGGACCTAAGTCTGGGTAGGGTACAGTGCTGTCTCCTGCTTTGGCATCTCTGACATTTTCCTGGAGAAGGCTTCCTGTTAGTCCTCCATAGCACCTCATGTTTCAGTGGCCCTGAGTTCCCAGAATTAGAATAGACATCCAAAACACTTTGGAAAGTGTCATTAAACACCCCCTTTTTGCAGTCCCAACCTTGACAATTTACAGTTTAACATCCTTGGGACACAGAGTGTACACGATGCTCTGCAAAGATTTAATCAAACGTACCCTAATTTTAAACAGCACAAACTATATGCAGTTCTAAAAAAAGGCAGTAGACACCCAAATATGACCCCTTTCCTCTAAATTGACTCTCCTATAGGATTTGCTCAGAGTGTCTTTAGTATGTGCAATATCTACATCCCCACTTTCTCTAAGAAAATATAGCTTATTTGTAGGAACCTAAATTTCTTTCTCCTTCACCCTCCTCCTATGTAGCTTTCTTTGACCCTCGATATTCCCATAGACAAAAAAGGCAAAACAAAGTCCAACAAAAATGCAACTACTTTCTTTGAAAATGTTGGCTCTCTATTCCTTCTTCTGGCCTGAAGTCTCACCCATCTTTATAAACTGCTGCCCTGTTACCTATTCTTTTGTTCTTTTGTTCTTCTGTTTGGGGGCCTTTGTGATTCAAACACTGATTTTCAGTAGAAAAACTGCATCTTCTATGCTTTGTCCCAACTCAGTGTCCTTAGACATTTTCAGTCGAATGGAAATTATTTGGAGCTAATGACACTCTATTGTCCATAGTCTGAAAGGAATGTTAAGGTACATATGTATTATATTTTATCCTCATTGATAATATACGGTCAACTCTACATTTACTAAGTAATTCCATGGTTCGAGCAACCTACTTGTAACTTGATGCATAGAAAGGTTCTTCTCTCAAGTTACTACGATAAGGTATTATTAGAAACTGGAGAGGATATTTTTTATGGATAGCTGAAATGCACCAGCAGAATAACTAGCAATGATGGTGCATTATCATTAGAAGAAAAATTCATTAAAAAGGCAGACGGATAAAAATAGGATTGTTATCTTTCAGTGGAATGAAAAGCTTTCCATTTCAGCAAATTTTAACTTATTTTTAATGTAAAAGTATTTTCATTTCATGCTCAATATCAGTAAAAAAAAAATCATTTTGGAGTGTTTGCAGTTCATTTCAGAAGCCACACAGAAAAAGAACTTAATTCTATGTGCAAGTACTTGCCTTTATTATACCCCTTTCTACGTCTCCAAACATCCAAGTGAAGGCTCACAGCATAACCTGAAGATCAGTAGATTTCATTTTGGACAAATACACTCCATAGGAGTAGAGTCTTGCCAACACATGGGACTTTTTTTCTTTTGCATAATGGGCACTTCAGCTCAGGCTTATCTGTGGGCAGCAACTACTTCAGCACAGCACTGAATGAGGAGCTCTCTTTAAAATAGTTCCAAGGCTACTACAGACTCTGTAGTTTGACAGCAGCATTTTCTTGTTGGGAATCAAAATTGGCCAGTGCAGATATGGAAATTTTGAGACTGTGTTCCCTATTAAATGCTCTCCTGAATCCATAATGAATTAACTACATAATGGTCATTTCCTAGGTTGATTAAAAGAATCTTTGCTGCAGATCTACACTTGAACTAATGAAGGCATGGTAAATCAGTTCTGCAGCCAAAATGAGTGGACACAAGTTGTACTTGGAGTGAACACTGTGAAAGAAAATAGTCACATAAATACAGCAGCATCCAGCAGCAGACTGGGATACATAATTGTTCACAGATGAACACTAGAAGTAAAGAGCAGATGTGTCCTCTCCAGTGAAACAGCAAGTACAGTACTCATAGCTTAACACAGGTTTCTTCTAACCTACAAGCTTTCAGGACATCTTTGTCTGCAGCGAGTGCCAGCTAGCTAATGGTCATCTCTGCCGCCTTGCCTTGTCCCAGAGTACTAACTGGGATGAAGGAGATAAAAAACAGGGAATGTGACAGCCAATGTCTTCTCATTAATCCCCTGGTGGCCCTGCAGAGGCCGTTAGCAGGGGAGAAACTTCCAAAACAGCACATGGAAGAGCCCTTAGCAGTTCAGTCTGCTTAAACTAATTTATCACAATAATTAAGTACAGGTGATCCAGTTGTATTTTATCTTAATTGTTCACAGGACTGCAATCTTCTGCAGAGACAGCTCTGGGAGACAATCTGATTGTGTTTTAGTCTGACTCGAGGCTATTAAACAGGCATATTTTAGTTATATGTTTTGGCAAAGTTGGCTTTATTTTCCTGTGTGTGAATAATGGTATTACTGATGGTCATTATATCCAGTGTCAGAGTCACAGTACGTAACTCATACGCTCTATTAGCATTGGAGTTGTGCCAAGGCCCACCAGAGTTGAGTCTTAACCATTCAGGTGGGTGGCTAACATCACTTGCTGTGATCGGAGACAAAATAGAAGTAGTTACTCCCTGGCAACCCTTAGGGCTTCTTACAGCCGAATTCAAATACAGAACAAGTTAGATTCAAAGTTAAACTGGAAAGGCAGAATTACACTTCTTGGATAGAATCATTTGTAACTGATTACATTTACAAAGTAATTTAAATTATCTTGTCCATGACAAATTTCAAATTGTAGACTAATTCGTTACCCCATATCAATGACATCTCTGTAAATTCTGTAATGACATGCAATTTGCATTGAAGTCCCAGGAGATATCTATAAAGACTAGTCAAATATCAGCAATTAGCAAAAGCAATATATCGGGTAAACAGAAATTCTGTTCTCGTGTGGTTATTTCTTAAGGCTAAATACTGAAGTCTTTGTAAAACTGCAATGTCCATCGATCACAGAATTATATAAGCATTTGAGGGTGGGAACATTTCTGCCCTCTGGGAAACATTAACACAGTCAAAACATAAGCCAGCCTCATTCATTTAAACTTGGTTTAAAATGTACTTTTAAGTCTTAGCAATACAAAAGAAAATAGATTTTCACAGTATTTGAAAAAAGGTAGTTCTAGGAAAGCTTATATAATTAAGAACATTTTGTGATATCTTTATACAACTTGAATGCATATTAATATGGCCTGATATTTTTATTACTTGACAGCAGTACAGGCTCAGTCTTTACGGTCAATGACACACTCACCTCCCCAGTGCTCATCACACACTGTGAACAAGGTGGTTTTATTGGCTAATCCTGGGAACACACTGCTGCACTCCATAACAATAGCCTGAGGAATCATTATGATGCAGGACACAATCCAGATAATTATAATGCTGTTCCTTGCTCGCTTGGCTGTGCTTTTAAACATCAAAGGGTGACAAATTGCATACCATCGATCCAAAGCAATGCAGCTGAGTGTTAGCACAGACACAGAGACTGAAACTGTCTAAAGAAAAGGAAATACTATGTGAATGTAAATGTAATTTTTTCAGAGCTTTAAAAGTTATTTATTGTATTTTTTCCCAGAGTTTTAAAAATTATTTCTAATTTCAACATAGTTAGCTCTTTATCTGCAATTATTAAATAGAAATTATTCACAGAAAAAGACTCCTTTTAAAATTACTTCTTACAAAATTACAACAGATATCCTCATCTGCTGTAGTCCCACAAGAATCAACAGGACAATTCACAGATTAGGGTGCTACGTAAATTGAGTAGGTGTAGAAGGGTCAGATTCTGAAAGAGCAAATTTATGCAACTAAGAATTTGAAAAACTTTATCTGAAAAACTACTTTTAAAACATTACAGACTAGTTAGATCTTTTTTCTTGTAGAACAATTTTATTTGTTTGTTTTCTATGTTATATTTGGATACCAGTACCATCATTTTGCCTTTTCAGTTTTCACAGGAACAATGGAAATTCAGGGTGTCATGAAAAAAAAACAACCACCAACAACAATCAGCCTAAGGCAGACTAAGTCATTCTACCTTCTATTCAGTATACGAACTAACCTATCACTTTGGTTTTACTCTTTCACGCTGTACACTAGGTGATCATTTCACTTTCTCTTCAGATTTTCTTCCACTAGAATGGAAGCTTTGAAAAAAATTTTGTGATTTTGATTGTATCGAGTAGAGGACATACCTGCTGGAGAATTGTTGCCCTTGACAATGTGGCTCTCCAGCCATGCAGGTATGATATATATAAATTGTGCTGGAGGCATAGAGCTGATCACCTGTATACATACAGAGATCTGCTTAACTCTTTTGATTTATAACAACGGAAAGGCCAAGCACTTGTCATTCTATTATGCCCCGTCAGTTCATCTGACCAAATACTCCTAGAAAAGGTACTTGTCAATCATTTTGATGCAAATGATCTCATAACTAATTAAGTCCACTGGTAAATGAGTGGTGGCAATTATTGCTTAAGGCAGACAATCTGATCAGCTCCCGGTGAACCCAGATACTTTGACTATCTCTAAAGAATGCAAAGTAAGTCACTAAACACATATGAAAGCCCAATCTCCCTTCAGAAGTTTGATTCTCTGTCCTGGACACTTGTGCAGCTGTTTTGGGGCCCCACACACAGAGTATAAATGACTGTAATTCTAGGTACAGACATTTTTATTGCTTTATATCCTTTCTGAATCATTAAAAAAAGATCGTGAAAAATGAAGAGCATCAAATTTTCCAGAAAGTGTATTGCCCAAGTCTATCAGTCAGATGGGCTGAGAAAAATATTTATTAAGCATAAACATATTCATAAGTGGAACAGTCCATTAATCCTCAGCATATACCTTGACATATCTACTTCAGTAGCAGGGATAGACTTCCGTCAGATCATCAGTGTTAGGAAGATGCTATCGTTCTTTGTCCTTTTCATAACATGTATACACAAACACAGTAAAATAATACCTGTAAGTAGGGAATCACTTTGCAGAGGGGCTGCCCAAAGAACCATGTTTCTGTGATGTCCACTACTAAAGTTGCTGGAAGACAAGTAATTGTGACCAGAATGTCAGCCAGAGAAAGATTCACTATGAAATAGTTGGTAACGGTCCGCATGTGGTGATTCTTCCACACTGCAATGCAAACTGAATTTGGAAAGACAAGTTAGTGAGATGGAAATGACTTTGGGAATGCATCAACAGGAAAACGCTTGGCTTTGGAGAATTAAGGAAATGTTTGTGTCCTTTGTTTAACACAGAATATTGAATATGTAGTTCAGTGTAAGAACCATGTGTTTTCTTTTAGAGTGGAAATAAGAGTGTACATGTAGAAAGAATCATAGTACACAAAGAATAAGTTTTCCACAGACCACAGCATGGGAAATAATCTGACATATAAAGCATCTTATTTTCCTGCTAGTTTATCTTCACTAAATATTCACACAGCTTTCTTCATGTCTATCTTAATCCATTGGCTCTCGTCTATGGCAATACACATCTACATTTGTAAAAGTTTATCTTTTTCTTACAATCGTGTGATGCTTAATTCAAATGGCTACCACATGGACTCTTGTAAACTGCACTAAGACAAAAATAATTTTATGAAATATTTTGCTGGGCATGATATATCTATTGCATCTGCAGAGGATCTGTAACAGTTGTCTGGGTAACTGTGGTTTGAGGTAAGTAAATAAAGGTAATTTTTGCAGTATTGAGGACTACCCATTTTAAATGTGATACATTTTTTATGATGATTACTGTGATCAAAAGCACCATGTAGCAGACACTTTACATGATGTGCCTTTAAAGCTTGTTTTATATCTTTGCTTCTCCTTTTTTTCCAATTTGAAAGGCTTTTATAAATGAGGCAAATTGGTCCTTTAACATAGTTGCACTAAATTCATAACCTAATACATTAAAAATGCCAAAATTGAGTCTGAGAAAGTATCCTAAAAATAAGGTTTTGAATAACTTTGGAAGTAAAACCCTGAGAGATTGTAGCAATCAATAGCTTTTGAATGTTTTAGATTCAGTCACCAAAAGCTCTTCAAAAACAGATGCACAAAATTTTCCAGAAACACCACAATACTTCTTGTAAGAAAACAGTACAAGTCATTGTACATCAAAGGTTTTTCTCCTGTAAACAATAATTCATTCATCATGCAAATCCGGATGAAGATTCAAAGTCTCCTTAATCTGTCAGGATATAGCACTATGCTTAATTTAAATACATTAAACAGATCACAGAATGCTACAGAATGTAGTTAGAAGGGGCCTCAAGAGGTTGTCCAAATCTAAAATGGAATCAGATAGAGTTAAGTCATTCTCTTCTTAAACTATCTAAAACAGCTGGAAAAAAATACACAGACTTTAAGGCACATAAGCTCTTGAGATCAGATGCTTCTTTAGATCCTAAGAGGGATGGTGTGCCTGAAAGCTTGTGTCCATCTTCCAGCTGCATCAGTTGATCTAATAAAATATATCACTTCATTCCACAGATCTTGTCTTGTTTAAGTCTTTAGACCAACACAACTACAGAAAGACTACCACTAAACCATTGTTGGCAAGTTTACATTTTAAAATCTGTTATATTTGAAGATAACATGCCTCCCTTAACTGTGTTGTGGTGTTCAACTATCTTCCTTATTAAAAAAACCCAAAACATTTCTAACATGTAATCTACTTTTGTTTTGCTGCTATTTATATCACTCTTTTGTCCTGCACACAGGCAGGAACGAAGAAGAGTTTTTCCCTGCATCAATGCTTCACATATGTAAAGATTGTTGTTACATCTTTCCTCAGTTTTCTTTTCAGGCTGTACAACTTCAGAACTTTTCATCTTTTACTCCCAGTCATTTTCAGAACCTCTGCAGCCATCCTTGTTGCTGTTCTCTAGACACTCTTCAGACTGGATCGTGTCTTTGTGGTCAGAGTGCAGTGATCAAAATTGGTGGAATATTCATTCAAGACCTTACTAGAGCTTTAGCAGGAGCCGAGATTAGAGCACTTCTTCGTGAGGGCTATGTTTAGACGTTTAGGTGTAAATTAGGACAAAGAGAGAGGGAGAGGCTAGGTGGCCTTCAGTTTCTCTAAGAGAAGGTGACTTTATCAACTATGATTTTAGGGTGTAGGGTTCCAAGTTTCATCTAAAACCCCTGCTGTGCCACAATAGATGTTATTCATACCTTTTAACACGATGCAGACGTGGTTCCAGATTCTATAGCTTGCGTAAATTTAATCTTTGCCATATATCTAATATGCTCTTATAAATGTAACTGAAAACTGCAAAGGTTTTCACTGTTCTTGTACTGTTTTTGGAGAAAATCTCCCACAGTATCTATCTCTTCTATTCTTTTCTTCCTGAATACAGAATTCCAGGTTCTCTTAGCTGTGGTCTCAGACATCTGAAAGGCAAGGCTTATAACTCAAAAGCTTAAAGGAAACATCATATTAATTGTATTTTCTTCCCATTTGGGTGATTTCCGTTACATACTAATTATTTCTATAGCATTGCATAATAATTACAATATAACTATCCAGAGTTTTATCATTGTTATCGGTGTGCGGGATTACTGCAGTTACAACTTACAGTCTGACAATGCAGAGGCAACACCTAACAGGGAAGATAATACACTGCTGCCCCTCTGGAATGTTGTTTGCAGTTGGAAAGGCAATGCTGGGGGAAACAAATGCAAACACCATTTCACTTTCATTAATTTTAACTCTTAACACTATAAATTTGAAGATTTGTGCTTTTAGTTATGGCTTGTTCTTCGTTTTGAGTGCAATTCATATTGAAAGTACGGTCCTGTCTTGTATTTAGGCAAAAGTTGATATTAAGAGGCAATGTTTTCAGTACTTTTTATTTATTTTATCAATAGGAAAAGGTTAAATAAAATATTGTTTTAAAAGTTCAAAAGAGTTTGGCTACTTAGTTCTTACACTATGGTTTCAACAGTCCTACATTCTACTCGACGCAGATAAGTGCATTGTTTTCAGCCAAGGATGTCGGTGCTTAAAGGTGCAAGATTTAAGCAGACACGTATGCTCTTTGACAAGGCCTATTCTCATTCCTGTGCTGACCTGTTTGGTGAAAGCACCTGAACATAAACGTTATTTCTGGTAAAACAAATCCAGTAAGTTAACAAATGTGAGGTCAGTCTCATCGGCAGCAAGTTGTGTCAGAAATCAATCCATAGCATTTTGCATGTTGTGTTCAAAGCTTTCTATCAGTATGAGCAAATGAAACCTCACGATACCCCAGAGAGCTAAGAAAATATTATAAAATTTTCATCTTTGATGCAAGGAAAGTGAAGTGCAGAACAGAAGTTGCTAAAGGCCACACAGTAAATCAGACACAGAATAAGAAACTTGGACTCCTAATTCCCAGCTCTGTACTAAGCTAGGTCATACTGACTTAACACAGATGGAATTTAGATGAACTCCAGTACTCTCTATTCCTCAAAGAAATATAAAAGACTATGCCCCTTGCTATTCATGGAGTAGCAGTATGCCAGAAAGTCAAAGTACAGAAAGTGCGTCTGAGTCTCTTTTAATTCTAATCTACAGGGGCAAAAGGCACCTGAAAGGTGGAAAAAATAGTAATTTACAAGCATAGAAATGCAAGATAACTTGCTACTTTTGATTTCTCTGTTTATGCTTGTGTGTTTCCCCTTTTGATCTCATCCGTTCTTTGCAGCATAGACCATTTTCCATTCTTTGTATGGTACATAGCACAAAAGCATCTTTATTAGCGTGCTTACATACTACCATAATAATTAAGTATCCCAGAAAGTTATTCCATGAATGTATAAAAAAAACCCAGTTTGTGTAAAAAAAACTCTGAAGAGAAGGTATTTTTAAAAAAATCAGCTTTTTCCCCCTCTTATTGCCCTCTGTTGGTTGCAGTATTGTTTTCAACTTGCACAAGCACTGGTAATGTTTTCTTTCAGTGCAAGACTAAACTGAGCTGTGAGGATTTGCTACTTGTTATTTGAATAGGACAGAATGGTATCAATGACAAAAAGTTAGTTCAAAATATTCCTTCCAGACTCGATGTCTTTCTGAGTCTGCTCAAGTACAAGGTTATTTAGCAGTCTTGAACAGCTTCATTGAAATACCAGTGATCTAGCAGATCATTAAGAAAGAAGCTCTAGCCTGTGTTCAAAAACTGATTCTGCCCCTGTACTACACTCAGGTGAGACCCCACCTGGAGTCCTGCGTCCAGCTCTGGAACCCTCAGCACAGGAAAGACATGGACCTGTTGGAGCGGGTCCAGAGGAGGCCACAACAATGTTCAAAGGGCTGGAACACCTCTGCTGTGAGGACAGGCTGAGAGAGTTGGGATTGTTCAGCCTGGAGGAGAGAAGGCTCCAGGGAGACCTTATTGCTGCCTTCCAGTACTTAAAGGGGACTTACAAGAAAGATGGAGACAAACATTTTAGCAGGGCCTGTTGCAACGGGACAAGGGGTAATGGTTTTAAACTAAAAGAGGGTAGAATTTGACTAGATAGAAGGAAGAAATTTTTTGCAATGAGGGTGTTGAAACACTGGCACAGATTTCCCAGAGAGGTGGTAGATGCCCCATCCCTGGAAACATTCCAGGTCAGGTTGGACGAGGCTCTGAGCAACCTGATCTAGTTGCAAATGTCCCTGCTCACTGCGGGGGTCTTGGGCTAGATGACCTTTAAAGGTACCTTCCAACCCAAAGATTCTATGATTCTATGATTTTATAGGCATGCAAAATAGTTTGACTATGCCACTGAATACATAATAGCTAGTTAGGTATCGGAGCAAAAGAATTCTGTATATTCTCCACTCTCACTCTTTTAAATATGCATTTTCATCTCAGTTGGTTCTGCAGAGAAGTAGAGGCACTCAGTTCCTGCATAAACCCTAACGAAACATGCTAGAGAAAGGAAGCTCCATGGAGTGGGAAATGCTGTCTGCCCACCCAGAGTGAAATAGCAGAGAGCTGTGGCTTTCCACTCAGCTTGGAGAAAAGAAGCAAGGATGAGAAAGGTAGCAAAGATTCTCAACTGGGAGTGCATTTTACCAAAAAGTACTCCAAAATCTTACAACAGGAGATGAGGCCAGCACCAGCCTTCCTACAAAACTTGGGAGACACCACAGATTTAACAGGGTGCCTGTTCAGTTTGGGCACAATGTGGTGGCCCAAATGAGCTCTTCAGACTTCTGCTGAAAACCTATGAAATAGTAAAAATAGCTTGGTATAAAACCTTAATTTAACATTATATGCCAATTTTTATGCAACTTTTGATGTTCGCAGCTATAAATGAGAGTGAGGAAGAAAGTAGGAAAAATGGTATTAACATGGACATTAGAAGAAGAGATCAGAGTTTAAAACAAAAAAAAGTGGGAGAGAATGTGAGAGAAGAGAAACTGAGAAACGTGCTCCTACTATGCATGATTTTCTTGACTGATAGAACTCTACTGGAACCTAGCTGCCCGTCCAGTGTATTTTATTATTTTCTCTACTTTAGTTTTTTATTTTATAAAAAGTCTCTAAGTTACAGCTAATAACTTTGCTGCAAATAAGAACACGCAGGCCTGCTTTCACAAAGAGCAGTTATTTTTCTAATGGTTATTAAGCAATCCAACTCTCCTAACTCCGTCTCACCACTGATGCTTTCGTTTTCTTCCGCCAGAATCAAGAGTTTTAAGCAAAACGTTTGCTATTCCTATCGCTGCCACACAGTGTCAGTGAAGGCTCGGAAACTAACTTGAGTTCTCAGGCTGAGAGTGTTTGGAAAAACTTGTGGAAGCTTTCCTCAAGTGAGGATAGTTCTGCAATAATGAAGCTTGTTTCAGAACCCATCCACGATCTCCTGCCCTCAAAAAGGTCTCACAGGCAAGTCCCAGGAAGGATTAAACACAACAAATTCAAATCCAAGTTAAAAATTTAGACAGATGCTATTAGAAGTCCACCAAGAAAGCTTCATATACCGTATTATATTCCTGAAGAAAAAAACTCTCAAATACGACAGTACAGTGAGATTAGTATTTTTCATGTACAAATTTAATCCCTGTTGGTTTAGTGTCCTGGGGCATTTTGATTAGAGGTGTAATGCCCTCTATTCAATTAGCATAGCTCATTGTATCTCAAGCTGAATATGAAAACAAGACAAAGGCTCCGGCTGGTACAAAATGCAGCTCCTGCCTCCTGGAAGATTTTCCCTGTTTTGAGCATATTAAACGTTGTGCTGTAGTCCTGCTGGTGGACTGCTGGTTCAGCTGTCAATTTGCTTTTTACATATCAACCCTAAATCATTTCCCTAACACTCCAGTAGTCTTGTCAACTTCTTATTCAATGAGTCATCTTCCAGTGTGACTTCTTGGCCAAAATGGAAACATAATTTCCATAACCAGGAATACCTGACATTTCCTTATATAAATGAATGACACTACCTCTTACCTCATTTTTTGTGAATAATAAATCCCAGATGGATGTAAACAAAGACTTATATTTTTCTTTCCCATTATACTAAACTTCAGTGATTTTATTTTGCTTTGGTAATTCAGTATCACATTTGTTTGACTAAAATATCATAATATGGCCACCCAGCAATCATTTGGAGGTAATGCCATGATTATAAGCACTGGCCATCAACATCTCCAAATGCATAAGGCAGAAGGCTTCTAAAGAGCTTTACTCCATAATATTTTACAATCAAACAGTAATAAAAAAATGTGTTAAATAGATTTCATTTACAGATTATTTATTCTCTTCCTCTTGCCCCCGCTAAAAAAAACCTTTCCACCTAGAAATGAATTGGTTCTTCATATGGCATTGTCCCCCTTGATCTTTTTTGGTGATGCCATTACCTACTGTGAATCAAGGTCTGGGTGGTGGGGTGTCGAGCAACAAAATCATATTGAAAGAAAGGCTGAATAACTAGGCTACCAAATGGTATTCTGGAGAGCTACAGCCCCTGTGGAAACACTGAATCAATGCATACTGTTGGAAAGAAAAACGCTGTCATTGAAACTACTTTCATTATGAACAATTCCTGATTGAGGATTCTTCTGCTTTAACTTAAGAGTCTAAAAATTAGGTACCTAAAAATAAGCTTATTTTATTTGTTTCAGGAAGGCTTTCCATGGGTATTTCCATCAATAACTTTATTGATGACCTTGATTAAGGGGTGAGAAGCACTCTAACTAAATTGCAGAGTATATTTAATTAGGGGTTTTTGAAACCAGCAGTGAGAACAAAAGATCTAAAACAAAGAAATCTCTTCTGTGAATAGGAAGAAGATATCTACTTCCTATGCTGTCCATCTTGACAGAATCCCTTGGGAGGCAGTCCTGAAGGACAATGCAGTCCAGGAAGGCTGGACATCCTTCAAGAAGGAAATCTAAAAGGCTCAGAAGCAGGTGGTCCCCATGTACTGAAAGATGAGCCAGTGGGGAAGAAGACCAGCCTGTCTGAACAGAGAGATTTGGCTGGAAATCATGGAAAAAAGGAGACTTTATGACACTCAGGAGGACTACAAGGATGTCATGAGGTTATGCAGGGAGAAAATTAGAAGGGTCAAAGCCCAACTAGAACTTAATCTGGCTACTGTCGTAAAAGACAATAAAAAATGTTTCTATAAATATGTTAACAACAAAAGGAGGGATAAGGAGAATCTCCATCCTTTACTGGATGCGGGGGAAACTTGGTGACAAAGGATGAGGAAAAGGCTGAGGTACTTAACGCCTTCTTTGCCTCAGTCTTTAATAGTAAAACCAGTTGTTCTCCGGGTACTCAGCCCCCTGAGGTGGAAGGCAGGGATGGGGAGCAGAATGAAGCCCCCATACTCTAAGGGAAAATGGTTAGCAACCTGCTACACCACTTAGACACACACCAGTCCATGGGGCCAGCTGGGATCCACCCACGGGTACTGAGGGAGCTGGCAGAAGTGCTCACCCACCCACTTTCCATCATTTGTCAGCAGTCCTGGCTAACCGGGGAGGTCCTAGTTGACTGTAAGCAAATGTGATGTCCATCTACAAGAAAGGCTGGAAGGAGGACCTGGGGAACTACAGGCCTGTCAGCCTGACCTCAGTTCCAGAGAAGGTTATAGAGCAGATCATCCTGAGTGACAACATGGAGCACGTACAGGACAACCAGGTGATGAGGTCCAGTCAGCATGGGTTTATGAAAAGCAGGTCCTGCTTGACTAACCTGATTTCCTTCTGTGACAAGGTGACCCACCTAGTGGATGCGGGAAAGGCTGTGGACGTTGTCTACCTGGACTTTAGTAAAGCCTTTGATACTGTTTCCCGCAGTGTTCTCCTGGAGAAACTGGCTGCTCATGGTTTAGACTGGTGTACTCTTCGCTGGGTAAAAAATTGGCTGCATGGCTGGGCCCAGAGAATTGTGGTAAATGGAGTCAAAACCAGCTGGCAGCCAGTCACAAGTGGTATTTCCCAGGGCTCAGTATTGGGGCAAGTTCTGTTTAATATCTTTGTCAATGATCTGGATGAAGGGATCAAGTGCGCCCTCAGTAAGTTTGCAGACACCACCAAGTTGGGTGGGATTGCTGATCTACTCGAGGGTAGGAAGGTTCTGCAGAGGGATCTGGACAGGCTGGATCGATGGGCTGAGACCAACTGTATGAGATGCAACAAGGTTAAGTGCTGGGTCCTGCACTTGGGTCACAACAACCCCATGCAACACTACAGGCTTGGGGAGGAGTGGCTGGAAAGCTGCCCAGCAGAAAAGGACCTCGGGGCATTGGTCAACAGGTGGCTGAACATGAGCCAGCAGTGTGCCCAGGTAGCCAAAAAGGCCAACAGCATCCTGGCCTGTATCAGAAATAGTGTGGCCAGCAGGAGCAGGGAAATGATTGCGCCCCTGTACTCGGCACTGGTGGCACTGCACCTAGAATATTGTGTTCAGTTTTGGGCCCCTCACTACAAGAAGGACGTTGAGGTGTTTGAGCGTGTCCAGAAAAGGACAACAAAGATGGTGAGAGATCTGGAGAATAAGTCATATGAGGAGTGGCTGAGGGAACTGGGGTGGTTTAGTTTGGAGAAAAGGAGGCTGAGGGGAGACCTTCTCACTCTCTACAACTACCTGAAAGGGGGTTGTGGCAACGTGGGTGTTGGTGTCTTCTGCCAAGTAACAAGCAATAGGACAAGAGGAAATGGCCTCAAGTTTCACCAGGGAAAGTTTAAATTGGGTATTAGGAAAAATTTCTTCACTGAAAGGGTTGTCAAACATGGGAACAGGCTGCCCAGGGAAGTGGTGAAGTCACCATCCCTGGAGGTATTTAAAAGATGTGTAGATGTGGTGCTTGGGGACATGGTTTAGTGGTGGACTAGGCAGTGCTAGGTTAACGGTTGGGCTTGATGAACTTAAATGTCTTTTCCAACCTAAACGATTCTATGTTTCTATGATTCTATCTCTTACCCACTATGAAGCTCTAGAGTGACAGATTACTTCATTTTTTACATAACACCTTATCTGAAAAATGGAGTCCAACGTAAGACCAGGTTTATGTTGAAAAATTAATAGAAAGAATGACACAAAAAGGAGACACTTTTTATACAATATTTATTATAAAGGAAATATTGAAAAAATTCCTAGAGCCCGTAATAATGTCCAGCAGATAAGAACTGTCTTTGAATACGTGATGCGACCGCTGAAAAGATGGACAATATTCTGGGCTGCACACACAAAGGAATTACATAGCCTGCTGGCAAGATTATAGCTCCTCATCAACAGGACACACTAGATGTGTCAACAAATTTGAACAAAATCATGGAAGTTTGACAAAAGGAGTAGGTGGTTAGGTCATGCTCCCTATGCATCACATATAAACAAGTATATATGTGTAGGTTCCCTCACTTTTTTCTAGCAAAAATGTAGGAAAAATACTGAAACTGTAAGAAATATAGCTGCATAACATTAAACAAATTAAATCTTCAAATATATTGTTGAATATCAGCTTCACTGAAATGTGCTAATGGGGAACTCTCTCCCACAAAATATAGTGAGAGACTACATAAATAAAACAGACATACAGCAACTAGTTTGGTTGCAGCAACATATTTTCTGAGATGTTTTCTAGCTATGAAGTGGTCTATTATAATCAGTACTTGTGAGTTTGGGTTGTGAGTTATTCATGTTCTCCAACCCACTTCTATATTTTTCGTACTGCCTCATTATTATGGCCCTAGAGAAGAATACAAGAACTAAATTCTGCTTGCTGGAAGCTTATCTCTGCAGATTACAATTGGGAGTATCAGCACAACCATCTAACTGGCACAGGATTAATTTTCTAACTCAGTAACATTACATAATCTTAGACAACAATCTTATGGAAATGGGAGTTATTAGCAGAAGATCAGCTGTGCTATAAAAACAGACTGCCAAAAATGCCAACTGGTGGAAATGAAAGGTACCATCACACAGTTTCCTGAGCTAACTGTGGTGGTTAACACAGACAGACTGGTTTTATATCATCTCAACACACGCACACAAATCATTACAAGTATTAATTGGCAACCCCAGTCGTCTCTGCAGAGCTGGCTATACTGAATGACCAGTTATTTCATAATCACATTTGATATAGTTATTTTTCTATTCATAGTAAAAATAAAAAGCCTACAAAATCCTTACACACACTTCATGTTAGAGATGGAAGGACCATAAATATAACTGTCACACTGCCCATGACACTACAGTAAAAAGATTTCACACTTCACTATGATTCAATTTAAACCTGCATGACTCGTTAAAATCATGGTATGCCCCACAGCTGAAATGCTGTGCAGCTTTGAAACCACATGCTTCAAAGTGCATCTCTCAGTCAGTGTAAAATGGAGTTGCACTAAGAAAAACCTTTCTGTGTCTATGTTTCTAATGTAGATGTAAGAATTCCTTTTTTTTAGAGTACACAAAGAAAATACAATTCCTTATGCTAGTGAAATGCTACAGCAAGTATCTTGCATAGTATCCAACTTCTGAATCTGTATCTTGAAGACATATTGCCAATATAATATTCCCCAAACTGGGCTAAAATCTTTGCAGTCTTACTTGCTCTGAGAACCAGCAAACAGTGCACTCTGTCTGGGCCGAGTGCACTCCCAGGCTCTGCAACCTCTGCCTGTGCTGGAGGCCAGCTCTGGTACGGGGTAGCATGTAAGCTGGGATCAGGCTGCTTGGAACAGAGTTTTTGGAGATGTGAGACATCTCTTTTGGGGGCCACGTCTTTGCCTGGGAGCTGCATTTAAACTCAGGTTCTCCCACTTAGCACAGGCAAAGACCACGTTGCAAGTATGCATATGCCTTGCTGATTTTGATTGCAATCCTCACCCATTGACTTGACTTTCTGGCTTAACCTCAGGTCTGCTTCATCACTATGTATTTGTCTGGGGATTGCTGGGAGGTGACTGAACCCTGGTAAACATCACCAGACCTACCATGCTCTCAGGCACTGTGGGACTGTGTTGGTGAGTACACTGACGTGTCAACCCTGCTGCCGCCCTCGGCTCCTGTCTCTCCTTCCCTGGGGAGCAGGCTATTCTAGCTCTTCTCTGACAAATTCCACTTGCCTGACATACAGTAAGTAAATCAGCTGCTAATGTCAAAAAAAAAAAAAAAAAAGGGGTTTCACTCGACATGCAACACAGACAGTAGACAGTGCTTTAAAAACAAAGCAGCATTCCAAACCATTTTTTTGCAGAGTTAAAGCAGGGAGTGACACCACCTTTCATTTTATTTGGTAATGCTCCAAAGACACTTCTGTCTGAACAGTACTTCACTGACCTAAGCGAAAGATGTGTTAGTCTCTGTTCAGCTCCTGGCAGACAGGGCTTTACTGTTTTTAGTGGCCTTGGAGTTGTGCAGTTGCTGAATAGCTCTGCTGAATTACTTTCCTTCTTCTATAAAGATGATTCTTTCCAAACATCACTCACAATATAAAATTAATACTAGGCAGTGTATCCTGCCACCATCAAGGCTGCACTTCTTTTGGGTCTAAATAGCAAAGCTAGTCTTCAGAACTATCAACAGCTTTAAGGGTGTATAAAATTAAATGGGATAAGTTCTTGAAAAGTTTCACTTGTTTATCAAGAGTACATCTTGAAAGTAAAATGAAACAAAACCATTCAAGACATCAAGCATCGCTTGCAGCTCACCTTTCTTCAGTGTCGGGCATTGCCCTTTTTCAGAATTGGGTTCAATAGGACTGCACTATTCACACTAGGCAGAGCTGCCTTTCGACATAAAGAATGGTAAAGGAAAGTAGAGCTCTGGTCAGAAAGCATACAGAGTGGAACTATTTACACATCTGGATATAAGAATCTAGAAAGAAAAGGGCAATCAAATCAGCTTTATCTTTTAATGCTTTTCTACTTTTTGGCTATCTCACCAAGATGTGCATAACTCTTTCTTGCCAGTAATCCCCGTATTATGCAAACACCAATGTACTTCAGTTGATACTCAAACCCTTACATAAACTGAGCTCATATATTCTATATCTTATGTAGATGAAAAGTATAAATACTGTATCATTTCCTATGTGGTATCTTTTCCAAAATGATAAAGTGACTCTAGTTATTATTCATCCAACAGATAAAGGTGACTCTCATGATGATATTACGAAAGTAAAGCCCTTTCAGTGCCAGATTCCCTGAGTAATCCAGACAAAATTAAACACAATAACTTAAAACGTGATTAAATGAAATATGGCTCATCTACAGCAATCAAATAGAATTCATGATGATCATGGCACCTTTTAAGAGAATACATGACTCATCCAATTCCACCAACACATCCATGTAGGCATAGATCTCAGTATTCACCAGATATACCTTCAAAATTATAACAGAGCAACATTTGAGACAGTTGCCTATTGATGGACATTGACTAGGACTCTGGTGTTCCAACTAGACACAAACCTTTTCTTCTCCATCCCTATAAAATCAAACTACAATGAGTAAAAATCAAATGGATACTGTTGAGCTCTATGAGTCAGACTATGAACTTTTTGGGGAAAGGACCACAGTTGGGTTCTGTACAGATCTCAGCATAACTAGCAGTTACTGTAAAAACAGATAATAAATAACAGAGCTATCCAGAGAAGAGTAATTCTCTGTCAACTAAATTTTTTTTCATTCTGAGTTGGAAAGAAAAGCAAGTATCACCAAATTGTGTGAGTAAAGAAAGTTTCTGAAATCTCTCGCTGATGTTCTGCATGGTCTCTTAGCCTTGGAAGCCAGCAGTGCTGAGGACTTTCAAGCTGGGTGCTGGCAGGTTGTGTGTGCTCAGGATCTTGGCTCCTGCCAGCTCTGGGGAGGGCTGCCAAGAAGCCCAGAAGCCAGACACTAGAAGGCTGCTTGTCTTGCGTTCAGTCTTTGATCAAACCAAGTGATCTCTGCTGTACATTTTGATGAATGCATGTTCCCTGAGGGAAACCACTTCATTAGAAAAGTTCTGACCCACGCAAATGAATAACTTAAACGAGAACCATTCCCATTCTTTACCTGTATAAATGGAGTTGAATGTGTGGAGTTGTACATTACTTATTAACCCCTTGTGGTCTTATTCCAGTTATTAACCTGCAACTGGTTAGTGTAGAATGATCATGCCAGTAACCAGAGACCTCTGTACATCTTAAAAATATCTTTCCTTCTTTAATTATCTAGTTTTCTGTTTTTAATGAAATGTTTTCAAATGAAGAAATGGATATTTACTCTACAGTCAACATACATTGTCCATTAAGAAGTCCTCTGTTTTGCACTAGCTGTGCAAAGAAGCTGCAAGAGTTTCATTGCTGTGCAGCAGTAAAGAAATCTTTTGGTCTTGTTTGCAAAACAGAAAGTCCTTATCCTCAATGCCAGTTCATGAAAAATAGTGACTGAGCGAAGAATATAGAACAAGGCATACTGATGTTATCATCCAGATTTCAGATTCTTTGAACGTTCATGTAAATATGTCCTAAAAATTCTTCTGTTTCATTCTCAGCAGCTTGCACTGAAATCTCTGGTGAGCAGCCAATGTGGGCACACATGAGAATCATTGACATGAAGCACTTGAATGCAATAATGAAACTTGCATTCAAATGCAGAGGCTTGCCGGTTTCTGCAGCAGCTCGGACAGTGTATATCAACTCTCCTAATTAAATTGAAAGCTAAACAGCAATGCAGACCTTGTTATATGCTACTATAAGTAGAATTCCTGCAGTGCAGCACACTCAAGAGCCCAGTAGATGTCAATCAAAGTTCAAGTTTCTGATTCTACCCATGGTTGTTAATTAACTGTCAGAATGCTTCAATCTACTTTATTACTGATATCTGAGGGATGTACTGTGCCTTCCTCTTGCACAGATGTTATTGCTGGGACACAATGAGTCTCTTTATCCCATGTGAATGCACAAATCAGAAGAAGAGGCAGAAATATAATTTTTCAGTAACACATAGGGAAGAGTCTTTCCTGGTTACTTAAGTGCTATCCGAATAGGACATGGACATAATAGAATCAAAGCACTGACTTCACATGCCACGCTAGCCCAGCAGCATTGGTCAAACACAAGCAGAGGAACACATTGCATCATTAAGGATGATACCGAAAAGCACTATTAGCCACTAAAACTCTCTTTAGGACCACTTCTGCTCTGCTTCAAGAAGGTGTATGACTAAATCCCAGATTAACCTTGAATATGGATTTTTCAAGCAGGAAAAATTAGATTCTCAGAGACTTCAAAATCTGTATCAGATTTTCAGTGGCAGCCAAATAAAGTTTCACAAAAATGTCTTTGGAAAGAGCTTTAGACCACATCCGTTTCTCTCCTCAAAATCATGTGAGCCTGCAATCAGTGCAGTATGAGCTTTCTTGCATAAAGATGAGGTGGTGTTCAGCTAACGAGCACCTGCACCTGCAGATCCCACAAACAACTTGCCTGTAGACAGAAACAGCAGTTTTGGCTGGGTGAGGTCCGTGTAAATGCACAAAAGCAGTTCACAGAGCGAATGGCTCGGGCAGCAGCAGCCCAGAAAACGGAAAGGAGGACGGCCAAATGCCAGCTTCCATCCCAAGCAAAAAGATAGCGTACACAAATGTCAGGGAGGAGCGGCTCTACATCAGCACCGATATTGGCTCTGTTTGCAAGCGCACAGAGAGGAAAACTTTTCTCCTCGTGGCTTCAGGGGAGAAAAGCGTAAACAGGGTGAGAGCTCCTATTGCTGAAGATTTGACCTTGAATCTTTAAAGGCGAGAGGACAGCCTGCTTACAGAACGGGTGGAGGCAAATAGGTAAACACAGGTAGGTCTCCTAAAACCGTCTTTGCTGAAGATCGGAATAAAGGACACTTTCTTCCCTAGTTGAAAGTACAGCCTCTTTGCAAGGACTATTATCCTTACACTGCCTGTCAAGCTGGTTGCCGAGCAAACATGCTCAGGCTTCTGAATAAGCTCTAACCTAACCTCTTTGGCTGAAAACTCACTGGTTTCGCCAACGTGCACTCTGGATGCTTACGGGCAGTTAGCGCACCATTCCGGGGGAAAAAAAAAAACCAAAAAAACAAAACCTAGAAAAAAGCCTCATCAGTCCGTTGAAAGAAAAAAAAGCCTTGCAAAATTTTGCCTTTGGCTGCAGTCTTATTTGCATCTTGCCCCGGGAAGCCTGGCGAGCCTGCAGATGACAGCCCTGACATGCAAAAATCCTTCTGAAAAACATGAATGAAAGACCCGTATGGCAGGGCTGGGCGCACTAGTGCGCCGCTCCGTTCATGAAAACGTCACTGATGTAAAAATAATGCAAATGGCCGTGACTCCAGCTGGAGCGGGTTCTGGCGGCGTAGCCGGCTCCCCGGCGGCCACGCCGCGTTCATGTTCATTCATAAACCCAGAACTGGTGAAGACCAGAGGCCTCCCCGCTCGCCCGGCTGCCGCGCCACGGCTGCGGGAAGGAGCAGCGCCCGGCCGTGTGCATCCGCACACGCATGTCCGACCCCCGCAGCCAGCGGCCGGCGTGGGGCCGGCCCGCCCTCAGTCGCGCTCCGCTGGCTGCCGCGGCCAGCGCCGGGTAGCGGAGGAGCAGCTCCCGTCGGGGAGGGCTCCCGCCCCCGCCTCTTCCCGTAAACGCTCCCGCTTCCCGCCGCCGTCGCCCCAGCACACCCGTGCCCTCCCTCGGCCCTCCGCCACACTCCCCCTCACAGCCCGAGGGAGCAGCCCCCCCCCGCCCGCCGCCTGCTCCACGGGTGAACGGGAGCGGGGAGGCGGCGGGCCGCGGTGCGCCGCCTCGCCCCGCTTCCCTCAGCCAGCGCCCGGGGGGGCGCCGCCCCGCCCCCTCTCCGCTCCGCGCGGCTCGCCGGCGCGGCCGTTGCGCCGCCGGGGCGCGAGCCACGCCGCCTCCCGCGCGCCGGCTGCTGAGGGGAGCAACCGCCGGTCCCGCGTCCGTGACCCCGCGCCTCCTACCGCGCCCCGCACCCCCCCCGCCCCCTTCAGATAGCACCGCGCGTTCCCTATCCCCAGCGCGGCGCCGAGCGGGCCGGGGCTGTGAGAGGGAGCAGCAGCCTCCCGGGCGGGCTGAGAGGCGGAGCCGCCGGCCGGGGAGGGCAGGGCGGGATGGGGGGGTTCAGCACCTCGGCCTGGAGGACAGGGGCTGGAGCCGGCCGGCAGCCCCCGGCTCTCCCTCACCCGGTCCCTCCGGCGAGCTCCGCCGGTTCCCCGCCGCCCGCCCAGCCCCAGCAGCGAGCGGCTGCCGCCGCAGCCCCTCCACAAGAGCAGGGGGAAGCGTCTTTCACGGCGGTCCCGCAGCAAAGGCCCCTTCCGCTCAGTCTTAACTTTCCCCCCGCGGCTGGGGACACCCGCGTTTCCAGCCGCCATCCGTGCAAACCCCACCTCAGTGAGGGGGAGCGGGAAGTTTGGGGGAGCACGACTCACCCAGGACGTTCCCGACGAGTGCCACGATGAAGACGACGATGTAGCCGGCGATCAGCGCCCATTCGTACTCCTTGGGATGCAAATACTCCTTCCAGAGGTATCGCAGGAACTCCTCATCGTCGTAGTCGGAGGAAGGGCTTAAAAAAGCCTCCCGCGTTTCGTTTAGCTCCGACCCGCTCGTCCAATTCCTGCACGGAGAGGAACCATCCTCGGGTTGAATCCCGGACATTCCTGGTGGTTGGTCCGGGGGCTGGGGGAAAAAAAACACCACAAACCACAACCCCCCCAAAAAAACCCCACAGAAAAACCCCAAACAAAACGAAAAAAAACCCCAAAACCAAACCCTCTCAGAGCATCCGAGCTTTCTCTCGCCCGTCCATCGAGGCTTGTGGTTGCCAGTGCGAAAAGCGGGGTGTGGGGAGAAAAAATGACGCGGGAACTTACGGGAGCCAATGCGGGAACAGGCTGGGGATCCGCGTCGGTCCCCAACCCGACCTGATCACCCTTTTCCCCCACCGGGCAGGGGGGCGCAGCCTCCGCGTCCGCGGAGGCTGCGCCCCCCTGCCCGGTGGGGGAAAAGACTGGTCAGCGGGGGTTACATGCCTCGGGTGCCGAACTGCACCTGCCCCCGCTGGAAAAAGTCACGTCCTTTATGGACGACGCCGATTTTCCTTCCCCCAACCGTGCACATGCACCCCCCTCACACCCCCATCCCCGCATCTCTCCCCCGACCCAGCTCCCGGCTCGTTCACCCCTCTTCCAACTCCAATTCCCCTCGGTTTCCCACCCTCTCTGGCACAAGCACTTCTCTTTGGACATTTCTACATTAAATACCATATATACTCAAAATACTTGTAGATTAAAGGCAGTGGAAAGCTGCTGTGGAAAGAAGCACAAGGTGAAAGGAGCCATTAAAAACTCGGGGCTTAATGAGGCTGTCTCCTTTCTGTGTCCCTTTGAAAGTTGGGCTGAATATAGGGCTAAAACAGAGTAATTAACCCCAATAGGAAAATCCTTAAGAGCACCGGTCAGACAAGCGCAGGGTTTCATCGGATTTGAAGATCAGTGAGAGCTCACTGTAGGCTTGAGTCTAGCACGCAATCTCCCTGTGCTGAGCTTGTTTCAAACGTCCAGCTTGGGATCTCAAGACAGCAGCTGCCCCTTAGCTGTTTCGAATTGAGCTGAGCTGGCAGAAAGCGATTCAAGGGAGTCCAAAAGCGCTGGTTAAACAGTGTGATAGGATTCCTGGCTTCTGGTCATTGCTTCCTGAATTATTTTCATACTTTGCCCAGGGTACAGTTCCCGAAAGAGAAGGAATAGGTTGGACTTGTCCCTCCCCGACTGAAAAAAACCCATAACCTCTTATTCAGGTAATAAGTTTACTTCCTAGGTGAATAACTTAATGAGTCTGACGTAAGCACCACTTCCATTGTGAAATGGCACCCCTCACTCAGTTAAGCATTTCAGTGCAGGGTCTGCACCTCCGTAGGAATGGAGGTACTGTTAACTCTACTTCCATCACATAAGCGTAATATGGAGCCAGATATTCATTAACACTGTAGTGCTCAGCTCTGGACAGTACTTTAGGTTCCTGAATTGTTCTTTATTGGTGTGCAGCCTTCTCTACTGCCTTCACAGCCCAATACAGCACATCTATTTGTGGTATACCCGCATCTATTTCTATAGACCTGCTCTCTTTGCTTTAGTTCCTTGTAAAACAAAGAAAAAAAAAACCCCTGTCCTATTCCACAGCAAAGCTGAGTGGACTTTTTAGGCTAAATGTGTTAAAGAGTGAGATATAATTGGGTATACAGGTAGGATGAGCACCTATCTTACATAAATTAGAAAGATAGACTTTGCAGGCATCATAGATAAAGATTAGACACTCTGCAGCCAGTGAAAACATCTAAGGTTATATTAATTGAGGTACAGGTTTTGAGAAATGATTTAAACTCTCCTGAGACTGTGGGAATGCAGGTCTCTTGGCACAGAAGAAGAGACGTATTTAAGGAGCTTGTTGTGGTCTTCGCTAGTGGTGAAAAGACTTAGAGCATGACCATTTTGTGATCAGTAACAGACAACAACACTCATGCTCCAGCTTGTTTTATATGTTAAAATGTTGGCCCATAATTCCAATATTTGCTTCCAAGTTGCCACGAAGTCTGAAACAGGTAATGCTTTTTTGGACGTAGACTGCTTTTTAGTTCCTTCCTCACCGATGGTAAGGAGTTGAATTAAAAATGTATAAGCATTAAGAAGCAACATGATTTTATGAAAAATACATCTTAGGGCTCATTATTTTTTCAACAAGGTTGTAAGTCTGACTGATAAGGACATAAGTTATTGATTATGCAGATTGATAAATTGCATAAATTTGGCATTCCTAGAGTACAGGAAGGCATTTGCTTTGATTGATATAGCACATTCTGATTAGGAAGACAGGACAGTAAAAAATCAATATGGCACATGTTATAAAGATTAAAAATGGGCTAACTAAGAGATCTCAGAATGAAATGGTAGATGAAGAATCATCAGTGAGCCTGTGCATTTCTACTGTCAGTTCTTGGTTCTGTTACCCTCATTGTTCAATGAACTTGAAGAAGATGGCAGGTGATCCAAAGGTCAGGACTAATCAGCTAAACACACACTCTCATCAAGAATGTGTAGCCAGAAAGCTTCGTGTGATTCTTGCTGCTATAAATAAGTATACCTGTGAAAGCAGATTAAGGTATACAGAAGCATGAGTGAAACTTGACTAAGCGAAAATGCTCACCATGTACAAAACTCTGCTACTGAGGAAGTACTTTTCAATTTGAGTCATTTTCACTGTACTTTTTAAAATCAAGATCAAATGCCTTTCTAAAAGATAAGTGCTAGCTGAAATGGGAATTAATTCATGAAAGTCACATGACCTGTAGTATGCAAGAGGTCAGACTAGATGATTATGGTATTCTGCTCTGGCTTTCTAATTTGTGGAAGTGCATTAGCAAAATAGATTCATCTGATGAATTTTAGTGCTGATTTATCTTTTCTTTTAATTGTACTATTTGCATCAAGACTAGTGCAAGAGTTTAGATCTGTTCCTTTTGTATGCATGTGAACAGCAAATGCTCAAAAGTATGTAATTCTTATTTTTTCAGTTCAAAACATGTTTAACATGGTTTTACAAACTTCTACAAACAAAGAATATACAGGCTACCCAGCACTTAAAAGAATCATAAATTCAAGGTTATATCTATTAACCTCTTATCTCAGGAGACTACTGTCTGGTACTTTATTTAGCTAAAAGGTTTGCATACATTGATAGTTCTTCTAATCCATAACTTTCCATCACTAATCCAAAAATACTGAAATGAAATTACCAGGCCTACAAGATATGCCTTGTGGCTCTCAATGCCACCTATTATATGATATTAGACCATGTGAATACAAATCAAACACAATTTTATGCTTCATTGCATCTAATAGCTCACAGGAACTGACATTCATAAAGAACAAACCAACCCTACTTCAGCATCCAAGTTTATTGCTTTGTCAAACATATTTCCCCCCCTCCATAATAATAATTCTGTTGTAGACTTACATTTTTATTAATCACACAAATAGGCAGCATTTTTTTCATATCTTAGAGACTAACCTCTTCATTTTAAAATCTATTTGATTCAGAGGATTAGTTGCATACTAGTCTAATAACATATTAAACGAGGAGCTTTTTATCAAAGCAGACTACATTTTGAAGTTTTTGCAAACTGGGGTTAAGAGGCAGCTGAGCAGGAGGGTTTCTGCTCAGCTTTTGCTGAACTTTTTAACAGGTGCTTTCATTCTTGGGAAGCCAACCACAGAAGCACGGCTGCTGAAGAGAAATAGACTGCTGTACTGGCAGTAGAGATGGATTGTGTGAATATGTCCTTCTTTCCCACCTTCCTCTCACTGTTGTCTTTTAACAGCTTTTCTCTGTCCCCTTTCTCTCTTTTATGGAATATGTCACATGACAGTTCAAGGGAAAACCACCAGCTTTACTGTTTATTTACTTGAGCAATCCTGGTCACTCACCTTCCAGGTTTCGTCCATGAAGCCCCTCTGGTATCTTTCCTCCTATAATGGTATTTCAAGGTGGAAGTGCTGCTTCCCTGGCAGCAGCACTAAGCAGCTCCTGAGGAGTAGACGGGCTATCATCAACTAAATAGTGAAGAAAGGAAGATGGTAAATGAGCAAGTGGAGAGAAGCTAAAAGCAAGAGAGGAAGACTGATAGAGAAAGCCAGGCTCGGAAATCTATACAGACACAAAATTCAGTGAGGTCGTAAGGGTAATAACTGCCAGGCAGTAAGGTGTAAAGAGCCACAAAAGAAAAATGGATACTGTATTTTGGGTGAAAAGAAGGAATTAATCAGCAAATCTTATAAATGAACATAATGATGCTCCATCACACAATGCATTTGCAGCACCACATTTCCTTTGGGTCCCTACTTGTCTTAGCATTCATTCAGTAATGAATTGTAGGTTAAAAAGGCAAAACTAGTTTTAACAGGAGAGATATTATTCAAACCTGCTGCTGAATTTTTGGAACCACTGGAGGTGTAAGAAGCATCCAGCAATTTACCTTGTTTAGCTAACCTCAGGCATTTTCCTCTTTGGGTGTAGAAAGCAGGATCCTATTTTAAACAATGCAAGAGCTTGCTAAGGTACCTTTTCCCAAACATAGCAGGAATATCAGCCATGCTCTAGCACCATTAAAATGAGGCTAGGCTAAGAGAACTTGCTCTGTTTCTAGCAGTGATCAGATAAGAACGATGTGCAGTTGGTTAGATCATGCCATCTTCATTATTAATACCCACCAATGCAGAACATATTTGAAGTGCAAAAGTCTGATTCTAGTCTAATTCACACTACTGTAAATTAGAAGTAGCTTCATTCATGTCAGTGGAGTTACGCTGCTGTAATACAAATTAAAATAATACACTGCATATTTGTGCAAATTCAGATGAACTGAAAGCAATATGAGAATCTGAGTCTCGGTGAAAATGTTATTGTGCAACCTGCAACAGAATTGCCTAGCGTCATTCCTGTATGTTACAGGTATAATTTTCCAAGGCGGTACAATATATATTAAAAAAAAAAAAGTACACTGCTCCTCCATGCTTTTCTTGGGCCATTTGCTTGTTAACAACCAAGTACTAAATGGAGCTCAGAAGAAAACCTGTGTTTGATATATGAAGATGAATATGTTCCATCTGCAGTATTCACTCCTCCACCAAGTCTACAAATATTTAAAAGCAAACACATTTAATGATCAGGGCACAGATCCAACCTCAATAGAACAAATTACAATATAACTTTCCTGAAGAGATCTCTGAACTGTATACGGAAGCTGAAAGACGGATGTTTGTTTACTCTTTTTTTGTAAGACAAGGCACACCCCATGATCATTTCAATCAGCAAGTTTAAATAAATAAAAAAGAAAAAGCTCTTCTTAACTTCATGTTCATGTGAATATTAGAACTCATTGTTGTAGAAGCCAAGGCAAATTTATTACAAGTCCATCAAAGCTGTTAAATGAAGCAGTTTGGATGCAACATTGCACTCAAGAGCTCTGAAGCAGAAGAAAATACAACTCCAAATAGAAACTGTTTCTTAAAATTAATTTCCCTAGCATCTGCTCCTGACCCATTTGGAAACACCACAGGATCTTTGGTGTGGTCTGAAACAAGATGGATGCTTTTATATTAAGTAATTTGAGGAATAAGAAGGAAGAGGCACAAAGTTTATTTTATAAAGAATTTGGTTATTTTAAAGGAAATAAAGGCCTTTCAAATTAATTTAGCACAAAACATCATATTATTTATAGTAAAGAGTTTCATGACCATTAGAGCTCTGCATCTGCAACATACAGCAAGGAGCAATCTCTGTTCTGCAAAATGTACATTTTAAGTAGACAAGATAGATTAAAAAGGGGAAGCAAAGCAGTGACAAAGATGATTTTAAGTAACATATGACTTTTGGTATTATGAAAGCTAAGTGACACCCACCTGTATTGCAGCCTATGACCTGTATTTCCTGTATTCAGGTTCACTGGCCTACTGACGTAAGATCAGACCAAAAGTACTATATTGTCCTATGGCTTTCACCAGACTGGTTCTTACTTTCCTCTCTAATTCCTCAGAAAGGCAAGTCATATTGCATGAGGCCAAAGACCCCTCTAACCAGTGTTACATCTTTGACAGTGGCCAGGAAGTAGTAGAAGAGAACATAACGGTCAGGTAAGTTTGCAACGATATTTTCCAGGATTACAAATTCCTAGATTGGAGCGATCTGCAAGTTAGCAGCTTTCTGAGGCAAACCATTATGTCTGGTTAATAAATTAGGTCTTTATGTTTTTTCCCCAACAATTTTGCTTAATTGTTTTCTGAATCCATCTGATCCTCTGGCTTCACCTGTAACTAGAAGCAATGATTCTCCAGTTTGTTACAGTGTTCCTCCTTTGCTACCATTAAAACTGCTGCTGGATAATTTTATTTGGTTTGTTGCTCACAGATTGTAAAAATTAGAATATTTCCCCTTCCATAGCTTTCCATAACACTTTTTCCATATCACCTGTGATGTTCTTTTCCTCAGTCAAGTCCTCCTTGAAAGGATCTCCATTTCAGCAATCATTTTTGTTACTCAACATCATCAGAAAACTTTGTTACTTTTTGTATTCATGCCCTTTCCTAAGTCATCCATGAATATGGTGACTAACTATGGTCCAGTGTAGGTCTCTGAATCTAGTAATAGATTTCTACTGGCAACTTTTTCCATTTTCATAAATAATTACTTATTTCTACTGTTTTTCTTCTCTGCTTGAACTTTTTATTAACCACAAGAAGACCTACAAGATGATAATTTAGCTTCATAAAGAGTATTTCAAGGACCTTGAAAATAGAAAATGTTTTGAAAATATAATTATACTTCATAAAATTTAAGGGAAATATAATAGATATGTGATGTGTACCTTCCCCCTTCAAAAAACATAATGATTCATTTCTATTATGTGCATTCAAATGTCTACTACCTCTATTACATCAAATTGCAAAGTATAGAAAGTGGACTTACCAGTCCAGTGTTTCAAAACCCTCTGTAGGCCCTATAAAGGTCTGGCTACATATTTGACACCTTTCATGCCTCCTGGATTGTTTTCATCTGGAGGTTATATATTTTAGTTAATAGGGTAATTTAGTATTTGAATTCCTTTACTACATGTTGTATCACCTGGTCTTGGAAAACTTTTGGGACTGTTTTCTCTAAATGACAAATACTGGTATGAGTATATTCCTGTATCATTTGTACTTAGGAATTACTTGGTATGAGATAAGGTACGTATGCCCTGGTTTACATCCCTGGTTTTAACCCATTTTCTTCCATTCTCCAGAATATCATGGTCATGTGCTGGTTGCTAAAGTGATCTCCAACTTTTGCAAGCCCCTGAATTCTTCCAGAGAACTGTCCGAAAGAGAGTTAGAGTTACAGGCTGTGCCAGTGTCCAGTATAATGTAGGCATAACTTCTACATCCTACTGAGTAACTTCCTTCCCTTCAAAAGCCTGCCTGCCAACATCCTCATTTAAAATAACCATTCCAGGTTATCTGTCTTCTATTTCAGGTTTCAAGACTTTGAACAGAAGTATTCATACATATGATCTTGTTTTAGGTGACCTGTTTAAATGAGAACCTATTCATTCAGTCTTTGTTTTTGCTGTCACTTGTTTGAATTTTGTTTGGTTTGCCCTACAGGATTCTGTAACTTCACTACAAGGTGAATCATCTCAAATGGTGTACTTTTCAGCACATTGGCTTTCAGATCATTAGTTTAAAAACTTCCCTATAGCTAATTTTATTTTAAAATCATAGAGTCTTTGGGTTGGAAGGGACTTTTAAAGGTCATCTAGCCCAACACCCTCGCAGTGAGCAGGGAAATCTTCAACTAGTTCAGGTTGCTCAGAGCCCCGTCCAACCTGGCCTGGAATGTTTCCAGGGATGGGGCATCTACCACCTCTCTGGGCAACCTGTGCCAGTGTTTCACCACCTGCATTGTCAAAACTGTCTTCCTCGTATCTACTTTAAATCTACCTTCTTTTAGTTTAAAACCATTACCCCTAGTCCTGTTGCAACAGGCCCTGCTAAAAAGTCTGTCCCCATCCTTCTTATAAGCCCCCTTTAAGGACTGGAAGGCTGCAATAAGTTCTCCCTGGAGCCTTCTCTTCTCCAGGCTGAACAACCCCAACTCTCCCAGTCTGTCCTCACAGCAGAGGTGTTCCATCCCTCTCATCATTGTTGTGGCCTCCTCTGGACCCGCTCCAACAGGTCCATGTCTTTCTTGTGCTGAGGGCTCCAGAGCTGGATGCAGGACTCCAGGTGGGGTCTCACCAGAGTGGAGTAGCGAGGCAGAATCCCCTCTCTTGATCTGCTGGCCACACTTCTTTGCATGCAGTCCATCCATCAAATCAGTACTTCTCCAATTTAGGGAGAAGGATGTTGTGGTGGACCATGTCAAAGGCCTTACAGAAGTCCAGATAGACTTCTGTAGCTCTTCCCTTGTCCACTGATCAATAGATTTCATTTTCCTTGGATAGACTACCTCCGTTGTGTTAGTTACATTTTTTCTTGATGGTCCCCCATTCCTAATTTACTGACTGCTCTTTGTTATGTCACTTCTCAGACACATATTGACACTCTGCATTCTGTATAGCCCTGTGTATGGTACTGAGAACATTTCTGAGGATATCTTTATGCAAAGATCTTATATCATCTGTTGCTACTCTTCTATAATATGACCTCTTGACATTTCCATTTTAACGTTAAGTCATCAGAAAACAAGACAAAAGTATTTTGTCATGAGAATAGTTCACAAAACATGAAAATATTTTGTATCCATGTCTTTGTCTACTCTTTGCTATTTTGTTTCTTAAGGTGCGATTTCATATTCTGATTATGCACTCGTATTTTCACATGGCACTTAAAGACTTTACTGCTGCCTAGTTAGTTTATTCCATACCTACTTTATATTTTTTCTAGCTTAATAAAATATTTCAGTTGGGTAACAGGGAAGATCTTACTTTCCTCCTGTTTATAATGAACTGCTGTATGAATATTTTTCTCAATTATTCAATGAAATGTTAACAAGAGCTTTTAAGTGGTTATACAGTAGTTTGTACGGCAACATGCAGAACTTTGCAGTATTTTCCCTAATTGTTCTAAGGTTTCTTGTGATAGAAAAATATGCTTTCTGCATCAGAAATTGAAGATGTAATGGCATATAATTTCTGAAGAAAACAAAGAATTTCCTATATATTTTGATGTGCCCCTCTTGGCCAGGATTCTAATCTTTCAGTCTATGGGGTGAAAGTAAACTTCTGTGCCAGCATAAACGGCACTGATTTGTTTTTATTCTGCAGTTTGCTACTGTATCTATAAAATATATATTTACTAAGAAGATTGTTAGTGAGAAATCTGAAACTGAACATCAAATCAATGAAGAGCTTGATTGTTCTGGCTCTAAGATGATGCTGGGCCAAAAATAAATAAATAACAGAAGTTGTCTCTGTTACAGAATCACTAAAGCTAGAACCCTTAGTAGGCTTCTCCAGCTCCCCAAGTATTGAATATTGTGTTCTGTGTTCATCTCTTACTGCCAGTTACATATTTCAATATATCTTACCTTACCTGGTTCTACATTAAAGAATACTGTCAGTAATATTCATTATTCAATGTCTTATTAGACAGCAGCTGGCTCAGATATTTACTCTGTTAAACACTGTAAACCAATAATACAACCTGCAAAAAGAAAAAAAGACAATAAAATAAAATAAAATAACATAAAAAATGCCAGAAAGGAAAGGAAATGTTAGAACACCTAGACACAGTTAAACCTTGTACTGCAGAAATTAGCCTAGCCTGAATATCAGATCAGTGTTTTAGTGAATTAAACCCATATTTTTTATATCTCAGCCAAGTCACCTTGCATTTTATGAGTCAAATCTAGCTTCAGTTCTCATGCCTGGGAATACCAGTCCTTATGATTAAGGACAGATTTTTCTCTTACCTTTGCCACTTGACAGCTTTTGAGCCTTGGATAATTCTATTTCTGTCTACTATTAAAATCTTTTTGTATCTATGATTTAAAATAAAGATGCATGTGTACTTTGCAGGGTAAGCCTGTTATCTATGGAGGGGAGGAGGAAGAAGTCGTTGAAGGACCATCTCTGTTACCCGTAAAGGCAATTGTGGAAGGATCAGACTTGTGGTAAGGCATATGCAAACTTACCCACTTATTGTGCAACACCCTACTGGGGTTGGCAGGACCTGTGCCAGTGCAGACACAGCTGATTTTTTGGACCAATGTATAGGATGCTCATCAGCACAGGAACCTTCCTTGCCTTTCCCTGTGTTTGTAAGCAAGCTGCAAGCTGTGAGAGTTGTATGTGTAAACAAATTATTATAATCTCTCACATTACTGCTACATTTTGGGGCATCAGCACTGAAAAGGACAAACACTTACTCTTCTTTGAAGTTGAAAGTGTGAGGCAGTGCTTAATATGCATTGAGTGATGAGTATGAACCTGGAGACCATAGCAGACCTGCAACCTTAGGACTCCTTCAGTAACACTTTTGGGGGGGATGCCTAAGTCTGTGCAATTCTTCCAGTGATTTGTAAAGATAAATAATCCTTTTTTTTCAGGATGTTAGACTGACAAGACTTTCACTCTCTAATACTGTTAATTCTTTCCTCTTATTATAATTGGCTGGACATTTTTCATTTACTGTTATAGAACAGCTTGCAAACAAGGCAGCCTTGTCTCAGTTTAAGTTCAGCTGGATCATGATTAGCCAAGATCTTCAACTAAAGATCTAAAGCTCTCATGGTAAAGCATGAGCAGACCTTGGGAAATTATTATTTGACAAAGCATTATTCACTTTTTTCCTTCCAGGTTTCCTGCCTCTTTAAATGCTTAAGCCTCCTCAGATGTTCCTCACTGTTTCTTCAGTGGCTTTTTCCTTCTGGATTTTGAAACTCTAGGTGTAAAAGCCGTTTCTTGTGAAGCACAGCTGAGCTCTTGGCATTCTCACTGAAAGCACGATTATATTTAATGAACTTCATGAGGATTCTGTATATTTATGCACATCATAGTAAGTTGTTTGCAACCACTTCATCATCACTTAACCCCAGCTTCTAGTTACCCATCTGCAAACTGAGTTCACAGAACTTCCTTGGTATGAACGTCTGTAAAAACATAGATTTAGGGTGCTATAAGTGAAGAAGGTGGAGGACAGCAAGCTGAGCACCTAAATTTATATGAGTTACATAAATCTTGGCACTGGCGCACTGACTGAAGTCCAGACTAAGTTCACTAACCCCAAACTAAACGTCAGAACTTGAAAAATCTGTCCGTCCCTTTAGCTGTTTTGTCTTCTTTCTGCAAATCTGCTTAATCATTAATTTTGTGTAAAAATAACCAAAAATTATTCTGTTTCAGAATATCTGCTCAGATCTACAAGTACCTAAATAGAGTTGGTTTATAACCTGTATTTTGTTGTAGGACATTTGCTGCTTCATTTTCCATTCTCCTTGCCAGAGAATGAGCAAGCTGGACCGTGAGATGGAGAATCTATGCTGAATAAGGAGCTGTTGTAAGTGGACCCCAAATTATTAGTTACGTTGTTGTTAAAGTTCACTGAAGATCTCTAATATGTATGTGCAGGGAGAAAGGACAGTTTGCAGAATTGTACAAGAATATAGTCTCATTCAATAGATCAGTGGTGTCGTCTCAGTAATACTGTTGGAAGTGCTAGTCAATCATTGTTCAAAGAGCACACTGCAGGTTTTGAAGATCTTTGTAAAAGGGTGATGAGAATGATAAAGTCAATGAGAAAGTCTTTGAAAAGAAGTTGGAAAATGGGGATATTTTACCACAGGAAACAAATCAGAAAGAATATTAGTAACAGTGTGCCAAAAAATTAATAGCAAGAGGAAAGCAAACTACATATTTCTGTTCTCTCTAACTCACGACATAAGAAGGACTCATTGAATGAAATTAGTAGTGGGAAATACAGAATAGATCCAGCAGCTTTTCTTCCAACAAGGTAAAAATAGACTGTAAAACTCACTAAAGTAGAAAATTTATTTACCTTTTAGAAAGTCTCATAATTCTTACAGATAACAAAAATATCCAGGCCTGTCAGTGTTAATTATAATGAAAGGTTTAGCTTAGCTTTCTGTATTAGAAATTAGGTGACATTTCTGAAGTTTCTCATGGAAAATTAAACTACCTGGTGTCCTATTGCTCGTAGGTCAACACACTACGAAATCCGTTCAATAAGTGTGATAAGCTGCACCTTAAAAACAGCTACATTTTTTTTCTTTGCAAATCCAGCTTACTGTAAGTAAACAGGTTGTCCCCAGATAAACTATACATCTACTGTTGTCACAAATTAATGGCAAAGATGGATGATTACAGTTGAACAGAATGTTTTCCAAGTTACATTATCAGTTACAACCAAAAAAAGTTTAAAAGAAAACAAATTAAGAAAAGCTTATTCTTTCTTGATTATAATATTGTAACCTCTGTGGATGATTAAGAAAACAGGTCTCACCTTGTGTTGAGACATTAGTGCAAATGCTGCACAAACATACACCTCAGAACATAGAAATTCCAATTCAGATATGCACATTAAGCCCCCCAAAATTGCTCCTGTGTGGTGTATGCAGGCAAAGCGACCTCACAGACTTCTAGTAACACACACAGTCTTGAAGCCTGTACCTGAGTCTTCCTCGACTCTCCTTCTACAGACAATATGAAAGGCTAGCATAAGTAACCCGGACACTGTCCTAAATTACTCTTCAGCAATTCAAGACACTTGCACAGAAGCGGGTTGCCTATTCCGAGATCCATTAACAGAGCTTAATATTGCAGGCTGAGAGCACACTGGGCAGCAAGCAATGCTCCCGAGAAGAGGACTGACACTGCCTCCTGTGCCTCACTCCATCTCCTAGGAAACGAGCATTCGATTCATTATCTAAAAACTATTCCCTCACTTTACTAGAGACAGGTTAGTCAGATCACATTTTTCCACTCTGTGAGGAGGATTACAGTTAACAGGTAATACAGTTTACCTCGCAGCCAAATGCCTCCTTTTGCTATTAATACCATTGCAAGCAGCATTACCTTGCAGTGTTGACAATGCCCTGTATTGTTTTGTACTGTGTTGCTGTAATACTGTACTGTGTGACCTTATAACTTTCAATACTTCTTCTTTCAGCCTGTAGTGCAAGATGTGTGTTTCCTACATAAACGATTTGTTGATCACTTTGCTTCAAATATTACCATTCCGCACACCCAAAGAAACGCAGCTTCTTTGCTGTTATTTATAAGCTGTAGCATTTTCTTTTATTATATATTAAATTATTATTCTATGACTCTCCTAGTGACCTATTTTTGAACTTAAATTTTAGATTTGCTCTGTGAATGTTTTGCTAGACATTCATTCATAAGCAGTTAAAAAAAAAAAAAATTGTTCGCATTTAAGCAACAATACCGAACTTGAATGCTGAGGAAGTTTCACCTAGCTCTGCTGACTTCTGTTTGTATTTTTATTGTAAGATGAACATTTATTCAGCAGTAATAAATAAAATAAATATGTAAACAAATCAAATATGAGTTATGAAAGATTAACAAAGTACTCAAAACCGAAGTATTCAAAATAATTTTATTTTTAGAAGAAATTGCTGTCTGAACAAGCTTCTAGAAAATATATCATACGTATAGGGATGTACCACAGAGCAATGGGTAGCACCCTTTCAGTTGTTCACCTCCGCTCCATGTGTTCTGTTAAATAGTCTTTGACCAGTTTCAGAAAACTTCTGCTGCTTAGAGTGGAAGCTGACTTCAGAGGAGTAAAGCATTTGCAACCTGCTTGTCTTCGTGCTTGCCCCTGGAGTGCCTATGCATGTATTTAACTGATAAGTGAAGTAATGAATACATCTGAATTTATTAAACAGGGCCAGTATCGGTTCTCTGGTGTTGAGTTAATGTGTCACAGGCCAGCTACATCAACACTGCTCTGCACTCAACTTTGGGTCTCCTTGACTACATCTCTACTGATACTGGCTATATCTATACAGTAAACTAAACAAAACCTAACCAATGCCTGAGTATGGTTTGGAGGTTAAAATAGTGCAGGGACCATTTCCAACACACAATTTTCAGGACACCACACATTTTCTGAGAAAAGAGTTTATTTGTGCTGACATGAGCGATGCCATGTCAGGTGATGTCATCAGAGGAAGGTTCCTGGCTTGTTTGTTTGTCCCTGGATCCTCCTTGTTGCACTTCTTGAAGATGGATGCAACATTTTCATTTTTGCATTCAAGCAGAAATCTTCCCTGGTTGTCATGGCTTTTTAAAGATGACAGAGAAAGGCCTATCAATGAAATTAGCCAGTTCCTTCTGCACCACTGGATTCATCCCATCCCACAGAGCTGAATATGCTTAACAGTTCCTTAATTGTATATTCCTCTACTATGAGTAGTGTTCATTCTCAAACCCTCTGCTACTAGAACAGGCCTGAGAGCAGACCTTACCAGTAAAGACTGAGAGAAAAATGTTATTGAATACTTTTGCCTTTTCTGTGCCCTTTGCCACTAGGTGGGCACATTGAGCAGTAAACCCACATTTTCCTTAGTTTTCCTGCTGCTGCTGCTGCTGCACATTAAGAAATTTGTTTTCATTCACTAGTTTCAGCTCCAGCTAACCTCTGGCTTTCCTAAGTCCATGAATACATGCTTAGACAATATCTCTACATTCCCCCAACTACCCCATCCACATTTCTATCTTCCCTGTATTTCCTTCTTATTTGGCCTAACACGATGGCAAAACTGCTTTCAGGACTGGACAAAATGATCATAGACACCTGATGTGAAAGGCTTAACCAGTATGAATACCGTTAGTACAAACGTGTTCATAATTTTTTGAAAAGTTTTTAAGCTAGGTCAGGAAGCATCAGTTCTTCACAGCTAGCATAAAACTTCAATAAATATCCCATTATATGTTCTCGTTGAATCATCAGAACTACGTTCATGTCCTTATTTTTCATCTGGGTGCAGGTGGATCTACCAGATGACCCAGCAGTGCCCAGTTCTTGGGTTGATGATGGTTGAACTGTGGTCTACATCTTGCTGAAGGAGCTGAAAAGTACGCAGGGAGCTGTCAGTTACCTCCCGTGGATTCCAGCTGCAGGTCCTGCCACCCATACCACAGGTTGCTGTGTTCAATATTTATTTCCTGTTGGCACCCACTTTGTTTGCTTAGTTAGGATGAATTTTCCTAGGAAGAAGAGAAGTGCGTTGGATACTTTCTGTGACAAGTGCTATACACATTATGTTTGGACTGCGTTTTTAGTTAAATGAAATCAGGCAATGCAGGTAATAAATCATAGCAGTTATAAATCAATAAAAGCCTGTGAAAGTTAGAACAAACTGCTTGTTCTTATTCCAAAATGTGGCATTTAAAAGACAACCACAGTAGACTAGAAAATATAGAGTTAAAAAAATAGCCAACTTTGAAGAGCTTATTGTGGGAACAGACAAGAAAGAAAAATGTGGGAGGGCAAACAGGAAAATAGAGATGTGCAGACCTTTCCAATGACCCAAAGAAAATAATTCATGCTGCTGGAAACCAAACTCATGTCTTCTGATTCCAAACCTTGTATCTTACACACCAGACCTTTGCACCTCAGAACTACAGGACTGTGACCAGTGTGGCAACGTGGCCCATTAAGAAAAGAGGCACCCACAAACTTGAGCATTTTAATATATTCTTTACAACTGAAAGAATATATTCCCTTGAAGCAGTGGATCACAGCAGAGCTATGACTGTGTGTCCTGTTATTTCAGCTGTTAATCAAAGCTTCCGTTCCCTGTACTGGATACCGATTGAGGGTTACACACAAGGGAGGTGCTGGAAAGGTTTGAACAGATGCTGCTCTTAATCAGCACCTATTAAGGCTTCTCCCAAGCTCAGCTTGGCTCCTTGAAACATGGGAGAGCCATTTAGCTATGTCTAAGTCAGGTGCTCACAAAGGGTGATGTTTAAATGTAACACATCATAAGAGCTGGTACAGAAACCCACTGTGCTTCAAGGCAGGCAGCCAACTACCATTGCCAACAGCTCACAGTCCCTCGTGGGAGCTTCCATCTGAGTAAATAAGTGGTATTTATCACGGAAGTGAGGCTATGACCATACTAATGCATTAGTATTCCAGACACAATTCTCTAGCAATTGCATTGATATTACTTAACTCTTTTACTCTTCAAACCAGGGCACCCATGTCCAAGCTGTATTTCGATTCACTAGTATAAACCTAGGCACAGTCTGAATGTGTACAACTCCCGTCAGTTAGTGGCCCCTGGAAGTTTGATGTCATTCTCAATGAAACCCAAAGAATTATTTGTGTTTGAAGAAAGGCATGTGGCACAGCATCACATGAATATTTCCTTGCATGCATGTGCATGACTAGACAGATCGACTATTGTAACTCATGGATTTCGGTTATAGAGTAGTCCGGTGATGTTCTTAGAGCAAGAGATAGCTTAGGGCCATTCTAAATTATTCCACTTGCTTACAGCCTCAAGGCCTGTTCAAAGCCAGAAGCTAGAATTGCAGAAATGTGCCAGTGGGTCTAGTTAAGTACAAGGAATTGCTTTTTTCTCCCAGCAGTGCCCATGAAATGCTTCTTAAAAAATCAGGAAATCTTCCAAATGTCTTGACTTAAAACCACTTGGATTTGGATTCTACCCAAGCATTCCAGAAATTTTTCTTAGGTGACACAAGTGAAGGCATGAAGTTTCTAGGAAGCCATTTGAAAAAATTCATTTGGCAATAGTTTCAACTATAAGGAAGAACTATAATCTGTGCTATAATCCACGTATTTCTTGCATTTAAATTGCTACCAGGAAATGAAGGACTGTTGTCAAATTAATTGAAGGATTCTAGTTTACCTCTTACAAAGTTGTGAGAGGTCTCACCTTATCAAGCACTGGCACAGATGTAGATGGTGCTGATTCCAGTCATGTGCTTACTTCTGGGCTATAAAACTTTAGGTGATAAAATTGCTAGGGAATATCTTAAGAAAAAAAAGAAAAAAAAAGAAAGCATCAGCAAAGGAAAAAAAATCTCAATTTTAAAGTTATTTAAACTGTTAAAAAAAGATTTTTTTTACCCCCAATTCTTCATTTCCAGAAAGAGACCAGAGCTGTGTTAACAGTCCCATCTTCAACAAAAAACAGATAGCTCTAGCTGCTAGAAGGGTATACGTGCTACATTTAGCACACTGAGATTTACTCCCCCTCACTTCACCTTCTCTAGAGCAACAGAAGGTTGTTCTTCCCTACAGAACCTGAAAAATGAGCATACTTTCATGGGTACAAGTGACAGGCTTGTATTATGTGTAATGAATAAGAAAATAAACCCTCTATTTTTCTTTCTATTTTATGAATGATTATTTATAAAAGAGACAACATGAGTTAAAAAAAAACAGGAAAGACACTTAAAGTCATTATACGTTAGTCTGACAGGAAAAATTCACAACCCACAGTGTTTCTCTGTTAGGCAATAACATTTCTCCTCAGATTGTAGATGCTTGGGTAGAGTACAGACAAAGATTTAAGAAAGTATCATCAACTCATGGGAAGCTTACGAAGTGTTTCTGTTTGAGAAGAATTTGAAAGGTTTCCAACATGCTGATGGCAGACACAACACTACTTCATTTCATTTGGAAAAAAACACCACAACTATTCTATACATTAGGATACAGACTCAAAACAACAAACTCGGTTAAAAATAAAAGATGTCACCTAAAGTCTCCATGGCAAAAACTATTCAAACTGTCTTCAGTGCCAATGCATGAGCCCAGGCACTTAAGTGTCCACAGTACAAAGCTGTTAAAATTGTTCTTAACCTGGTTTTCAACCACACTAAATAGTTCTTCTGCTAAACAATTCCTGGGAATAGTTCAGGAGGTGGCATAAACAAGGAATATTCCCAACAGTGTCTCCAATTAATGAAACCTCCTGTCTTGGAGACAGTTTATTAATACAGACGTAGCCAAACTTTGCCAGTTCTCCTCAGGACTAGAAAATGAACCTGGACATTATTACTTTGCTAACACAGATATAATGTGACAACATTTTGAATATATCACCAATGTAGGTTTATTTTTAAGTATTGTGTCTAGGAACTGGACTTATCTTCCATTTGTACTGACGTACAGAAAAATTAGGTTTCAGATCCCTATGAATATATAAACAGCATCTGAGAATAGTAGTTAAGGTAGCTGATAGTTAAGATGCTCATGTTGGACGAAAAAAGATCTACAGATCTCAGGAGACCTAACTTCATCATTAAGCTAATGTCATTTAAGTATGATAAAAATTAAGTATGATGTAATTCTCACACCTGCAGCAGAATTGTATTTCAAAGAGAAGAATCAGGCAGTAGCACAGTATTGTGCACTAAATAACTTTCTGTTTCCACTGACCAAGAATCACATATTTTTACAGAACTGATTTCCTAGACAGCCTAGTGAGAGTTCTGTGATTTCCATTATTCATTATTTTTTTGAGTTGTTAGTCAGTAGACAGGAACTCTCATGACTGTCTCCATTTTGAGAAGAAATGAATGATAAAAATGAGATTTTTCTTCATCTTACACACAAAGCCTGTTTTCCCTGAGCACAAGAGGAACAGGATCTTGCTTTTCGTTTTCTTCAGTCATCTTCTCAGCCAGTTTTGCACCCACAGAGCTCCCTTCTTAGAACCAGGTGCGTGACTGCTTTTCATCCCATCTTTTTCTCCTCATCGATATACATTCTTCCAAAAAGTCTGCATGTCTTTTCAGTTAAAAACAGTCAAAGGGAAACCTCTCACAAAGTGTAGCTCATCTCTGCACTGGCTCTGATGTTTGGCTAAATTCTTTAGGAGTTGTCTTCTTAATTTTTGTAGTTGTCAATCTGTGAGTTTTACTTGTTGCATGTATTTAATATAGAAGGATGAACTAGACATTGTTTTGCTGTTGATTAAAGACCCATTCACAGCAACCAATAACACCTTCTAGTAAAAGAAATATCTATGTACCTCTCATTATTTCCTATGATTAGTCATGATGCAAGTTTGACAATAGTTAAATTCCATCAGTTTTTCACTTTCTGATTATTAGAAATTCTTCTGAGGAGTGATGATTTTCTGGTAGATCAGCAATTAGCACTTTTAAAGGACCTGATGATGACCCAACTCTAGACAGCTTGAATTGTACCCTCAGTAACTCAACAAGAGTTTAACCCACAAGTGATGTCAACTAGAAAATCATCTGCTAAATTGGACTTCTCCCTGGGAGCCTAAGCCATGAGGAGTAGGTCTAGTTGTGTCATTCACATGGTAGACACATTAGCTACCAACTAGCCTCACAAGCTGTCAGCAGACAAGCCCTGCGAAAACTGTCTGACCCTGAAGGCTGTGTAGGCATCTGCCAGTTGGAGAGCAAGAATAAGAATGATGTCTGGAGCATGGGAACTAGGAAAAGTTCACTATCATGAAACTCTCTTGATTTGTGCCTGTATTAAAAGTTAATAATACTAGCATTCCTAGTAATCAGAAATTGAATGCAATACAAAGACTGGCTCACTGCTTACATGGTCCCAGCTTTGTAAGGATTAGCAAGAGATCCTCTGGGCTGCTAAGTCAACAAGTCCTTTGGTTCAACACCAAATGCCAGATACCTGCAGAATGATGTTGGATGTGTGGCAGACTTATTTAACCTATATGCCTCTAAAGATAGAACACAGATGCTACAACCTATTTAATAGTTGGACTACTCTTGGTATATGCTTTATTATCTATGGAATAATGGTCACATTTATCCAAATAATTTACATGCTGAACTGAGACATGCAACCCAGGATGGTCATCCTCCTAGGGTCAGAGTAGAGAGAAAGAACAAGGCAGAAAAGTCTCCAGAGAACTGAAATCTTTGACAGGCTTGTCTGGAAGCCTTCTCTGACCACAGAAGGAACTTGAAGAACCTGTCTTTTCAACTTCAGTGTCTTCGTTAATTGCTTCAAGGTGGGCATAAAGAAGGTTTTACCCTAGCATGAGGCTTGAAGGGGTGCCCAATAAACATAAAGGGTTGTTGTGTGTTTGGTATATTTAACTGTGTGAACTGTAATCCGTTGTTGTGGTTTAGCCCCAGCCGACAACTAAGCCCCACGCAGCTGCTCGTTCACTCCCCCACAGTGGGACGGAGGAGAGAATTGGAAGAGTAAAGGTGGGGAAATTCATGGTTTGAGATAAAGACAGTTTAATAGGTAAAGCAAAAGCTGTGCACACAAGCAAAGCAAAACAAGGAATCCATTCCCCACTCCCCATGGGCAGGCAGGTGTTCAGCCATCTCCAGGGAAGCAGGGCTGTATCATGTGTAATGGTTTCTTGGGAAGACAAATGCCATCACTCCGAATGTCCCATTACTTTTATGTTTTTAAACCAAGATTCTAAACTACTACCGGCAAATATCTTTTTTGCCTAACTTTTTAATTCTACTGCTACTCACATTCTGAAATTGGCCAGTTACAGCTGACAATATTGTATTAGACATATTTGTTTATTGAAAGCATATTCTGTTTTTTAAATGTGGATGAAGTCTACTATTTCAGACAATTATAATTTACAGGGCAAAATACAAGATAAATGTATGTCATCATTAATAAACCAACTTAATAGATTGTGATTATTTTATGTGTATTAATTCTTTAAAATGTAAAATAATGTATAAGGCATACTCTTAGCCTGTAACTTGTTCCTCAACTTTATGTTGCTAATACACAGAGGCTAAAAGCTGTTTTGATAGACTTTAAGATGTTGCATGTTCTTACTTCCTGATTGGTTTACTGTTATTTTTTATTATAAAAATAAGAATTTGCAATCTGTTCTTCTCAATATTTTGTCTAGGTTTTATTTAGCAAATATTTCTGACAAGTTTAATTGCTAGAAAAGAAATAGGAACTGAACAAAAATAAGTGCAGTATTAGAATATTATCAGAATAAATACATAAGAGAACAGAAGTGTGTATCCTCGTCAGAGGTTTTTGTCATTTTTTTTGTTGGCTGTAGTCAACTTGCACTACTCCTGAATCATGAAATAATTTTTGCCATAAACAGGTAGAGAAAATAGTCAATAATTTTAGTGCTTTCCACAAATTTAAACATATCCATGGCTGATAATGCATTTGAAAGGATCTGTGATCTGCCAGTTCCCTGAAGGTAAAACACTACCTACAATGAAAAATTCTTTCTTAAGAAAAACATGAAGTGCAAGGAAGAAAAAAAAAGTATGTAGAAAATGAACATTTGAGAAAATATTTTAAAAATGTCCAATATGCCTGCAAACCTGTGATTATTTTTATTCTTTAGATTCCTGCTTGGTTTATCAGCAGAGGCAATGCTTTGTGCTTAACCACGCAAATTTTAATATCAAGAAACAGCTGCTGGTCAGATGAAGTACTGGAAGAAAGGTAACCTGTTCTGTGCCAACTGCAGTGTTTATTTTGAGTGCACTTCCCAAAAGTGTGTCATTAGCACAGTGAGTTAAAGGTGACACCGAGAGGTAGCTGGCAGGAAATTATGCTCATTATGTAAAAAAAAAAACCCAACAAACCCAACCAAAAAAACCAAACAACCAATATCAACTATATATGTGTATATATAGTTGCCTCTTTTGACGTTTTCAGAAACATGGTATATAATGTAAAGTTAGTAATGGCCTGACCTTTACGGAGAACTAACCAATGTTTTCCGACATGTATTATGCTATTTGAGTCTTTTAAATTGGCAAAGTGGCTAAGTGTAGGTTTAACTACACCAAAAGGAAAAGTTAGCATTCTATTTCTTTCCATTTTCCTGGCTTTTTTTTTTTTTCCATATTTAACATGTATTTTTATGCAAACACTTGTATTTTATTCATCTGCAGCTTGGCAAGTCTTGTCCATGCTAGTAATGCATCAGTCCTCCTTAGGGTAAAATCTATTTCTGTGACTTGTAATATCTCTCTGATGATAGAACTTGGACCTTGTCCTCATCTTTTATAGTATAATGTCTTAAAGAGCACAGACATGGAACCTGACTCACAAAATGAAATCAAGAATTAAATTGTTTTCTTTTACATCCAGACATCCCAGGAAAGCCAACAGAATGAATTAAATGAGTGAAAGAAAATTTTATCAGTAGCAAATTGTTTTAGGGTAGCATTCTGTCCTCACTGGATTACAGCTGATTCCTCCTCAGATACAGCTAGCACTGACGGATCATCTAACTTGGTCAACAGAAGCTTATGTATTTGGTGATGTCCCAGAGCTGATCCCTGCAGCTAGCATACTCCTGTTGCCTGTAATAAAGTGGGAAGACAGGAATGGCAATATATGTCACTGTATAAGTTACAGCCCATTACCACAGCAAGATGCACACACCCCAGTCTCTAGGAAGGAGGTTCAGCTCTATCTGTACGTGACTAGACTTACGTGCAACATACTACAGGCTTTCTTCTACAACATGAACATAGCTAGCATGTTCATTTGTCCACAATTTGCTAACAATGCCCACAAGCATTGTTATGTGTCCACTCTCACACGAGCACAGCTTTATGTATGGCTACCATTAGTAAGCGTTCTGGCTTCGGACAGCAATTTCAAGAATCAGTTGCCTACATTCCCTATCATTACATTACATATGTGTGGCTAAATGCCACACCTAGGGTCTATACAGTACAGTAGAAGCAAAACAACAATGCTGAGGTGAGCTGAAGGTCGATCAGGTGTGCTATTCTTCCTCAGCTGCTCAGCTTCCAGATACCCAGGAAGAACATAAGAATACAACAAGCATCTCATGATACATCCCACAAATAATCTCCCATCTTCTAGTGATTCTTGAACTAGAGTATTTGTATTCAATAGCACACTGGGTTTCGTTCCATAATTTTATCGTTTAATTCTATGTATATTTTCAGCATGCACTGCCTGCTTTGAGAAGGATTTCCAAAATTTGACTACCTATTTTGTGAAATTATACTGTCTTTTGTTTCTTCTAGGTTTGTCATGAGGACAGTTAATGAACAAAACACTATCTTTAACTCAGCAATTGCCACTTGGCCATGATAATAACCTGAAAGACAGAATTTATGCTTTGTGGCTCACTGAGTAATGACATCATGGCATGACTGTGTTTGTGTGACTTATTAATACTTATAAAAATAAATTAAGTTGATTTCAGGAGTTGCTGTTTTTAGTATAAAAAAAGGCAATACATTTCTAACCGGAGGAGTGCTTCCAGACCTGCAAAACAGATTATATTTAGTGGCATTCCTTAGTCACTAAAAAGTTCAAATGAACTTGAATTATAGAACTAGGAAGAATGAGTATTCTAGCTAAAAGACCATCTTGATTTAATGAGACATACACCCAAACCATACAAACTTAACAGTGTAAAAAGAGAGCAATACCTTTGACGGGCAGATCCTGCTTCACCTCTGAGGGGAATGGTAGAATGATATCCTTCCACATAACTACAAAAATTTTTAAGCTACTCTGAGAATGATTGTGTGTAAATGCCTTATTTATGCCCCATTTATGTCTATCAGATGTCCACATGTGTGTACAGAGCTGTAGGTGGGAACAGAGAAGCTGTGTCTATAAAAGTTCTTGTCAGTATTTCCTTACAGAAAGGCTGTCAGTACTTCCTTATAGAAGAAATATAGTATGGTTGCCAAAGATATTATAATCTCTCTGTCAGTAATAGCTATTACTAAAGGGTGATAAACCTTCAGAACATGTGGAAAAGTATTATCTGATTATTTTAAACTCATTTCTTTAATACTTGTCTCGTATCTCCTTAATGGAATAAATTACTGGAGTTAACATCATAAAATCAGGAATGAGAAACAGCAAAGAAATTGTCCATACACTAAACAGTGATCTGCAATGTATAAAAATAGGATGTTTGTAAATAATGCTTTTTCCTAAAGGAATGGAAAAGCTGCCACTTCTGGTATGGAGTACACTAGCCTTTAGTTTTAAAAAGACTCTGATATTTTAGAAAGTAAAGGAATGGAAGATCAGCATAACTGGCATATGCAGGAGATAAAAATGGATATTTGATGAGCAGATAATTTCATAGAACAACTCTTAACTTTGTTTAAACTAGACTGCTTTGTAGCAGCCTTTTTTTCCTACCTTAACAAGAAAACATGGCTAGAGAGAAAGAGCAGTTAGGGGTCCATTGAACTTTGACTACTCAATGCTGGCACAATATTTGACACAAATCATTAGAGTTTAGCACATCCTTAAACCATCATTATTGCTAGGGACCTGCTTTGAATTATTCTGGGAAACACATAATATGGTCAGCTCTGATTAGATAAAAACAATTTGATATAGTAACTGCCTCAAAGTCCCTTTCAGACATCTAAGAGTATCCAAACTAGGCTGAAACGAATGGTCTAAGGGACTATAGGAGTTCCAGGGGAGTTTAAGTTTTGAACAAAGAGACAGAAATGTATTCAATATCTAAAAACATTGATATTGCTCATTGTTTTGCTTATCTCAATATATCTACTAGTTCTGAGTTTTTTGTTACATATCCTGATCACCTCACAGTGAGCATTTGATGCTTGCCATTTTAAAACCAAACTCTATGTTTAACACTACAAATGACATTGTGTATCCTTGTGTGTAACTTCAGTGTAGAACGTAGATGTTTATATCCAAAAAAGCAACCTAGAAATCTTGCCCTTCAGAGCTTCCCAGCTTCACTAGGCACATTCCAGGTCAGTCAGAGAGTTTCCTACAGGATCCAAATCAGCTACTGTGCATGCTGAGTAGTGCTGAGTATGGAGAGCTAGTTATTATTTTCATCTTTAACCTCTTCTGTGACCTAGTTGAAGAGTGTTCAGAAAACAGCTTAATAGCTCTAGGAAGCTTCCATAAACCCTAAAATATTGAAAAACTAACCAGCAGGCACAAATAAAAAACTCAGAACATTTTAGAAAATGTTTTATGACTTCAGGCAAATACAAGATACTAAACCATTTTCCTGGAAGACACTAATCATAACCAATATGTTTTTAAGGTTTGAAATATTGTTTAGCCATGCCCATTGAAAAGATTCTCTTTTACTTCTCTGTTCCTAAGATTGCTTCTATCTTCACTGTAGTCACACTGCCTCCTTTCTCTGCTGAGCAATTTTTGGGTTGTGAGAATGTGCTAGTTTTGGCTGGGATAGAGTTAATTTTCTTCACAGGAGCTAGTATGGGGCTATGTTTTGGACTTGTGCTGAAAACAGTGTTGATAATACAGAAATGTTTTCATTACTGCTGAGCAGTGCTCACACAGAGTCAAGGCCTTTTCTGCTTCTCACACCACCCCACAGCGAGCAGGCTGGGGGTGCACAAGAAGTTGAGCGGGGACACAGCTGGGATAGCTGACCCAAACTGTCCAAAGGGGTATTCCATACCATTCCATATGACATCCTGCTCAGCATATAAAGCTGGGGGAAAAAGAAGGAAGGGGGTGATGTTTGGAGTTACAGTGTTCGTCTTCCCAAGTAACTGTTACATGTGATGGAGCCCTTCTTTCCTGGAGATGGCTGAACACCTGCCTGCCCGTGGGGAGTGGTAAATAAATTCCATTTTTTGCTTTGCTTTTGTGTGTGGCTTTTGCTTTACCTGTTAAACTGTCTTTTATCTCAACCCACAAGTTTTCTCACTTTTACCCTTCCAATTCTCTCCCCCATCCCACCGGGGAGGAGTGAGTGGGTGGCTGTGTGCTGCTTAGTTGCCAGCTGGGATTAAACCACAACAGTCCTTTTTGGTGGGAAGGAAACTAAAAATCGTAACTATCAGAATACTAATTTCACTTGCTACTTCTTTCAGGATTGAGAGCTTACGGAATGCAATGCTCTTGTGTTTGTTCCTTAAATTCAGTATCGCTACTTCTGTAGCCTTATTCCCAGTAACAGTCCAATACTTTAAAAAAACAGTGTTACTGAAAACCAAGATATAATATTCCTTCGTTTGGGCATCATACATAGATTATCTTTCTCATTCTTGGTGTAGGACCAGTTCTACTTCTTTCCTGTTTCATTTGCTTTTTATGGTTTTTGAATGAACGTTTAGTGGTTCATTGCAGTTTGCAAGATGCAGCTCAGCTTTCTCCATTACACCGTTTTCTCTCCTAAGTTCTTTTAGGCTCTTATTTATTTCTAATATTCTGTATGAAATGGATTTTCATTTGTGGAGACATGGAGCCTCAATGTGTTTTCCTCTTGATGTGAGCTGCAAGCATCACAAACTTTAGTATTCAGCTTAAAAGAAGTTCCATATGCCATGTTACAGCTAAGCCTCTGAGCAACCTGACCCCAGCTGACTTCAGTAAGTCTTCTAGCAACAAGAAAATGAATTTTTTTCCTAATCATGTAATTTTACGGATACAGTTTAGAGCAAAGTAAATCATCAGCTTAAAAGGCACAACTGATGATATCTACAGCTTCTATGAAGAGGTGAAGAGGCAAAGGATAGGAATCTGTGACTGATGCTAGGTAAAAGAAGGATGGAACTTAAAGCACTCTGTCATTTCTTGAAGCTTCATAACATGGACTCAACCCTTAGCTACGGATTCCTTTGTGTAAAAAAAAGCTTTAGCATTCTGTTTGTTTATGTTCCATTCAATTGAATCAGCTTGTGATTACTCAATTTTTATTGTCTATCATCAAATCTTCACTGAAGCTATTTTTTAGAACTAAGTGTGAAAGAGGATCAGTTCTCATGAGTACATTGTCATATCATGAATAACTGATGTTCTCCGTATACTTCAAAGTAGAAAGTCCCACAAAGAGTACAAATACTACAGGAATTATCCTTTAGCAAGATTGTGGAGGTTTTTATTTTCTCTTGAAGCTGATCATATAATAGACTCCAAGCATTTCCTTGTAAAATGTGCTTTTCTTTTCCAGACTGATTTTGATCTAAACAGATTACACCTTCTACATTTCATTATTTTTATTCCTTTACAGTTTATCACATTACTAATGCACAGTTTTATACTATCTTCTTTGCTTTTATTTCTCATTTTACAAAATGGTATTTTGGAACACTTTCGTCGATGTGTGCATCTGGTGACACAAATCGCTACTGCTGTAGGGTTGGATTGCTCCAGGGTAATCTTAACATGTATTTACAGTCCTTGCTAGCATTTTAATCCCTGCAGCATTTCTCTGCGACAAACTGCAAAGAGCAAAGGAGGTTTCCAGCTGGTTAGGAGTTTGGCTTCCATTACTCCATCTTTGATTTAGGGGAAAGGCACCAGCAATAGTTGCAGGAAATAATGAAGCAAGACTAAGGCTGGACATTGAGGTTTTGAGGGGTAACTTAACATCAAGCTCTGTGACTTTCATCATTATGTAAGCTTGCTCCGATTCAGATATCTTGGTGGTTAATACTGCTTTATTTCTGCTGAGTCACTTTACCAACTTAAATTTTTTAAATTACTTTTTATTTGAAAAAGTATAATATATAGCTGAATTTTGTTTGGTGATGATGTACAATGAATTATCATGCATGAATGTGCAGATCCACAAGGCACTTTGTCCTTCCTTAATTCCTGAGGTGGTATCCCCAGGACAGGTTCACAGACCTACAGCTCCTGTACATTACTTGAAAAGGGGCATGAAGTGTTATGTGTCTGACAGTCACATTCACAAGAGAACACAAGCTGAGCACAGGTAAAGCATAAGCTACACAATAAAAAACGTTGAGATGTGCTTCTAAAATTTCTTTCCCTTTGGAGTTAATTACCTACCTGGAGCTCTGAGACACATGTTTTAAGTGAAACAGACATTTACAGAACAAGCTTCTTCTGGTTCCAGGTGCCTTTAAGGAAAGAAAAACTCATTCTTTGGAAAGGAGGTGAGAGTAGAGTGAACCTACTCAACCTGATGGTTGAGACCATTATTTAATGGTAAACTCTGAAGAGGTTTCCATCAGTATTTCTCAATTCCCAGGAAGCTAAAAACTTGACAGATTAGGACACCATCCTTGTTGATGCTATCCCATAGGGCTAAAGGGAGAAAGAAAGATCCTTCAGATGGAGAAAACAAAGGATAAATCTGTCATTCCAGTCCTTGCTGTCAGGATAACTCCTGCATTTTATATTGAAGAATCTCTAGAAAAATTACAGTAACAGGACTAGACCTCAGATTCCTACATACCTGCTAGCTAACTGCTGGCTTACATGCTCAGGTTCCTTCTTTTTGGTACTCATTCTACTGCCAATGCTCTTGGCTGCTTGTTAACCCAATTTCAATAAGGTGTAGCCAGCAGATTATTTAGGAATTCCCTGTGAGTGGATTTGTGTTCAAATATGTAGATTTGAACTTTCTTGGGACACACAGAAACTGGAAACAAGTTTCTCACTTCAAAGGTATTTCAGTCATGAAATGTAATTGGATCATTGGGATCTACCTCTGGTCTTCTGCTAACTTACAAAAAAGTGAGTACTGCTCAGTGGGCAATCACCTTCAGCTAGAGAGTGTTCTGATCCTCTTTTATCTCTTTCCATTGCCTCTATGGGCATCCAAAATGATAAATTTAGCAGCTCTGAATCATCCAGCTGAGGAATCTGAAAAAGATATTGTGAACATGGTCCTAAGCCCTTTCTTTGCACTGTGTTGTTCTAAGAGCTACAATGTGTTGTTCTAGGAGCACAATTAAATGTATTTTGCATACTTTAAAATGGATTTAAAGGGATAAAGCATCAAATATTGTATGAAAAACACTGGAAAAATAGTTTTGCATCACACCTGACAAAAATGTAGTCTTTTTAAAAGACTTATTTGTTAATTCAATTGATCATCCTTGATTTTCCTCAATAATAGTTCATTGATAATATCAAGAATACAGACTTGCATTCCTTTTAAAAAAGCTGTAAAAGAATAATTAGGAAAACTTAGTTTAACAGTTTCTGACTATCATTTATAGTCCATAGATACATACAAATGGCACATTTGCCTCCAGTAGAGAACTTGCTTCTTGTTTAAGCATTTTCCACAGCCTGAACAATAACTGTACTCTCCCAAATGTTCACTTTTCACATGCAGGTGCAATCTATTTTTCAAACTGCAGATTACTGAACCAACTAAACTAATCCCAGTTCTAAAAACTCTGGACAAGCTGTAAGGATGGGCAGAAAATAATTAAATTCGAATCTCATGAAAACATTCATATTTATTCTCACATGTGTATTCCTCAGACAGCTTATGTGTCTGTTTGAGCAAGTGTTTGTTGTAGCAGGATATTCTCATGTACAATATTTAGCCATGAGTCTGTCAGGCTACCATCTTGCCTTCAAGCCCTGCTTTGACATTCCAGCAGTACAGGAAATTACTCATACCACATCTGGTTGGACCCTCATTGCCACTATTGTCAGTTGTCATCAGACCTGGATAAATACTTCAAATTTATGTCTGCTCAAAACCCCCTCTTTTCCAACATAAATAGCCCAAATATAGAAAACAAGTACAATGGAACCTCTTAAATATCTATGTGAGATAGATATGATTTAAAAAAAACTATCAACATCTATTATATTATTTGAAAGTTTGGCATATATAGTTACAGATTGCCTTTAGAAAACAACATTTTTGTGATCTGTGGCTGGCTTATATGCACAGTACAGCTCATGGTCATGTAGGTGAATTGTAAAATCTTCCATTTGAACACAGATGAAAAATCTACAAATATACATCCCTTTTTGATTATATATTTAATCTTAATATTATAGCCATTCTCTAGGATAGCTAGCACTGTCAGTTCTTGGAACAGAAAGGTTTTCTAAATATATAATTTAATAGATAAGGTCTATTTGTTTGTTGATTTCAATGTCGGCTAGTGAAAATACTATATTAGGCTGATTCATGTGATGCATCTACAAGCCATGTTTATTCAAAGAGTTTTCAATAAATTGGTGAGCTTCCAGAACTTTTCCAGGAAGATGGAGATTGTTCAGCATAGACAATTTTAGCCTATAAATGTTGCTCCCGTGAATTATTTGGGAGTAAACTGTGAGTCCCTACAAACCTGTGGAAGTTAGTGTTGTAGGTCATGTGAAGCTGTAATAGATTCAGGTGCTTTGGCAATAAGGATGATAATTCAAAATAATCTCAAGAAAATAAAGAAATAATAAAAAATAAACAGAATGCAATTCACTGAAACTAAATGACTTAAAAAGGAATAATAAACAGCACAGTGACTAGGCCTCAGTTCTTCAGAAAAGGGCCTAGAATTTACAGAAAAACAAATAAAAGGCTGTCCCACCTGTGGGACATTTTCTCACATACTGTGAGAAAAGACATAATTAACCTAGGTTTACAATACAAGCAATGTGCAAAATAGTCTACTTGGTCCACTCATTATTGGCAAGATGCCAGTTGGAGAAGCGCACACGGTCCTTGAGCATCACAGTTTAAGAAAACATGGATCAATTTGGGAAGAGTCAAAGATGAACCACAAAGTAAATAAAGTGTCTAGAAAATGTGGCATCTGAAGGAGGATTGAATAAGTGGGTTTGGCTGAAGAAAAGCAGAGTAGAGAAGACTTTATAATGGAATTCAAGTACACAAAAAGCTACTGCAAAGAAGAGAAAAATTTCTTCAGTGGAAGTGTTATCAAGCATTGGAACAGGCTGCTCAAGGAAGTGGTTGAGCCGTCTCTGGAGATATTTAAAAGACGTGTAGATGTGGCATTTAGGGACATGGTTTAGTGGGAGCTGGCAGTGTTAGGTTTATGGTTGGACTTGATGATCTTAAAGGTCTTTTCCAACCTAAATGATTCTATGATCTACTCTTCCTACTCTTTCTTACTCAGGCTAGAAGAAGAAACAATGGCTTTATGCTATAGCAAGGAAGATTCATTTTAGGGAAATGTTCTTACAGTAAAGCTAGAGAAGCATTGGAATGTTTGGGTTTTTTTCAATAGGGTATGAAATCTCCATCTCTGAATGCTTATAAAAACAGATTAGATTAATAAACTTTTCTGAGCAAGGCAAGGGATAACTGATCATGGGTGGTATTGGACTAGACAATCTCTTAAGATCCCTTAAAGTCCTATTTTATGTTCTTCTCTGCACACAAAAATTTATTAATTAGAAGTATGTAATTAAAACCCGAACAATAAAATGCATCTAATCTATTAACAACACTTATTAAATAGACGGACACTTGCTTGTGCTCCCACTTATGTACTGCAATTTTAAATGCACAGCAATTCAGGTCACACTTGGGATCACAGTCCATGTAAATGCCATTCTGGGAGACCTTGTTTAATTTGACTGGACAAAAATCAATTCCCTGTCATCCAGTGATATAATAAAAAATATAAGGGAATAAAAATAAGTGCAATGTGGTATTTTCACTACTTTTTGGCTGACAAACCATAAGATCTTAATTTCCATTGCATGAAGTTAAGTTCAAAAATCCAATGTAACATAACTGACAAAACTGCAAAGAAAGTACATGACTTTCTTCGCTGTACCTTTCTCTTTCCTTCATCTTGTGACAAGGTTATCTTTTTTTTAAGAACAGCTTTAGATCAGATATTTTAACAAAGACATGTTCATATTTATATTTTCTAGGTACTGTACTTATTCAGGACTTGCCTAGAATAATAAAGACTCATATTACTGCTTGACATGCTAACCATATTGTCTGTTGGTAGGTAAGCAGACAGTTTGATAGACTAATGTGAAAATAGACTGAAGAAAATATATGTTGTGGAGGAGTGAACATGCATCCTTGTGATAGGGTGGAAGAGTAAATATATATCCTTGTGATAGACACCCTGAACATTGGCAACATTGCCTAATACTCTATAGTACAGACAGGGTGTTTGTGGATGCTGTATTTGGGAAGCGTTTAGATTCCTTCTTAGCTTTCAGAAAGTCCTCCACTTCCCACCCCCCACTCCTCAAGCTCATCATTGGCACAGGGAAGTTTTATAAACCGCACGATAGCTGTGTTTTATTGACCAAAATAGCGATCCCACAATATTGGTCAATTAGTATACCTCTGTATTCTTAGGTTGTTGTGGAACAACTCTGTCTTTCAGAGATAGGACTGGTAAAATACTTTGTCAAAACCTTTTCTCCAAATTAATTAAGGATTAGAATTATATTTTCAAATTAGATTAGATTACTACATTCACAAGCAGTATAAAGTGCCTCTCTTGTTGCATACATCAGCATTTAAACCACTTTGCCCATATGAGTCTAGGGAATTTTAATGATACTGCCTATATCCCCATTAAAAAGTATCCTGGGAAGGGATCTCCTTCCTCCACAAAAGATACTGCAGTTTTTTAAAAACTCCTGAAAAAATATTGAGGTGCCCTCGTATTGATTGTTTTACTAGGACTATAAATGTCGTGGCAGGGAACTGGGAAAGCAATCAGACTTAGGACTCTACAGGAAGTGTTTCCTTGTGGGTTGAAGGGTAGGTACTTTGTGGACTTCAGGGTCTTTTAGACTGGGGCTCGATAGTGGCATATCCTCACTTCTGCACTGACAGTAGCCAAAGAAGGGAAATCTAGGGTAAAATGAGTTTACACCAAGTCTAAGAAAGACAGAAATGGTGCATTGAAGTTAATGGTACAATAGTGGACAAGAAGGTATAAGCTGTGTCAAGCTACCACCTCTGTACAGACTTCAAAATGACTTTCATGCTGAAGAAAGTGCAAATTCTACTTGAATTAAAACCTTAAATTTAGCATATTTATACATTGCATATGCACTTAGCTTATTAAATCTGCATGATTTTTCCTTGATGTTAGGAAAAGGAGGCTCCACTTTTTCCCAACTAAGGGTGGCCAAGACACCTCCTCCTCTGAAAGAAGTGTCCAAAGAGGGAAGATCCCAGTAGAAATGGTGGCTGTTGGAAAAGGGTGTCAAAAAGTCAAATGCACTTGAAAAGAAATAATCCTATGGACAGGCTTGTAGCTGACCAGGTGGAAAGCAGTTTGTCAGAAAAATGCCTTGTGGTTCCTGGCAGGCTGCAAAGTGACCATGAGGCAGCTGATCACGAGGCTTTCTTGTGGCAAAGAAAGCCAAAGGCATCCTCAGATAAATCAGGAAGAGTGCTGCCGTTAGGTCTAGGGAGATGATCCTTCCCCTCTGCTCAGCTCACGGAGTGCTGTGTCCAGTCCTGGTCTCCCCTGCACAGGAGGGACATGGGTATACTGCTGCAGGTCCAGTGAGAGCCACAGAGATGTCTAAGGGACTGGAGCACCTGTTATCCAAAGAAAGGCTGAGAGAGCTGGGATTTCTAAGCCTGGAGATTTATACACATATTTCAAAGTGTAGGTCAAGGGTAATAAAGAAGATGGAGCCAGATACTTCTCAGTGGTATCAAGGGAAAGAACAAGAGGCAATGAACATAAATTCAAATATAGGAAATTCCACTTAAAAATAGAAAAAATACTTTCTTACTGTGAGAGTTGTGAAACAATGGAACAGGTTACCCAGAGAGGTTTTGGAGTCTCTATCCTTGGAGACTTTCAAAACTTACTGGACACAGTCCTGGGTCACCTGCTGTAGCTGACCCTGCTCTGGGCAGAGGGTGGGACTCGGTGATTTCCAGAAGTCCCTTCCAACCTCAGGAATAGTGTGATTCTGTGCTTCTGTGATTGTACTCCCTGCCCCAAGGGTAATAGCTACCTGAAAGGGGCTTTTGACGATGAGGGTTTTGGCCTCTTCTCCCAGGTAACTAGCGATTGGACAAGAGGAAATGGCCTCAAGTTGCACCAGAGGAGGTTTAGATTGGATATTAGGAAAAATTTCTTCACTGAGAGAGTGGTCAGGCATTGGAACAGTCTGCCCAGGGAGGTGGTGGAGTCGCCATCTCTGGAAGTGTTCAAAAAACGTGTGGATGTGGCAATTCAGGACATGGTTTAGGGGACATGGTGGCGCTGGATTAATGGTTGGACTTGATGATCTTGAAGGTCCTTTCCAACCTAGTGATTCTGTGATTCTGTGATCTTAGGTCTTCATTGTCCAGAATTTTCCTTGTAGTTATGCCTATGTGGCAAGCTGCCAGTACAAATTTTCCTCTATTTCTTTGACTACACAATTTAAAATCTGATGATTCTTCAGTGAAAAAACAGAAAATCAAGGGTTGTTTTTATATGGAGTTTAAAATCTGTGAAAGACATAATTCAGTTCTCATGACTGCAAGGCATCAGCGGCTGATCTTGTCCTGTATTCATGGGTGACTTCCACCCAAGACATTCTGATTTTTAAGTGTTTTGTTTGAGTATGGATGGCTATTAAACTGGGAGAATGTGACCCCGCACATTTTCCTTTGTGTAGTATTTTCTTTTATTTTAGCTCTTATCCTTGAGCAGCGGGTACGATAAACATGAAGTAGCTGAGCTGACATGATTTAGTTCTGGACCAGTGGAATCACTTCTGCAGTCTGTCCTTGCCAAAAGCAAATTACAGGAGGCACAATTATTGTTGATATTTGTTCTAAATCCTGCAGGCAGGGAGTCTTAGGTGAATTAGTGATTTGCTGAGCCTCTATCCATGTGGTTCCTAAATTTCAGTAAATTAATTTGGAACAGGTTTGCTGTCAGACTTCAAAACCGTACTTAACTGTAGAAGCTTACAGGCAATATCAGATTGTATAGTTTAGGTTTTGCTCATGTCTTTCAACCAGTGTTATCAGACAGATTTTATCAGACCTTTAAAAAGTTTCTCATCTCAAAATTTAGTTTAACTGCAAGATATTTGTCTTCTTTCCTTCTTTAACAATTGTACTTTTTCACGCACCACTTTAAATAGCTTAATAGTATAATATTTTTAAAATTTATGTTCTTAGGAACATCTATCATTATGGTGTTTGAATAGTTTTCTTCCATTGCTGTGGGCTAATACTCTGTGTCTTTTTCTTTCCTCATAGAGCTTTTCTTATGTTACCACTATAGGCTAATAATGTATAGAGAAGCTGTTGCATACTGATGAATAGGTGATACACAGTTTTTCTACAAAAAATAATTGTTGCTTTTGTACAAGCTTTAGGAAAGTTGCGTTAATTTGTGGAAATTCCATCAGCAACATAAAGTGCTTTTCCCGTTTTGTATCTATATTAGAGAAATGTCTCTGTTCAGATTTTAATGCTCAGTAATCAAAGAACATATTTGCCATTTAAAATACTGGATTATTCAGATTGCTCAGATTACTAGGTAGATGAACGAATTCAGAGACTGAAGCTCAGATCTCAGTTTAATACATGTAGATGTGCATAGATACAAATGACATATATGTGTCATGATTATATAACAAAAATTATGATATAATTTTGCATGGTAGAAAACAATTACCACAACCTTACATGTTAACAAACTTAGCAACTGCATAACTCTGTTTTAATATAAAAAAAAATGAAAAACATATAGTACTCTTCAAATATATTGTATTAGATACACTCCTGCAACATATATAAGGAAAAAAATCAATATAAAAAATCACAAATTTCAGGAAAACTTAAAAGAGTATTTATATTTTTTAAAACTTAAGTAATCTATAAGTTAGAAAAGTTAAGTAATACAGACTTGAGGTATTTCTAGCCAAAGAAATCTTGAAAGAGTTAGTTTCTAAGGGCTGAGGATCCACTTACTATTTACAGGTAGACTTTGCAAGATCAGCAAGAATGATCTGATAGCTTTTGGTTTAATATAAAAATAAATACAAAGGAGAAGCAACACGTCTGATAGCTTATATGAACAAGAAAGCAATGAGCCAGCAAATGGATGAATCATTGCAGAGGGTCTGATAAAAATACACTGACCTCACTCTGACATTCAGTCAAAACCGCAATCTTTTATTGTTTGTGTGAACTTTTCTTCAAAATGTGGTAATTAGAAAAAAATCCAAAGTAACAGATTGAATTTTATGTGGGAGTTGTTAATATCTCTGGTCAGTGTGTTACTTATTAGCATATTTATTCACAGATTACAATTTACTAAGGTTTTTTGTATGTATGCATCATATTTAGTAATCATTTAAAATATTATTTAAGTCAGTCCTCCAATGCTACTGAGTTTAATCAGAAAAGACTAGAGATCCGAATTTCTTTAGAAAATGGAGAAATACATTTTAAGGAGTTATGAATTGAGATCTTAGACCTATTATTTGTCCAAGACTCCCTTGTCAACCCATCACATGAAACCTAAAATTCGACACTCCATCTCTTGGACCCTTGTACAGGTACTGCAGGACAGCTGATAAAAAACTACACTCAAACTGAGAAGGTGCCTAAAGTTACCCGAGAAGAAACTCGTGGAAATGAAGGAGTCTTAAAACCTACCCCTTTTGGTATTTTGACTATCAAGCCTGAAATTATTTTGGATATGTCTACATTAGCAAGTGGGGAAGTCCACTGAGACCCAAATTCATTAAGGAAAATAGTTGCTGCTGAGGACCTGACATCCACACTATGAATGTTTCAGAGAGCTTTTCCTAGGAGGAGCGTGGCTTGGTCCCTGTGACTGAATGCTGACTAGTACCTGGAGCGTATCAGAAGCACACCTTCCAGTTCAGTTCCACCAAAAATAAATGCAGTTTGTGTGTGCATGTTGTGAACCAAAGCACAGTCAACGACGAAGCTTCAGAGATTCTTTTGCAAAGTGCATTATCAGTAGAAGGGAAAACACCAGTTCTCCTGGTTTCAGCTGGGATAGAGTTAATTTTCTTCCTGATAGCTGGTAGGGTGCTGTGTTTTGTGATGAAAATTATGTTGATAGTGTGCTGATGTTTTCAGTTGTTGCTGAGCAGTCAAGGATTGTTCAGCTTCCCATGCTCTGGCCTGCCTGGGGGTGCACAGGGAGCTGGGAGGGGGCACGGCCAGGACTGGGGCAGTTGGCTGGGGAGGTGCCACGGCTTGGGAACTAACTGGGCATCGGTCAGCAGTACATCACTTGTTCTGTATATTGTTTTATCATTATTATTATAATAATATTCCCCCCCCACCACCATTCAACTGTCTTTATCTCAACCCATGAGTTCTAACTTTTTTTCCCTATTCTCTCCCCCATGCCGCTGGGGGCAGGGGGGCGAGCAAATGGCTGTGTGGTTGTTTTAGCTACCCGCCGGGTTAAACCACACCACCAATGTAGATTCATCCTTCATCTACTGAGGAGCCACAGAGTCTAGACTCTTCAGACAAGTTGTCTATATTAATTCTTAAAAAGAGAGGCACGGATGGTGGTGATGGTGCCTGTTATCAGAGTAAAGGGCACAGTTTCTACTTCTTAGATGACCTGAAGCAGTAGGCTACATTATCATGCTCCTCTGCTCATCTCATCCTCTCATCTGCTCTCTGATACACTGAGATATGGGTTATTTTACTGCAGTGACCCAGCTTTATTGGGGGAGAGCAAAATCTTTTTCTAAGACAATATCCTGGCAAAGAAAGCTCGGAGTGAAAAACTTTCATGGTAAAAAGGGCAAGATCTCCCCATTCTTTGGTGAGTAAAAACAATTCCTCAGTCTCAACTTAAGAGAAAATGTCAGGAAATTTATTATTGAAGAGCCAAATCTTGTGGCTGTTAAGAAGTGTTCTTTAATTGCCTGCCATATGGGATCCCTCACTGGATATAAGCTTTCTTCACCATTTTTTGGGATGGATCCTCCTGGACAGATGGTACTGAGTGTGTAAGATTGAAAAAATTTACAACATGCCCCAAATCAAACAAACTAGAAACTGAAAATTTCATAGCCAAAGTGACAGAGGCTCCCAGTAAGTTCATGCACTATCAGGTTTAGGTACTCTGAGCAATGCTTTGGACTCTGATTTTGACTGTGCACACATGTATTTAAATGCTGCTTGTAAAAAAGGTGTGTAGTTTAAATGTGTAACAGTTATCCCTTGTGAGAATGAATAACTAGTATGAAAAATGAAGCATTAATTTATAACAAGCATATTTATTCTCTTGATATTAGAACTTCTATTGCCAAATATAGCAGGAAGGTACAATTGACTTTTCCATTAAAATTTCATAATAGCAACAGATGTACTCAAGCATAACTTCTGTAGCTCAACCAGCAGTTCACCTTAATCTGTGGTTTAATACAAGAAATAGGTGTGAATTATTTCAAGACCTCAAGACTGACTGAGAGCAAATATTGCAGAATCATCAGTATGTTGAGTATGAACACATAATCACAACATCATCTGCTTCAAAAAGTAGCAAATGGAAAATGTATTTTTAATTAGGCAATGAAGGGCAACTTTCATGCTTTCTGACTGTAGTTTAGGAAACATTAATTTCCCACCTTGTGAAGAGGGAGGTTTCTTCTGAGATTAAGTCAGGGTATGTGTAAATGGGGAAGCCTGAGATTACTTTCAAGTTGTGTCACTGCTGATCAGAACTGAAGCATGCACCAGTGTGCTCTAATCCTGCCTCCCTCAGGAGAGCAAGCAGGCCATGGAGACTGACAGATGTGCAAGTATCTGCTGCTGAAGACTCTAGCTAGGGTTATGTGATGATGTACGCTCCAAGATCAGTCTACACAGGCCCTTTCAGCACCCAGATTAGGTCCCTGGTACTGTTTAGTTCTGGTTTTTGATACGTTTAATAGTGGGCACAGTCTGTCTCACTTCCCTTTAATTACTTTTCCCATAATTTTTCTTTTTCTCACTTTCTTTGTAGTGCATTGTTTGCCCCTTCATACCCAGACCCATACCCATACCATCTCACATCTCAAATGTGAGATGGCATACAAATGGAGAGCGTGGAGGAAGAATACACAGCGCATTTTTTTGCCAAGGTTGGCTGACACTGGCCTGGTAGTGTTAAAAATTTCTCTTACAAGGTTAAGCTTACAAAGCTCCTTCTCCAGAAAGAGAGAGAATTTCCTCTAGGGGAGTTAGGAGTAAGTCTGGATAGCCTTCTGGAGGCACTTCTTCATTCACTGAAGATAGAACGTCTCTAGGAAGATTAACCACATTTAAATGAAATGCTCCTTTTTTCCAATTACCTTCTATTTAAATATGGTAAGCTCTTCAAGTCACAGGTTTCCTTTCATGTCCGTAAGCACCAAAAATACTTAGGAGTAGTAGATTAAATACATATTTAACTTTTATAACTAATATCATACCTTGTGGCAGAGTTAAACTCTTTTTGAAGCCTGCAAAGAATAGACACCTGGTCCAGCCAACCCATTGAATAAACTCCAAGAGTGGGTGGAAGGAGAGAGCATCTGCTCCTTTAAGAGTGTATGGTCAAGGACCTTTGCAATGTAAAAAGGGGGTAATAAGAAAAGAAAAACACCATAAATAAAAACATACAGAGAAACAAGCCTAAGAGACAAATGCAATGGAGACAAAGACCAGAAACAAACCTGTTCAGTCACAGTAGTTAGTGGGCTATCAAGAAGTTGCAAGCAAACCCGGACTTTGCAAACCTGAGGGTGGAGGATGATGGAAGGTGGTCGGTGGAGCTATGCACACTGATGAGGGAGTGTGCAGGGGAAGGGGAAGCAGGGACGAACAAAGGAGGGAACTGACAGAAAGGGGTATAAAAGGGTCTGATTGCGTATGAAATGGGGCTTGTCAACACATTTGTCCGATGGAGCCCTGCACCTGATCACCACAGTCTGTCCTGTCTTATTATATCCTTTTTTAACTAGCTCTCCACATGATATCACCCTCTGTCCCATGTGGGTGAATGCTGCAAGGACTGAGTGCCAGCTACTGGGGGCTGGTGTGAGTGAGCCGAGTGAGGGTCTCAGGACTGGCAGCTGGAGTAGGACCACCTCGTGCTGGTTGGGGGTGGGAGGCAAGTGGTTCTGTTGCCCCCAGACGGGGTATGCGTGGGGTGTGCATTCAACAGCAAACTCCAAGCTGGACACACCAGCATGTAGGAGGCCCTGGGTCAGAGCAAGAATATCAGGTGGGTAGAGGGTCCGTGGGGACAGGCGGGTGTGGGATGCCTGTGCAACGAGCATGTCAGTGTGTATGTGTTTTGCAGCAAGCACTGAGCTAGACCATATGGCAAATTGGGGACCTGTGGGTTGCGTAAGAGGGTCTGGGGTCCTGGCAGGGGTGTCAAATGGACAGAGGGACCATGCTGGTACTTGATGGATCTATAGCTGTGCATGCGCTGTGAGCCTGGAGGGTGATGTGTGTGTGCCCACACTAGTGACCTCGGTCTCTGCCAACCCAAGGGGAGGTGGGGACGGGGAGCTCTGCTTATCTCTGATGTGAGTCCTATATGTAGGTGCTGTTGAAGGCAGAGCCCTCTCTGCACGGCCAGCCATGTCCCTGTCCTGTGTGTGTCCTGTGCACCTTTCCTCCTGGATGGTCCTGCAAAAGGGAAAAGGGGCAGCCACGTCCCTCAGCCTGGGCAGAGACCCCAGCTCTCTGGGGCACCGGGCTGGGCTCCAGCAGTCAGGCAGGAGGAAGTCCTGGGCCAGAGCTGCCGGAGGTGGTGGCTGCTACTAACAACCCTTAACAATAACCACAGTTAATATTGTTAGACAAAGTTATGATCATTAAGTCTTCTGTTATTCTATGAGAAGTAATTACGCTCCTTTTGGAAGTAGTTTGAGAAATAAGTATCGATATTAAAGTACTCTATAAATTATGTGTATTCAAAATTACTTTTGGAATAAAGCCCTTAACCTTTCCGAGAAAAATTAGTACACATAACTTCTATATTTAGAAATAATTATACAGTTTCATATATGTAAGTAAAAAGAAAATGTAATTATCTCTACAATAGATCCAATGAAAAAAAGGTTTTTATGGAAAATGGACATGGAAATCTTTAATTAAGATCATGTTGGACTCAAATGCCAAAATGCCTCTTGAATAAAAAATAAATATTCCCTCAGTGCAATGTATACTGAGGAGTTATAGTAAGAAATTATCACTAGAACAGGATAGGAAAAGGAAAGTTCCTACATTTTATAAGATTCATTCATTGTTGTTTCTAGCTCTTTTGCTGTAAGGAATTATTACATAGATTAAATGATCACAGAGAAATATACTTTTTTATATCTTTCTTATTTGCTTCTATTTTAATTTCAGAGAACTATTTTCCAGTTGCCCAGACACAACACACCAGAAAAAAAAATCCAGGTGTTGGAATAGCTACCTTTCTTAGTGTTCTGGGCCACATAATGCTATAGCACTTAAAAATGGAAAAGAAAGTCCCATGTTCACTCTACCAAACCTTGAGCATCTCATTCAGGAACACATACTAGATTTTCTCTATAGCTATCTAATCCTCAATTAAAATCCAAGTGAGAGGAGATGTACGAAATACAGCAATCACGTCCAATATGTATTCTTTTGTGACTGCAGCCTACTGATGTGGGATGAACTGGTGGACCAAGCCTTCAAGAGTTGATCTTGGAATAAACATATTAAGCTTGTATGTTTTTTTGTTACGTTTTTCTTTATAAAATTCAGTAATTTATCAGTAATTACAGATGCACAGGTGCAGGCTACACCTTTTCACCTTTTTGATATGCAATGGCTGTTACATGAAAAGTAAAGAAGGGATGTGTGTTTATAAAGATGTTCTCTGATGGTTGGTGTTCAACAGCACATCTCTTTAGCACTTCAGGGTCGGGTGCAAAGCACCAGGGTCCTTGAAGCATATGAGACATTGTTTAATTGAGAACAGTAGGCAGGAATGTTAACACTTTTGGGAATGATAACTGAATTTTGGATGCCTACCTGCAGAGTGAGAAAATGGATAAGTAGCCAAACTTCAGTTTAAAATTCCTGGACCTGCCAGTTCTTAGCACTCTAGAAAATCAGGATTGAGGCCTATGAAATTGGGGAGATGAATCTCAGCAGGACTACTGAATGTATCAATCTCTACTAGTAAGACCAGCCTTCAAGTATCCCAGGCACTTAAGACCAGTGGGAAAATCTGGAGCAAGGAAGACTTACCCTTGGAGGAGGAGGACCAGCTTAGGGAACATTTAAACAAACTGGACATACACAAGTCTATGGAACCTGATGTGATGCACCCATGAGTGCTTGGAAACTGGCCAACGTTATTATAAGACCACTCCCAACTGCCTTTGAAAGGCCAATCAAGAGAAGATCCTGAGAACTGGAAGGAAGAAAACATCACTCCTATCTTCAAGAAGGACAAGAAGGAACATCTGGGGAACTACAGGCTGGGCAGACTCACCTCGAGTCTTTGGGAAGGTGTCAGAGCAGGCATTTTCAAACACATGATGGACAAGAAGCTGGTTAAGTCTAGTCAGCATGGATTTACAAAAGAGATCACAAATTACAAACCTGATAGCCTTCTACAGCTCAGTAGCAGAGGGAAGAGCAATGGATATTTATCTTGTTTTTAAGATTTTTGACGCTGCCTCCCATAACATGTTCCTCAGCAAACTGGTGAAGTTTGGGCTACATAAGTGAGGCCCAAACTGTTGGGCTCAAAGCGTTGTGATCAGCAGCATAACATCCAGCTGAAGGCCAATCACCAGTTGTGTACCCTGGGGGCAGGCTGGAGAAATGGGCTGATGGGAACCTCATGAAGTTCAATAAGGGGAAATGCTGAGTCCTGCTCTGTGTACAGTGAACATAATTGGCAGGGGTTTGGTACAGGGGGAGGGGATCCAGGAGTGACCTGCATAGGAGGTCAAGGACTGCCCTGGGCTGCTCAGTTGGTTCCAGCCAGCTCAGAAACAGCAAAAGCAGACCCACTGTATGCCAAAACTAGAACCAATCAGATGAGTTTATGGCGCCTCGGCAAAAACATATTTAAGAAAGGGCATTAACCACTAGGAGACACAAGAGAAATGCAGGGCAGAAGGGACGCCAGAGCAGGAGAGACACCAAAGGAAGACACAGGAGCAGAGTCAGGAGAGACCTGCAAGCTGGAGAAACACCAGGGCTAGAGTCCAACAGTTTGTAAAGCAGCTTTGTAGAGAAGGTCCTGGAGGTCCTGCGGGACAACAAATTGACCACAAGCCGACAACGACCCCTCGTGGCAAAGAAGGCCAATGGCATTCCAGACTGCATCGGGAAAAGCATTGCCAGCAGGTTGTGGAAGTATCCTTCCCCTCTGCTCAGCTCTGGAGAGGCCACAACTGAAGTACTGTGTCCAGTCTAGTACATGAGAGACATGGACATATTGGAACAGGTCCAGTTCAGGACCATGAGGATAGTTAAGGGACAGGAATATCTGACATACAAGGAGAGGATGAGAGACCTGGGATCGTTTAGCCTGGACAAGAGAAGGTTGGTGGAGAAGAGGAATCTCATCAGTGTGATGGGATATATAAAAAACTGATGTGAGGGTGTAAAGAAGGGAGAGCCAGACTCTTTTAAGTGGTATTCAGTGAAAGGACAAGAAGCAATGAGCACAAATCAAAATACAAGAAATTCCACTTAAACATAGAAAAAAAACTTTTTACTGTAAGGGTGGTGAAACACTGGAACAGGTTGCCCAGAGAGGTAACTCAAAACCTGATTGGACACAGTCCTGATGACTTGCTGTAGGTGACCCTCCTTTGAGCTGGACTAGATGATCTCCAAAGGTTTCATCCCAGCTCAGTGATTCTGTAATTCTCTGATTCTACAGTTAAAGTTATTAAAAAGGCTGTTTCAGACATTCTGAAAGTGTTTACAAATTTGAGTTGAATGTACTATATATGGTTCTTGTTTCTAGACAGAGAAAACAAAATCATCAGAGGATGAGGTAGAAAGGTCATCTTTAATGCAGCAGCTCAGTGTTTGCAACACTTCCATGAGGTGAAAGACGTCTGTTCAGTTTCCTCCTCTGCTTAAGTCTGTTTGAACCTATGATAACCTACTCCTCAAGGAATTCCTGTGAAATTTGCCTTAAGCTTGATTCTCGGATGTATCATTGACACTCTCTTTTGCTGGAAATCTTTCATTTTCAGGTTGTGCAGGAACAGTAAACATTATTGAAATGACTTCCTCAGGCAGTCATTAGCATAGTCATAAGAAAGGAGTTCCACAAATGAGTTTCATTTCCCCTTCTGAAGAGGTATTTTTCCACAAATAAGTGGCCACAAAGGAAGAATGGGGATAACAAACTCTATACTTGTCCTGGTAGCATATTCTGGTGGGAGCTCAGAATGCAAGTTTAGTTTATCCTCACAGGGAAGGAGTAAAATCCAGATGCCACACATATTGGACATGTTCTGTGATCACTAGGTGGTTGTTCAAAGGGAGACTGCTTATATTATCACATTCATTGTGGATTGAACTTTCCTCTTGTTTGTTTTCTGGAAGATGCCTGCGGGGAACTGGGCCACTTGAAAGCAGGTCAGGGACTGGACCACTTGTATTGTCCTTGGCAAGGAGGGAGGTATTGTTTGGTAAAAAGAGGATGAAAACAAGTTCGATAACCATATTTTAAACTTATTTATATATACTTGAGTGCTGAGTCAAAGAGTCAGCTGTGAAGGTAACTATAACCTGAGGCTCTTACTCTATAAACTGGGTTGAATTCACAGATAATGGAAAAATTAAAAAAAACCCCAAACCAACAAACCACAGACCTATGATTTTCATTCAAGGTTTGTTGAGTTCTGTGGTCAACTGAAATGCTATTTTCCTTTTATGAACAATGTTACAACATACGACTGCCATAGCACTTAAAATGGTGTTGGCCTTGTGAGGAAGCACGGATGGCAATTCCACTTCCATTGACTAGAAATTAATCAGTGCAGAAATTACTGTACTTTCTTCCTTCACCAAACCAATTTAGAGAGATACTAATAACAGAACATTACGAACTTCTTGCTCTTCTTTTTCTCTTTCCATCTGAAGGCATTTGCTCACAAACACAGAGAACCTGATTTTCTATTAGCTGCCACTAAAAATATCATTTATGAAATACACTTAGATAACCATGAAAATCTTACAGTGAATACAAAGACAGAAAATATATGACAACAGAACATGTTTTAACTGTATGTGGACCTTCAGTGACAAAGAAAAGAAACATCATGGCTGGAGTTGCTGATATTTGGCAAGTAGGTCACACAGATGGAGTGATAAAAGCACTTGTTATAACCATAGACAAAATTAGATTATTAGGTGGAGAGGGTTGTATTTCATATCACAAATACCACTGCTACATGCAGAAGGATATTGGAAATCTAGTCGTAATTTTTCTATTACTTTTACCATGCCAAAAAAATGCATTAGCATTTAATCACATTCCTCTCAGATTATTGAACCAGTCTCTACACAGAAAAGGCTAAAGTACTCTTTTTTTTTTTTCCCCCCTCAGTCTTCACAGTCAAAATTTGATTCCAGCCCTTCCCGTGTACAGTCTGAGACCATAGATTCATAGAATCATAGAATAGTTCGGGTTGGAAGGGAACTTTAAAGCTCATCTAGTCCAACCCCCCTACAAGGAGCAGGGACATCTTCAACTAGATCAGGTGGCTCAGAGCCCTGTCCAGCTTGACCTTGAATGTTTTCCGGGGATGGGGCATCTGCCATGTCTCTGGGAAACCTGTGCCAGTGTTTCACTACCCTCATTGTCAATAATTTCTTCCTTATATCTAGTCTAGATCTGCCCTCTTCTAGTGTAAAACTATTACCCCTTGTCCTATTGCGACAGGCCTTGCTAAAATATTTGCCCCCATCTTTCTTATAAGCCCCCTGAAGTACTGAAATGCTGCAATAAGGTTTCCCTGGAGCCTTCTCATCTCCAGGCTGAACAGCCCCAGCTCTCTCAGCCTGTCCTCACAGCAGAGGTGTTCCATCCCTCACATAATTTCGGTGGCCCTCATCTGGACCCGCTCCAACAGGTCCATGTCTTTCCCGTGCTGAGGGTTCCAGAGCTGGATGCAGGACTCCAGGTGGGGACTCACCAGAGTGCAGTAGAGGGGCAGAATCACCTCCCTTGACCTGCTGGCCACACTTCTTTGGATGCAGCCCAGGATACAGTTGCCCTTCTGGGTTGCCAGTGCACATTGCCGGCTCATGTCCAGCTTTTCGTCCATCAGTACCTCCAAGTCCTTCTCAGCAGGGCTGCTCTCAATCCCTTCATCCTCCAGCCTGGATTGATACTGGGGTGTGGCCCAACCCAGGCGAAGGACCCTGCACTTGGTCTTGTTGAACCTCCTGAGGTTCACAGAGGCCCATTCCTTGAGCTTGCCCAGGTCCCTCTGCATGGCATCCTGTCCCTCAGGTGTGTCAACCGCACCACTCTGCTTGGTGTCATCTGCAAACTTGCTGAGATAGAGAGAAGCAACTAGCAGGGGGGCAGCAACAATTAGGAGCTACTTAGAGTAGCTGGTAGTAGTGAGATCCATAGGGCTATATAAGATTCATTCAAGGGTGTTGAAATAGCGTGCTATCATGAGGAGGTTGACTATCATCTGCAGAAAGTAGATGACAACTGGAGGAATTCCCTGACAGCTGGAAAAAGTCTAATGTTATGCTTATCTTCATGAGAAGTAGGAAGAACCTTGGAACAATAGGCTGATCAGCCTCACTGTTATAAGGCAACCAAGAGTTAATCATAAGTTAATGCGTAAATGTGGATGCAGCTGAGGTATGTTCTTTGCCTGGGAACAAGCTGGATGTCCTTGAGTCAGTCAGGACTGGATAATGAAGGAATTTCTAATCTCGATTTTGCCTCAGATTTGTCCTTCAGGACAGGAATGTCCCAAAGCATGAGTGAACTATTTGTGTGGTTAATCAGTATGTTTAGAATAGTCAGCCAAAAATGTGATTAAACTGTTTCCTTAAGTGAACTAGCCTCATTATAATACTAAAAATCCTACCCATAGGTCAAGAAGACATCAGCCCAGGTAAGACTCCCACCCCTGAGTATTTCTAATTTATGATTGTGTAACCGTATGTAAATTAACTGACCAATCAGTGTGAGAGGGGGCTGAGTTAAGGTAGTGACTATAGATAAGAATGTGTATAAGAAGCGCCACAAAAAGTCCCTAGGTGTACTTCTGGGAAGTAGCTGGAAGTTCAGCAGCCTACTGAAAAGGACTTGCAGGATGTCCTCCTTGGAGGACAAGCAGATGTGGGTGGTGTTACAGTCATACTACATATACCCTAAGATTAAAATGAGTCTTCCATCTCTTTTCATGAAGTATTAGAATAGAACTGATCATGGCTTTGGTGATCTCAGTGTGAAAGACACTTACTTGATATCTTGCATTTTTTTTTCATTTCCTGTGAATTTTAATGTCATTGGACTGGTCAATAATGTTTCTATGAACTTTAAAAAGTTCTTACCAAAATAGTCACCACACCTAGCTTTGCATTTAATATCCACATTAAAAATTATTTTAATTTACATATTGAAACATACCTCTAAACTAGCAAACTAAACAGTTTTGAGATTCAAAGGTCAACACATGCACGCTATTTATTAAAAGCCTTAGACCTCTGAAGAGGAGGTCTGGACTAGACTAAATCCCAAACTGTGCTCATGAAGAGCTTGGGGCAGTATTGGTTGTTCGAGGCTGCCAGGTGTGGTTATAAAAATTGAACAGTTTAGACAGTTGAGCTGCCATGCCTGCTCCTGTTACCATGCTACTTAAATTACTAATATAGAGATAGCAAAAGGGGCTGAGAAGGCCCAGTAAAGATAAGAAGTCCCAGTAAGCAACATGGCAAAAGGAAATTTAAAAAAAAAAATTGGAAAAAGAAAGTCCGTAGCCCAGTGCTACATCTGAAGTATAAAAGATTTTACCTTTACATGTAGAAAAGACATATTTATTTATTTATTTATGTTCTATGAGCAGTAAAAGTTATCTGGCAGGATGAAACAGTTTCAGGCCATGACATCATGTGACTCAGAAAAATTACACCTAATGGTCTTAAAGAAAGGAGCCAGAAAGCTCTGTGAACGTCATAGTGTAATGAATGATATATTAGGAATTAATCTTTGAAAATGGCAAAAAAATCCGGAAGATGTCTGCTCACATATTTCTGATATTTAGATATGGTAAAAAGGGTGAAACAGCATCACTTCTAAACAACATAATAGCTAATGCAGGGCCAGCAACAAAGACTTAGCACGTATCTGACTAGCATAGAGTTACTGACTATATAGTCACACTTCAACCCTTGCAAGAGGTTCAAAGAACAGCTTTAAAAGAGGGAAGATTCAGGAGAAAAAAGGAGCCTTATGACGTAAAGCTTGAAAAGCACACTATCCATCTAGTCAGAGAGAAGCTATGGAGGTCACTTGTCCATAACAAGCAGTGGGTACTTACCCAGTGTGGGAAATAGAGAAGTTTTTCAGCCCTACAGACAAGAGCATGAGATAGCACAGCTGCTAGAAGTTGAAGCCAGGCCACTTCCCTGAGGATGAAAATTAAACATTAGAACTGTTCATCAGAAGAGGTGGAGGAACGTTAAGCTCTTGCAGAGATATTGAATTTCATTTTAAAAGCCAGCCATTGATCCATCTCCTGGGAGCAATCCTGTAGTCAGTGTTCTGAGTGAGCTTTTGCAGATCACTGTGTAGTCCCATGGCAACACTTGAGCTTCTCTGTGCTGAGCTGCCCCAGTATAATGATGTGCCACATCAGACCGGGTCAGAGTCCTCAGTGCATGTCCTGTCATGCGCTATACCCATATCTTGGCCAGGAGCCCAATATGTGCTAGTATCTCTGGAGCTACCAGAGCAAGACAAGTCCCAGCTTGGAGCTACAGAGACAGCTAGTGCTAGCCCCAGAGAGGGCTAATTCTAGCTGTTTCAAACACTCTTGGTTTTGGGGCATTATAGGCTTGTTTTGAATTTCTCCTATCACTGTCATTTGCATTAGTCTTTGGACAAAATGACTTCTCAGCTTGAGAAGCTTCAACTTATCTCTCACTGCATGCATGTCCAAAAGATAACTGCTCAGGTTGTATGTTAAAAACAGGGAACCCCTCCTCATCCACACCCACTGAATGCTTTTGCAGAGTTTTTCATGACTGACTGTTGGCAGGCAACTGAAAATACCCCTACTGTGGAATTAGAATTAACACTTTAATGATTGCTAAGAAGATCTGACAAAAATAGAAGGAGATAATTAGCAATAATTTAAAGAGTAGACTGTTCTTACAAAATACAATTCCCAAATCCAGTTCTCTCTCCTCTCTTCTGAACTAATAAATGTTTTCTGGTTGTCCATGCCTAAGCCTCCCACCAGCCCACCAGTACATGGTGGCTGTGCTAGGACATCATTAACACCATTAGCAATCTGTTAGTCAAGGTTCCTAGGGAAGGGTTTTTGGCAAACCCAGAGGTTTTGCCTGTCATAATAAATAACATGGTTTGACTGGGATTGCATAAACTGAAGGCCAGCTGACATACACAGTTCAGTTCTCATCTCCACAAAACCAAGAGGTGGACACATCTGAACTACACTGGGATTGATCTACAGCACATGTTAACTCCTGAGCTGGGCCTGGGACACTGCTATTATGCTCAGCCATGCCAGGGTCAGTGCTAAGAAATTAATGGTGAGGAAAATAGTGCCTGGGTGCTTGTGTCTGCACACTAGCCTGTTTAAAGAACTAAATGCACATATAGAGGTAGGCAGAGTATCTCAGCAGCACAACACTAACAGCATCAACACAGCTCTACTAAATTACAGTTCTGCAAAAAAAAATCTTGTGGTTCTGGACTTGCCTTCTCTGGTCAAAAGCAGACAGCACAAACTGAAAATGTTATTCTGGACACCAAGCTTATTAGGAGGGAAGTATTACAGTGTCAACCCAGCTGTCCCTTTTGCTTTAGTCTTGGATACTTGTATAACATGATAAAATATGTGAGAAATAGCTTAAGAGCCTGATTGGTAAAAGAATATGCCAATACACCAATATTTGATAGTAGATGAAGCCCAGAAACAAGAAAAAGAAGCAGAAGGCTGAGCAGCCATTTCATAAGAATAGAGCCCATGATGTCATATCAAAACCAAGAAGTGAAATATGATTTCAGTTCAGTTGCTTTATAAATAAAATAATTGCTGGGATACTGGAGATCTGGGATGTCCACGTAATTGCATGCCTAAATGAGCAGAGAAAGGGTAAAGGATTCAGCCAAAACACCATGTAAGCAGACGCCACACAAGGAGATGTGGGAGTCTTGCCACCAGCTGGTCAGTTCTGAAGGAGAAGTGATGCCTTTCACAGACCATGCATGTGAGGAGATGAACTGCAGTTGTCTGGAAAACATGAGCAAAACATGCTGGCCAAGAAATACAAGCATCAGAGTCCCTTGGGGCTAGTAACAAAGTCAGACAAGCATCTTACCCAGTCTGCCCTAGAAGTTATCAAAAGAAGTGATGACTACATAATTTCTGCTTAATATTTCACGACCTAGTCAGATGAAATGAAAGAAATCACCAAAGATGTCAAATTCAAACGTATAGTGCTTCAAGGCTACTTTTCATTTGTACGGACTCCCTCTCCCAAACAAATAGCTTTCTTAAATACAGAGAAGATGCAAGGAAGGGATTTGACAGCTCTAACTAACTTTAACTCTCTAGTGAAAGAGTGGACTTTATTGTTTGATTCCAGACCACTGCTGAAGTCTAGAAATTTCCTGTAAAGTTTGCAATGCAGCAAAAGGAATTAACAGAATCACAGAATCATTAAAGTTGGAAAAGACTTTTAAGATCATCAAGTCCAACCACCAATCCGACACCACCATGCCCACTAAACCATGTCCTGAAATGCCGCGTCCACACATTTTTTGAACACTTCCAGTGATGGCAACTCTACCACCTCCCTGGGCAGTCTATTCCAATGCTTGATCACTCTCTCAGTAAAGAAAATTTTCCTAATATCTAGTCTAAACCTGTCCTGGTGCAACTTGAGGCCATTTCCTCTCGTCCTATCACTAATTTGTTGGGAGAAGAGACCAACATCCACCTCACCACAACCCCCTGTCAGGTAGTTGTAGAGAGCGATGAGGTCTCCCCTCAGCCTCCTCTTCTCCAGACTGAACAACCCCAGTTCCCTCAGCTGCTCCTCATAAGACTTGCTCTCCAGCTTCATTGCCCTCCTCTGGACATGCTCCAGCACCTCAATGTCTTTCTTGTAGTGAGGGGCACAAAACCGAACACAGTATTCAAGGTGTGGCCTCACCAGTGCCAAGAGAGCACTCACTAAAAGCCAAGAACACTAATGCCACCCTGGGTATGTGTCCACTGTGCAATGTCAGCAAAGGCAAGTGCTGGTCACATCTCACAACGTGAACTTCACTCTATTTGAGCACAGCTTCCTTTAATCTCAACTTGTTTAGAGCAATACATCTTCCAGACTTTCCATTAGAAAATATCAGTTAAATAAATGAATAACAAATTTTGAAATTTAATATCAGAATTTTGGATGGAAATGTACTGATCCTGTCAGATTTTACTTGAAAAATTATTGAAACAGATTATTTCCATCTTATCATTCTAATTTGCATAGCATAAGAGAACTTAAAGCAGATAAGACAGTGACTCCTAAGTAAACTATATTGGTGACACTGAAATAATTCTTTTGGGAGATAGTTATTAAAAAAACCTGGGAGATTTCAGATTTCATTAAAATTCACAAACTCATGAGTTGTATTGAAAAACTGGTACTATTGTGTGATGGGAATTCTGGGGAATTCAAATGTATGTCAATGTAAACACATTTTCTCAAAATCCCCCAACTCCCCAGCTTTTAAATTCCCTTTTAATCCTTCTAAACTCATTATAAGAAACTAATTTCCGTGGATAAGAAATCACAAAATAAACCCAGAAGATATTAGAATCATAAAACCTTTGGGTTGGAAGGAACCTTTAAAAGTCATCTAGTCCAACCCCCCTACTAGGAGCAGGGACATCTTCAACCAGATCAGGTTGCTCAGAGACTCACCCAACCTGACCTGGAATGTTTCCAGGGATGGGGCATCTACCACCTCTCTGGAAAACCTGTGCCAGTGGTTCACCACCCTCATTGTCAAAAATGTCTTCCTTATATCTAGTCTAGATCTACTCTCTTTTAGTTTAAAACCATTACCCCTAGTCCTATTGCAACAGGCCCTGCTAAAAAGTCCGTCCCCATCTTTCTTAGAACCCCCTTGAAGTACTGGAAGGCTTCAATAAGGTTTCCCTGGAGTGCTCTCCTCCAGGCTGAACAACCCCAAGTCCCTCAGCCTGTCTTCATAGGAGAGGTGTTCCACCCTTCTGATCATTTTTGTGGGCCTCCTCTGTAGCTGCTCCAACGGGTCCATGTCTTTGCTATGCAATATGTTCTATATTAATGTGTCTCCCTTTATTTCTCTCTACCTTCCCCAAAGACTAATTAGGCTATGTATATTACACATGTTCATCCCAGGCAAAGATACACTTCATCAGCTATGATAAAGATGGAATTCAGTTTGAGATGAAGATACCTAAATTAATAGTGTGTCTATAGGCACACTAAGTGTCTCATTTCTCATTATAGTCGATGGCAGTATTGCCATTGGTGCAGGGAAAGCAATTTAGCTCATCCTTCAGCAAAGACCTACAATGAAATTCAGCTGCCTAGCCATTGATGTCAGGCATCATTTCAGTTGGTGTATGTTATAATATCTGGTTTCCAGTTGTCTTTCCAGGAGGATGCAAGTCTCCCATACAACCTGTGTCCCTCAATAGGTATCTTGCACAACCCAGTGTGTCTGAACTGGCACTAGGGGTCTGCGTAGAGGCAGCTGAATCCTGCCCATAATGCTTGGTCAACTAACTCACTCCATTGGCTGTAATGAAAACTTCAACACATACAGAACACCTAGATACCTAAATGGGAGTCTTGAACTCAATCCTGCCTTCAAAAGCTGCTATGGAGTCTCTGTAAGTGAAGCACATGTTGAACGCCACACTATTTGCTATTAGCTGACATGGGTAGATGAAGTATACAGTTACGTGACTTTAGCAGAAAAATTAAGACTAAGTGAGACGCAATTGTATAAATAAATATGTCTTAGTTGAGATATATCCTATGTTTTATTTTAGGTGTTAGAGGGCTTCAGAACCTTATAGAATGAATAGAATTGATGATAGATAGATGATAGAATAGAACAAAGTAGAGTAACAGGTTGGAGAGATCTCTGGAGTCTATAGTCCCATCTTCTGCAGGGTCAGCTATGAAGTCCGACTAGGTTGCTCAAGGCCTAATTCCAGTCAGGTCTTGAAAACCTCCAGGGATGGAGACTGTCTGCATGACCTCTTTGAGCAATCTGTTCCAAATGAAATAAAACCCCTAATAGAACTTACATACTTTGTGTGCACCTTCAAGAATGTTACATTATTACAAAGAGCTTTATTTTCAGAAACATGTAGGCATTCCATGCAGTCCTGAAGAGGATGAATAGGAGGAATGAAAGGATTTAATCAGATATCCACAGACAATGGAAAATCACAAGGAGTTTTGTGATAAGTGTAATTCGTAAAATCAGTCTGGATACTATGTTCCTGTTTCAGGACAAGAGATGAGAACAACCTCACAACAGATGAAGTTATGTACAGCGAGCAGTACACAAGGCCCGACTCCATCTTTGCCCCACGGTTAAGTGTCCCATTCAGCTGCTCTCAAGAAATTAGATGGCAGATACAGAAAAGTAGTGTGGGGCTAGAAAAGTGAGAAAAAGAAAACTCTAAAAGCAAAAACTCTTATCAACAATATTTAAAACAACCTGAGCCTTGGACTCTAGTCTCTAGAGTCAACTAAAGCAATCCATTTAGCAAAGAAGGAACTATACCATAATTGGGGAACATATGCGGGCTTACAGTGATGTCCTCTATAATGGGAATGTTTATTCTGGCTTTACTATACAATATAGCCACTTCTAGTCTTCTTCAAGGAAAACAACCTGCAATTTTAGAAAGAAAAACTACTGAGAAGACCAGAACTCCAGATTTACATCTTTTATTTGTCTACCAGTACTTTCATGAAGAATATTTACCCATCTGCAGGTGTATTAGGTCTTTTCTATTCACAGTGGGTTTTATTAGAGATGTTTGAGATGTGTTTTCAACAAGGACAGTGACACAACCGCTACCAAGAGGCTTTCTGATAGAGGAACAGGTAATTCCTATCTCATTATATATGTGTCATGTTTAAATTTGCTCATTTATAAGGTCAGAGAAGTATATGGAAAAAAGCCCCCAGTACCAAGAAATTATAGTCAGATACATCATAGAAAACAGTGTATCCAGATAATGAATTGTGGAGATGGGTTCATGACCAAATAACCATGAACTTTAGAAGTAATTAAGTCAGTTTGCAAAACAAATTAATTTTGGCACTTTACACCATTATGTAATGGAAAATTTAATTAAAAATTAAGAAACTTCTCCAACCTTTGTATTTTCTGGCCCTAATTTAGCTGGGTCTGTTATAAAAACTTTCTTTTATGAGGGCAAATTACATTCTGTCTGTGAACAATGGAAACTTTTCATGTCTACTTCAGACAGAAGCATGGTCACCGTCACCTCTGCTTCATTAATGGCTGTGTGCCAAAGGAATGTAGAAAACATAAAAAACTTTAGGTCACATTCTTTTCTCCTCTACTACAACACCTTAAAAATAAAGGAGTTCTTTTTTTGAAGAGATGGGGAAACTTTTGCATAGAGCATGGAAAATGCCAAAATGTCAGCATTCATAAGAAATACATTTCTTCTTAGACCCTTAAAAACATTCACAACATTTTCAGTTCATTAAATCTGATGTTATCACTTGCAAAGTAAGCTGCATATGTTCAGGTTAGTGTGGAATCATCAGCTATTCGTTCTTAAAGTAGTAATTAACATTCATACTAGAATTCTCACCAGGAAGAATATTGTTGCTGTTTAATTTTGGGATCAGTGGATTTTAAGTTAGTTTTTAAATGAAGTGATACAGTACTTTGCTGCAGGCAATACTGATTCAGTACACTGGAGTTTCTTTAAAACTGTCACTTTTCAGAGCACAATTTCTAATTGAGATATAAGCAAGCATTGATTTTAGAGATTAGTTTTTGACTTCATAGCTTGTAAGATGAAGTAAATGAGGAAGATTAGAGAGAGAAAAGGGGGATAAGATCTAGAGATATTAATAATATAATAAATAGCATCTTTTAAAGTTAAGTTGACTGTTGTTACATAACAAGAACAGCTGGCAAATACAATCAGACCACAATGCAAAATGAGTGCGGAATGGGAAACTGTTGCTCCAAAAGACTCAGCATCTGTTTTCTTATCATCTGTCCTCAACTACCAGCTGGAGCAGAGAGGTGTTGCAGCTTGCTTCCCATCCCTTTAACTCTTCTGGCGTGGTTTGTGTACTCCTACAACCCCAGCAACGAGTACCTCCTTATCTCTGCTGCACTTGCTTTTGTCTCTTCAGGCGGCTTTTTAGCTGCCCCAGACCAGGTCTTAGTAGCCAGCAGAGATTTCTGGGAGGAAGGGGGATTAGATGGAAGAACGTGACCCATAGAAGGGATTGAAAAAATAAAAAAATAAAAAAATGCTCCTCATGTCTTCCAACAAAAGAATAAGGGCTATTGAATAAATCTAGGGAGTGTCTGCCCCCTCTCCCCCATAAAGAAGGTCGTTCTTATCAGTGCAAGTGTAAGCTGTGAAATGCCCTGTGTGAGAGTGATGAAAAGATGTAAATGCTAAATTTCATATAACTCAAAAAAAGTTATTGCATATGCCCAAGGAAGAAAGATCCAGTTTAAGGTTTATTAAATACCTGTCCACCTCTTGATAAAGAAACTCTTGAGCTGCAGAGTGATGAAAGTTCAAAGAGCATCCTTATGTCCTTATATCCTGGGCATCTCCCGATGGCCATTGGAGATGACATGATGCAGAGCCAGCTGGGCTGGTGCAGTCACCCTTTCTGTTCTCCCTGTCTGTATTCCCCTTATGTTAAAAATTGCTAACAGGCTTCAGACTCCCTCTTTAATACTCAAATAGCTGATCCCTAATAAGTAGCAGAAGACAAAGAGCAAATACATCTGCTTCTAATTTTCCACTGGAGCTGCCGCAGAGAAGGCGGAATACGGCCCAGCTTTTCTCCAGTAAGAATAAGGAAATGAACACTCTGGCCAGATACGTTCTCCTGAAAGCAGCTCACTGTAGTACTTGCATGAATACTGATGAACACTGAAATGAGTTTCAGCTGCCTTTTCCTGTAGAAAATATCCTGGGATTTTGTATGGGAATGAAAACAGAGAGATCATGGGAATCATGACTGCATGCAACTAAGTCAAAAACATTGAATTTCAGTAAAGGTTAGCTATTTAAACATCTGCATAGCACCCTCAAAATCTCTTTGAATGAAATCTGTTTCTTCAAATATTTTGCTGAATATTTTCAGTAAAGATTTCAGAGTCATATGATGGAGACAGCTAAACCTTAGCACACACTGTATCAAACAATGATTGAAATGTATTTTGTGAACTCATCCAAGTCTAATAAATGCAAAAAGTCCCAGATGTAAAAATATACATTTATGCACATGTTCCAAAATAAAATGACTTTGCATAAATGTAACAGATATAACTATGATTTTAAAATTACTGTAGCCCACTGAAAAAATCTTTATACTTGGTAATTCTGTTCCGGTAAACTGGATCATTTTAACCATATAGGTTGTTAGATGTGAGATCCTACTGCACGAATGTAAAGGTCATGGCATCATCGGAAAAGTGATTTCACAGCAATGTGTGCTGTGCCCTTGACTTTATTATGATTTGTCCATTCTTAATATCTCTGTTTATCAGTCTGGCATCCTTCCTGGCTACATCATGCATTTTTAGAGCAAACATTGCAAGGCAAAGGATGATTCTTTGGAAATGGAAATCTGAAAGTCTGAAAGATTTCCTGCCTAAGAAAAAAAGTCACTAAATATCAATTAAAAGTTAACTAGCTTTTACCATTTAAATGTGCCTGCACATATTTAACTATACGATTAATCTGGCTAGAATATTTCATTTGGCCTCCACTAATTTTCTGTGACTCTCTTCTTTGTAGAAAAGTATGAGAGCTGTATTGGTATAGATAGGTCTAATCTCCTGAACAAACAAGTAAAATGGCAATTTTGAGGAAGGAAAAATAGTGGCTATTTACTCAAAATATAAGAGCATCTTAGTCTCTTGTGTACCTGTATTTTCAAGGATACTGATATTAAAAGTGCAAAATGTAACTTGTAAAAATGTCAACCTCTGTAGCATGTAAGTCAAAAACCAACAAAAACTCATGGTATTTGTACCAGCCTTGGAGAAAAAAGCAAATGAGGGAAGACCACAAAGTTATACTGTCGCATTTTTAATAACAAGCCATTTTTATTCTCCAGACACTGGTGGGATGAAAATTTTAAAGCAAGGCCCCTACTTACTGTTTTTTTGTGAAGAAATCAAATATTTGACATGTAAAACAAGAGACCTAGCTAAATCCCTCCTATTCCTTTTCTAATTGCATATTGTGTAATAAATAGCGTACCAGAACAGTACTTCCAACTTTTGCTAGAAATTGAGGTCTGACTGTGCAAACATTGATATAAACTTCAATGGTTACAGTGAGAAGATATTTAATTATGAGGTTATGTGGTGTTGTCTGCACGTTTGTGGTGATTGAAAACAAAACAACTGTGGATTTTAGCTGGGTGTTTTCATTCTGTAAAGAGGTAGGGTTTTTGTTAAAAAACAGTGACAGTAAAATGTCTTTGTGTATGTTTTATAATGAAGAGTTTAACCTGCATATAACAAATAGATTGAATAAGTCACATGCAGAGAGTTTAGAACAGAGGTTTGATCTAAACCCTACAGGATTTTTAAACCTTCATACTCCACATAAATGTAGTGATTAGAGTCCTCTGAAATGTTTCTAAATGCACTCACTTTGGCTGCTGCAAAGAATGATGGTGAGGCCTGAAGAATGCATGTACATTTTATTTGGCCAGTGCATAGGCCCATGTCCTACATACATTACATTCAAAGTAACCAGAGTCTCTAGAATATAAACTTCTATATTTATGATCATTGTCCCCTAGATGCATACTGTTTAATCTTCTTTTGTCTTCTGAAGTCTACACAGAAGAATGATATTAAAAGTCCATCAGCCAATGTACTTTTGCTCCCCCAGTGGTATTTATGCTTCTACTGTTACCTCAGCTGTGTCACTGTAAAATTTGGAAGAGCTGCAAGGAAATCAGTGCAATTACTACAGATTAATGTTGTTGCCACTTACATCCAAATGTTGATTTTAGTCATGTAAGACATTTAACTTTCTTGCATGTTCTCGTTTCTACACAGTGGTGAAAAGAAGCCATTATCAAAATAAGTAATGACATGGAGCCTTGGAATGGTCATGAGACAGAGAAGAGATGAGAAATTGAGAGATCAGTTCCGGTGACCCTGACATCTTGCTAGTCACAAGTAGCTCCATCAACTTCAATGAAGTAATTAGTAGCAGAGTAAAGCTATCAAGTGAGAGTACTCAGGTGTAGTGGAAGTACTCTGCAGCTGCATGATCGAACAAACCAAAGTTAATCAAGTTTCTTCAGAGCTTCCAAAATATGTTGGCTTCAGGGCAACAGGATGCTTAGAGTATAACTGTAAGCATAAGAAAAGGAAAGGAAAAGCAAGGAGACCATATGACTTCTTAAAATTATACAGGTCTTTAAATCCCTTTTTAATTTGTGAATTATATTTTGACTGTGCGTGTACACAGAAGGCATGATATGAAGAATTATAATAAATTAGGTAGGCTTAACTGAGCTGCTATACAAAATGCAGTAGGCAGCAGGTGGTAATATTCCTATTTCTGCCTCTGTCTGAGTTTAATGTCAGAAGTCATGTATTACATTTTATTAAGACATCAGAAAACTGCAGACACACTCACAGGCTTGCAGAAAAACATTCTGTAATTTGTATTAGCTCACCGATATGTGAAAGGAACTGGAGATGCTCTGTGGTCTTTTTTAAAGCTCAGAAAAAAAGGTGCAAAACAAAGGGTTTGCTAAGCAGAAAAAAAGGATGAAAGATGAACAATCAGTTAGTTGTGTGAGGAGCAGACAGTATTTGTAGGTAGAAACTGCATATGAAGAAGAGAGCAGGAATCCGTAGAAGAGGGAGATCAACAGCCATGACTTCATGATACACTGACTGTATTGATAAACTGTCTTGCAAAGAATTAAAACAGGATTGTTGATGGTCAGAAGACATTTATGTTCCAACATACCTACTACAACAGGCAGATAAAACTCTATCATTCCTTTGTATAATAGCAATTCAGCATTGGTCTGGTACAAACATCAGAACAGAAGTGTGTTGGGTTCTGTGTGTGTGTTAAGATCCTGACACTACAGAGCTAAAATAAACTTAACAAAAATGGAAAAGACAATCTGTAGGACAGAATTTGCTCTAGGTTTCTCTTCACCCCCACCTTTGGCATGACAGACTCCAGTTAACTGGGAAGGAGTAGATTGCCTGCTGGGTAAAGTGGAGGAAGGTGTTTCAGAGGCTGACTCCATCTCTCTACCTGACTTTCTGTATGATCTTGAATAAGCCGTTCAGGGCCAAATTTACTTCTTGCACTTTACTCACAGTTTCCATTAAACTGGGTCTTTCCCCCTCAATGATGTAATTTTAATTAATTTCCCCCTTTTCAGGGATGAATTCATTTGGTCTAAATAATGTTTTATTTTCTATTAGCTCCATTCATCTTAACTGAGCTATTTAGGGTGTAAACTTAGTTGCTGCTGTGCTGGGCAAAATGGGCTCTTTGCATTGAAGAATTTCATCCACAAAAATGATGGTAGAAATGGCAGTCTGACTCAGGGAGGTACAGCAAGGCTTATTCACTAGAGCCTTTAAAATGCAGTTTATAAATGAGGAAAACCTGTGGAATCTGGTTTTAGGCAGCTGTAGTAATAGTCTTTTTGCCTCCTAGATGGAGCTAAAGCACTTGTCTGCTGTGTCTTGGCTTGTGGGATGGAGGAAAGCAAGTAACGTGACAAACATCATCGACTTCTCTTGCATTTCATAATTAGTATTACCTGCAATTTTAGACATTCCTAAGAACACATTTTACGGAATAATAATTTTAAAAGTTTGGTCTCCATTCTGTAAGGACATTCTTTTGTGAGTGTAAATCAGTTTAAAATTTACAGAGCGTTTTTTTATGTCTCTGAATCCAGGCAGTGCAGCTCACTAGATATATGTTCCAGTAAGCACTGCCAGGTATCCAGTTCAGCTTCCTGGAAGATTAATGTTCAGTTTTCTTCCCCCTAGTCCTCATAAAGGATAGAGAAAGGACTTCTGGCCCCAAGATAGAGATGGAACATATAGTCTAGATGAGACCTCCTCAGTATTCATAAGGGAAGAGATGCCACAAAGTCGAAAGCAAGGAATTCGAAAATGAAACCTACAAATCAAGAGACTATCATGAGCTGTGTGTAGACACAAAGACAAAACAAACCTTGCATCTTTTTTATCTTGTGAACAAACACGATCTAACAAAACCTAGCAAAAAACCCACCAGAACAAATGCAACAGAGCCATGCACATATAAATATATGCTGTTTCTGGGAATAGCATACATTGTTAGGAAAAGGGCACTCTTCTTTCAGAGCTCTGGTGAAACTTCAATTAAGCCATAAGCACATTTCTAAGTCTGTATCTGTCTATGCAATTCAGTACCAATCAGTATACTAATTCCTTTAATTTTCACAACCTCATTTGTGGTGAGCATCAGTATTCAGTGCATTCCGCACGCCCGTGGTTTGGGGTGAATAGACCGAAAGAAGAAATGGAGGAGGCCTATCAAAACAACCATGGGGTGAAAGCGGAAAGGGAAGAGCCAAAAGCTCTTACAAAAGACTTACAACCGATGTGACCAAAGTCTAAGAAAATTAAAAAAACAATAACACCATACCTAAAGAAGAATTTTTCACAGTTTAAAAAGAGAAAGAGGATGAAGAGGTAGTTGGTGGCCAGTGCACAAGCTGCAGGCCAGTGTCAACTAGCGTCTGGGAAAAAGACGCTGTCTATCTGGAAGATAAGGTAGTAAGTGAACTGCTAAGCAGCAAGTAAACCACTATAGCAAGTCGGCAAAGCAGAGTCACTGCAGATGAGAAGGTCGTGTCCTTTCCTCTTGGTTACTGGGCTTCTGTCTATGCTTTTGGACTCATGAAACAAACAGATCTGAAGTGCAGCCAAACAGGTGCTGCTGAATCTTTATGTCTGGCATCTGGCCTGTCTGCATTGCTTGTGATTTTAATGGCATTAATTTATTGCAATATCTTATGATGGTTTTTAATTATTTAATTTGCTGCTTGAGATGGTTTTTAATTATTTAATCCATGTTTGTTCCCTTATGTTGCTGCATATAATAATCTATGACACTGATCCTACAATACTTCCTTATTGGTGTGCCCCTTTTCCACTGCGGGTCTGCATAAAGGATCTATGCCTATGATGTGGACTTTCCTCACTTTTTTGAATTAAGCAATAATTACCTATAAAAACTGTGTACTGAAATACATTTTAATTCAAGTCTATAGGGATTTTTAATTCTCTGACAAGAATAACCTGCAATACACTTGAACTAATCTACAGAGATCAATTTAATGCAGCAGAACAGAGTGGAAATTTATTAATGTGAATACACAAATGTAGTATATTTGCTTGGTAATGAGTAGACCATGTTGGACAAGTCATCAATAAGTTAATATGTAGACAAATCTGTGTAGCCAGCAATTCTACTTTCTTGTGGAACTGCAAAAGCAATCCTGTTTTTTTTATTATCTTTAAAACCAAGGGTCTTTGTTTACCCCATCCTTCTTCGCCCTAGGTTTTTTTTCTTTTATCTATAACAGAATCCATATGCTTTACAGGAATCAAAACTTTTAAATTGCTAATTAATATTGAAAATCAGGTATTTATGTTGTGATGCCAATCATACGTTATAGAAACAGAAGTATTTGGAAATCAAGTTCCAGCTTTAAAAATGGACATACATGGTCACATTGTTACTACATACAGGTTTAAACTGCTGAAGTTGGAGTGACTCCGACAATTTGTTTTGGTATCATATAGCTTGTGCTATAGGTGTACATGCTTGACCCTGCTCATTTGTAGCAATGTACATATGTGTATGTTTCATAAGTTGATATATACGTTTGAAACCCAGACGTGGTCAGTATCTGGAACCTGAGGTCACAAACCATAGAATTTCCCTGTAAGAGTCATACCTCACCTCCAGACCTCCTACTTGAGTGGTACTATGCCACAAAACAGGAACACATGAAATTCAGGCTTCCTCTCACTGTTTCAATGTATTTCCTCCTTCAGGCATGCCTTAGTATTGCAAATACACAATCCTGATCAATAGCTAAATTCCATAACAAGTCTTTAGTTTATACACTGTAGAGTCCTCTGAAAAGTTAATCATCAAAGATGGAAATATCCCATGCCCTATAAAATATGTTAGTGTTTTTAAACTGTGTAGTCTATGTTTTGGCATGGTACATAGTATAAAGCAGACTAAAATAAGAAGCATTACATAAGCCTTTAAAGAATATCTACATAGGCCATATCTTGTCATCCTCCTCCAGCAAAATCACGACTGAAGTCTTGGCCAGATTCTCAAACACAGCAAATGCAGTTCATATCATCTGGTAGACCTGGTGACACAGCTGAGAAAAATTCTTCTAAGCTGTACCCCAATGTTTACATCACTTGTTCTTCAAAACTTCTATGCTTATGTATGCCCAGATGTTTTCTTTGTTATTTTAATTAAATTTAATTTAAGTATGTTTTCAGAAAAAACATGTGCCTGAAGGATTAGAATTACATTAGTGCATTGCATTCACTGGAATTCAAACCATTTACATAAAGAGAGACTTTGTCCTTTTGCTTTGACAGAGCGGCTATGGAACTAGTTTGCACTTGGAAAAGGGAGTGTCAAGGCAGGTTGAATGCTTAGCTAAGAAACCAAGCCCATGGTCTAATTTGTAGCTGAGCACAGCTGAAAATGAATGTTAATTAAACTGCAATTACTTTATGACAAGGTTTGCATGTCAATTGATGATAGAAGGTGCCCTGGTTTCAGCCAGGATAGAGTTAATTTTCTTCATAGAAGCCAGCGTGAGGCTGTGTTTCGGATTTGGGATGAAAATAATGTTGATAAGGTGCTGATGTTTTGGGTTGTTGCTGAGCAGTCAAGGACAGTCCAGCTCCTCGTGCTGGGCTGCCAGCGAGCAGGCTGGGGGTGCACGGGGAGCTGGGAGGGGACACAGCCGGGACAGCTGACCCAGGCTGGCCACAGGGTTATTCCCTACCATATGACGTCATGCTCAGTATATAAAGCTGGGACGAAGAAGAAGGAAGGGGTGGGGGGACGTTCAGAGTGATGGCGTCTGTCTTCCCAAGAAACCATTACGCATGACGGAGCCCTGCTTTCCTGGAGGTGGCTGAACACCTGCCTGCCCATGGGGAGTGGTGAATAGATTCCTTGTTTTGCTCAGCTTGCGTGTGCGGCTTTTGCTTTACCTATTAAACTGTCCTTATCTCAAACCATGAGTTTCCTCACTTTTTCCCTTCTGATTCTCTCCCCCGTCCCATCGTGGGGGAGCGAGCGAGCAGCTGCGTGGGGCTTAGCTGCCGGCTGGGGCTAAACCATGACAGAAGGGAACAAACACAGGAGTGATGTCTGGGATCACTGGACTATTCAGCCATAATTGCCCATGGATACACAGCCGACCGGCATTGGGATTACTGCAGCCGCTGTGAACTGGAATGCTGCAGCAAATCCTGATGGAGGGAAAAGTAAGAAGGTATTCAGAGGCTTTTCTTCATGACTGTTACTTGAACTGAAGCTGTAGCAAACTGACATTTAAATAAAACACCTGCTTTTGTAAGAAAAGGGATTCCTCCTGTGCTATGGACTAGCTGTTAGGCACCACTTAGTTTAGCAAGACTACAAAGAAGAAAGAAAGTGTGATCCATGGGGAAGCAGGCAAGTACGAGAAGCAGAGCTGATAGACAGCATGCAAGGACTGAGACCACTGAGAATGCTGTTTCTGAAGATTATAATGCTGCACAATTTTATGAGCTAGAAATCAATTTGGAACACAGATATGGCTGTGGAGGACAGAGATCAGAAAATTAAGTTTTAAAAAAGTATATAATAGCTTTACAATCTTAAGAATGAGGTTTAGAACACTGTAACGGTGCTAAAAATGTTTGATGAGAGAGACTGCAGAGAGGTAATTGGGTGGCTGTTTTGCCTTATCTTTTAGAACTAAAACCAAAAATCAGGAGAGACAGTAGATATGCTGCAGAGCTGAGCAATCTGGTATCCACATTAAAAATCAAGGATAAAAACTTGATAATAAGAGGCTTGGTTATTTTGTGAAGTATACTAGTCCAGCTGCTAGGAGAGTCTGTTGAGAGAAAATGAGCTTTGCCTCCAAATGTTAAAGAGAATTGTCAAGGAAGGATCAAAACCATGGTCAAAGCTATGATGCTGATAAAACGCAGAAAAAAATTCCTAAGGTCCAAAGTGAAAAAAATCTAGAACTAGGAGACAACAAAACTATATTGTATCCAATGAAAAAAATAATAAATGTTTTAGGTCAACCAGAACATATTTTCTGATTTTTTTTGGCCCTTCCAATTTTTAAATTTTTTTTTTATTAAAGAGGGATTTTCTAACTGTGACAGGCACAGAGTGGATTTATGCTCTGCCAGAAGAAGTGCTCATGACTATGCTTTTGGGAATAGGACAGTTCCACCAGTTCACAAGGAAGACAGACAACTTCATCATAAACTACTAAAGGAGAAAGGAAAAAATCTTAATTGCTGAATACAAGGAAGTGAATATAAGGCCTACTTCAATACATTATAACGCACTGTGAAAGACATTTGTCTTTCATTGTGAAAGACAAAAAGACACTGCATTATATTTTCATCTCTGATCATCAGTTCCAGGCAACTCAACAAAAATGGGGTATTACAAACAGTAAGATAGTTCAAACTCTAAGTGTTGGCCAGAACCTAAGATGTAAGTATCACATGAAGTTACAGCAAGGTGGTGCTGGGGGTGGAACAGTGCATCTTTAAGAGGATACAGACAGTAATACTAGCAGATTTAAGAGGTGACAAAATTTAATGGATGCACATTTCATGCCTAGAGACGACATTATGCCTGAAAGGAAACAGACAACCATCATGTATTTTGTCATGAACACCCATACAGGGAAAAGTGTAAGGTGTTTGAAAAATACTGTGGTCACTCATATAAGAAAACTTTTCAGACTTGAGAAATCACAACCTATTTTTTAGAAAAGGTTGTGACAGATCTCTACAGTTTTAAGGTCAAGAACTACATGGGCACAATTACCAGCCTCTGAGAGCTAAATCACGCCAGCAAGAAGTGTGATAAGGTACTGACAGCAGATTTTACAAGGTGTAGTGTGCTGAAGTTTAGCACATGACCTAATGGGTCACAGTACATGCAAGCATGTTCAAATCGATTAATACCAATCAGGAATCACAAAACAACTTATCGTTGTTTTGTGATAAGACCCCTGGGCTCCCCAGCAGCATCAGTAGCCCAAGCCATGCGGTGGATCAGCATACTGAAAGGTATATGAAGTTTATTGGCTTCTTTCAGGTTCCCATGGTGTGTCTAATTCTAGTTAGGTTTGACCCCAGAAAATAAGGAAACGATACAGATTGCAATCAAATAAAGGCAGGGAAGGATGTAGAAAGACTGGATCCTGGAGGGAGGTACACATACTGCAGGAAGGAAGAGGCTGGATGCGCCACTGTGACACCAATTTGTGTACACAGGGCTGATGGAAACCTACTTGCAGCTACACCGCCTTAATTTAGTTTTACAAGCACTGATTCCTCTGATGTTATTATTTCCTATGCAGCACACAAAACAGGAATCACACTGCCCACATACAGACAGTGGAAAGCCACAAGGAAGTTCAAATAGGATAGAAACATCTGAGACCTGCCCCTCATATGGGAAAAGAACTGGATGTTCTTCTTCATTGATCATCTGGTTCATCTTCTTCATTGCGATGGAAGACCATGGTTTCAGAGGTACAGATATGAGATAAGCCAATGGCTACACAATAAATAAGGTGTAGATCCAGCTCAAATGCTAACATTTTCTAAGTGCCTAAGTGAATATAATATATAACAAATCCCAAGTTAGCCCTGTTTGCTGTATCAATACTACGCATGTTGGGCAGCAGGGATGTACCAATTACATCTCAGATCGACTATAGCTGCGTTTGCTCCCCACTGCACGCCAGCTAGTAAATATATTTTCAGCAGGGCTGGTGCATATTGCCTTCATGCAATTCCAGTCCTGGAGCTGGCTCACTTATTGCTAGCTTGAACACTCCAGTGTGCTGCACAAGCGGACGCTAACTTGCTTTCAGAACAAAATTCGCATTTTCAGAATGGTTGCATTTTTTTTTAAAAATTTTGGGGACAGACTTTCTCATAACTTTGTCACATAGGAAACTGCAAAAAATTGTGTTTGAGTGAGCTAGTAAATGTATCTCTTTTTTCCCCAAGAAAATTATATTCTGTTATCATGAAAGATGATACATAATTTTCCCCTGTTAATCTATTATTAAGAAAGAATCTTATTCCTACATATTGCCCAATGTAGCCAGTAGACTTGTGAATATATTTAATGGAAAATATAATAGTAGACTACAGTGTTCACAATGATTACAATCTTAGAAAAGGATTTGCAAGCTATCTCAATCTCTAGGCCACAAAACACCAACCTAAAGTGACTAATTGAGCAAAACCTTCAGGAGTCAACAACAACATCAAAAGCCCTTCATTGCTAGGCAATTTGTAGGATAAGTATTACGCCATAGAAACAGTACACTCTATGCACATTCCAAAAACAGACCCAAATGGCATATGTTGTAACCAAATGCTGATTGTCAAGTAAGATAGCATAAAAACAGATAACAAGAAGTAGTCACATGCTAGATGGATTGAACACCTCGATACTTTTAAAGAGAGATTATTTTTTATTCTGTCCTACAATTTTCTTCTGGTATAGCAGAGGAATTAAAATAATCTTTGATTAATTTCACTGGTGTGTATTGACTTAAAGGGCCTTTCTCATTACTACGTTGGTGATGACAGAAAATAGGTAAGTAACTTAAGAGCCACTCGCCACATTGGGACGTGTCTTTTCTGCATCAGTGAGCATCTAACTTGGCAAAATGCAAATCTTCAGACTCTTCAGTCTGTGGAAACTGCCACATGATTCCAAATTTCTGGTTTGAAGAGAACTCACATTTCTTTTGTGGCAATGAAGTTGGTTTCAGGAAGGCATGAAATGTCCTTCAAGACCATCAGGTGACTGTTAGATACTTCTGCATTGTTCTGATTCTGAAAACTGATCTCCAGACTAGAGTAAAAGACGACTTGTTATTTCCATGCATCTTCTACCTTTTTTCTTAAATTTCTGTTTGGAATCAGTGTTTCCTTTCTTTCTGCTCACTCTACGCATACAAGCATATATTCTTTTTTTTATACATACATATATTAACAACTTTAAAAAACAGAGGTTCACAATAAGAACTCTTACAGGGCACTTACAGGGCACCTCAATTAATTTATTTTTATTTACCCAAGGAAGACATATATTATAATCTACAACACTGTCTAAAATCGTTGTATCTCAGGAGCTTTTCCTTAAGAAAATTAGGGCAACAATCTAATGAAAATAATTAAAATGAAGTCATTAGTACTTCATATCTGAAAAGTTTTAATAGATTTTTTTCTCTCTTTTTCTCTGTGATTAATTGTGACTTTTAATGACCGTTTTCAGAATAAGAGAATAATAGTTTAGGAACTGTTAATGCTGTTGTTATGAGCAAAGATTTGGCCCCTGAGGATATTGATCTGGGACTCTAAACATTGATTTGAGATTCGGGATTATGAACTTTGCACCAAGTATAAATGCTAGAATCTCTAGATGCTTGTTAATTTATACTTTTTTATTTTTCCTAAAATGTTCAGGAGGAGGAAGAGAGAGTTATTTCTGACGTGTCTGAAAGTACTGCTTGTGCAAAGACATGGGATTAATGGTACTGAAAGACACAAGTCCAGTTAAAGGCAAGTGTTTGGTACATGTTACCTGCTCAGGGCTTTGAGCAACCTGATCTAGTGAAAGAAGTCCCTGCCCAAGGCAGTGAAGTTGGACTAGACGATCTTTAAAAGGTCCCTTCCAACCCAAACCATTTAATGGTTCTATAATTCAATGACCTGTGAGAAAAGATCTTTCCAATGCTACAGGAGTTCAGTTCCCAAATTTACCTTGGCCTCTGAGTCCACATTAAGCTTGAATTTGCCCTCAGTTCCTTCAGCTGTTGTATTTTAGGATGACAAGGTTGTCCTTTTTCACAGTAGTCTTTGTAGTTTACCTTTTTGCTTATGATACGCTATGCAAAAAGGTACACTCTTTCTTCATTAAGTACCCTAAGCTGAGAATTAGCTTCTGTCTCAAAGTATACCTCCTAGGACTAGCATCTATCTACAAAAACCTAAACAATCTAACACAAACAGCTATTAAAAGCATCTCTTGCTTTTACTTTGAACTTTCCTAAAGTTGATAGCATGCTATTTAAATGCATCTGTTAGCATTCATTATAGAAAGGACCTTAAGGTGGTGATCAAATTAAACTCTAGCTGTTTTCTATTGAAAGGGAATTTCATTTCATCTTCTAGCTATCTTTCTGGAAGAAAGGAAATATTCAAGAATGAGCAAAGAAGGAGCTGATCTGAGATAAGTATCGTATAACAAAACAGTAAAGGAGTTTAGGACTTCAGTCTGCTGTAAAAGACTTCAGTTATCTCTTTTGACTATGGTAGTATCTGGGGAGATGAACAGAGTTAGACCGTAGATGAAGGCACACAGAGATAAAGGATATATCTAAACCCCAGATAAGCCAGGATTCAACCATTTTCCATTTAATAAATCCTGACCTCCCACAGTCTTTTTTGCACAGAAATTCATAGGTAGGTACAGAGATTGACTCAAATCCTGAGGTCTCTGGAAAGTGAGAAGATGAGATCAACTTGGTGGCCCAGCACATATCTAATATTCCCCTTTGTAAGTAGATGGATCAAGCACAGGCAAGGTCAGCAGCTTTTCTGCCAGCAGCTACTCAAAATCAACTCTTCACAGGCATGATGCTGTCTCTCTAGCACAAGATGAGTGGAATCAGTGTTTGCATTCAAAGACTTAAGATAAAGAGGGAGACGATATATGAAGATGAAAATGCTCACATATGAGTGGCAGGACTATTATTACATGGCGCAGATCTCTTCCCACCCTTTCCTTATTGACACCCACAACTTCTATATCTGTACAAACTGAATTTTCTTACAGGAAAATAATATATTAAGATTTTTTTCATGTTAGCTTGCTCATTGTTCAAATTATCTGACAAATGGCTTAACAAACAAGTTCTATAAAGGTAAGTAGTGTTCATTGTCCTACAGTACTCACCACTTCAGAGATTTTACTTTAAAAGTCACATTTGATTGTATTATCAGTAAGATAAGAAATGTTACAGCTGCTCTCTTTGTGTTATCCTCATGACACACCTTGGCTTGAGTTTTATGGGCTTATGGCAATAAATAAAACTGAAGAACTGTTCAGTGTTTATCTGTGTTGTTTCAGAAATCTTGCGTTCGTATGCTCTCTGTCTTTCCTTTCTGTTGGCAGAGCTGGAATGAGCTATCACACCAGATAGGGCAAACCTGTCTCAGATTTTGTTTACTACCTAGAGTACAACTTCTGTGAATAATACAGTTTGGGAACTATTTAACTGTAATTAAAGATAATATTTACATGTTCCTTTCTGAGGTAGAGCTCAAGATGAACCCACTCAAGAAAACAGCATCTGCTAAGTTCAAGAAGACCTTTAGTAGGAACTAAAATTTTTGATATTCATGAAGGAATATGTGTTTTCCTGGGATGTCAGAAAATAAACACCCTTCTTTAGCAGAGCAGGCCTGCAGGTTGGGGGAGATAGATACATTACACTTCCTTCATCTGCAGCAGTAAACATGCCTGAGAAGTATTGCAAAGAGGTAACTTAGGTCAGATTTCATGCCTCATGACTTAATTGAAGGCCTGGTCTTCATTCTACCCTAATCTTACATCTGTTTCCATGGAGATACAGGTTTTGAATGCATTCATCCCTAAATGACTTCCACTCCTTTGTTATTAGTCAGGTGTGCAGCATGCAAGACAACTACCCCTGAGAAATTCTGCATGTTCACATTGTTCCAATGAATATGAACCTTTCTTGATATTTTGTAAGCTGCACTTTCGTGTGAGTCAACAGGGAGTATCCTTAAATGGATAGCCATGCCCATAAACAAGAGCCTTGACTTACAGACTTCATAGTCCATAAGGGGTGTGCCATCTCTGAGGATGGTCTAAGAAAGTTCAGAGTAGATGAATAAAAAAATGTAATTCCAGTGAAAACCCTTTTTAATGTTTTTTTTGTTCTGCAGGCAAACCTTCCCTGCAACTGTGTCAGTGTCATTACTATAGACCTGTTCTTGATTTTTCCCCTTCATGGAGCTAAATATTTTGTAGTAAGGAGAGCTGCAGGTCCTACTCTCTGACACAAATATAGAAATTTCCTAGGCCATTTCAGGATAGATTCAGAGAAGAAATTTTAGAGAAGAATTGATCAATTCCGCTTGGATATAGTTCACATTCCCTTAACAGTTTGTCTTGCAGATTAGTTATTTATTAGGCTTTACTGACATTTGTAGTTGAGAGCTGAACCAGGTGTTTTTAAGAGCAATACTGTGATTCAATATAAATCAGTGCAGCACTGATAACAAAGACCAAAGTCAAAAATTTAACAGCATGTACTGAATCTGCATTTAGAAACATGAAGATGCCATTACAGATCATACAAAATTTCCCAAACAGGACATGGTTTCACTAAGGCAAATCATGCCTGACAAATCTGGTGCCCTTCTATGATGGGGTGGTGTTGGTGTTGGTGGATAAGGGAAGAGGGACTGACATCATGTACCTGGACTTGTGCAAAGCATTTGACATTGTCCTGCACGACATCCTTGTTTCTAAATTGAAGAGACATGGATTTGATGGATGGACCACTCGGTGGATATGGAATTGGCTGGATGGTCGCACTCAAAGAGTTGAGGTCAGTGGCTCAGTGTTCAAGTGGAGACCAGTGATGAGTGGCATTCGTCAGGAGTCAGTGTTGGGACATCTTTGTTGGCAACATGGACAGTGGGATTGAGTGCACCCTCAGCAAGTTTGGCAATGATGCCAAGCTGTGTGGTGCAGTTGACACGCTGGAGGGAAGGGATGCCATCCAGAGGGAGCTTGACAGGCTTGAGAGGTGGGCCTGTGTGAACCTCATGAAGTTCAACAAGGCCAAGTGCAAGGTCCTGCACATGGGTTGGGGCAATCCCAAGCACAAATACAGGCTGGGCAGAGAGTGGATTTGGGGATGTTAGTTGATGAGAAGTGCAACATGAGCTGCCAATGTGCACTTGCAGCCCAGAAGGCCAACCACACCCTGCCCTGCATCCAAAGAAGCGTGGCCAGCAGGTTGAGGGAGGTGATTCTGCCCCTCTACTGGACTCTGGTGAGACCCCACCTGGAGTATTGCACCCAGCTCTGGGGTCCCCAACATAAGAAGGACAATGGATGTGTTGCAGTGAGTCCAGAGGAGGGCCACAAAATTGATCAGAGGGCTGGAACACCTCTCCTATGAAGAAAGGCTGAAAGAGTTGGGGTTGTTCAGCCTGAAGAAGAGAAGGCTCTGGGGAAGGCCTTATAGTAGCCTTTCAGTACTGGAAGGGGGCTTACAAGAAAGCTGGAGAGGGAATTTTTACAAGAACATGTAGTGGTAGGACAAGTGGTAATGGTTTTAAACTAAAAAAGGGTAAATTCAGATTAGACATAAGGAAGAAATTCTTCACAATGAGCGTGGTGAGATGGCTTTAGTCCTATAAAACTATCTCAGTACTACACATTTGACAGCTATGCCTAGAAAATACTGAGTAGGATTTTAATGATGGATATTAAATGATTACATGTCCAACTTCATACAAAATAACAACTTTAACAGCAATAAAAGAATATTTATGGATTATGGCTGTGAGTAATGACTTCAGTGCAGGTGATCCTGACATACACAATGGTACGGCAAATCTTCCGTAAGGGACAAACACACATGAGACTTCTGTCCAATATCATATCACTGAAATGCAGGAATATAACTCTGAAGGCCAGAGGATTTGTTCAGATGTAAAACTAGGGGGAGAAGAAACAGTTTCTTCCGGATATGATGATCATCATTAATTTGCAATATTCCTAAACACTTAATGCCCAGAAAACTGTACAATAGCTGCATGCTTAAATATAATAAAATACTTTGTGTTCACTGTCTTCTTTCCTGCATACTGCTTGTAAGGGCTTATGAAGGGTTAACTACACAATTAGGAGGCAAGGAGATGTAGGGAAATGTACCCAGTTGTTGAATGAAGCATCAAGATATGAGCAGGACCATTACTTGAGGCTGTTTCTCTGCCTAAAACAACAGGAAGCATCATCTACTGGATATTAATTTTTAACAGCAGACCTTTGAAGTGACTTCAAAGACATCAGGTGATTAAAAAGGATAGAATAAACAAAGAGAGAGGCTGACCCTGTGCCACAGGAGACGCTGGGACACAGGGAGGAATGGGCTGGGGGTTGGAGACAGGAGCCTGGCCAGCCAGCCTGCTCTCCAGCTAACATCATGGGCTAACACAACAGCCTCCCTCAAGCACTGTGGTCTTGACTGTTTCCAGGCAATCAGTACATGCTGGTTTGTTTCACACAGAAAAATGTTCTTAACTGCTGACTGTCTCCACCTCATGAGAGTGGCATCCCCTGACTTGCCCTGCTCTGAGGCCACAGTGTGAAGGAAGGATCTTGAGGCTCTCAGGAGCAGTAGCAGAGTGAATCAGGCTTAGGAGAGTTTGTTCATCTACAGGAACTGCATTTGGGGTTAACTGTGAGTTTTCTGTGAGGATATATTGATAAAACTCTAGCTGAGAGAAAAAATATTCTTTGGGATAAGTCCACAACATATCCTTCACAACCCCTAAAACTTATTCTAAGACATCTTTCCACAAAATATTCTTAACGTGGAGTGGAAAGCAAGCAATCATTTCCTTCTATTTCAGAAAACAAAATTTAATGCAGCTGCAGCATCGCAGTTGGCAATTACAGAAACATTAGAGATACAATTAAAGGAATTTTTTGAAGGTTTTATCCATTATCTCACAAACTCATGAAAAATCTTGTTATTAGCATAGTTGGCATTAGCAAGCTACGCTTTTGAAAAAAGCAATGCTTAGAAATTTTAACTGCCCATATTGGTATTCTGTTGTGTCTGGAATATCAATAAGGTGCAAAAAGCCCTTCAGAGCATCTAAAACTAAATCTAAATTAATTTAATTTAACTGACGTGTCAACTAACTTATTTAATTAAAGGACCATCTACTACTTGGAGAGAAAAGAAAGGACTATCTCATGCAATTCCAGCACAATGCTATTAATTTCCAACCCAGAACAACAGTGTAAAGTTTAAGTACTCATTTATTATTTTATTTCCCTCATTTTGCTTCCTTTTGTGCTTGACTGCATAAGAGGGTTATTTATTTTTTTGGGTGGGGAGCCGTGTCTGCAATCATTTTGTGGAACATCTTTGATGTTCTGTGGAGTAACAGCAGTTCACAGATCACAGGCTCAATAACGCTAAACTAAATCAGGAAACATTAAATCTGTCGAAATAAGACCCCAGAGCAGACTTTGTACCCACAGAGATGTCTTACACAGACATATTCTGCAGAAGATAAAATGAAGTTATAAAATGTACAGTGCAGCTTGCATGTTAAACCCAAAGGTTACAATAAATAAATACTGTGCATCCCTTGAGGATACTCTCTCAAGGAAGACAGATTGCCACGTGAGAAGAATAGCAACAGCTCCATGTGCAGCAGCAGTTACAGCTTCAGGCTTCATGCAGGAAGGGGAGAGGTGAGGTTTCCCTCTCTCCCCTCTGCATAATGTTCTTCTGCCTCCTGTGTCACATGCTGGGGACATGCCCAGACCTGGAGGTTGCAGCCAGGAGTGGGAATGGGACACACCACATTGGGCTGCTGCACAAAAATGCAACTCCAAGCTTCAGCAGAGCCACAAGGATGCTGCAGAGCCTTGCAGCCACCAGGTGTTTGCAAGTGCCCCAAATCACAGTGCAACAAGCAGAGAGATGCAATCACAGGAAACAGGTCTAAGTGCTGGTAGGCAGGTGGAAGGGCAGCTCCTTTAGCCTTCCTGATAAACTAGACTCACAGGATAATTCAAGCTGGAAGGGACCTCAGGAGGTCCTCAGTCCAACCTCCTGCCCAAAGCAGGACCACCTGTCGGGTCAGGCCAGGTTGCTGAGGGCTTTATCTAGTTGGGTCTTGAAAACCCCCAAGGATGTAGATGGCTCATCCTCTCTGGGCAACCTGCTCTGCAGCTGGGCTGTCCTCATGGAGAAAGAGTTTCTCCTTAGGTCTAGTCTGAACCTCTTTTTTTTCAGCTTATATGCTTTGTCCCTTGTCTTCCTTAGTTCACACGTTGCTGTGCACATACTAACTAGCAGTAACTCTCATCTTTGGAAAGGAAAACAAGAAAGGTTTGGTGGCAACACTCATGATAAATCTTCCTTCATTAATCTGCAGGGTTAATAACTGCTATGTGTCTTTAAACTGTCCCACAGAGCAACAATACCAGAGCTGAGAAGGAAACATGTTTTCTATATCTGACTGTTTTTTGAGATTTAGAGAGCAGATTCCAGTTCAAAGCCAAAGGAGGCAAGTGAAATCTTTCTAGTAAAATAAGTTTCAAAATTATATTTAAAAATCATTCTAGTCAAACATGTTTGTTGTTTATATTTACACTTTTGTATTTGCACTCTTATTTGAAAGCCAGTGTTCATTTTGAACTGGATGGCTGTGAACACAGTGGTCAAGCTGCTTTGGAAAATTTTTCTAAATCAAGTTGAAAAATACACAGAAATAGCTCCCCTGGAGGGGCAAAATGAAAATGAGAAATGAAATGAAATGAAATGAAATGAAATGAAATGAAATTAAATTAAATTAAATTAAATTAAATAACTTTCATTTCAGGCCATTTGTTTCTCCTTCCAAAAAGTTTTCAGCTAAAAATCCCTGACCAGCTACAGTCTGTGCAGTTTATATTCAGCCCAGTTATGTTTTGGTTTTTTTTCTTTAAGGAGTAAGTGATTAGGTTTGTTTTAAAATTACCAAGATGCAAGTTAAGAAGATTCACTTATGCAATGAAGTATTGGTAAAGATATAGTTGCATGGGAGTAGGTTAATGGCATGACAAACAGTGAAAACAGCCAAATAGTAAAACTGGTAAATAAAAGACAAAACCAGTTTGATTTTGAGTATTTCTGGTCCCATGTAGCTACTCAGTTCAAAGTACTTTAAAGAGTGTTATAATCAGAGAGGTGCTCAGCACTTTATAAAAATCTCTCCTGAAGGGTTTCTTACTGGTTGCCTTAAAATGCACCCCCAGACTTTTGCCACTTCAGTGAACCCTGTGTACAATATGCAGATCTACAGCCAAAAGAACCTTGCCGTTAGAAAGAAGGAAAAAGAAAGCAAATTGTCTGATTCTGAAATCAACTGCAGGCTGATGGCTGTGCTTATCGGTGCTAGCCCAGCTCTTTGCAAGGACACGCAGCCCATCGCTGCGTAGTCAAGCTCAGCCACCGGCTTAGAGCAGGTATTTCAATCGCTCGGTCAATCAGTGCAGCCACTCCCTCAGCAGGGCTCAACAAAGAGCTCCTTAAAACATGTAAGGTTTGGGAGCTACAGGTAGAGGCTTGGTGACTGATTTTACATCTTTTGTGCAAAGGTCAGCGAGGAGACGAACTGTGGCTTTCAGGGGCCGGAGGTGCCGGGGTCCCTGAGGAAGATTACCAGCCCTAGCCCCCATGCTGTGTCTCCCAGCATGACATCTGCACCCAGGCGCAGCTCAGCCCTCCTCGCTGCTCGGGTCTCTTCAGTTATTGACATGGGTACCTTGAATTTGGCCCACCTGGGAGCTGTTTCATAGAGGAATCTGCCTCTCTCTGCCACCAGCAAGAGAACGTGTGGCTGATGACGGAGTACAGTGAAAGCCTTCCTGACTCTGCAGATGGTGTGTATAGCTTCCGCCATCCTCTCTGGGTGGTTCGTCCAGGAGCCCCTCTCATGCTGCTCACTTCCACGCGAAGCACCAGCAGCCTGTCTCCTCCCTACAGCACGGCATTTGCTTTGCTCTCGGCGCCAGCAGGAGAAGCAGCCACACGGATCGCTGGCATTTGTCAGCCCATTTTCCCACCTTGTCAGAAAATTGTGAGGAAAAAAAATACCAAATAGCAGAGTGGAATTAATCCTACAAATGTTAAGCAATGTTGCTTAAAAAAACCACAAAGAACTACCTTTTTATTGCCATGGTAGAGTCATTGAAGCAAACAGACACCCTAACTTAAGACCACCGTTGAAACTAATACAATGATTGTGGATCAAGTCATGTACAAACCTCCTCAGTTAAAATTTCAGAAAGCCAAAAATATTTATTCAGAGCTGTACTGCTGCAAGTGCTGCAAATTACAATGACTAATGTTAAAAGAGATTTACATGGCACAGTTGTTCCCACCTTTTTCACAAGCCTATAAAGTTAGACCCAGCTTATTCAAATAAACCTAGTTGTAAGTTATAGAAGTAGTTCAGCCAAATGATGAAGCAGGAGAAACTTATTCAGCACTTTGTCCTGATGGTCATAATGCATATAAATGAGAAAATTAAAAAATGGAAACATTAAGGGGCAATTTAGGATCTCTTACCAGCGGGACAGGAAGGAAATGTGACTGCAGCAGCCAGCTGTAAAATGGGCACAGGGGAAGTATTGTGACTTGTCCCTGACAGTTGCAGAGAGGTAAATGGAAGATTTCTTTTTCTTTTTTTTGCAGTGGGGTTACTATGTACTGAGAAGTGAAAAACAGACCAGAAACCAGATCAGCAAAAGTGCCACCTGCACAACACCCATTTTATTCACACTGATCCAAATTTTAAGCCTCAAAAGCCAGCCTGATTTCTGGCTGGCTGGGAAGTCACTGGAGCCCAGTCAGCTGTCAGTATTAGTTATCTGATCACTTAAGTTCTGCTTTTAGTCACCCTTAAGGGCCCTGGATCTTGCTGGCAGAGAGAGAATCATCTCTCTCTCAGCTATGCTTTTAAAGGTTCTCAGTTAAATGTACCTTCATTTATTGCACTCAAGACACCTAGTCTACATGTGCTTGGTCTCTGTGTGTCCCTAGCTGATACAGAACGTTCACACAAAGCTGAGGGAGAGCCGGTAGCTCCTCAGGTTTAGCCCTGCAGGAGCACCACTGTTGAAGCTGGGACATCAGGTAGTAAAACAGATAAGGATGAAAATTAGGTGCCTGTTGATTAAGGCATTTAGTCAAGGTAAGAAGGAGTCCTGTCTTTTGGTCGCTGCATCCAGATCTGCTTTTTTGGTTTAGCTTAGAGGACAAATGGAAGATACAAAAATGTGGTTGCATGGCTTGTTTAGAAATCAAGTCTTAGCTGGCTGCACAAGAAACCTGTGGAAGAACTGGCAAACTTTAATCTCCCAATTGCTAGTCCAGTCCTTCATTTAAAATTATTGCCAATCCTGAAAATCAGGACTTGGAACTGCCCTCTCTCGGGTGTAAATCAGCATGGAAATTGCCTCAGTGTTATTTAGATGTAGCAGCTGGAGGCTCCAGTATTAGCTGGAAGTAATTAATACATGATTAACTGTTTTACAACAAGCAAAATCCATTCATTCATACTACTTTTATTTTATGATTCATCTGTAGTTTTTAATTTATGCAGGGAGTATGCATCATGTACATGAAAAAAAAAAAAAACAAACCAAAAAGATGTTTGAAAAACTCTCTCATCAGGTTCCTCTTTTCTATACCTTTCCTCCTTTTTCTATACCTCTGATGATCATCCTTTTATGCCTGCATCATCATCATCATACTGAAAGCAAATTAATTCTATGTTTCCTAAGTATCATTTCATATAATTGATTAGTAGCTAATGTAAACCTCAAAGAACTCTCCATTCTTAATTTTGGAGGTCAGTAAGAAACCTTCTGCAAAACCCGGGCTGTTTATTAATATGCCCTTTGTTCTGAGGCATTTTAGTACCTTGTCAGGTCAAACACATAAATATTAACTTTTAAAAGAAATTAATGCTATAAATCTTATATATATACAAATGTCACAGGATATGATCAGTTGTCATATGAAGACTGCTATCAAACCAATACATCGGTACTGAGCCTCAGAAACTGTGGGCGGCTTAAATGCCAGTTTTGTCATCTCTTCTCTCAGCTGGTTGTGTCCATACTTTTGCCAACACAAAAGAATGGAGATAATCTGAGGAGGCTTGGAACTATGGCACTTCAGATACTATAGCAATCTCATTATAACCGCAAAATTGTCTGTAGCCTGAACATTTCTCTAGCGTATCATTATGCAGTGATGCTACGTCGTACCTATAAATGCATGGGTAGCAGTGTGGGGAGGAAAGGAATTTCTTTCAGGAAATGAGGAAAAAATCTGAAGACCAGGTCTTTTATCATCATTGCACACACGAAATTTTCATCAGATGAGGAACACCATGGACCAGACCTGCTTGAGACTTCTCAGGAGCGCTCACAGGAATAGAGCTATTAACTCACTGTACTGGTGAGGTCAGACTCCCGATTCTTATGGTTTTATGTCACTCTGTGTTTTCCAATGGAGAAGTGACAAACCACACCACTGGTCCCTTCGCTGGCCTCCTCAGCGCTTCTCCCTGCCACAACAGTCTGCTGCTGCCTGAAAAGGGATGTAAATGTCTTGGTGGGGGGAGACTTTTTCCCTTTTTCCCTTCCTGTGATATACGGGAAGATGTTTCAGTTTCTCAAACTGCCCACCTGCCAGTAACAGAAATCTTGCTGATGCCTGATGTGGTCACTCACCACCATCAAGAGAAAAGGTTTTGGGACTGGATTTTCTAACTATTTAACCTGGCGGAGCCCGAGTCAGAACACGACGCAGGCCTTCTACCTCTAGATTTGAGCTCCACACTTAAAATACATAAATAGAAACAATTATAGGGAAGATGGGGGATACCGATGCAGTGTTCGGACAGGAGTTCATTCAGCTGCTGGGAGGCACTAAAAATGCCAGGTGAGGTTGCCCTTCGCTGCACGCTGAGCATCGTCCCGGCACAGCCTCCGCCTCACCTCTGTGGTGCTCAGCGTGGGCGAACCCCCACAACTAATTATGCGAACCCCTCACAATTATGTGAGCTGTCTGCTCGCATAATTAACAGAGGGTTGTAGCTTTTCTAATTTTCTGGGTTTCGAGTTTAAAGCCTAGAGACGCAGGTAAGCACGGTGCTCTGTGTGAGATGCTAGCCTGGGCTTCACAGCATTTTTAGTTGTCACCTTATTTTGTTTGTCACTTCGAAGCTCTGTAAATTTGGCTTGCTGCTGGCAGGGAATTAAAATATGCCAATATACATTTTGACTGCCTCGGGCAGATGGAGGGACTAATATCTCTTTCTCTTCTCCGATTCTTTTTCCCATTTAATTAAGAGATTTATAGATGTGCATGCAAGCATTACGATATAAATGCTTTGACCCACGTTTTCTCTCACATAAAAAAAAAAAAACTCTAAACAGTTCAAGGGCATAATGGTTCTTGCTTCTCAAGTAAGAGGAAAAAAGCATTCAATTACTTTTGAATGAACATGCTAAAATACGCTTCACGGTATAATTCTTGAAACTTGAGGTAGCTGCAGTTTGCAAGGTCATGTATTTGTGTTTCCTATAATTTCGGAACCCAAGGCAGCTGTGGTAATGGAGTTATTTAAAATTCAAAGGAAGAGGATTTATTAGCTAATAAAAAGTGTTTGGTCTTGGAGAAGTAAAAATTAAGATTTATTTAGAAAAAATATTTAGGAACCGATACAGTATTTCTGCCCAAACTTGTACATTTATTTTTTATTTATTTTACTTATTATTCAGACTTTCCAAGACTTGCCATCTAAAGATGCCAATGTATTCCTGACTTTTTTTTTTAAAACAAACTCTGCAAGTTGTCCATGTGACCAAAATTCAGTATGTTTTTTCATAGAAAGATGCCCCCCTTGAAGTCCAGACTTAGGCGTGAATCCTGGGGACTCTCAGTGGGTGATTGAAGGCATTCTCTCCAAAATCACACCAGTAATTTGCAGGCTTTACAGAATAAAAAAGTATAGATCTCCCTTAAAATTCAGTAAGAGCTGAGTACGATTAGTCTTTTCAAGATATGCTTGTCTGCAAAATACAACGAATAAGTCCAGATATAGTACTTAACTCCCTCTCTGCCCCCCAAAAACGTATCTATCTCTGTGATTTTGAAAATGAGACTTGGATTTCCAAATCCCTGCCATGATTTTTGACATTCTGTTCCAAAACTGAGCATGAGAGTTTGATAACACCTGGTGTTGCTTATTTCTTTCTGCTGCTGGTAGGTCAGTACAAGCAGGTGTGTTTCAGACCTTATGCAAGTGTATATCCAAGTGTAATGGTCACTCTTTTTGATGAGGTTTAACAGTGCTTGCTCAAGGAAATGCAAATTAAGTAAATGTTGATCGAATTCAAACTGTCAACTATCAACTGCATTTACTATTAATCTCTCAAGATTAACATTGTTATAACTAATTGGTCTGAAAAGTATTCAAACAAATTATTGGCTTGTGAACGAAATAAAATATTGTCTATTAACCTAAAGATTATAGACTGTAAATTTTTACCGACTGAGAAAATAATCTCTTTTGAATTGTAGATCATTGTAGAATATATTTGACGTCTTTAGAGCTAACCAAGCTGGAAAATAAGTGTGTGTATGTATGTATATATGTATATATATAACCTTCAAAATATCATCAAAACAAGTGATGCTCCTCAGGATAAATATATTTCACTATAGATTATGTTTTTAAAATCCCACAAAGGGGTGAATGAAATAGGGGCTTTAAACAGAAGTCTGTGAAAAGTGGGTTTGAAGACCAGTGTCAGAGGTGCAACTTGAGCCCACAGGTTTCAGCAGAGAGCTAAAACCAATATGTAGTGCAGTAGCTCCAGTAGAAGAAAAAGTATGAACATGTATGAGACACAAAGGTGCCCTCTGTGTCTCTCATTTGCATTGTTTTTTGCTCTCTGGCCAGGTCTGTGGGATGGGTGGGGGAAAAAAAAAAAAGAAAAAATGCTCTAGGCAAAACTTTGTTTCTGTTTATAATCTCCTAAAGTTTCAATACTTTATTGTTAGGGTAGTTTCATTGCTTTAAGTCAACACACTGTGTACGACAAAACCGTAAGGAAATTAAGTTTAAAAAAAGCAAGTCTGTGGAACATCCACTCTTGAAATCTGCAGAGGCACACATCTCTCTTGCAGCTTATGTCTTCCCAGCAAGTGAGAAGGACACTCTTTTAGATCCATGATGTGTGATCCTGTCTCTGCCTGGTCATTTGAAGCATCAAAGGAGGATGGCATGATCCCTTGGACAACAGCAGAGAGGCTCCGCTGTGAGTTACTTGGCTGAAAAAGGATTGTGTACAGTGACATTTCTCCAGAATATTCCCCACACCACTAAGAATTTGTAGTGCAGGGACCATCTGAGACAGAGATGGGTTTCAGTGAAATAACTAAAACCCAGCAGTTCACTTTAATAAGTGTCAAGTAACCAGTGACAGATGTTGTCCTCCTGAAGGCTTATGTGGGGCATGAGAACAAAATCTGCTGACAAACAAGCTTCTGATCTTCCCAAATCTCTTTTGCTCCAGCTCTTTTGTGTTTTTCCCCAAACCCTGCTCAGAAGAGGAGGAACACAGGATACGAATCTTGAGGTGCGCACACCTTTACAGCACTGCTCTGGCTGACAGGCTTATCGGTGCAAGAACCCGTATATGACAACCACTTGCTTCCCTATGGCCTGTATTGATTGCTGTAATTTTTTAAATTAGAATGTCGTGGTTTAGCCCCAGCCGGCAACTGAGCCCCACACAGCCGCTCACTCCCCCACGGTGGGACGAGGGAGAGAAAAAGTGAGGAAAATCATGGTTTGAGATAAAGACAGTTTAACAGGTAAAGCAAAAGCTGCGCACACAAGCAAAGTAAAACAAGGAATCCATTCCCCACTCCCCATGGGCAGGCAGGTGTTCAGCCATCTCCAGGGAAGCAGGGCTGCATCACACGTAATGGTTTCTTGGACAGACACCATCACTCTGAACACCCCCCTACCCCTTCCTTCTTCTTCATCCCAGCTTTATATACTGAGCATGATGTCACATGGTAGGGAATATCCCTTTGGCCAGCCTGGGCCAGCTGTCCCGGCTGTGTCCCCTCCCAGCTCCCCGTGCACCCCCAGCCTGCTCGCTGGCAGCCCAGCACAAGGAGCTGGACTGTCCTTGACTGCTCAGCAACAACCCAAAACATCAGCACCTTATAGACACTTTCTCATCCCAAGTATGAAACACAGCCTCACACTAGCTTCTGTGAAGAAAATTAACTCTATCCTGGCTGAAACTAGGACATAGGGAAACCATCATGGCAAGTTTCTGAGATCACCCTGACCCCAAGCTCTGGCTGCCTCATTGTCTCATCCACTTACAGACTGCGTCTTCTGCAAGACTTGGATGCAGGCATCCACGGACTTCAGTAAACTCTAAGAACCAACTGTCTGTCCCACCTTAGAAAACACTGAGGTATTTTTATTTTGAGGAGCAAGTCAAACAGAATAATTGAGAAGACTGTGGCTTATGGGTTTAAGACTGGCCTTTGCACACAAAAAGTAATGGCTAATCTTTTTCACTTAACTGTTGACTACACTTACCACAATATGGTGCCCCAAGTACTACTAGCCCCTAGTTCAAGATAAAAAATAGCCGAGTGTCTCAAACACAGAGTGAAAGTTGGTAAATTTTGAGATACATAGGGAAAAGCTATTTATTATATACAAAGTTTCGCAATATCAAAAATGACAATTTTACAGGCACTTAATAGAAGCAAAATTTTCGTTTAGTATCTGCTTGTACTAAACAAAACCCAGTTTGCACACCTGGAAATGGACTCCCCAGGTCACTTATATTATTGGTAAATTCAAGGCAGTGAAACTGGACGGGGTAAAACGAGGAGACATCTATGTCTGCACCCACGGCTACTGCAGCGTGTGAGAGAGCGCAGCCTTGGGCTTCCCATCTGCCGAAAGGGGATGACAGGTCTAACTCAGCTACAAGGAATTCTTGGAGATTCAAGTAATTGTGCCATAACTGACTGTAATTATTCTAGTTTTCAACAATGTTTTGTCAAAAAGCGGCACATTTTAGCTTTCAGTAATGAATAGCAGGCAAGTACTTTCCTGTCAGAAATCCCCAACTCATACGGTCACCAGCCTTGTCCTCATTTGGCTATAGGCACAGCTTCCTACTCAATCCAATTGATATGTCCAGAAAATGAAAAGGTTCCGTTTTTTTTTAGTATTTACACAGTGATGCTGAAATACTGCGGACAGAGTTGCTGGCAGGGTAAGTTTAGGTTGGATCAAAGTGAGGAAAACAGGAAGGAAAGGAGAAGAGGTGGGAATTATAATGACTTTTGTGTGTGGGAACCGAGAAAAGGCTTGAGTTCAATTAACCAAGATGGATTTTACTTTTATTACTATGTAAGTAGACGTTCCTGTACAAGTAGGAGCCTTGGTATTATGCAAACTAGTACATGCATGTGTGCCTGCATACACACTGCCACAACCCCAACCATCGAGGTTTTTATACGTGGTAACTGAATAACCACCTCACTGTTTTATAACCTTTGCCTTTTGCACTTTTCACTTCCTCTCTTCCTCTCAATTTCCTTCCTCCATTATGTCTAAATATAGACCGTAAGCTGTTCAGAAAGGCTACCGTGTTTCCTACTCATTTTTCAACAGCACTGAGCAAATATTCAGGACTCAAAATCAATTTCTCATTAGCCATTCAGCAGTAGCAGGCACTCATGCATGGAGTTGTCTGAAGTTAATTTGTGCAAGTGATGTGATGGAAGTGATTTTTTCAATAGAATTTACAAGGCAAGAGGTAGGCAAACAGATTTCTGAAGGATGTTTCATGTAAATAGGAAAGAAGAAATCGGGGTGGATGGAAGGAGGAAACAGAAAAGACTATTGCACCTGACATCGCTAGCAAGGCAGAATTAACAGGAAGGCAAAAAATCTGAAATGTCAGAGCAAGGAAGTGACACAAGGCTCTGAAAGTAAACATGGGATGCTAACACAGTTGACCTTACCCTGTTTAATTTTTGATCCAGCTTATTGCTATCTGTATTTTATTCAGAAATTTTACATGGAAGTGATGTCAGCTTTGGTCCTTTATCTGTCGTTCGGGTGGCCTCTTGGTCCCGCAGAAGGTGCAGCAGCTCTGCAAACAGCGGCGCTGCCACGAAGCAGCTTTGAGACCTCAATTTACAACATTTCACTCAACATTTCTGATGTCAGCATTTTTGAAAAAGATGTTCTAACTTTCAAACTGAGAAATGTTACTAACCGTATGAGTCAGTGAAAACAAGAACACAGGGATGAGCTGAGCTTTAAAAGAAACATTTTATTTGGTAAAAAATAAAAGTAATAAATTATTTCAAGACAATTTTTGGTTTGTATCTGTACATACACAGTATATCCACAACACAGCTGCTATGTAATCCAGGAATTCCATCTTTAAAAAAAGGATTTACAGATCAAGTAACAATTTTAAATGAACAGTCTTTTACATCTGTCAGTATTGAAACCAACTTGATGGAATTCCCTTTCCCCCCCTCGCCCCAGTTACCCAGTAATATCTATTCTGGGTCTTGTGTGTTTGTAGCACCCCTTGTTTTGCGTCATGTAGATCAGTGTTTCTTGGTTTCTTTTAATCAAAGAGCACCAGATTATTATTTTTCCTGCAGCATTAGTGTTCCAGCTTTCATTTCAACTGGTAAAAAGTAGATTATGAATGTCCATTTATGACTTTCTCTTCTGATTTTACTTGCTTCCTTTGCTGGATGTGGAAATATGTGCAAATGCTTCTTTATTTTGTCTGGTTGTTTTCTTAGTTATTCAAACTCACTTCTATGTGCCCTTTTGAAATCTTATGGATCACCAGGGATCCACAGACTCTGCACTGAGGAAGGTTGATCTAAACTCTGAAACCAGAACACCGACATTTTAACAGCAGCATATGTGACATTTGGAAGAAACGTACCAGACATGATGTCAAAACACCAGCAAAGAAAACAATGAAACTATATAGTCAACAGTTTCCCAAAATACGTCAGCTAGGACGACAGGGAGATCTTTTTTACACCAAAATCTAACAAAACATTTACGCCTGCTGTTATGCTTTACCCTGGGATTGCCTAGTTTAAAAAGCTACGCGTCTGTTTAACGCCTTGTCGGATCAGTCCTGCAGAGGATTATTCAAGGGCTTGGGAAGCTGTGGACAATCAGTCTGAATTTTGAGCAGGTTGATTGCTAAACAGACAATGCGCAACAGACATGTAAGAGACCTGTGTTTGAATGCTAATGAATGAGTTGCATTCATTTCTCAAACACAATAAAATATTGCCACTGGTGCTTACTCTTTAAAATATTTCTACTTTAACTGTGACAAATTTTGTGTGTTTTGGAGAGAAAAGAAGCAATTTTTTCCCAGCTGCATTTACATATGGAAGCAACACTATCAAAATAAACATGTATCATGGGCCTTTCATCAGAAATGATTATTTTTCCCTCCAACTATCTTTTACACTTATCTGTTGAATTTTTAGTTAGTGTAATACACGTGGTGGGAGAAAGATGCATAGTCTTCACAGCAGCTTCTTCTGAAGGGATGTCCACTCATTCTTAGTAAACCAGATTCTCTTCCAGAAATATGCAAAGATATTTTCAAGATATAGAAAGAATTGATTTGGGAATCTAGCCCCTATATCCCCCTGGCTTTTCAGAAATAGGACTTGACCACTTTTTAAAGAGTTACATATATGAAAATTGCTTTTAAATACTGACCGGGGGGGACCATTCTAAACAAGAAGGAGATTAAGGGGATTAAAACTTAACTAGTCAACATCACTAAAGTAGAAATCCGCACCACTAGCTTTGTGAACAGCAAAGCAGCTCTGTTCTGAGCAGTCCCAGCGCAAATGTTTTCTTCCGTCCTGTTTCTCAATAGAGAAAAGAGTTCTGAGAACATGCACCGTCTCTTTGGCATCACATCAAAATGGGAAAAATGGAGACCCAACTGTAACTCCTAGTTTTGAGTTAAAAAGGATGAAAAATTTCAGACCCTATGGAAAGGTACCAAGGCACCTGTATGCACCTCTATGAAATAAAGAATGAAATGGCAAGACGGCCTTTTGAGCATTGCAGTCTCTCTTAACACTGGGGAGCTAATGGAATATGTACTCAAGCAAGTGACGATAAAATTGGAGTAACATATTTCAATTACTCATGAACTACTGCAGCTTTAAGTTGCTCTAACTCTCCTGACTTAAATGAAAACAAACTAAAAATCCCAAGTATCGTCCTGTGCAGTACAATATTGATATGGCGAATAAATTACAGTAGGTACCATAATAACCGCACTGATCTCTCTGCATTACACAGTTGCAAAGCTACTTCTTGGTTGTACAGCTTATCCCATGTAATGCTACAAAGGAAAAAGAAAAATATATTTATCATAGCTTAGTGGAGCTATTTTAAATTTTATTTTTGCATTGTCTTGCAACAGATTTTGATTTTCTTTTTACGACTTCTTTTATAAACTACAACATTTCCTAATACATTTCAGAAAGCTGAAAAATGTCTGAACAGTTTTTTCTCTGAATAGTAATTTTTCACCTATCAGTGCACAAGCATGTATTGTCTGATAAGCTTTTTGTTTCTCTCAGGGTTTGTAAGAAATACTGCTACACTCATGTATTAGACAGGTGGAAATTTAATTTTTCTTAATATTTAACCTTTCTTTACATCTAGTTCATGTTTGTTACATGAATAAAGAGTGCAGTGCAAACTCATTAATAAGAGAACAACCAACATTTTGCAATCTGAGAGGCAGTAAAGATTGTTTATTACAAGGCTGAAGAAATGAAGCAATTTATTCAGTGGGTTTTATGACCGTATGTAGGGGTGGTTTATTTATGACGTGAATTGAACGGGCACCACACATGGAGCTTGTATCTGCCGGCTGCACTGCTCTCCGCTGCCAACGATGCTCCGGAGGGCCACGCTCAGCACTGCAGAAGTCTGATCAGCTTGTGCATGGCCACCTTCCTAGATCTATTACAGTGCTAATGGAGTTTTATTTAATGTGGAAATGACACATCATTTTTTTATGGGTTTCACAACTCCCACTTGGCCAAATGACCGTCAGGCACGGCAACAGCTATTACTCCACAGCCTTACAAAACTGGGAGTGCATTGGGTGTGTGCAGGGTGTAATAAACTTGCAATGTGCATAGAATCACAGAATCACAGAATCACTAAGGTTGGAAAAGACCTTTAAGATCATCGAGTCCAACCGTCAACCCAACACCACCATGCCCACTAAACCATGTCCTGAAGTGTTACGTCTACATGTTTTTCGAACACCTCCAGTGATGGTGACTCCATCAGCTTGACTCTACCACCTCCCTGGGCAGCTTGTTCCAATGCTTGACCAGTCTCTCAGTAACGAAAATTTTCCTAATATCCAATCTAAACCTCCCCTGGCGCAACTTGAGGCCATTTCCTTTCATTCTATCGCTTGTTACTTGGGAGAAGAGACCAACACCCTCGTCGCCACAACCCCCTTTCAAGTAGTTGCAGAGAGCGATAAGGTCTCCCCTCAGCCTCCTCTTCTCCAGACTAAACAACCCCAGTTCCCTCAGCTGCTCCTCACAAGACTTCTTCTCCAGACCCCTCACCAGCTTCGTTGCCCTTCTCTGGACACACTCCAGCACCTCAATGTCCTTCGTGCAGTGAGGGACCCAAAACTGAACACCTTATTCGAGGTGCAGAGCACATTTAGGACATACTGAACAAGATGCCATCTCCCTGGAAAGAAGAAACATCAAGACAAGCTGTGGGAAAAGGAAGTTCAAAAATATAAACTCTAGAAATCCCTCCAGAAATGCATATATCCTTTTTCTTTGCTGAAGCAGGTACCTTTTTCCCCCCCATACATTTTCTTTCTATTTTGTGAGCAGCGGGGTTCCCATAGAGACATGAGGCAAATCAGACAGGAGTGGGCAAGCAGTGTTTTCCCACCTTTACGTGGGAATTTAACAAACAATTCTGGAGGGAATAAAGTAACAGCTGGTCCTTGCTCCACCTGCAGAGCTCCCCAGCCTGCTCCCCCAGCTTCCAAGCCGCAGCTGCAGGCAGGGCATCCAGCTGCTCTTCCCGTGGTGTCAGAGCATTGTGCTCCCCAAGCAGCGTTGGGTCTTGTAACATTTCTAAATTAGTGGTGTCAACACATTAAGTGTCTGATCCTACTTCCACTGAGGTCTGTGGTGGTCTTTTGCATTCATTTCAATTAACCTTGGATCAGGCCTTAATGTAGCTACATTCCTATGCAGGATCTCTGAGGAGAGATCTGAAAATGAAAAAAAAAACCTAGTTCTACTGTGACTTTTTTTTTTTTTCATTACTAAACCTATGAGTAGGCTCCTCACTGAAGGCTCTTAATCTCCTGTGTACGTACAAAATAGCAGTATATATCTATCTATGAACATAGATGACTTAGTAAATTAAAACATCTGCCTTCACAGGACTCTCTAACTAGCAATATACTTTGAAAAATACAGTAAAATATTTCCTGTATCAAAATAGATTTCCCAAAGTTTACTACAAAATGGTAGTAGTAGAAAGACCCTTGTTCTCCCTCTCATTTTCTTCCCAGATATAGTATTGCCTACAAGTGAATGTCAGAGCTCGTAAGAGTACAAGGGAACACCAAAGATCCTCCTAAAACCTACCTACTCCCACATTTTTAGCATCACCTGTGTCTTGATTAAGTTCCTTTGCTGCATCGTTAATTCAGGCACTATTCTGGATAGCGGTCTGCCCTGCTACAAAATATTAAGTTATAAAACGTACAGTATTGCATTGCTGTTGGCTGCATAGCTGTGGAAGTATGTTATGCCTATATTGAAAATATGTCTAGGGTACTAAGAAGACACTCCTTGCCTTGGGTCTGAAAACGTTACCTCTGTCAGGACAGAATATTTCGGTATAAATGTTCATTTGGGAAAAATACCAATTATGGCATTTCAGCCAGGAGTGAACAAAGTCACCAGTGCTCATCAAGAAATGCATACAACCTGTTCCGTGGTCACAGATAAAGGGAAGACCTCATCTTTCAACAGAGGGTTGAGACACAAGACTTTGTCACTCTCATAAATAAATATCATCCCCACAGTTAAACAGTTACTGCTATGATGCATCAGCCTGATAAGGTTCCCTGAAACAGTGTGAATAAAAAGCTGACACTGCTTCACTGAAATCGCTGGCAGCAGCTATGGTGAGTTCACCGAAGCCAGAGCAGATTCTCGGTGAGAAGCAGATTTCCGTATAAAATCTCTTCCCAGGGCCACAGGTAGAAAAGACAAATGAACTGGATCTAGCTGGTGCATGAAATGCCTTTTTGACGTTTCATTCTAAAGATTAAAACCAAGACCTTCATAGTGGGACGCCTCCATAGAACACTGTCGGACCTTTCAGATCTAAGAGTGAAGAGGTCTCCTAAAACACGCTCCTGAAACACAAAAGACCCTATAAAAGAATACAAGCTTTCAGCAATGAATTTTCACAAATTTCTGAATTTGGAACAAAACTGTTGCAGAGCATCTGGCATCTAAATATTATGTTGTGGCATATAGAGACAAACTCCACATCCAGGAGGGGGTGAGCCAGCTGGATATTCTGTCTGCACACTGCACATGAAAAGTGGATGCCATGCTGCTGCCCAAACACATCACCCCGCCTGTGTTTTTTGTAAGTACTAACCTGGTGTAGCCACTTAAAATCAGGAAATTTTTTATGACTGAGAGGCTCAGATGAAAAAAATGGGTCCCTTAGACTGCAGTTAGGTGCCTAAATACCTTCATTAAGGTTAAACACTTGCTACTATCACCCTTCACTGATACTTTCTTTCATTTATGAGAGGTGTCTTACTGTTTGCTGTGGTGACTTTTACAAATCTCATTTTTACGTGCCTAATTACTCCTGGCAATTGTAATATTCATCCTGACATAAGACAGCATTGCAGGGATGAGCTTGCAATCTCCCTCATACGCCTAGTCTAAGCACTTGCAATCTTATTTTAAAAGATAGGTTATTAAGGTCAAAGTTGCAAATATATCTGGCAGCATTTAAAACAGACTGTTGCATATGAAACCCAGAAACTTACCTGAGAAATGGAAGTCCATGGACAATTTTTTTTTGAAACATCAAATAGAAAAATGTAACAAAAAGCTATTTTTAGAATACATTACAGAATACTGGCATGTTATACAAATGTAATTAACCCACTGAAATTTAAACTAGTCGTAAGTTATGTTCAAGGCACCTTTTTTATAAATAGATTTTTAAATGTTCATTCTACATTCACACTGATTTAACCACGTAAACAAGCCTGTGAAAGCTCAGATTAAGGTCACGTTAAGATCTGTGTGCCAAATACTTCAGAAATATATCATACTACATGGAAAATTCAATAAAGTAAGATAGATCCATCTGCTGCCCAAACAGTTCGATAGATGCTATGGGGTAGATTATTAACAAGGTGAAGCCTAAAAGAGGTTTTCAAAAATTAGTTTAAAGATAAGTAACATGCAATGCATTAATATTTGTGTTTATCATTTGAAAGTGTGTGTAAATGCTGAAAAAATGCAAGCCACTATTCCTAGTGCCATCCTATTTTTAAAGGGCAAACCTTTGGGTCATCAAATGTCATCTTTTTTTTCCCCATACTTAATCTTACAATATGCTAGTACGTACTTTCTTCACAAAGAAAATGTATAAAATTAATCTTACAATATAAACACTATAAACAACTCCCTTGAGACATATTCTGGACACAGAATTTCTGTAAAGACTTAAGTATAACAAATCTAGGATAATTATGTAAAAATATGTACATTCATTCCAATGTCCTAAACCCAAGAAAAAACCCAAATAAGCTCTACAAAAGTTGCCCGTCCGTCTTGTCCAGTTACGATCATGTCCAGCTTTGCTACTTTTGCTGTATTTCAACATAATCAACAGAAGTTTTACTTGTTTTTGTGTAGGAAGTTCCCAAACTTTTGCATAAATCCTCTCAGCTTATTTTCATTAGGCTGCAATGGATGGTAAGCAGTTGAGTTGTAGCTGACCATGTGATTACCCCTGCTGTAATTATTCCCTAAGGTCTTGCTTTTGATATCTGAGAGATGCGAAGTGCTGTTGGGTACATTTCCTGCAGGTTGGCTAGCATTTTCTATCTTACAGAATGGCTCAAAGCGACTATAAACACGCCTTTCACTCAAACGTGTTCTTAGTTCCTCTTGGTGTTTTGAGCTTGCTAGCTGTGGTGTCATTGAACTTGCTCTTTGAAGAGCAGAAACAGGAGCACTTTCGGGAGTAGTATTTGTGGTGATTTCCTTTACATCTTGATACTGAATCTGTTCTGTATTAAATCTTGGGGTAGATGCATCTCCTGCAGTTTCTATGAACTTAGCTTCAAGGGGGCACAAGAGAGGACACTTTTTATTGCTTTCATCAGATGGAGGTTTTTGTGGTTTGGGTGACTTTGGAGATTTTGTAGGGCTTCCAGCGACATCTTCTTTACTTCTGTTCAAGCTACCTTGAGAATTTGATGATGTGTTTCTCTTTCTCCTTGGGGAAGAATCAGCCTTGTTCTCAGAAATCTTTGGTTTTTGATTCTCTTCTTCAGAAACCAATGTGTCAGAACTACTACACATTCTGTAAAAGGCAGGACCTTTGTTTTTTGACAAGTTTTCCTTCTTGTCTGGTGTGAGATTAAGAAGTGAGCGCAATTTCTGGGATCCTTTCTTTAGAAAACTTGGGGAGTTCTTACTTTCTTTCTTTGATGTGCAATCCTTACTAGACTCCTCCTTGCTAGTTTCAGTGAGAGCAGCCATAGAGATTGCCTTGCTAGCAGTCGGGCTCTTTAGCTCTCCTCTGAGATCCTTTTCCTCCTGTGGCAAGTGGTTGGTCACACTGTGCAAACTTTTAGAGCTCTTCAGCGTGTCTTCTGGAAGTTTTGGACTAACTGGCTGCTTCAGTCTATGCCTAGTCAATGTGCTGTAAACGTAACTGGATGCATGTTTGTTGGCACCAGGATCTAATATGGACTTTGAATTAAACATGGGAAAACTTCTCCTTTTTAGCATATTTTCATTTTGAAGGTTCTTCAAATTTTCTGCATGTTTGTCTGCACACAACGTTGTGTACAAGTAGAGAGATGAGTCAGCCGTTGCATTTGAATTTACACTAGGTTTTGTGTTGTCTGCAATATGAATTCTATGGGGTTTTGGTGCATCTGATTTAAGGGGGACGTTTGTGCTAAGATCTTCTAAAGTATTATCTGTTCCATTTTCCACACTTGGAGCATGATTAGATGTCCCTTTAGGTGTTGCACTTCCCTCTGACCCAATTATAGTTGAATTTGAAGAACTTGCACAGCTGCTTACTTCCTGCTGTTCAGGTAAAGTTGGCTGGAACACCAATGATGATCGTAAGCGAGAATGAGAATACAGTGCATGAGCTTTAATATTTTCAGCTGTGTCATAGCTATCGTATCTGTCACCCAAACCAGACCCATTAGACTCTACCGGATAATCTGACTGATCATTCAAATATGACTTAATTCGCCAGTTACGTAGGAATGATTTTGTTGTGTGTTCGAGGGTTGGCATCCTTTGCTGCAGATGGCGGATATGATTATCTGTCCCATTGAAAGACCTCCGTACAATTGAATTTCTTTCTGCAAGATTTACCTTTGGTCGTGAAAACTGATCAGCAAAACTTTGCTGGGGTGTATTGTAGTTATTTGCATATCCTCCTCGTAACGAAGAAACAATACTAAGGCTATCAGATGGCATTTTCCAAGTATTTGATGGATTGTTGGCTCTATTAATAGCTCTGTTCAGCAACAGATAAGGTGTCCTTTCTGGCTTCTCCCCAGCATAACTATGTCTCTTCCAGTGCTCATTTTTTTCACTAGGTTGATACTGCTGGATTGGATTTTGCATATTAAAAGCTGGATGAAATGGTTGTTTATTATAGGCTTGATTTCTCACGCCGTATTTATCTATTTCATTTACTGCATATCTTCCACGAGTTTTCCAACAAACAGGATCTATCTTGTGAACCTTGTCTTGCCTACCAAAAAGGTTTCTTTGGCTAGAAACTGAAGCCAAGGAAGACACTGAGTGTTGGTATGTATCATTATCCCAGAGTGTCCTGCGACTGTTTACCCGCACTAAATCTGGGGCAAATGAACTAGGAACAGAAGAACGAGCATACAGTGTCCTGAACTCTTCATCAAAGGATTCAACCAGCTGTCCTGTGATAACTTGAACCATACTGAGGTTGGTTTTTTCAAACGACCACATAAAGCTGAAAGAAGAACAAATACTATTATAAACAGTTCTTTTGAACTAAAATATTACACTGGTCCTTCTTGATAAGAAAGCTTTCACACAAACCTGGGTTTTGTACAAATACTTTCTAAATAAATAAATTGTGAGCATGATTCACGTAATTCAGATTTTGGAAGGTCCAATCTAATACTAGTCGAACTCAGCTGGAGACTTTCCATTGTTTTCAGTGGGAGCAGGAATGAGTCTATAACTACTTAATTGCCCCTATTAAGAGGCAAAAAAGTACTCACAAATGTAGAACTGTGGAGTACTTAATGGAGTAAAATTACCTTTACAAAAACGATGCCAGGATTGACTAGACCTACTGTATTTACTCCTGAGTCAAAGAATGTTAATGTGTGGTTACATTGTGAAAAAAATACACCTGAAATAGTATGCAGAATTGCTTCAACAATTCTGAATGTACTTCACTCTAAACACATTTTCAAAAAGATGCACTTCAGATTTGTTAAAAAGTTTACATTTTCTACTATGCACACCAGATTGGATATGAACATTTCTTTTAATTGCGATGATGACACTCTGATGAAGGGAATTTTCCTTTTTTCTATTGTACTGTCATGCTAGGTCTTAAAGCAGTGTTATTTTTCAAAATGAAATGAGAAAACTACCACACTCTCATAGACTCTAACACTGTGTGTAGATGTCAACGCAGGCAGACTCTCCCTGTACTCTCTTACACCAATTCATTTATGAACTTGTCACTTACCTCACTACCATTTCTATACATCAGTCTGAATTTGGGGCTGGCCAAGTCTCAGAGGAAATAAAAAGCCAGACTTTTGCAAGCTTACAGTGGTGGAAATATATGAAAGTCAGTGCCTGGCACCCAGGCGCTACGCTGGCAGAAACTAATTCAGTAGGCCAAAGGAAAGAAGTGTAGCATAAAAAGAAGGAAAATATTTAATAACGTGTGAGAGAAAACTGTCCCGGCTTTAACTTAAATTTTTTTCCAGTTCTGCAAAGCTATAAGTTCTTCCAGCCTATGCTTTGCACACATACACTGGAAATAAAATGGGAAGTAGAATAAAGAAACTTAGCCAAATATAAAGAGAGACTATGTCAACTTCACTTGGGCAATTCTGAATTTGACCATGATACACTACAGAGTGCCACAGAATAGGTGTATAATGTTAGCTTTAGAAGATTATTATGAGAAGGAACTAGCCAAAAGAGCTTATGAAATAATTTGGCAGTCTTTTCTGGAGTGAATGTTAAACAAGAATAATTCAGGAAATATAAGACATATCAGGATTTTCCTCTTTTTTTAGCTGTTGCAAAAGCTATATCCTTTATTTCTTATCTGCGAAAAATTAACAGAGGATCTCAAAATTTGGCTCTGTGTTAGGCTAGTTAGCCATAAGTATCTATGAAAACTTGTTAAATTACAGGAAAGAGAATAAAATTTTCCCATGGATGAATTTTCAGAAATAGAAAAAGAACAAATTTGCAATAGGAGAGGTACTGAGATGACAGGTTTCCTACAGACACCTCAGTGACTGCTCTTACCTGTAAGAACCATATATAACTTTCTTACAGTCAACAAGAATAAATTTTTGTTCCATTTTTCCATGGAATTTTGCTCCTGTTTTAGAATAGTAGTCTTGTCCTTTTACTGTCCGCACCCTCATGTTCTGAAAAAGACAATTGAAATACTTCAGTTGGTATACTATATTCCATACTTAGCATCCAGGGGTTTAAAAGTCAGAGGTACAGTAGGAGAAGAGTTATATTATTGCATATTAATAAACTTTACAGGAAAGTAAACTCTGATCAAATTTGTCCCCTAGGGACTCAAAATGGCAAGTTATTGCTTTGTCTCCAAGACTGATGAGATTCCCTAGGCCACAGAAAATGAAATTCTTCTTTGCCACAGCTACCACTCCAAGAAATGAGTTTCTGGCACAAGTAGTCTTTGACAAGAGAAAGAGGTTTTGTACTGTAAAAAAAAAAATAACATTTTCATCATCTGATATACAATATTTAGAAGACTTCCAAGCATCTCAGCCAATCAGCGACAACATCTAAAGAGACAGGATCACTAATTCATTTAACTGAGCAAGCGTGCTATATCTACACACACAGACACCCGATTCTGAGATGATCCCTTGAATGATACCACCTGGCGCCAGAATCCCTTGCAGTTTTACCACCAGTAAGATTTCTCAATCAGCTTTGCACCATCAGATCAATCACATTTCTAAATTCAGGGATGCTATCACAACATGCATAGGCAGCATGGACTCGAAACAGCAGCTAAGTTTGAATTCTATTAAGAAGCTTTATGTTTCACTCATGTGAACTCAGTAAATTGCACTTGGGAAATTTTCCATGTTGGATCTCAAACAAGTGGTCAGTTTTTCTTCCAGACGATGGATGAAATGGATTCAGCTAAGCCAGTGTAATTTCTTTTTTGTTTTTTGGTCTCTACTGTCATTTGGGTTTTTTAAGCTCCTAGAAATAAAAAATTCAAAAGAAGTGTTACAACACCTTCTGGACTGGACTAATAATAATTCTCAAAAAGTTCTTACACGGATGTAGAAAGAAAAAAAGGCATTTATCAGAAATTGTTACAGAAAGTTGCTTATTTATAGAAAAAATAAAATTTATATTCAATGCAAACCTACCTACAGCATCTACCTCGTATGGCTGTGAGACAACAAAATGCTGCACAAGACATAAAAAAAGCCTGCAATATAGCTGTGAATGATCACAGTATTTACTGCAGTTTCTAGCCTTTCAATATTTGTTCTATCAACACTAATTTGTGGTAGTTTACAAGTATTCCAGTGGGAGTGAAATCTGTACTTTAGCATTGGCAGTAAGAAAACAGAATCTATATGATTATTACATAGACTGTAAAACGAAATAGTGAAATATGACTTGTGAATACAGAGGAATGTCTTCCTTCACAGGACTGCTAGAAGGACAGGTTGAAAATCACAGCAGACCTGATCTGTAAAGGCCAGGTACAGACGGATTAGGGCTGTTCAGGAAGCAAAATGGACATTTTTACACATTTACCTAAAACATATGAAGTTCTAACAGACAGAGTTTGTATGATTTTTAAAGATAGTGTCTACTACAGTCCAATGAAATTTATCTTTCCAAATAGAAAATTCAAAAAAATTCGGAGAAAAACTCCATGAAACGAAAGCGCATTACCAAATAACACATGCTTTCTAAATCAGCATATATTTCACTGTTGGTATTGTAAAACATTGATCAAAAAGAAAAATCAAATCAAAGAAGCAAAAAAAGCTGCTGAGCTGGCAAATTATGGTTTAACTCAAGCTATCCAAGTTCTTTAAATTTTGTTTATTTATTAAGTGAGTGTTTACTTAGCATTTTTGGCAAGCTCTGTTTGAACAAAAATGCAACTCACTTACAATGTACAAAGACAGCATTTAAAAATTACTTTTGTTTGTGACCAAAATGTCTTACAATTGTGCTAGAAACATAAACCATAAAGTTTCTCTCTTAATTAGATAAATAAAAGCAGTATTATCTAGAAATGCTGTAAAATTTTAAAAGGTAAAAAATTTAAAAGTGAAAATACAGGTGGATGCCTAGGTCTATTTTAAGAAACAGCTAAAAAAGAATCAATAACAATAACAATCCAATTTGCATTATTGAACGGGATGTTAACATAATTTTGCATCTTTACCTGCTAATCACTTTTGACAATCTAGCATTGTGTCTTTCAAGTTTTCCGCACTCCTATTAGCAGTTTTCTTATTAATGAAAGTAAATTTTACTGCTTTTCCAATGTGTTTTTTGTTGAACCTTGAACAAACCAATCCCACTGAAGAAAATTATTCTTTCTCCAGCAGCTACTCAAGCTTTAGGTAAAAGGAATTAAATAAAAAGATTTTATTTGAAAGTTAAATTGCTTGGAAAAAGTAATTCCTGAAAAAAGAAAAAAGTGGAATTTACCTATTCTAAAGATCATCACAATAATAAACCCTTATTTACTATAAAATAAAATTTTGTGAATTAGTAATGAAATTTGCATTTACTTCAATAATTGTTCTACCCAATTCTATATACCATCTAATTTTATATTTGTATGTCAGATTTATATTTAACTATATTAATTTATATTTATGTCATTATAATTTGAAAAAGGTAACCTGAGAGGCAGCTTATCCATTTTAAAATAACCATAACAAGTAATGTTGGCCTAAAGACGTGCCAGTTGAACACATCAAATCTTACTGAGATAAGGTCTGATCGGTATTGGACAGGGTATCACTTGGGAATCTGGAATGCTGGAGGCACAAGCAAGGCTAATGGCTTGCAAATTATCACGCTATATAAAAAAAAGCTTTGCTTAGGTACTCATAAGTTGAAATATAACTTCAAGTAGGCATATCCAAAAAAGGAATAAAATTTACATTAAATTGCTGGTTAAAAAAAAAAAAAATCTTAGTCACTGCTTCCTCTGTTCTCCTTTTTCTTCTCCTTTTCTCAAGTATTATTCCTCCTGCAGCTTTTTTATCCTGCTTCCTTAATCCTGTCAACTCTTTGCCTGTCTCGGTAGGTCATCCACTCAAAGACAGGACCATGGCAGCATTACAAAGGATGTGCCAGAGATCATGCTCACCTTTCTCATATAACACTTCCTTTTCCTCCACAGTTCACCTGGCATTCTTCACCTACTTCAAACCCTCTAATTAGGTGCCAGGGAAGCATAATTTGAATAATTGCCCAAAATACAGACAATATTTGAGGATATATAATAACAATGGACTCCACTTAACATTAGAAGCAGTAAATATACACATATTGAATTGCAATCCCTGTTTGGTACAAAATGCTGGGCTTCATCTTCCTACTTGGTTTCATCCTCAGGCTACAGGACTCCTCTGCTAACAGCGCTAACAGCAGCGTGTCACTGATCACTGCAGAAGTGTTATGCATCATGGGTAAAGCAATAATTCCTTTATGAATCCCGAGAGGAAAATTATGGGCAAACCATAAACCACACATGATGAAGGATCCCAGCTAGTTCAACAGGACACACAAAAGTATGTAAGATTGGCCATAGTGAGTCAAAGGGAAAGTCTGTCTGGTCCGGTTTCTGTCAGGGACTGCTAGTGGATGCGTATGGAAGAATAACTTAATCAAGGACTTGATGTTTTAGGGAGGTTTTTGAAGCCAGACACAGGATCTCCTCCCTCCTCCAAGAGCAGGATGTAGGACACTCAGGGACATTTAAAACATACAGTGGCTGCAGTTTAAGGATGGCCATCAGGGCTACCCAGTTAAATGACCCAAATGATGGACAGGAAAGAAGCTCTAACCTCTTTTTATGTACAACTGCACGACTACCTTCCCAGAGAGCGCCACATAAGCATGTTTTAAAATTTCAAAGTATAAATCAATATTACCCATCTATTTTCATCAGTAAAAACCCTCCAATGTGAGAGTTAAGTACCATGAATATACTGGTCTCAAAGATCTTATTTCAGCGCTTTTTATCTCTAGTCTTTTATCGGTGTTGAATTACTTACACTGTACTTGCTGTCAAAAAAATGCACAAGGAAGAAAACCCATGTCTACCTAATACTTAGCCTAACAGTTTATAAGGAAAAAAAGTCACGTTTCTCATGTTGTTCATCATTACCAATATTATTGATTACCCTGGGCCTCTCTTATTACTAAGAGATAACAGTTGCTAAGTAGTTTTCAAGTTCACTTCTATTCTGACCTTGATATCTGATTCAATGACCACTGAAGAAAAAATCTCAGTGACTTCACTGGAGTCTGGAGTCCCTTAGCACAGAAGTTTGCTCACAGATACAAAATCGTGCTGTGCACATCTATCTATAACCAAATTTGTCTTAGACTTGGAAAACTTTTGATGATTGTGATAAAATTGGTTAGAAATAACAGGCAGCAATCAGGTCTCACAAGCAGATCCTACTATGCATTTAAACATGCATATCTGGGAGTAGACTTCACAAAAGAAAAGTAAAATCAATTCATTAGAGGTTCTGTTTTCTCATTCCTGCAATTCATTAAAAATACTGAAAGGAGTATCAGGCCATAAACAGTTCCTGCCAGATTGCTTTCAAAACCCTCCTGTAGCAAGATGATTCTTCATTATTGCCAGAGAAGTAAAAACAGGATTCTGCAGAGCATGGAGCCTCTGCCACATGCCTCACCTCATATCAAATAAAACATGAAGATCTGGCATCAGCTGAGGAGCTAGATTGACTTCTTAGGCATTAAACATCATAGCCTACACTGGTTCATTGTTTCTAATCCAAAATTAAGTTACTGCATTGAGCTTTTTGGTGGTTCTGGGGATTGTTGTCTTGGTGCTGCATTTTGCAGTGCAAATCTATTTCATAGTTTGCTGCAGCACCTGTGAATAGCAGGGGAAAAAAGCCTCTCTCAAAAAAATTAGCTATTAGTTTTTGAAAAATCACCTGAAAAAAGTCAGAATCTGTAATGACTCTTCATTTTTCCTTGCAAAGAAATTGCTGACCGAACAAGTCAGACTTGAGAAAAAGTTAATCAAAAGAAACTTAGATAGAGATGAGAAAAAAAGAGAAACACATTAATTAATGGGGAGAAATGTAGGACAGTCAGGAAACAGGTAAATAAAAGCTGGGAAAGAGAAATGGGAATGTATAAAAAAGGAATTGTTTATCTGAATTGAGTTCTACTGGTGATGTTAAGGTGAACATTAAGTAAAAAACAACCCACAAGAAGAAATCCTGTAGGAAAGACTGAAAAAGCTGCTAGTAAACCCCTGGTTTCATATTCTGCTATACAGAACCCACATAATAATCACAGAATATATAGCCACTCAATTTTTTCAGTTATGTCTTCCAACAGAGGGAACCATATCCTGATACGCAGTCAGACTAGATATGAGAAAAATTGTCTGCACAGATATTTAATGTAGACTTATGAATAAAATCTTTTTTTTTCATATAGACTATTGAATTGTAAATCTAAATTCAAAAAACAGTCTCACTCATCACTGTATCTAATTTTTTACTGATCCAAAGGAAGAGAAAAAAAGCCCAAGAAGGCGTTGAGTCAGAAAATCTTTACAGGAACTCCTCATTATGAGTGTATGGTGTGAGGAGCATCTGCCATACTCCTGCAAGACTGAAGCAAATCGTACCAGAGAATAACAAGACCAGTGCTGCTAAGGACAAGACACAGATCCATACATCTCTGTCCCCTTCCTGCTTCCTGAACAGAAGGGGAGGACCAAAAGCCAAGAGCACAAAAAGTTGAAGATGGTTTGCTTTTTGTGAACCTTGAGATGATGGGAAAAAAAGAAAGGGAGAAAACCTCCAAAGTACTGACTGTTTTTTCATAATCACCAGTAGTTTCTCTTCATCCTCAAGAAAGGCAGAGGACAATTAGTGTGGGAGTAGTAAGCTTCTATTCCCAGAGCAACAGTTGCTGGGAGTAGCACTTGGATGAGAAGACCATTAATTTGAACAGCTTTATTACAAGTTAAATTGGAAACCCAGCACACAACTCTCTTTGGCACATATTTTTCATTTTCTGATAAACCTTGAAGTATTCTAAGTAAGCCTTGCAGAGTAAAGATGTATTTTATTTCTCCCATTGTTATGAAACCAAAACATATAATACGTAATGTCACTGAAGAGGCCAAGTCCAAACCTCTTCAATCCACACTAATCCATACAAAATCCACTCTGACGTACGTACATTAAATCTTTCAACATTCCTACATTAAATCTTTTAGTATAAATGCCTGTAGGTCTATAAAACCACATTAAAAAGACAACCTCGAACCCACCCAAAAGAAGTTAAGCTTTCAAATGGGCTGTAGATACACATTGCACAGAATTAATTTGAAAATGCGTACTATAGCTTTTTTTGAGATACCACTTGAACTGCATGCACCTAATTTCTTTTATTTCGGGAGGATAAAACCCATGCCATAACAAGACATACACCAAACTCTATGCCATAGTTAACCCAAGTAATCAGCAAATGGTGGTATTTCAAGTTCCAGAGTATGGAAATATTGCCAAATACTGACTTCATACAGGCAACCATGACTAGTGTTTACAGACCCACAACATTTTGTTTATGTTTTCTTTCCAAAAGTTCCCATAGCTCTGTGTATTAAGCCACCAGAGGGCAATCCCCACACTCATACACAAGAAACAAGCATGGAAAGGGTGTGGGAATACTTTTAAGGACCTAAGTCAACACTCCAGAGCAAATACAGGTATAAAACACAGGTTGGCTCCAAAATTCTAATAAAAGACCTTCTTGATCCTCACACACACACCACAGGCCTAACTGATTTTTGGACTGGATTCTTAAAATCCATGCTGCTGAGAAGATCTTTCACAATGTTTTTGTGAAGAGCAAACATAGCCTAACTAGTTACAGAAACAAGGAATTGCAAATGGAAGTATAGGGAAGTTCAGCCAAGGCAGTGCTCAGAGCTCTGCAAAAAAACCGGCAATGTCCTTGGAAGTTCTTCAGTGCTATCTACAGTACAGTAAATCTAGAGGTATTTATGAAGCATTTACGTCAAGTCAGTGCAGCTCATGGTTTGTATTCTAATCCCTGTTAAATATTAGGGCGGCACAGCACATCTTGTGAAAAACGTAAATGTTAGTCTTCTTGTTATCTTTCTTAGAGGATTACATATTGCATGTACAAAAGTAATACTCTCTAAGACATGATGCAGACAGACATGATAATACAGATTTCAGAAAAATAGTAATGAAGTAAAATCTTGGGCCTTTTGAAGTATTTTAATAGATAATAACATTAAAGAAAAAGAGCATAAAATGAAGTATGCAATTTATTAATTTACATAAGCTTTATGACTCTATTTGCAGGCTACTTTAAGAGAAAGCAAAAAGAAGCTAAATTTTTCAAACAGGTAGTATTCCTGAATACATAATAATGGAAAATTATTTTATAAATAATATATGAAAAATTATGACGTTCTATCAAATACTCTTGTTTTGACACATTAAAAAGATAAAAATCTTTCTAAAGAGAAAAACATTTGTTGACAAGGTTCTGCTGCGAGCTTACCTATTTATACCTCTTATTTAATTTTAAAAAGCAGTATCCGATAATCATATTTTGAATAATAGTTCCTTTTCAGTAGGTTGCGGAGGAACGAGTAGCGAATGTTCATGCACAGGAACACAGGAAGCCTTACCCTGAGCCTCTGAACTTGACAGCCTTGTTTCTCTGTCATTTTCAGAAAGTGGCTGAAGTTTGACTCATCAAGCAGGAGATACACTGCAATCCCTCTAGCAGATGCCTCCACAATTTCTCTAAAGATATCCACATCAGTAAACATATCCATAACGATGGCAATGACCTGAATAAAACAGAAAAGATGCAAATTATTGTATTGTATAAATATATATATAAAACTCTTCACTGAAGCTTGCTCAGGGCAGCTAATACACTAATATTTTTTACACATCAAAAAGTTCTAATATTTCCCATGTCGTACCACTTAACCTTGAACACTTTTCAAGACCACTGGATCTTCTTTTTGAGAAGTCAGGTGATTGCTTGTGTGATATTTGTCACAAGTACCAAAGTCTGGAAAAAAGTTCTGTTGTGAGTGCGTGTAGCGATTGGTTACACAAGGAAAAGGAAATCCAATAGAAGGGAAGGGGAAACAGCAATATGAATACATTGGAAAAAATTAAACCATTAAAATATAACTGCAATGTGCATAAAAAAAAATTCAGGTAACATTTCTGCACAAGGGTCTTCTTCATCTTTCATCATCTTCTCTAAAGCTAATGGCTCAAGGGGTTGAAGGAGTCAAGAAGCAGACGTTGAAGAGCTGGAGGAGTTGAGGACTTCAGGATCCATACTGATTCAGCACTCTTACTGGGATGAAACTTCCTCAGCTGGTTGGTTCAAGAAGATTACAGTATGGAACACCAGCTACTGATGCCCTTCAATCTATGGGGATAAAGTATTTCTGACTGGGAAAAACAATGTGCCCCTAATGGTATTTTGGAGATGATACACTATTGACTTATCATTAGCAATTTGTAAAGAACTAGTATTGAAGTGTTAGAGGAAATAACAGAGGGAGAACAGGTATCTGTGTAACTTTTAAAGATAATATTCTTATCCGCTAGAGTCTTCATGAAAAGTTCCAATGAGATGTCTCAGGTGTAAATCCAAATCAAATAAGGCCTTTCACAGGTATCAGAGCAGGCTTGATAGTGAGCATGTTTTTCCATTTTCACTAATCTTTAAACTCTCTGTACCTCAACTTGAATGCTGTAATTGCTTAGTTACAATCACTCATCTTATTCCAGAACTGAAACCTTTACCTCACTCACAAAATTTGGTAAATGCTGTTGCACACACCCAGGTTACCATAACATGTCACCTGGCAATAAAAAGACTCTTTACAAATCCACCAGTCAGAGAGGAACCGAATAGCATAAAATAAGTCAATTCTTTCAAAAATCTTAGGTAATATGCCCATGCACTACCTCATTCATTCTATTGATTCTTTTGAAAATAAAACCTAAATGTGATTTTTAACAGTACAAATTATATTCCTTTATCTAAATTTGACAGGAAAGACTGAAAACCACAAAAGTTTATGTTGACTCTAAGGACCTCATCACTTTCAGACTGCACCTTCTGCTTGGTCTTGTTTCTGACATACACAACGTTAACTGAACATGGCAGCCCTATTTGTTCATCTGTCTTGTTTCACTTATGTCTGAGCAGAAATCTGCCAAGACAGATTAAGTGTGTTAGGTAAAAAGACCAAAGAAGAAACTATTATCAAATAGTTCTGTAACATTACCTGAGTCCCCCTCCCTCTGAAATTCTTAAATTTTTTCTTAGCCTTTTCTTTTCTTCAGATCTTTTAGAAATAGGTGCTCACTACATTCAAGGATCTATTTAAATGTAAGCGAGAAATCCTGAATGGCTTCATTAGCGTACACTGACATGAATACATGAAATATTCCAAATCAACACTAGAGCCTTCAAAAATCATTCTAACATTTTCGTATGGCAGATATCTAAGATGTTAATTTCTTTGTAGCATCTGTGGTTGCAAAGACTAATATACCAGAAATATACAGGAAAGAAAAAACAAGAATGAGTAATAAAAGCTAAAACCCAACACTGGCTAGAATGGCCATATCTATCTTTATGAAGAGGGAAGGAGAGAAATACATAAGCAAGCAGGCCAGTAAGTTGGTGGCACGAGGGGGATGCATGTGCACTACTATGCAGGTATTTCGTAACTTGGGAATGAGCAGGGAAACCCTTTTTCTCTTCACTAGTAGAACTGCTCTTAAACCATCTAGCTTTTTAATTCTGGAGTTAATTCTGCAAAGCATCTAAGTAGTCTTGCAAGAAAAAGTAGGTTTCACTTCCAGAGCTGGAATAAGAATTATACTTTGAAATCTAGAGCTCGTGCTAGCTGAAAAATCCTCACCAGATTTAAGGACATATCTGCAAAGCCACAGTCACGATCTGACAACCAACTGGACATTCATTTTTGCGTTCTCTGGAAGCCAAAGATGACTCTTGTTGTATTCCCTCATTATCCTGCCCATTCACTCTTAGCAATTAATCTAGTCAACACAAACATAATTAGGCTCAATTGCTGGAAGAAGAGGGCCAAACTTGAACAATGCATATGATATACATTCAGAAGTAAAAAGTCATTTACAGTGATGAGGTCATTTCTGTATATTGATTTCTATAAATCAGACTAGGTGTTTGATCATAAACTATAGTTTTTGATGCAGAAAGAGTGGATTCCGTAAATGTCATAGAATATTTTGGCTTTTAATTGTATTAAACTTCCTTTTTTTTTTTTTGCCAAAGAAGTAGGCAAAGTTTACTGCAAAGGAGGTATTCTTATAATGTGTATCTACCACTAATTAAAGCTGTAATAGCTGCAGGATTAGTTACTTCCTGCATTACTTTGTAAGAAAAGATTTCACTACTGTGTTTTTACATTTGTTTTTGCCATCGCAGAGCTAATTTCCACCCTGATACTTACAAGAAGCAGCCACATAACAGTGAAATCCAGCAAGGAAGAAAAAGTGATTGAATTCAAATTGCAGAAAATTGGTCAGAAAATTGCCTATTCCACAAATTCCATTTCTTTTGGGCATAACAACACTATCCTGTGTCAAGAAAATCCCCCAAGGTAGAACACTCCAATGTCATACAGTAAGTTTCCTTATAAACTGACATTTTCTTCCCAAAGCATATTTGTTTTCCAAAATGCAGAGGTCTTTTCAAAAGCAAGCACCAATGCTTTTATAGGAAATACAAAGGCCATCCAACCATGCAAGGGACACTGGATGGGTGCAGCAGTTTTCTGCTGAAAGCACCAGAATTCTGGGAGAACTTTCCAAACCTTGAGAAACTGATTATCACCCTGATCAAAAATCAGGGTGGGTTGGGAGTTGTCAGTTGGGAATAATTAAGCATTTTACACTTTCAGGGAGGAGAAAACAGTTGGTGGAGCCGATACTTGAACTACTAAGTGTGTTACTTAAGAGTGAACTACTACTAAGTTCTACTAAGAGTGAACTACCACCACCTGATTCAGTATCAGCTACAAGAGCACATTTCAGGGATCAACTAAAAGTGAAGACAGTGCAGAAACCAATTTTTATACTAGTCTTCTTCCCCCAAAATTAAATTTAAATAATCTTTGCTTGTCACTACTAATCTTTCCATCTTATCTACAAATTCTTTTTCTGAAGTGGTGAATGCTTTTTAAGGTTAAAATCTGGATTCAATGGCATCCTTACAGAAGTAGAAAATCTGCTAGTAGAAAAGTCAATGAGCACAAAATTACTCCTAAAAAGCCGATAGTTTTATCAATTTAAATGAAGGCACCAGTAGAGCCATATTCTATTATTCTCACTAGTATTTTGACACTAAGACTATGGTTTGCAATAGAAAAGCAAAGCTTCACATATTACTTTAACATTTTAGAAACGCTTAAGTACAGGCAAAGAAGTATAATTTTGCTGAATAGCACTATTTTTATGCAAATATTTTAAAACATATTTTTTCAGTAAGCTGATGTATCTTATTTAATTCACACAGTATCGAGTAAAGTAACATTTTAAAACTCATTACCTCTAAACTAGCAGATCATTTTAATACAAAGTTCTTTTCATTCTTTAAATGAAATCTTTTTTTTTTCATAATCTCGAAGTTCAGGAAATGACTCACTTCTACATAATAGACTAGTGACAAAATTCATGAAAGACAGACACATGTATTTTGAAGGTTAAACTAAACAGCTATAGCTGAAATTTCCTGCAAAAATATGCAGGTTCTTGCAAAACAGGACCTTAAGTACATGGTAACATGACACCATATCGGATATTATGAGACTGTAAATGGCGGCTGATGCTCAGTTCTGTTGATCTGTAATGTAATGTAATGTAATGTAATCATGTTACAGGGCCAGTCGTTGCTCCTAGAAGTTGCTAGTTTGGGCCCATTCACATGCACTGTACTTGCTTAAATGGTTCTCACCTTCAGAAACTAACTCTTTTCCAAGATTTATAAGAAAGAACTTGCCAATCCCAACAGTACAAATACACCTATCACTAAACATGTCCTGAGCATGTCCAGGGGAGGGCCACCAAGATGTTCACGGCTGGAGCCCTGTGAAAAGAACGTGAAGGAGCTGGGCTTGTTCAGTCTGGAACAAAGGTGGCTTCAGGGAACCTTACAGCAGTCCCCAGTGCTTTACGGCGTCTCAAGGAGCCGCAGCCAGGTTCTGCACAGTGGTGGCAGGACAAGAGACAATGGTCAAACTAAAACAAGAGCAGTTCTGACTAGATATGGGGAAAAAACCTTATTCCAACAAGGACAGCCCAGCAATAGAGCAGGTTGCCAGAGAGGTTGTCCAGTTTCCATCCTTGGACGTTTTCAAGACCCAACTGGATAAAGCCCTAAGCAACCTGGTCAGATCCTAATGCTAGCTCTGCTTTAAGCAGGAGGTTGGACTGGAGACCTCCCGAGATCCCTTCCAACTGACCAAGTCTGCAATTCAATGATTTGGAGATCTCCACTCCAATCATTGTAAAAACCCAAGCGCATTTTACCATGTTTGGCAGTAACTATAAACTTTGCTGTGAGTCTTAAAGAAAACAGAGACTATAAATAAAGAATACTGAGAAGTAAAGGGTTTTTTCTGCTTTACTCCTCCTGTGTTTGGTAAGAATTTTAGTAAGAAAAATCAATGGATTTTAATCTTCATAGCTCAGTTTTAGGACATCAAAATCAATCCTTTTAATGGGTATGTACTGAAATTAAGGCATACATGTAGTGAAAGGCCTTTACTGCTAGTGCTCTGTAAGTCTGTTTTGTGAACCACTGATAGTTTCATTATCCCAGTATCTTCACTCCTTTCTCAAGCACTAATTATAATTCTTTAAGGGATATCTTGCAGAGTGTGTCATTTAACACCTCCTTTGCTATAAATGGTAAAAAAGATAAATCCTCTAATGCAGGTGCTTCCTTAGGTCAGGCTTTACTAAAGAGATACCCTATATTATATCAATAACATAGTAGGGAACAATGCTGAAGACCTACCCTACATGCAAGAGTATTGATTTCTTGTAACCTACGTGAGGCTTACTTTGGGCATGCTATGAAAAAAATCCATATTCCTGTGCCGTGCTTTTGACCACCACCACCCTTCCTCACCCCAAGGCCACATTTCAGACAGAAACGTTAACTCTATTTTAGTTGATCTCTTCCCTGCTACTCCAGTCAAATTCTTTTTTACAGATATCTGTTTTGGAGAGAATCTCCTTGCGGCACAGATTAGTGCTATCTGAATCTGGCCTTTCTCAGAAAGCAGGCAGGTCATGATGCTTGCAACAGCGCAGAAAGAAGATACGGTACTGCATACCGCGCCGTTAGCAACAGGAGGCAGGCAGCAAATTGACTGGGGGGGTTTCAGGCACCATAAAAGAAAGAGAAACAAATTTTGTGATCAATGCAGATAGCCTTCCCACTAGTAAGTTATATAATATGTCCCGCAAATTATTGTGAGGTTTTTTAATTATGTTATGCTGTTGTTTATGGTCGAGGGTCTACATCCAGTTTATGCTTGCTGCAATTCATATTAGCACCATCCTAATAAATGACTTTCACAGAATCACAGAATCACAGAATCCCTAGGTTGGAAAGGACCTTTAAGATCATCAAGTCCAACCATTAATCCAGCACCACCATGTCCCCTAAACCATGTCCTGAAGCGCCACATCCACACGTTTTTTGAACACTTCCAGAGATGGCGACTCCACCACCTCCCTGGGCAGCCTGTTCCAATGCCTGACCACCCTCTCAGTGAAGACATTTTTCCTAATATCCAATCTAAACCTCCCCTGGCGCAACTTGAGGCCATTTCCTCTTGTCCTATCACTAGTTACTTGGGAGAAGAGACCAACACCCTCGTCGCCACAACCCCCTTTCAGGTAGTTGTAGAGAGCAATAAGGTCTCCCCTCAGCCTCCTCTTCTCCAGACTAAACAACCCCAGTTCCCTCAGCCACTCCTCATAAGACTTGTGCTCCAGACCCCTCACCAGCTTCATTGCCCTTCTCTGGACACGCTCCAGCACCTCAACATCCTTCTTGTAGTGAGGGGCCCAAAACCAAACACAATATTCAAGGTGCGGCCTCACCAGTGCCGAGTACAGGGGCACAATCATTTCCCTGCTCCTGCTGGCCACACTACTTCTGAGACAGGCCAGGACGCTGTTGGCCTTCTTGGCCACCTGGGCACACTGCCGGCTCATATTCAGCCGGCTGTCAACCAGCACCCCCAGGTCCCTTTCTGCCGGGCTGCTCTCCAGCCACTCCTCCCCAAGCCTGTAGCATTGCATGGGGTTGTTGTGGCCAAAGTGCAGGACCCTGCACTTGGCCTTATTAAACCTCATACAGCTGGCCTCTGCCCATCGATCCAGCCTGTCCAGATCCCTCTGCAGAGCCCTCCTACCCTCCAGCAGATCAACACTCCCACTCAACTTGGTGTCATCTGCAAACTTACTGAGGGAGCACTCAATTCCCTCATCCAGATCATCTATAAAGATATTGAATAAGACCGGCCCCAGAACCGAGCCCTGGGGAACACCACTTGTGACCGGCCGCCAGCCGGATTTAACACCGTTCGTCACAACTCTCTGGGCTCGGCCATCCAGCCAGTTCCTCACCCAGCGAAGAGTAAACCTGTCTAAGCCACGAGCCGCCAGTTTCTCCAGGAGAATGCTGTGGGAGACGCTGTCAAAGGCTTTACTAAAGTCCAGGTAGACAACGTCCACAGCCTTTCCCTCATCCACTAGGCGGGTCACCTGGTCATAGAAGGAGATCAGGTTGGTCAAGCAGGACCTGCCTTTCATGAACCCATGCTGGCTGGGCCTGATCCTTTGGTTGTCCTGCAGATGCCCTGTGAGCACTCTCAAGACCAACCGCTCCATAATCTTCCCTGGTACAGAGGTCAGGCTGACAGGCCTGTAGTTCCCAGGATCCTCCTTCCGGCCTTTCTTGTAGACGGGCGTCACATTGGCAAGCCTCCAGTCTTCTGGGACCTCTCCTGTTAACCAGGACTGCTGATAGATGATGGAGAGTGGCTTGGCAAGCTCCTCCGCCAGCTCTCTCAGTACTCTCGGGTGGATCTCATCAGGCCCCATAGACTTGTGGGTGTCCAGGTAGCTTCGCATGTCCTTGACTGCTTCCTCGTGGATTATGAGGAGTACATTGTGCTCTCCATCCCCGTCTTCCAGCTCAGGGGGCTGAATATCCTGTGGATACCTGGACTGGCCATTAAAGACTGAGGCGAAGAAGGCATTAAGTACCTCAGCCTTGTCCTCGTCCTTGGAGACAATGTTCCCCGCCATATCCAGTAGGGGATGGAGATTCTCCTTGCCTCTCTTTTTGTTGTTAATATATTTGTAAAAACATTTTTTATTATCCATTTTTAATCATCTGATATCCCTACTTTTCGGCACTGTTGCTAACACTAGGGTGCTTTTGAGATGACAGTTCATTATTTTGTATTAATTTTCAAAATTAAACACAGCCTTGAAATGCTTTGCACAACACATCCTTCCATTGCAAAATATACTTTGAAACCATTTTGAGTTGCACCTGATATCTCGGGTCACCTTCAGGCAGGCTGAACTGCTGAGTTCTCACATAGCTACTGCAGCACATCAGAATACTTGAGACTAAGTGCCAAAGAGCAGTATAATGGGGGGAGCCCTCCTCTATAAACAGAGTCTAGATAAAATAATACAAATATTAATCAAACATCTGAGTATGATCCATTCTCCTACAATTACTGTAGCAATGGAATGGAACAAATACTCAGATGATTTACACTTATGCAACTTCCATGAAGTTAATGTCACTACTTGTAGTATATTACCACCAAAATTGGGTCCTGAGATCATATTTAATTTATTTAACTCGGCTCTGCATT